>NC_084506.1:8633069-9833069 GCF_024500385.1 Phyllopteryx taeniolatus
CAGTGTTGAGTAGAACAAAAGCAGAGAGGAAATCCATCAGAAATTCTCTCTTTCCTTAACATTCCCCTGCAGCAATGAGTTCCCCGGGTCGCCCCGCCAGCCTGTCTCTGCGGTTTTCCTCATCCTCTTCTTCCTCAAAAAGAGTATGATGAATACCCAGCAGCTGGTGTGTAGGGGCTCTGGTGAGTGTTGGTGGCTGAGACTGAAGATTCTCCTCCTGTGTCACAGGCTCTCTTGAAGGGAGAGAGGGTTTGGGACTGAGAGGATCCTCACTCAATGGTGGGTTGGGGCTACCACCATTTACATATGTGCTGGTGGGCAAGGTCACCGTAGAAAAGGCAGTGGTGGTAGATTCTGGAGAGCAAACCTTAGTCTCTGGAAAACAAATGCAATGCAACATTGCGCACAAATGAACGCTGTGCTCCAAAAAAAAAAAAATGTTGACCATCAATTTATCAATTGTACAGCATTTACCAGATTACCAGATCTATTTTCTATACCAATTATGTAATGGTGGCAATCCTGCACTGTCCAGTCACACCTGGCTTTGAACAGACGCCGCCACTTACCGCCTCTGTTTAACTGGTTGAGAGACGAACGAGTGCACTAAGCGCTAGGCCAAAAGGCCCGGCCGCCAGTCTAGCGGCCCACACCCTATTTGAAGGATTCCGAGGAGTGAGGTGTGACTAACGGTGCGAGGTGGCATCTGTTACACTTATTCTGGTCAGGGTCAGAGAGAAGCCGGACCAGTGGGGTACCTCGTCAATCAAGGGAACAAGCTTTTACTTTCACAGAAAAAATAGTGACAATTCCCTTTTGACTGTTTCTCTACTGACTAGTGCCCCAACCCTTTTCTAATTTAAGGTATAAGTACTGTGACGAAGGATTGAATCAAACTCCATTCCTTGGTGATGGAAATGAATGGATTAATAGCCTTCTCATTGTACTAGTTTTTGCAAACAACATTTGTCCAGCCCCATCATCAGAGTGCGGGTTCAAGAGTCTTGCTGCTACTCATACTGTATATTGTATTCTTATTTGAATAAAGTGACCTGACGATGCTTACCTGTAATTGCACTAGAAACATGAACAATAGTGTGTGTGCCTTCAAGGTATACAGTATCCATGTTGTGCTCTGAGGGTAGAGGGTCTGTGGTTGTGATCTCCACCTTTGGCTTACGAATGGTCAGCATGTATGGGTGCACATCCAGGGAAAAGTTGCGAGTGTGCTTTTTCTCCATCCCACTTAAATCTACAACGACATGAAAACATAGATAAGATCTCAGAAAGGTTCTACTCAGGGAGATGGGATTTCAATGATATTTCTCTCTCTGTTCTACAGATAAACTAAGGCAATGTGACTCCCTCTCAGCAGTACTATTTATCTCTTGAAATAGGAACTCAATCTCATAGCGGGATGCACAGAGAAAGGGAACCTCATCATTCAAAGACAGACCAGCAGGCTGTTGACTATATACACGTCACATGCTTAATTTGTATGAATATATCCATCCATCCATTTTCACTAGGATCACACGTGAGCCTTGGTGCATTGGGCGAGAGGCGGGGTACACCTTGGACAGGTCGCCAGTCAATCACAGGGCGCATATCGACAAAGAACCTTTTGACACCTGTGGACAATTAAAAGTATTTAACACACGTAACATGCAAGTTTTGGGAATGTGGGTGGAAGCTGGAGTACCCCGAGAACACCTTCACAAGCATAAGGAGAACATGCAGACTCCACACAGGATGGCCCAAGCTGAGAATCAAACCCAGACTCTTGCAACTGTGAGGCAGACTTCCTAATCACTACCTAATGCGCTGCCTTAGATGAAAATATGAACGTTTTGAATAAAGCAGAAATACCTTTTGTTGCAGGATACTGTGTGCTCTTGGTATCCAGAAGTGGGGCAATGAAGCCGTCTGCTACCGTCTTTCGTCTGAGCGGTTTGGGTTTTTCAGGCTTGGCGTTATTTTCCAAACGTGTCAGCGTCAGAGGTTCCTTCACAGAAGAAGAAAAAAGTCATTATTAACACCATACTGTATAGCAATGTTGAAAGCAGTATTGATGTTGTTTCGCAAAGTTATATTTGAAACCCAATTTGTGAACTACTTTCAAGGTCATTAGAGATATTTCCCCACTTACTTTGAAAGACTGTGGAAGAGGATTGGAGGTTGGGATCCATTTAATCTTCTTGCGGGGTCGTTTGATCACCAGCGGCTCCGTGGGCATCTCTCCCACTCCAAGATCAGAGGGATCCATGTTTGGATCTATTGTTTGGATCCCAGAGTCCCTCACAGTGGGTGTTGCATCATGGTTGGACTGTGCAAGTGCAGCCAACAGCTGCCGGACCACATTATCATACATGAGGTCGCTCTCATTGGTGATGAAGTCCAACCTGTTGAGGGACTTGATGTGGTCTCTGTTCTCATTACAAAACATGGCCAGGATGTTGATGTCACAGAATTGAGACTTCTGCCAACGACGCCGTGTCTTGATACCCACCTTATGCAACTTGTCAAACACAAAGTTGGACTTTCGCACCACAAATAGATGGAGCAAATTAAGCAGGATAATAAGGTTCATGGTGCAGAGCAGAGCAATATCCACTGCTGCCATGATGCGTTGCAGCTGCACAGCAGGCAACTTACAGTTGACCCGAAGCTTGAGCTCTGAATAACTGCTAATGTCCGGGAGCTCGCCAAGAGCACATGTAAATTCATTCTGCCTTTGTCGGGCATAGTAGGCGCTCAGGTAGGAAATGGGGATGGAGCTGAGGCAGATAATGGCCAGGTGTCGTGCCAGGTAAATCTTTGCCAGAAAGTTACTTTGACCTCGTCTTTCTAAATATTTCTCAAAGAGGTTTTGCTCAGGACTCTTCTCTTTCTCTGCATTCTCTATGATCTCTCTCCTCTCCCGCTCAGTGATGCCAGGGCCTTTGGATTGAATCTGCTTCTCGATCTTCGGGGCACGGCCCTCAGCAGCTCTATGATAGCAGTTATCAATCTCTTGAAGCAGGAAATTGAGCTCCGACGTGAGCCGAGTAGAGGCAAGAAACTCCCAGCCCAGAGCGGGGATGTACATTATACCAGCGAAGGCCAGAAGGGCGTAAGGTAAAAACTTGTGCTCAAATAGTGAAGGCCAGAGGTGAGACTCCACACCAGGTGCAGCATCACGCAGCTCTGTCCAGCAGTAGCCTCTTGCGTAGAGTGCCTGGTCTCGGGTGAAGTTGTGCGGTGTGTAACAGTATATGGACTCCTCTGAGGATGGAAGAAGTTAGCAAAACTTGAGAATTGCATTCAATAACTGAGATTTACTGTACGTCTACTTTAACTGAATGCCTCTATCTACTTAGTATACCGCCTGTCCTCGTCAGAGTCACGGTTGAGCCGGAGCCTATCCGAGCTGACTTTGGGCGAGACCCCGGACTGGTTGCCAATCAGTCACGGTATTTTACTGTATGTAATTGAAATGTGTGAAGAGTCTTAATTTCTTCATTGAGGTCATCACTCCACTGGGCCCATTTTTCACAGTGCTTGTTTTTATGCATGTAAAAATGAATATCTCCAAATGCTAAAATACCTTTAACAGTCCCAGATTTCACACTGAGTAGAGATGAGATCATCATTATTTCAGGATATTGTATATACTTTTTGTGATATTTCTGTGATTTTTTTCTAACATGAATTATGTTCCTTGACTCAATAAAGGTTGGGAAGCACTGTTCTATACAGCCCATCCCCTGTTGACTCTGGCAGATTGGTGTAATAATGCTGAGCTGGTCGCCGGTCAATCACCCTGCCATGCAAGGAAGCCGGAGAATAGGGAGAACGTGCAAACTCCACACAGGAATGCTTGAGCCGAGATCTGAACTCAGAGCCTCTCGACTGTGAAGCAGACGTGCTCACTACTGGAACGCTGCCTTTTGTCGAGTCATCGATAAATTAAATGGTGTTGCCTAAAAGCATTCTGACAGAAACTCACTCAAGGTAGTCTATAATATGCAGCATGAATTCTTCAAGAAGCCTGACTCAGCAGTGACCAAACATCACTCCATTCCACCGGAGTGTCAGGGCTCTATTTTTGTGGCTGGTGTAAATCTGCCCCGACGCGTGGTGTAACTCTGTGCAGAGTTGGGTGTTGGCAATTTCATGGACCAGCGCGCCACAGCGCATTTAAAAGAGGGATGTCTGTGTCATTGTGGGCGTGATCACAGCCAACTTCCATCCTGTCCAATCAAAGCAGCTCCTTTCCTTCCCTTTAAAAGTGGTACGCTAGAAGCACACTGACAGTATTTGACATGGCGTAAGAAGTAAGGGAGATCACAAACATCTTCACCGCCCCCAATTGTTCGTGTGCCCCCCACCTGTGCCGGCTGGTGGGTTGATTTACAAAATATACCACTACAAATATCCTCGTAGCTCAGAATCTGTCTGCTTGTGCCCGGTTCAAATTCACTAAAATCGCTTTAGACCAGCGGTCTACCTACTGCGCTGGACTTAGACGTGGTCCCAGCAACAGGCGTAAGTTTCGAGTCTAAACTTTAGACCGACTTACTGCCACCAAATTGTCACCGGGCGCATGTCAAAGGACACACCCTCTTTGCACCAGTACACTCAGTTTGTCGCAGAGCAGTCTGCCAAACTGGCAAACACACTCAGCGAGTTTTGCGCTTGCACCAAAATCAAGATACGCCAGTCTTGGCAGTCTGCCGCAGATGCGTCGACTATGAAAATAGAGCCCGCAGTCTTGCTCCACAATAAAATGTTACTCTCCCTGCTAAACGTCATTGAATAAAAATGGGCCAAGGAAAAACCCTTTCAATTTTGGAGCATATCTAGGAAAAGATTATTTTTCTTCTTAAATAATCCAAAATAATGGCATCCATCAATTAGTTTTCCGCCATCTCCTGTCTACCATTAATACGATGTAGTGTTTATTCACTTTTTAAGCATTCACCTTACCAGTCTAAGTTCTGTAGCCTTGTCTCATCAGTGTGTAAACGAGACAAGGGCACTGAATTGATCACAACTGGACGTCTTAGAAGACGTTTCACCTCTCATTAGAGCAGGCTTCATCAGTTCATCCAACAAGGCTCAGCTAGTACAGAAGTAGCCTGAGTTGGTGTGGAAAAAAAACAATTATTTATGCTCCAAATTGGAGGCACACCCCAAATCACCAATGGTGTCATTCTTTTTGGAATGCAAAACAACAGGATGACTTGGAAGCAAAGGCTCCCTCATGAATATTCTATTTAGTTGTAAAATGGTCATGGAGCTGCCTTACGGCCAAAGGAGCCTGTGCTTTTTTTGTTGGAAGCAGAATGACTGAGTTTCTTTGGAATGGACGAAAGGGGATAGCATTGTATGCGGGAGATAGGTGATGTCATGATGGAATAAACTATATTTGCTTGTGGAAGGGAAACAAATGTGGTGTAGAAGTCATTTTCAAAATCAGTGTTTTGTTACAAACTTTGCCTGAAATTTGTAAATAGTTGGTGACGGGCTCACCTGCGAAGTTTCTAGTGAAGACGAGGGTGACCAGCAGGATGGGGATGATAACCGTCCCTATGGTAACGACACGATCAAAGGGCAGCTCCAGTTTGAGCTGCACCATCAGACTGGCCAACGCGCCCCCCCTTTCATCTTGAGACGAGCCTGGTAGGATGAGCTCCTTTAGCTTCTCGCCAGCTAGTAGCGCTGTAGCCATGTCTAAGTTTTGGTCAAGAATGTTCTGCATCTGGGAAAGAAATGGCACGGACTGCAACCCCGCCTGGGATCAAGGGGCAACTACACTCTTGCAGGTGAACTTAAATAACACAGTCAGGACCCCCACAGAACAATCTGGGGGCAACTTGAGCGTGTGTCGCCATAGATGGAAAACGATCCGGTCCTGTTGTGCGGTTCTTCCCTTATCTTAAATTTGATCCCGCTGTTTCTCAAAGAAGCTCTGTGTTTAAGACAATGATCAGGAGAACACTATTTCCTCTGCCTTTTCAGTTTGCATCTCTTCATTTTGTTGCAGCCCAATCGCCGTTGCTTCAGTTCACACTCGACGCGAGTGTGACCTTAGTTCAGGATGTGTCGTTGATGAACTTCTTCATCGTCCTTCCTGAAAGTCAACGAGAAAATGGAACAAGCATGGGCTTTTCGTGTGAGTGTCAAATGGCAGACAAAGCGAAAATAACAGAGCTAACGTCTCGCCAATCAGTCTTTTTTAAATCCCTCCATGGGAATTATTGCTGTCCTTATCATATGTCCTTTTAATGCACCCATTTGGCAAAGGATAGCTGGATCATTCTCTGACCAAGGGAGTAAAAGAATATGCTCACTGTAAAAGCGGCAAATCATCTGGAAAGGGAAACGAGCCAAAAATACCAACGAGCACATAGTTGTGCAGTATGTGCAATATTTTAGCAGTGCAAAGTGTTAAGACTACTTTGCTAGCCTGCTGTTGATGGCTGTTGGTCAAGCCCTCTGTGAAACAACACTGCAGATGAATTTCAGCATTCGGGATGACTTGACACTTTCTGTGCATGTGCATTCATGCATACGTGATGTTCATGCATTTCTGAAACTGCTGCAGACTCTCGTGAAGGTTGTGTGAATGTCCTTCGTCTTCCTTTCCTCTCCCCATTCCCAACATAACTTTGTCATGTTAGCCTAGGCCGGCCAAGTAATAACTTTGAAAGGGGCAGCGTGCCATTTTAAGCACTGGTGTGTCAGAGCCGTTTGGCATTGCTGCATTCTCGTCTGAGTGTGATGGAATATGTCCCACAGTTGGATGACGCTTCTCGCGTTTAAATCCCCCTTTTCTAAGCTCCATCGCCATCCTTCTTGATGTTCACAACTCCACACTCGCACAACAAACGCTTTCATTCAGAAGACTGACTACGATGAGCAAAGAGGGAGGAACTTGTACGTCCACATGGCTACGACACTTCCCCCTCATCCACTCCCAAAACACAACGGCCATGTGGATACAAACCCATGTAAAGAAATTCTATTGGGACATTTCATTGGGAAAGGATCATGATGCCCTATTAGCTGATGATGGGACTGGGATGCGTCCCCACTACATGTCGGTCCCAGGAGATATGCACATATGCACGCAGCTGCAAAACATGAAAGTGCATCAATTGTGTGCGTGCGCGCTCTCGTCCCTTGCGTGTGCACGAGAGGAGCCGCTCTCGAGCGCGCTCTCTAAAAAAAAAAAAAAAACCAAACAAACAATGCCCAACACATGATGCTACATGAACACATCGCATCCAATGCGGCTCATAACTCAAAATGCGTGCACGTCGGTGAAGCGCAAATACATCAAATTCGCCTACCTTGTCTGGAAGCATCTTGCGGCAGGCTAAGAGTTAATAATCTGCAGTGCGGGCGAGCAGTTTACAGCATGTAGCCGCGCACACCGGTTTGTTCCGCCTTTGCCCCCCTCCCCCTCCTCTCCTCTCCTCCCCTCCACATCCTTGTCTCATCACATATTAACATTCTGTAGCTCATCGCACAACACGTCGGCGGAGCTAATGGCGCCGGTTAGGGGCGGTGCCAGAGATGTTGTCCATATTCTCATAAATCTTTTTTTTTTTTTTTTTTTTTTTGCGCCTTCATTGTGATCTCATTCAGTTCCGATCAGTGTCTACATTTTCTATAATAGCTACAGGCAGCTCCATCCATCCATTAGTTTTCTGCCAATTATTACTATGTACATATTGTCTCATAACTTTCCAAGCATTCTCCTTACCGTTCGAATTTCTGTAACATTGTCTCATCAGTGTGTAACAAGAGAGCAGTATATATATTTAAAAAAAAAAAATATCCATCTTGACAAATATAATAAGGCTCAATTACAAGGTGTATTATAGTTTATTGTTATCAAATGGTTGGTCTAAAATGCACAGGTGTAACAATTCAAGTTAGCTTCAAAGTAACACACTTAATTGCGTTAAATGACAGCCTCTACGTGTCATATCCAATCATTTTCTCCAAAGTAGCATCAATGTATGCATACAACCACAATAGGAGCCTAAAGCCCAATCTAACCTAACCACTATAATTGTAATACTTTTTAAAGATGACTGGCAGACACACACATTAATGTCATGGTACATTTATCATCAACAAGTAAAATGAAATATGATTACTATTATTATTATTATTATTATTATTATTAAAGATGATGATAGGATACTGTTGGGTTCAGTGCCTTGGTCAAGGGCAATCCAGCATCTTTCCAGCAACCTCCATATTCTGAGGTGTGTAAGCAAACCATAAAACCAAAAATACTCCAGTACACACATACTGTACAGTCACGCGTGGACATTTCTTGGTTGATTTATTTGTTGTGTATATATAATTATAATGAGACAATTTGCAGTAGGCTTTCGAAAACGTGGAGAAATACACACTTTCTGCAGGTTTTATTTAAAGATCTCAAATACTAAGAAAGTACATTAACTACAGCGATACTGTGCTTTTACACAATGTCCTAAAAGTGCAAAAATGCTACACAATAATACCTTCACTGTCATAACCCTGCTGTTCCAACAAGAAATATATGCTGCAGGTTCAGTAAATGATTTGTCCCTTAGTGGACAACAAACCAAAATCTAAATCTATTACAGATGGCATACTGTAGAACCAAGGGCCTAATCCAATGTAGTCTTGGCGACGACAAATGTGAAACAACATTTTAAGTTCACTTGGGTTATAGTTGCCTGATATTGACATGTGTTTGATGATCTCAAACATTGAAGTGGTGAAACTATGCACAAATGTAAGAACCTGAGAAGCAGCACTGTATTCACTCGATGGTTCTCACTGTAGCAATCTACTGACAGTATAACATTATACTGTTTGCATGAAAAATTCCTTTTTTTTTTTAAAATTGACTTTCCCCTTTTATAGCCCCAAAGTTGTATTCTTCTGCATTGTGGTAATAGTGTTCATTGAGTGATTTGCACCATAATGGCCTTGCGGGTTCTTTCTTTGCTGAAGTTCTGCAGCACTCCATTGGATGACTGCTGCGAGAGTGAGGAGAAAGAGCGTCGTGTGTGACGAAGCACGCATAAGCACGACAAACACATATAATCATACATTTGATCTAATACTAGAAGCAGAATTGAGAGACATGAAAAAAAACCCAAAAACATTATATATGGACATCTTGTGTTCAATGTATACCCCACAGTGCTGGTCGGAGGTTGCCATGTTGTCGTCACACTGTTGTGTTGCTCTCAAGCGGAGGTGACTCTTGTAGGAGGCGCAGTGCACCACGGTGGCGGAATTCAAAACTGCCTGCACCAGCAGTAACACCAGCAGAATCAGCAGCAAGATGTCGTAGGATTGCTGTCGCACGGCCATGTGAAATGAAGCGATCCGAATGACTACTTTGTCGGTCGGGATTTGGGATTCTGAAGCGGTCGGAGACGAATATTTTTCTCCAACATACCTTGGCTGGAGGTACATCATGTAGAAAAATGTCAATTAAGCTGATCACACTGCAAGAGAGGAAGCCGGAGGCGGAAAAGAGGAGAGGAGACGTCACACTGCTAATGGCGATCAGCACCTCCACCTGAATGACACCAGAGAGAGAGCGAAACTTGAAGAAAAGGTCTTCAGGTGGAGACCTACTCATGACTCAAGCCACAAAGTGGTCCCCTTGTTAACTTCCTTATAAAACACACTTGGTGGCAGGTGCACCATAAGAGGAGGTCAAGTGATAGCGATTCTAACAGCCAATGACGGGCAGGGAATGAAGAAGACTAATTACAAGCAGAAGTCAGGTTTGAAAAAAACAAAAAAACAAAAAAAAAAGAAGGATGTGTGTTCTTTCTATTGCATTGCTGTTCTCTCACGGAAAGGCCAATAGCTTGTCAACCAATCAACAGCCTGCAGTGTTTCAAGCTCAACCCTTCAAGTTCTGGATGACTATGGTTTGGTACCAAAATGGAAGTGTGCATAAAGATCAATTATTTGGGTACCTTTGAAGCACAGATCATTGTGTACCAAATCAAACTGCACTAGGTGGCAGAAAAGTTTTTTTTTTTTTTTTTTAAATCCACACTTCAAATACATTTAAAGTGCATTAAACACGATTAAGACTTACAATGTTACATTGCACTCACCAGGCATTTGTTTGGGTATTCTGACACAACATGACTTGCGATAGCACTTGGAAAACACTGCAAACATGAACAGATCACATCCATTAAGTACAAAAAGTGACATGGCCAGAGACTCGGACATTGACGTAAACTACAGCTGCTTTCTCTGTTTTGTCGTAGTTGAATGTTTCCAAAAACGGGCCTCTGCTCGCTTCAGCGAGATGCTGTATATGGGAAACTAGTGGTGGTCAAAGGATTGATCAGCGTCAGTGTCCTTATGGGTTGTCATTTAAAATGATAAATTCCCTCACTACTTATCAGCTAACATAACACGCAGTTGCCTGTGCCAGTTTTCTTGTAAAAAGTGAGCAGCGCTTACAGCCACAAGGATCCAGAAAAATGTGACAGACAAGTACGGGCCGGGCAGCAAGGCATCCATGTTGAGCGCAATGATACCTCCGAACACAGCAGAGATTCCGACGATGACTTCGATCACCTGTCACAGGTGGGTTTCAGTCACACAAGAGCCATAAAGCCCGAACCGAGTGTCAGCATGATTGACGGCTACTCACTGAGTAAGCTTTGAGGAGACGAGCGGGGAACACTGCAGGAGTTGTAGCCAAAGGTCGTTGGCTCGTGTCAGTCTGGAGGAAGGAGTCAGAGTAGTCAGAAGTGGGTGATCTTTACGGAGGGTAACATCAAAAGGGACACACGTACGCATACACACACACACACACACACACTCACCCTTCTGTGGCAGCAGCAATCCTCTCCAGAGCGAGCTGACAAGATGACAGTAGTAGCCATCAACACCTCCAGCAAAATCATCAAAATGAGGTTAAAGTTGATCTAGGGAGTGGAATAATCATAATAATGGAATCATTTCAAACAGAGATGGTCATATGGAATGCAACAAAAGGCTGGAGAGGATTTTACATTAACAGCTGAAGGGTTGAGAACCAGTTTACATCCAAACCAAACCAGGCAGGTGGTCGTCACTGCAAACGTTGACACGTAGACCACCTGGAAATCTGACACCTTGACAAAATAAGAAAACATACTATAGGACGCTGATTCCCAACACGGCGCATTCATGTTCTCCAAGAGCTTATTGCACTTCGGAAAATATGTATTGACAAATAAAGTATCTTTGTTCATCTATCGACACAGTGTAGAGTGAAGCAGAACAATTAAGCACTCTACCACTAGATGGCAGAAGGCAAAATAACCCGCGTCGCCACCTGTTGCCATTGATACAAAAGAAAAACAGCTCTATGTTCCACTAACAGGCCCACATTTCACACTGAGTACATTTTTGAGTAAACTGAGACCATACCATAATTATTTAAGTATATACTCAATACATTACCATTTATGACATTTTTATTAGGTGGTGTGCCATGGGAATAAAAACAAAAAAAAATACAAAACATGCCACAATTGGCTCAATAAATGTTGGGGGAAAAAAAGAAACATTTTCTTTGTCCATGTTCATAACTTACTGCAACATGTCTGTTCTTGGCAATAGCAAAGCTAGCAATCGCTGCTGGTAGGCCCTGTTAAGAAGTTACAAAAACACGAGTACATATTCATTTACATATCTTTTCCACTTAAACGTGACTGATATTGCAGTCTAAAGCAGTTAGAAGTCACGGAAATCAGAATGCGATTTCACTTACAGCGCCTGCAGCACAGCGCAAGTAGTCCATGGCAACAGGAAAGAGATTTCCGAGGTACAAAGAGAATCCGGAGGTGATGAGCAGACTGCCCTGTGCTCACGGACAAATCCGTTCAGGTGGGCATATGCATGAAAAAAGACAAATAGATGACCATTGCGTTCTCACGAGATGTCAACAATATGCTAATTATAATGAGTCCAAACTTACCAGTCGTAAAAAACAAAATTAAAGGAACTAACTGGAATATATGGGAATTTGGAGTAATATGAAGAGGAATTGGAGGGGTGGGTGAGGGGGGCAAATTGCTCCACTTTGTTTATTTTCTAAAATCCGGTAGACAAAAGCACATAGAGAATGTTTAAGTGCTACAACTGTTTCAGTCGGTCCAAAATGAAAATTCATTTTCATTATCATTTTTCAAAAATCCATATTTTAATAAATGAGTTTAGTTTAGTAGTTGATTAGTGTGTGACACTCGGTTTAAAACATTTATGGCCTGAAAAATTTGGGCTGATTTCTTCACAGTATTCTACTTTTTGGAATTCCCGATTTTGAGGGTTTTATGAGTTGGAAGCCCACATTTTGTAAAAAAAAAAAAATAAACAAATAAATAAGTTGTTTAAATTGTTGGCCCTCAATCTATAATCTATTAACCTAACTGTTTGAATGGAGATTATGGAAACAAATAAACTTTTGCATGATATTCTAATTTGTATATGGACTCATATTTTACCGTGACGTGACGTGCACAAAGCTGAGAGAGAGAAAAGGGATTGGCGCGGCGGGGCACGCCTCCGATCCATACGCGGTGAAAGACTTTGGGACTTTGTGTGAAGCAATGCCTATACGTAGCAAATATTGTTCGTTAAGTTATTTCATGTGCAAGTGTGCACGTGTGACGTGAAAAACAAGTTTGTGAAGTTAATTGGGACATAGGTTCATTAAAGCCCGGATAAAAATGGTTGGGTTACGTCAGACAAACAAATCATGCGAGTGACACGTATTTTGTCTTTATTTTTTTAGTTGGACTCTGTCAATCCCGCCTGTACACAAAGCTTTACAAAGCAGGGGGAAGAACTGCACTTTCATTCCGAAAAGTTCCCACTTTAGTTTGTATGGTGTGATGAGTCACTTGAGCCTTTCAAAATTTCCAGATGGATGTGGAAATGTATGTCAATTTAAAATGATTTCTAAATTCTGTAAATTGTTTTTATAAAAGGTATATACCGTTAATATATCTACTGTGATCTGTAAGTTGCAACTGTAAATAAAACACTGATTCATAATAGTGTTGAAATTGCATTCATTTTGTTATGACATATGCGATCGCAACAAGATAATAATCAATAAATGTGAATATTTGACCAATTGTAGATGTAATTACGTGCACCGAACAATGGGGAAAAAATCGATTTGTCGTTATTTATAATGTATAAGGAGATGCTGGTTTGCCCCACTTGAGATCCAATTGGGAGTGGATGTGGCCCGTGTACTAAAATGAGTTGAACAAGGAAGCAGAGAATACAATTCTTGTCACCATCACACCCAAATTTTCAAGATCACGGTTCTCTCTCATCAAAAGAGATCGCGCAACCCTTTCAAAGGGTGTGTGCGACAGTCTAAAGCGTTGAATCCTATCCTATGCTTCCTCTTACCCCTATGAGGACACTGTAGAGCCAGGCCCTGTAGTTGAAGCAGGGGTGCTTTGGAGGCTCCGGCTGGGCCAGCTGCAGGTCACTGGCCCTCACGTCCACAGTGTAGCTGTCCCGCTCCCCCCTGTCCGCTCCTCTACTGCCTCGTCTTCCCAGCGTGCCTCTTTCGAGAGTGGACATGGGGCTGTAGGTGAACTCCTCTCTTGCTGACACCTCTTCACGCTGCATCGCTGCAACTGCTGGTAGATGTGGCAAATAAACAAACAAGTTGGCAAATTAGCATGTTAGCTTACATTGTGCCACATTTGCGGGGGGCGTGCGTTTGTGAAATGAGCAGGACAAGTACTGCATGTGCATTGCCCATGTAAAACGCGGCTATTCACTGGCAAATTGCTCATTCCGCAGTTGCTATTGACCTTTTCGACATGACGTCACGCGTACTTCCAGGTGGTCCAGAAACAGACCCTTACATTACAGTTTCTGTCTACAAAAGTTGGGTCGTGCGGTCAATGTGGAGAAGACGGGGAGAATTCGACACTGATGTGCATTGATAAAATGTGCACCTCCCCTTTTGGAGGTGATGTGATGCGGCGAGGCGGTGTCTCCATCACTGGAAAACAAAGCTTCGCATCGTTCGAGACAATCTGTATTCGGAGAGATGACCTTCTGCGACCCGTGGCAATCGCATACCTCCCCGTTCGAGGACAGAACTCCTCAAAGATTGCAACGCTGGACTCCGCAAAGCTCTGTGTGGGCTTGCCACCAGTCCTGACCTCAAAGCAATTTACTCAACTGTTCATGTTCAACAACCACTTCGCTACGACCACTGCTTGAGTGGAATGCCATGCCGCAGCAGCAGGCTGTGTATGGTCCATCGGCGTTAAACGAATGCTGTACGTAATGATGGAACACTCGAGAGCAGCCTTGGTCTCAAGACCACATTTTGAAGGTCTTGGTCTTGCCTCGGACTCGACTCCCCAAAAAAAGACAGAACAACTTTTTTTTCGGAGTTAAAAGTCCACGCTCACCGAGGAGCTGCGGAACTGCGGTCGGCTCCGGGTGCCTACAACAATTCCGACCCCCACTCCTGCGTCACGTCCACAGTGGACTGGACAGGAGAACAAGCATTTTGGCACAGGGAATGAATCACAGCGTCGGTAATGTTTTCAAGTTGCTCTCAGCAAATTCTCATATTTAATATTCCGATTCAATCTAGTTTCAATCATTAGTTTTGTTTTAGCTGCATGCCGTAATGACCATGTGTCTCTATTAGAATTCAAATGAAAACATACAACAAGTAAATATTAATGAAAGGCTGATGTGTTAAGTAGTGTGACCTCGCTTCCGCTCTCACTCCAGTTTTCCCACACGGTAACCTTATTATAGCATGCAATGAAATGCATTCCTACAGAGTGCATGAGGAAATTATCTGAAAACTAAAAATTGCAGGAAGCAGCCTCTGCGAAACCTAAATGGAAAGGAATCCAATGACAATGAACACCTGGATCTGTTTGACTATTCACTGTTTTTCCAAAGTCAGAATTACTGCTGTGGAAAGGAAAGAAAAACAAAGCCAGTGGCGGCCAAAGACGGATGCGGTGTTGAAGGAAAAGAGTCAGTACTTTAACAGAGTCCACTTACCTGCTACTGTGTACGCCCTGTCGAATAATCCCAAATGTTGCCCACCAAATTGAAACTGAATATCAAATCACCAAATACATGATAGCTGGCTTTGGTCTGCAGCTCCTTTCATAAGTTTCCAAAGCGTGGACCTAAAACACATGGCTGTTGTCCTGCCAGCCAAGTTTTTGTTCCAAAAGAGAGAGCGCCTGTGCATGACAACAAGGGCGGTTTGAGGGGGCTCGCACCGGGGGCACAGTTACGAGTGCAATTCTCTTTTAATACTCTCATTTACTCCCACTGAGCCTCACACACTGAAAAGATGTCTCTGTTAAGAAGCAAGAACACAGCAACCCAGAAAGTTACGTACACAGGAATTCCAATACAAGAGGTATGAATCCAAATTCATGGAAATTGCAACACGCAGCAAGTTTGATACTCCTGGTGCTGTAACCATAGCGACACCGTAACAATGGTCTTCAGCCTTTCCCTCACAGTTTCTGGGCCAGACGCACTCACTGCAAATGCCACACATGAGTGCAAGTGCAAAAAAAAAGTGCCGTCGTGTCATCACGCGCCTCAATCGGGAATATTATGCTTCGTCAGTCGATAAGATTCTTCCATTCGCAGCATCAGTTGCCTGACCACACACATGCGGATTCACTTTTAAGGGGGGCTGCTGGAGAACAATAACAGGCCTGTTCTTTCTGTGTACCACTCGATTCTTTCCTCCTCCACGGCTTCTCTCCACAGGTGTGCGTCTCCTTTAGTCAATTGACTCGTGAGAACACAACACAAGACAGTCAATCAATGATGATGGCGAAATGATGTCATGACACTTTTGAGCACTTCGTCGGTGATGATTCAATAGGATAATAGGTTTTCAACACGTTACCATTTTGGGGATTTTGTGTTTTCCAGCCAAAGCTTGTGGCATCAGTAAACATGTGAAATATGAATTAAAGCCGTCCACGCATTCCTAAACTCCAGATGTTTTTTTTCCGTTGAGTGCACTGCAATCGGGTCATTTGAATTTCTGGATCTTCTCGCCGTCACGAGGGAAGATCTCCACCTTCCCTTGCCGCTCCCAAAGCCACTGTGCTCTCACAAAGTGGGTCTTTTACACAGAGGCAACCAATCAGAGGAAAGGGGGCTGTCTTAACCAAATATGGAAAACCGGGATACAAAATTGGGTCAAACAGTGATAGCTATCAGAGGGGGCTTTTCTGGACACTCGTATGACAAAACCAAGGTGTTTTTTTTTTTTTTAAAATGAAATTGACACTTTTATACTAAGTCCATATTGGGGAGTCACTCCATGGAGGTCTAAATAGCTAAACTCCTTACTTTAAATAAAGGGAAAGAAAAGAAGGGTAAAAAAAAGAAAGCTTAAAACCAGCTACGTGATTATCTTTCCAGATTCTCTTGCATCAGCCAGGCCTTATCCATGGCACTTTACTGGTGGGTATTTGGTCTTTTCGAAAATAATAAGCACTACCCAGCAAGTAAATGACTGATAAATTGGACATTCTGCTAAAGTTTTAGTTCCTTTGTTAGACATTATGACAAAAAGACACATGACGTGGAGTTCTTACGGTTAACATTGTTAATGGGAAACATACACACAGCATAGATGTAAAAATTTCACCAATTATTAATATAAACTCGCCAATAACGTAAACAGGACTAAAATATACTTTCAACAGTATTTATTTTATGAATTCACAATGTCACAGTGTGACAATGAACTTTTTCTCGGTTGTTTTTTTTTTTTTTTTTTTTTACTTCTCTTCTTATTTTCCACAATATTGTCTTCATTGCTAATCAGTAGTCAATGACACTGAGAATGCACACTGTTTTTGTAGTACATGTGATCAATGAATTTTTCTTCTATTTGCCAAATGTTTTTTCTGTTATTTAATGTAATATGAATATGAATATCAGATGCCCCGTTGTGGGTATTTTTTGTTCAGAAACAGTAGACTGCTGTACGTTAATAAAGAAAGATAAGTCACACACACATACCTGACGTAGTTTCGCAATTCTCTGATCACGGCTGATGGCGTCTCCAGTTCGCGATTAAACACACCTTGAGCCTCTCACCAAGAATGACAACACAGTTGAGGTTTTGTGACACATTTAGTGACCCATGCTGATGACAAATCAATACTCACTTTTGACTCACGCTTAGACAAAGCAAAGGCCTCAATCCTCCAACACGCTCCCTTTGACATGCGACATTTACACATAGATAAGATTCTTTTTGTTGTTGTTATAACAGCAATACTCAACAGTAAGACACATGAGAAAACATCTGTGGATATATACAGTGACTTACATTATTGATAGAACTGCTTTTATCAACAATATTTACAGACTATTGAGGAAACTGAATTTCTGATTTCCACATAAAACATGATGGACGCCACTTTATGTTATGTTACAGGTCAGCTATTTGGCCTTAAAGAGTAATCATCAGGACTGACAGTACAAATATATTACTTACCACAAATGCATTAGCAAGTAATCACAACATTAGACACCAGCAACTCTTCCTCACAGCCCAGGAAGGATCATCAGTGGTATATCGGTTTATAAAAAAGCCCAAATATCTCAAAACATGGAACCGCATCCTTCCCGTCCCGTCCGTGTCCACAGGTCAACATCATCATGGAATAAACAGCAATGAGCTGAGAAGTATTTGGATGAGATGAATCGTATTTTGTTATTGTCCATTTTGTGGGAAAGTATAGCTATTGTATGATTGTCACCACTACGCCAGAGGAGACAGCCTCCACCAGAACTGAGTGTCTGCTAAAAAGCATCAAGAGGCTGACAACAAACTGCAACAAGGCAGCCCATGCACACACACACACACACACACACACACACACACAGACATACATATATATATATATATATATATATATATATATATATATATATAATATACACACACACACACACACGTATATTTGTGTTTTTATTGCAAAGATACTCCAGTTGTATTCATCCCTTGCGTTTCCAAGTCTGCAATTGTTTTTATAAGTTTAGGAGTTCAAACAATGGATCCCTTGGATGAGGACAAGTGGATGGACTGGATGCGGACAGCCAGCGTTTTCTCCAAGTTCTGCAGGATGTTAAAGCTGGGACTATCTGGAGGTACTTCATACAGCAGCTGTTTGAAAGGCTCCAGCTCTATCAGCATGACCATGTTCTTTAGGAAGTAGCCCTCTATGTAGGATGCCAGGTCTGGTGCATCTAAAAACTGAGAGTTCCAAAAAAGTTAGAAAAGGGTTGAAATTGCATGAAAAGCCTATTTACATTACCACGGTGAAAAAGCGTTTGTCTCGTTTGCACCTTCGTGTGGTTGTAGATCTCCACGCAAGTTTCTGTGTTTATGTTCTTCGTGCAGATCATCTCGCAGTGCCTTTGCAGGCCCTCCAACTGGAAGAACTTCGACGCCGACAAAAGCTGCAATAAACAGTGAAACGCTTAGGTCCGGAACTATTTGTACAGCGTTTTTGCATTTTGCTATTTCGTATTTGAAAGAAAATAACAAAAGAAAAAAAAGATATGATTGAAGTGTGTATACGGTATACACATCATGACACACATGACACGTGCGTGTCATGATTGGGTATGAAAAGGCTTAGGTGTTCACAAGCAAGGACATACAGGTACATACAGGTTTTGGAGCAACATCCAAGCAAATCTTTTTCAGGGACGTCCCTGCTTATTTCACCGAGACAATGCCAAGCCACATTCTGCACGTGTTCCAACGGCGTGGCTTCACGGGAAAAAAAGAGCGTGAGTCTCACATTGAAAATGTGTGGCGCATTATGAAGCGCAAAATTCGACAACGGAGACCTCACACATTTGAGCAACTGTCAAGCAAGAATGGGGGTGTGTATATATATATATATATATATATATATATATATATATATACACATATATATATATACATATATATATATATATATATACATAAATATATACATATATACACATATATACATATATATATATGTTTATATGTGCCCTGCGATTGGCTGACGACCAGTTCAGGGTGTACCCCGCCTCTCGCCCGGAGATAGCTGTGATAGGCTGCAGCACACCCGCGAGCCTAGTGACAAGAGGCGGAATGGGAGATGGATAAATGAATGAATGGTGGAAAAATGTTTGCCCCCTCCTGTTTTCTTTTTTTTTTTTTTGCATATTTGTCACACTTAAATATTTTCCAACATCAAACAAATTTAAATATTAGTCAAAGACGACACGTACACACAGAATGCATTTTTTAAATGAAGGTTTTTATTATTGAGGGAGGAAAAAAAATCCAAAGCTACATGGCCCTGTGTGAAAAAGTCATGAAAACATGACTGTGGTTTATCACACCCGAGTTCAATTTCTCTCGCTATACGCAGGCCTGACACAGCGGTGAACCTTCCCAGGAGTGGCCGGCCGACCAAAATTACCCCAAGAGCGCAGCGACGGCTCATCCAAGAGGTCACAAAAGACCCCACAACAACATCCAAAGAACTGCAGGCCTCACCTGCCTCAGTTAAGGTCAGCGTTCATGACTCCACCATAAGGAAGAGACGAAAACCAAAAAGAACATTAAGGCTCATCTCAATTTTGCCAGAGCACACCTTGATGATCCCCAAGCCTTTTGGGAAAATACTCCATGCTCTGACGACCAAAAAGGTGTGCGTCCCATTACATCTGGCGTAAAAGTACCACAGCACTTCAGAAAAAGACCATCATACCAACAGTAAATTATGGTGGTGGTAGTGTGATGCTTCAGGACCTGGAAGACTTGCTGTGATAAATGGAACCATGAATTTTGCTGTCTAACCGAAAATCCTCAAGGAGAATGTCCGGCCGTCTGTTCGTGACCTCAAGATGAAACGAACTTGGGTTCTGTAGCAGGACGATGATCCAAAACACACCAGCAAGTCCACCTCTGAATGGCTGAAGAACAACAAAATGAAGACTTGGGAGTAACCTAGTCAAAGTCCTGCCCGGAATCCTATTGAGAGGCTGTGACATGACCTTAAAAAAGCGGTTCACGCTCGAAAACCCTCCAATGGGGCTGAATTACAACAATTCTGCAAATTCCTCCACAGCGCTGGAAGAGACTCGTTGCTTGCTGCTAAGGCTGGCCCAGCCAGTTATTGGATTTACGGTGTAATCACTTTTTCACGCAGGCCCATGTAGGTTTGGATTTATGCCCTCCTTTAGTCATAAAAACCTTCATTTAAAAACTGCCTCTTGTGTTTACTTGTGTTGTCTTTGACTAATATTAAAATGTAGGTGTGACAAACTATGTGTATGTGTTTTCCTAGATAAAAACAAAATGACAATTTAAGGGAAGCGTGAGCTAACCTCCATAACATCAGGGTTCCTAATGTGCAGAGCATCTGCTCCTCCACAGTAGAGATACTGCATCACAAGCTGCGAGGGAACAAAGGCGAAGTTGATCGTTACGCAGGGCTCTATACACGATGAACACAAGCAAAGGACGTGACCATGCGATTTGGAGTACAGTAATCACCTGAAAAATGTGGTATTTGACATGGCTAATTTCAATGCAGGTGTTTTCACCACAAGGCCTATTTGCAAGAAGAGCTTTGAACCTTCAGAAAAAGACGTTGATGCAAAAAAGTCCGTTTATTATTGTTTATGTATATGTTCAGTCTCCATTTGCACTATGAGAAAATTACCTGTTGGAGGCTGTGAAGAGCAGGACTTTGTGGGCATAAAAAGGCTTCCCCTCCACCAAAAAAGTCACATCTGACATCTCTTTATTGTTCAGGAAGTGAGGATCTAAAAGACACGAATGATGTTCATATTGTATTTTTAAAAAAGAAAGAAAGAAAGAAAGAAAGAAAATGTCCGCCATGAAGGTCATAAATGATTATTCTGCGTAAATGATATTTGACTCCCTATCTACGGGCACAAGATGGCGCTGTGTCCTCTTCCCTTCATTAAGCCTTCAGTTCGAGAGTTGACCCAACAATACCTCAGAGAATTCTTTGCAATTGCACAGCCCAAATGCTGTTTTTATTTCCATGACAAGCACAACAGGATTCAACAGAAAGATTATCGCTTCAAAACGTAGCGGCAGGCTCTCACCGAGGCGTGATGACTGTTTGCGTTTCATCTCTGCCAGTTTTGGGATCGGGTAGGGCCCGTAACACTGGGTGAAGATGGCTGACAGCTGTTGGCTGATCACTTCATTCTGACAAAACACAAAGTGTACAAACATGGATTTCATTTCACACGTACAAATTTGTGTTGGACATTTATCAGATATGTTTTACACCTCAAGTTCCTGCGAGATGAGCGTGTGACACGGGAAAGACGTGGCTCCTATTCCAGTTATTCCCAACTCACCTGTGCGTGTTTGAGTAGCCAAAGCAGAAGGGGAAAGGAGGAACAGTGCAATTCGCTACAAACCCCCCCCCCCCCCCCCCCCGTGTGCAGTCAGGCTGTTTGCTCTTTATGAGGCGTGACACAAGCAAACAAGATCCACGAGAAATAAAATAGATCCGTCTATGCTGAACATGGAGCAACTGGATGGAACCAAAGACAGTGTAACTGGAGCCTTTGACATCCAACGCAATCCATTCCAGGAGGCGGTTCCGTTGTCGACCGGTTTCAATGAACCTTCCCCGTGAGAAATGATGTCAAGCGGAATCAATCCATTCGCAACATTAGAAAACAGTACAGATAATGGGTTGAGTGTGATAGCAGTAATAACACAGTACAGTTCATTGGTGTATAATATCAAGAATATTTCATCCAAGTTTTGTTAATAGTAAGTAAAAAATATATGTATAACATGGAGTAAACCAATAAGTGTTGCTTCCAGTAATAAGTTTCAGTTTAATTTGTACAGTCATTGTTTTCCTCTTTGTCTTAGCATCAATTGATACCCTTGTGAGGGAATTTACACACACACACAAATAAAAAAAATTGCAAACAATACATATTGTATTGACATATGAATGTCTCGTCCCATTTTTGCTTGGGTTCTGGATTCTTGCAGTCATTTTGGACCATCTTTGTAGTGGTTTAACTGTCAAACCATTCGGGATCTGTCATTGTCTACATTTGACTGTAAAGAGCGGTTACGCCACGATGCGACAGCTTGTACCTTGCTGGCTCTGAGGATCTGGAACATGAGAGGCAGGCCGTGCGTGATGAGCTCCTCGGTGTACTCATCTTCCTCGATGCAGATGAATTCTTTGAGAAGACCCTGGATCAGTGGACGTCGATGCTGGGAGAAACATGTGCGCAGAGATTCCAGCCACGTGTGCAAAGTCCACGGCACCCCTGGGCAAGAGGTACGGATGTAACGGCGCAAGAAAAAACAACCAAACATCAAATATTATCAAAAATAATTAGTAATTGTCCATTGTTTTGTAAACTAACCAAGGCTCCGTATGTCTATGGTGATGTCTACATGTCCGTGTTCTGAACTGTGGTACATGGCTTCTTTTAGGGCTTTCAGTTTGGCCTTCCCTGTACGGATTAGGTCCGTCTCAGATGAACTTCTTCCCTCCGGCTCTGATCCTTCTGCCAGAATCTCTTCCAGGGATAAGACGTCTCCTTTGCCTTTCTCCGTGTGAGACAACAGCTGCCGAAAAACATTTCTGGAAGAACCAAGAAAAAAAAAAACGTTTACTGACTTCAATTCTCAATAAATGTACATCTTCCTTTATCTCGCAAGAAATGTAAAAGTAAAAGCAGAAATATCTGTTGCGTTGTAACCAAAAACATACAGGTTCAGGCAGTAATTATTTTTTTCTAGATCAGTTCCCACAGTAGCTCTATAAAGTGGTATGTAATTAAAAAAAAAAAAAAAAAGTGACAAACGTTTGTACAGTATATCTAATGTCACCAGACAACAGTCAACAGAGCTAAACTTAGTCAACGCAGTGAACAATTCATGACATTCAAATGGGATGAAAGGGACTGTTGTCACAGTGTGGACACCAAAAGAATGTTCGAAAACAACAGCACTTTAAGTCACAGAATATTAATCATGTAATGACCGACAAAAAAAAAGTACAATAAAAAATCCATGTGTGAATTTTATGGTCCGTTAAACTGCTGAGTGGGTGAGTTTGCGGGGTGTGCAATATGTAATTTATAGTGTATACAGAGAAGGCGGAACGGTGACTGAGGGCGCCTGCTGCCGAGTCACCCGCGGGTGCGGGATGGCGGTCGGACGCTTAAGTTGGGTTTTACCGTAAAGGTACATCACCTGTGGCCGTGTGCAGCTGCCAGGCTGTAAGAGTTCATATCTCCCTGTGGCGCAGTGGAGATGCCATTGCGAGAGATGGTCCCCAACATGGGGTCGGCCCCCCGCTCCAGTAGCAGGCTCACCAGCTCAAAGTTACCTGCGCATGAAACGTAAAAAAAAAAAAAAAAAAAATAGGCACGAACACTCAACAGAATAATAATAATAAAAAAAAAAAGAACCTGATAATAAAGTCTTTGCCAGCACTGAGAAAAATTCGCCTTTAAGTCACGACTCAGCCACGGATGCGAAGCTGCTAGAAATGGATTTGGAGGAGCAGCGGGATGGGAAGCGAGAAGTGAAGTTGGGTTGCACGTACCTGCGGCAGCAGCCAGCTGCAGCGGGGTCTCGGTGTAGTTCTCCATCCCGTCCTGCAGGGAGCCCTCCACGTTGGCTTTGGCATCCAGAAGCAGCTGCAGAGTTCAGGTGGGAAGAGGGGGGGGAGATGGCAAAAGACGACTCAGCGTGGTGACTTTGAGCTTCTTTCACCAAAGACTCACTTAATGAATGTTCGATTGCTAATTTAAAATACAGGCTGCCCTGGAACTAATTGTCTTCTTGTTTCATTAAGAATGGAAATCAAGCCAGCTGCCACTCACTATCTTTAGCCAAGCACAAAACGGGCAGACTGTGAGCCAGAGCAAACAGACCCGCTGAGAATCTACACATGAATTCAAAATTAATAACCACTCCTGTCCACATCAAAAACAAAACAAAACAAAACAATTCAAAAGACAGTTTCCCTTGCTTGAACGATAATTATGAGGTTGTATCATGCATCTTGTTTGCAGAAAATTCATACCATTTTATAAATAACCAATTTTACATACAAGCAATTTAAAAGTAAATGTATTTAATATGCATACACATACATTTTTCTCTTTTATACCTTTTAAGTATCGTTCACGATGACTGATCTCACCATGCGCTGCTATTGTTAAACACTAGTAACAAGAGACGTTCAACAGTGAAAAGCTTGTCAAAATAATTTCAATTTTGAATGATATTTCTTCAAAGAGAGATTAAAATGCCCGGGCACATGGTTTAATCATTTTCCGCTGAAATTAAATTACACAAATCCCAGTGTGCACATCATTTAGAGGGCAGACGGAATTTGTTAAATGAGTTCGATTACAATTAGTCCGCTGTGGTTAACCTTTCCATTTACTGAATGGAGTCTGTTCCATCCATCCATTTTCTTTAGCGCTTATCCTCACTCGCGGGCTGCTGGAGCCTATCCCAGCTGTCTTCGGGCGGGAGGCGGGGTACACCCTGAACCGGTCGCCAGCCAATCGCAGGGCACATAGAAACGAACAACCATTCACGCTCACATTCGCAACTACGGGCAATTTGGAGTCTTCAATATCAACCTCGCACGCATGTTTTTGGGATGTGGGAGGAAAGCGGAGTGCCCGGAGAAAACCCCACGCCGGCACGGGGAGAACACGCAAACTCCACACAGGCGGGGCCGGGATTTGAACCCCGGTCCTCAGAGCTGTGAGGCAGATGTGCTAACTAGTCGCCCAGCGTGCCGGCGAGTCTGTTCCATTTGGTGGAAAAGGCAAATGGACGTCCAATCGTTCACAACCAAACCCCTTCTCAATCATGTCAAAGTGGAACTAAAAAGATGATCGTTGATTGACATGAAAATGATGACCAACCATGAGCTGAAGCACAGATTGAGATTGAACAGATGAGAGAGGACATCACTACCTGCACCACAGGCACATGTCCATGTGACACAGCAAAAGTGAGGGGCGTCGCCTGGCGCGTTTCGGGAAAGACTGAGTGGTGCTTGTGCACTGTGTTGGGCACCTGGGGAATGGACATAAGGAGGGTAGTAGTTGAAGGAGGGGATGGGGACATGGAAGGGAGATGAGGAAGAGAGACACGAAGCCATTAAAAACTACGACACGGCCAAGCAAGCACAAGACAAGCTACTACAAGGGAGGACAGAAAGTTCTACGGGAGCAACTGGAGTAATTATCGAAGAGGCCTGGGGCTGCAGAGGACAACCTGTCAGCAAGTTCGCCGTCTAATGAACACAATAAATGGATCTGTCTCGTTAGGCCTCATCCTAATGGCTTTTCTCTGCTCTCTCCTCCCTCCACTGTGGATTCTCTGAGAGGGCTTCGACCTCTCCTCCGATCTGGGAAAATGCAACAAATCAAGGTGAGATGCGTGATGCCCATGAACACACATTTTCCACAGCTGAGAATGTGTGATGAGGTAAAAGGAACTCGTGGCTAAGTGATGCATAGATTGCACTTAGCGTGTCTTTGTGCTTTGACCAAGTGTCAGTGAACTGCACATTCAAGCCGGCACACTGGTTGATGCATGATGCATGTTGCTGAGGTGA
Organism: Phyllopteryx taeniolatus; assembly: GCF_024500385.1. Taxonomy (NCBI): domain Eukaryota; kingdom Metazoa; phylum Chordata; class Actinopteri; order Syngnathiformes; family Syngnathidae; genus Phyllopteryx; species Phyllopteryx taeniolatus. The sequence continues at coordinate 8,658,809 of NC_084506.1, forward strand.
TCAATGGTCACGATCATGAGGCTTTAACTTTATGTTGTCCCTGACATCTTGCCTCTTTCCTGGACACGGTGAGACTTTCCCGAACATCAACTACTGCACTGTTAGTCCCTTTTAAAAGTAGCTTTTAAACTACTTTTAACCAAATGAAAGTGTGGGCTTCTTTTTCAGCAGTTAATCGCTTTTCTCAGCATTTGGATTACTGCATCTGCACATTTTAAAGGGAGAGACTAGGGATAGGTGGTTAACAATGCTGACTGGAACCCCAGGTTGGAAAGATTCCTCTTGTTGCTCCTCGTTTGTAATAAAGCAATGCAGAGATCCGACTTGGTGTGTGACAATGATAAAATGAAAAAGAGTAATTATAAGACATTTGTGGGAGAAAGTAAATAATACGTTTTTTTATTCGAGATTTTTTTTTTTTTTTTTTTTAAAGGTGTGATTTTAGATGGCTTCGGTGTACAATTACACTGCATAATGCAAAGTGTATTTGGTACATATTGCACAAATAATATAGAAGCTTAGTTGTCTTATTTCGCTACGTGAGTGAACAAAAAGTAGATAAAGAAGTGCAGTGCTACACCACTGACAACTACACGCAGTATAATAAAGATATTGTTGAATTATTACCTCTTTGTCAGTTCCTATCAAAACGGAACACTAGCAGCAGGATTCCAAAATTGTAAGCGATATTCCTTTGCACGTCTTGCATTGGAATTACATTTGTAAAGGTTTACCTACAATGCCGTGGCCGGTCAGGACAATCATTGCCTCATGATCCCGAGTGCTTCAACAATGAACAGTACAATACATGGAGATGACAATGGAAGAGATGAGTGTAAATCATTTGTTTTTCTTTCACAGCAACACCTTTGATTGCTTTGTACCCAGAAACATGCTTTTCTCGCTAAAATGTGTAGTTGCAGTTGACCTTGAAGCACCCTAGATATACTACAACCAAAACACCAACCTCACTGTTAATATTAGCTCCAGCATCCAGCAGCATCTGCACCATGGCCTCGTCTCCGCGGACACAAGCATACATGAGCGGGGTCATCCCCTGCATGAGTACGAGCACAGAACACAAGAGCAGCTGCATCATATTTGAAGATCATGCTCTCATTTTAGCGTAGCATCACATGGCCAACACATTGGGTACAACTGCTCACACTGGTTTTGTCGCACGAGGGAGTGTGGTCATCCTAAAGTGTCCGGAATATACCCGACAAAATTTCCAAATGACTTTTTGATTTTCTTTTTGTCACGGAATTAACATTTTTGGGCAGCGCGGTGGTGAATGTGGGACAAACAGTCACGGGTTCCGTATTTGAATCTCAGCTTGGGCTTTTTTTCTGCTTGTTACCGCCATTCTTGCGTGGTACTGGGGTTTCCTGCGTCCGCATTTCCAAAACATGTGAGGTTAAAGACTCTCAATTGTCTATCGGTGAGAACCGGTGTGTGAATGGTTGCTTGTCTAAATGCACCTCTGCCCAAAGTTAGCAAAGCTGGGAGCGGCTCCAGCTCACCCATAACCTTGAGCAGGATAAGGGTTGGAGAGATGGATCTATAGCTAATATTGCAGCCAGCCAACATCCATCCATCCTCTGTACCGCTTATCCTGTTCAGGGTCATGAGGAGTTGGAACCTCCCAGCTGACTCTGGGCGAAATATGGACTACAAACCGGACGGATCTCCTGTCATGCAACCAAAATGTGTATCGCATTAAGCAATATTGACTGTATAGTTGAGAAAGTCACGGTCAATTTGAAAATGCTGTGCACCACACCCAAAGTCAGCTGGTTAAAAAAAAATCACTTTACATTCTCTGCCAGTTTCCTCTGGACCAAGGTTAGAACGTTGCCCGAGATACAACCCTGGCACTTGATCGGGCTCCGATCAACTGCAGTGGTGTAGAAAAGCAATGCAACGAAGTAACAGGTTCTTTTTTTTTTTTTTTTTTTTTTTTAATGTTTTGACCCTGGCTAAAAAAGAAAAGGTCAAACAAAATTGTAGACATACTTCTTTTATGGAATCTATTCAGACTGTCATGAGTTGCGCAGATGTGGACCTATACTATAGGCAACGACACTATGGGCGCTGTGGCCTTAGACCCGGGGGTGTCAAACTCATTTTTAATCTCGGGCTACATCGTAGTCATCACGGTTGCCACATATAATTGGACCATAACAGATTTTCCCACATGTGCTTGCAAGATGTTGTTATGGTCTGATGAGACCGAGTTTGACCTCTTTGGCCATAATTCCCAAAAAAAGCATGTCATTAAAATGAACGAACGAATGAACGTGTTCTTTGGTGGTTTTCAATCTGGATTTTGGGTGTGGAGACTTTTTCTATGCCCTGTATATCCTATTTTTGCATGACTACATATTGCTGAAGATGGAGCAACCACAGATCATGTCTGCGCTTCTGCTCCACAGGCAGTGTGACTGTGCACATTCCGCGAGTGTAAATGAATTATTAACGTGAGCTGCCCGTGTCTCTAACCTGCTCACTCATGCTGTTGATACCATCCGGACCCAGCAGGTTGATAGCCTGCTTCACCAGGTCTGTGCGTCCGCAACTGAGCATATGGAAGCCCAAGTTCTGCAGGAACTTTGCCTCAGTTGAGGCAGCATCCAGTTTCCTTGAGGCGCTGAAGCAGTCATCCGTTCTGAAGGGCAAACCGCACAAAGCGAGTGAGGTGGAGCTTTTGACGTGCGCAATGCGCAACTTTTTACCAACAACAGAAAGTTTAAATTTTTTACAAGACTACAGAAGAAATACAATTCCTTGCTGACATCAGTGCAGTTTTGGAGGTGTGTGCGCACGCGCGCGCGTGTGTGTGTGTGTGTGCACTGTGAAGCCTAAAGGACTGCAGCTGTACCGGAGCTGGCGGGGCTCGCAGTCCACTCCAGGCAGCAGCAGCCTGGCAGCCTGCCGAACATCATCGCTGTCCACAGAGAAGCTCCGCCTGTGCTCAGTGTGAACAACAGCCACACGTACCCACTCCATCAGAGGCGGCAGCACCATGAACGGCCTGCGCGGGGAGATAGAGGCACACGTGCTCATCTGCAGGTGCACACTAAACTGCAGCCGTTCAAAATAAATACCTCGGATGCAATTTGCATGGGTTGTCTTAGCGCTATTGCCCAGCGACATGGTGTTTGAGTAAAGGATGACCCCTGCCAAGAATAGGAAATCAAAGACAAAAAAAAAACCCAAAACTAAACAAAAACCTCATACTATAGAGATATGCTGATGTCAGAAAATTGCATGAACATTATAAAGTATAGCTCATGCTGACACACGGTCAGCTTTATGCACTCTGTGGCTGAAAAGATCTTTCATAAATGTTCATGATTTTGCACTTTTATGCTGAGTCAAAGCAGGATAAAAATCACACAACTTGATATTCATCCATCCGTCCATTTCCGATCCTCGTTAGAGTTGGGCTGGAGGCATATCCCGGGTGACTTTGAACGAGAGGCGGGTCACCTGTCAATTAATCGCGTGGGCACATGTAGACAGACAACCATTCGTAGTCACACTGATAACTACAGGCAATTTAACGTCTTCAATTAACCTAAACAGCATCTTTTAGGGTAACGGAAGGAAGTCGCAGCGTTTAGAGAAAAGCCTTGCAAACATGAGGAGAAGATGCAAACTCCCCACAGATATGCACCAACAGACATCAGCTCTTGTGGCTGTGCACAGCGCTCAACTTGGAATTAGAAATGATTATACAATGTACCGTAGTGCGGAGATGCTGTATTGACGAGACAGGAGTCAGAAGATGAGCTGAGTTTCTTGGAGTCATTCTCTGGCCATTGTCCAATGTTGCCTGTCTTGTCTGTGGTGGAGATTCCGTTCCCCATGTTTGTTTGTCACTTTGCATACAAGATTTTTGGTTTGTTTTTTTCGCGTTATAGTTTTGTTTAATCCCTCGTGCCCCGTACTGAACTCCCGCCTAGCTTGCTTGCTTCCCTACCCTTGAGACAACCTTGTGCCTGTCCACCAACAGTCCTATCCCTCCAAACATGACAGTCACTATCCATCACTTGCGTAGATAAAACGGATATATTTGGTATTAATAAATAATCCTTTTCCGGAAAAAAATGAATTGATATTGGTTCATTTCCTGCGGCATCCCTGATGATCTCAAGGAACGCGAGTGTGCCATGGCACCATAGGTGGGAATCACTGCGCTAACTATAGTGGCGACCATACTAGCTTATAATTTTATACCGACAAAATATGACAAATGCAATATATAATGGATCAAATTCCTTACATAATCACAGTGGAATACATGCATCATTGTAATACATTCTTGTCATGGGTTTGGATCACGCAACCACACGAAACACTCTGTAATAGAAGCCAAAGAAACAGATGGAGAGCATCTTTTTCACATGCCAGCATACTGTGTTGTAAGGTGCTAAGGGTGTACTTGTTAGCAGTCTTGCTGCGACAGATGCAGGAAATGACAACCATATGGTTGATCCTGACCACAGTGTTTAGACTGAGGAGTATCCCTGAATTCAAATACTAGTGCAAAGGCAACTAGATTTAAAAAAAAAAAAAGAAGAAGAAAATAAAATAAAAAAAAGAAACTGACTACAAATGGAAGAGATCTTATGCGTGCAGTTCAATTTATGCATACTGTACACATAAATGACATGCATCTCTCCACTAATCTGATGCATTGACGCATCCTTGGTTTGTACTACAGCGATCTACACTGAATATATGTATGCATGTTGTTGCATTTTGACCTTCACTGATGTACCAGCGGCATGTTACACATACCAAGATGCACTTTTTTGGGGGGGGAAATAATGAGGCATGTGTTCAGTCTGGCCATAACAAAGTACACAGAATTATCTGGCTATTGAATATTGAGTCCTATGGAGGTACATCTAGAGTATTCAATATCATAGCACTAACACATACTGATATTTGATATCAGTGGATGTTCGATGTAGCTGATAGATAGACTTATTCATCTATTATCTGTAAGCTCTCAAGTGGTTATTGTTATTGTTGATGTGCATGTAGTACAAATTTGTCAATGGCTGTCTAATCACCTCTCTGAGTTGAGATGTGTCATATAGCTTTCATACATCTGAGCAGAGCCATTGAATTTTTGCTAGCCTCATTAAAAAAAATGCACAATGCTTTGTCAAGAGCCAAGGAACACGTCGGACAGGAAATGAAGTTCATCAACAGTTCAAGGTCATAAATACAGCCACTGCCAATGTGTTTAATTTGAATAAACCACAGGTCAAATTGTAATTGTTTTTTTTTTTTTTAAACGAATATTGTTGGAGGTAATGCAAATTCGAGTTGTACATTCACGAGACGTGCATTAGCTGATCGCGATAATGCCCAGGGTCCCGGCGGAGGCCTGCTCACACTCAACGGTCAACCAACGACGCAAGCCGACACGGGTTTCCGCTATTTTGCAGCAAATACTGAACAGCTCAAGGTACTGTATAAATGCCACAAAATAACATGACACATTTGACCTTCCACCTTTTATGAGGACTGTCCTGCGTCGACTCCATTAATATTTTGAGGCAAATGACTTGTCGAGAAAGTACCAATCAAGGGAAATAACATGAAAACATTGCCTGCGCCTTACATCATTCTGACATACTGAGATGGTGCAACTGCAGCATCAATCAATACTGACTGCATCTGCAGGCCTGCCGCAATGACTCTTTCCTCTGACTCTTAAGGTCATTTAAAGGACTTATTCGAATCATAAAAAAGGTTACGGTAGTTTTCAAAGCCGAGTGATACTGGAGAACTACTAGTGGATTCTACACTTGTATATATGCTGAGGTGAGAGGGGTGCATACTGTGCGGAGGGGTCTAAATTGTGTAAAAAAATAAAAAAACATTTTTTTTTAAAACACACAACCCCTCCTCCCAGTTGTCTGGTTCTCCTGGTGATCATCAAGCATAAATAATTTTTGCAAGACACAAGACAAGATGGGGAGCAAGACTTCCATTTCTATCAGGGTGGTTTCATAAAACTTTGTCTCGCATCAGCTTCAAATTTGATTTCAAATCTGAATAATGAGGTGACGAATAAACTTACTTCACAGAAATTGTGATTTGGACCAAAGAAATGTTTCACAATTAGGATATTGAGTCTTGATTCTGTTCCAGTTTGTTCCTGTTTGTCCTTACAATTGTCGTTGAAGTGCTTGCTCTTGTGGGACCTTTATTGTTATTTATTAATAACATTGAACTGCAGTGAATCGAATTTAACAGAGCACAAACCACATAGCCCATCTGTGGCACTTCACATTATATGTTGGCATTAATCGGCTTCGTTAGACGAAATTACAGGGATCGGTTGAACATTCTGATGTTTAAATATACAGTTTTTACTTCTCTTTTGTTTTATGCGTCAGTTTTCTAGTAAACTTCAAGTGGGAGTCACAAATAAACAACTTGGAGCACGAATGTTGTGCCTCTTTTTTGGGAGAACTTTGTGAGTGAATGATGAAGAAATACTTTAAAAGTGTGTTTTAATACATTTAAATGTGTCAAAAGCATGTGGGAGGGGTAAAACTGTATATAAAAAAACATTTTTCTGGTCCTTCTATCTGGCTGATTTTCACCTGTTGTGGGTGGGTCTGAAACCTGTCCCCGTGATAAACTAACTTTAAACCACCCCCATGAGTGGTGATCCTGCACGGTCCTGAATACACACATTCTCAATCAACCCTATTTCACAAATGTATTTCGATTCACTGTTTGGATTGTTCATCTGCTTAAGTTTGCTGTTTTATGCATGTTTGCACCTTACCTCTCAGTTTGTAAGGTAACTTTTGATGGCTCGACGTTGGGGTTCTCCCACTCCATCTGGGGGCAGTGCATGAAGTAACACAGTGTGTAGATGGCCTCGGGGGCCCAGTGTATTACTGCACTCTTCTGGTGGATGGGTGTCCCATTAGTGTGGTTCTTGGTGTACAGTGGCTGTAGGTAGTGCATAGCCCGTGACACCATATCACCTAGACACACAATACATTCAAACCACACACGGGGGGGGGGGGGGGGGGGGACAAAAAAGGGACACGAGCCATGAGGGTTCATTTCAGTACAAGCAATGAGAAATAATTTTGCACAACAGCGACGGCACTCAAATGTGCGTAAAATAATATTTGCAGGTAAGAAGTGGTCACAAGAAGTAATTACGATTAGTCAGCAGAAGCCTTGCAAAAATCTGATCATAATAACATCCTTATCAACAAATAACAGACATACTGGTGAATGAAACCCATTGTCATTGCTTTACTCTGATCATCATTTTGATGCATTTCCATTTCACTGCAAAACGTAATAGAGTGTGATTGCTCTTGGTTTGCATGTCTAAATAAATTCACATTACTGCATATATGCTGAGTGCGCGTGTGTACGTGTGCAATAAAGTACAAGCACAAACAGTCGCGCTCATGGACAAAGCCTTTGTTTAATTCCCAAATTTGGTTCCTTTCAAGCGTCCATTTAGCCTCAACGGTGAGAGAGGTGAGTGTAAAAATGACGCCTCGGTGTGGCGTCCTCCTCGCAGTGAAGCAAAGCAACTCCCGGAGTTCAATTTCCTTCGAGAGGCTGCTCCCTCCACCTGGCAGGTAGTTGTTGTGCGGTATTAAAAGTAAACATCGCCCTCAGAGCACAGGCTCACAGGACAAGAGACAGTAACGGTCTATCAGCACACTTTGCCATGTACAATTTGGGGAAATCAACACACGGTAGAAACTAACAGAACACAGTTTAGTCATGATACAAGTGCTCCAAGAATATTCACCAAACACAATAACATGCATCGTTACAAAGAAACATTGTGAGGACCAGATGAACAATTTTGTTTGGCATGAATTCACACAGTATTAATAACAGCTCCAGGTATAATAGCGTTTCAATCCAAATATGCTAATACGGCCTTTTGGCAGAAGGGAAAATGAAAGATGAAGAAGAGGCAAGTTGAAAGCAATACTCCACAAGTGAGCCAAATACCAGTGACTGTCCCGAAGCAGGATGCTCATTTGACACGAGTGGAGGATTTCATTCCAAAAGATGTTCGAAACAAATCACACATCCTTTTTTTCAGTTTTTGTTTTTCCCTCCATCTTGGCCTCTTTCAAATAGAGATCATGGCGGCCCTATTGATTGCCGGTTATCCTTCACTCCTGATTATTCTTGTAGTGTGTTTACATATGCCATAGTTCTTTTTTCCAGAGAGGATGACATTACCTCTGGACAGGACCAGCCGATGAGCCCCCCCCCCCCCCCCCCCCTTGTTCGACCTCATCAATATGGAATGGACAGAAGACTCTCGGCCATTCCCATGTGGTTCCACCACCAAATGTTGACTATGACGATGACACTTTGCACAATAACAACAAAAAAGCTTCCTCTTGAAATGTCAACGCCATGGCGACAACACATCAAATGCTTGTTTTGAACTATTTCAATACGTTCATGTGCATGCGAAAGAAGAGGCAACAAGCACTAAACCAAGAAACTATTTAACACTTTCATTGCACACTTATTTGTTGAGGAGAGGTACCGTACAAGTCTTGATCAATGAATTTATCACTCGGGAGTTGCTCAAGTTATTATTGTTGGTGAATAAAGCTCTCGTCAGCACACGGTTGTTGTCCGCGTATTATTGGACAGATTAATCTGGCGGCGAAGCTTCCCCTTGTGTCGCTGCCCTCGCCACGGTCCCGCTGCCGGCGTTAGCTTTGGCTACCGACTTTGAGGTTAACGCCCGCTTCCTGTCAAGCGCGTGTCCAATCTGATTGGACAAAAAAAATAAAAAATCATCCGAAGCAGTACAGTCAAGAAAAACGCTACAATTAGCACAGACTGTTAGAAATAAATAAATACAATTTGATGGAACAAATAATAGAATTTAGGTGGCGAACGCAGTGCTTCCGATAGTGTTTCAGCCAACTGCGAAGGCTTTTGCTGGCCCTGACCGCTCACCACAGTCAGTGAGTAATCTCATGCTCATTATTGTTTATATATTGAGTGCATTGTGAGTGGGCACACGTCGGCAATCTTTATTTATCAGCTGCAGCTCAGAAGATTCAACTTTAATGACACAGCAACTCCTGATGATTAATTTCTGCTTAATATGCAAATTCACACACACAAGCGTTATTAGAGACAGATTTACTTATGCAGGGGGACAATATTGGGGCATAGTTGAATGCTGCCATCATCAAATTAGCATATCAGTCAGTAATTTTAGCCAAGACAAATGTGAAGAGTTTAAGGCAACAAGACGAGCACATTGGAACTGAAAATCAGAGATTGAAACTCATTTGCCTGGTGCACTGACCGGCAATGAAGAGAAAAGCATTTCTATCGTTGCCATGGCAACCACAGATCACGTACCTTAGGTGGTGTATAATATTTGTCAGCGCTTACATTATTATTCATCAGTGCATTGTGTAGAGTGCTTGTCCAAACCTTTTCTCATGCTAAAACGATTTATTGGCCAACTGTCGATTTGCACATTTAGAGCAACAGTTTTAATGACACGGTCGTAGATTTAATCATACATTTCTGATTGCAGTTACTGGGCGTTCGATATTTTTGTTACTTTATTTAGTGGCCAACAGATTAGAAAGTCCTCTCATAATGATACAGCACAGTTCTACACCACTGCAAACTACACAATACACAATCATTAACATATTGCTAGGTTACAACCTCACTCACAAGTGTTAAGAAAAACTGATTATTAGAATTGTAGGGGCTGAATATTTTGTACAGTTCTTGCATTGGATCTCATGACTTCATATTTTGTCTATACAATAACGTTGTGGAGGATGTTGGGTGTTTCGCGGAGCTCAGCCCTCGACTTGAGGCTGTCGATCATCGAGTTCAGCGTCTGACATTGTCGACCACTGAGCAGCTCCACTTGAGCTGTTAGACAGTTAATCGCCTTACTCGAAGGCACCTTGACTACACAGCTCATGACACACACCCACACACGCGTGCACAAACCATCACTCACTGAGTTCAGAGATGCTGCCGACTCGTGTGGCCAGTAAGCACTGTTCAACGGAGCGCACTTCGGATGGGCTGCAGGCGTTCCCCTCGCCGTTCTTTGCGTCTCGCTGCTGCAGAGTCAAACCTTCAGGTAGGCTGAGCACACCTGAAAGAGAGAAAGCGTGAGAAGGTAAGCAATTGGTATATATATATAAAAAAAAAAATATATATATATATATATATATGAACAAAGAGAAATGACAGTTCAAGTGCACACAGGGTGTGCTATACGTTTCGATACGTAGGAAAAATCTAACTTTTTAGGGGCTGTGAAATCTTAATAGAACATGTCCAAAAACAAATGGAAACAAATGGACCACCCTGTATAGAAAGTAGATTCATGGCGATGTCGATCGAAACAGAGGGCTTTATTTTCAGAGACAACGCATTTGGGGCGGGGCACTAATGCCGGCGGATTCTGATTTTCGTGCAAGCGCAAGACTCGAGGCGCGTCTTCGCCAATTTGGCAGACAGGTCTGCGCCAAGCTGGGCATTAACGGCGCAGCGAGTGGGTGTCCTTGCAGATGCGCCCGTCGGAATGACAATATGGTGTCAGAAATCCCTGCTTTAAACTGTACGTGCCCTGTGACGGAATGGCGACCGGTCCAGGGTGTAGTCTGCCTCTCACCTGAAGTCAGCTGGGATAGGCTGCAGTTTTGTGTTGGACATGGAACCCGTTTCACTCAAATATAACACTTCTTAGAGTCATTACTGACATTTTCACATCCAACTGCATGTTTTTTGACAGTCTTGCCACACTTTTCACTTACAATCAATGTAGCCTATAACACAAGGCATTTTAATTCTAAAATAAAACTGGCAGGACAACAGACATGATACATCGCTTACTTCTCTTTACATTGGAATCTGTTTTAAAAAAGTGAGGGGCAGGGACTTTTTTTTTTTTTTTTTTTTTTTTTTTTTTTTATAAAGAGAGTTATGTATGAGCTCTAGAATTGCCACTTATTTAACTAACAGCGGAGCGATCAAAGGAAACACTGATTAAATGAGCCATTTGCAGTTTCACTGTACAGGTCAATGTGTACTTAGACTCGCATGGCTTAATCTTTGAGATTATATAGAATGCGAGGTTACGGAGAGTCGGGCTGTGCGGGCGACGTGTTGCGTGCGGTATGTCCACCGCACATGCCAGCTTGGCGTGGCCCTCCGCTGCGGCTTGGTGACGGCCAGAGCAGGGCAGCGCAGAGCGGGCAACGGGCCGAAAGAAACCTGCTTGCCGGATAGCCTCCCTATACCACCTATAGCCACGAAAGACTATCTTCTCTTTTAATATGCCAATGAGGCACAAACTCCCTAAGGCACAGGTGTCAAACTCAAGGCCCGGGGGCCACATCCTCCCCGCCACATCAATTTATGTGGCCCGCGAAAGCAAATCAAGTGCGTCGACTTTCTTGCTAAAATTACAACATTGCAAATCGTCTTCCCTTTTATATACCGTTGATTGAAAAACATGTTTGTTACCAATCCCCATTTCAAAATAAACTGAATTAACAACTTTTTACTGGCTTCTGGTTTAAAAAAATAGTTATTCATCGATTTTTTTTTTTGTGTGTATATGTAATAACGGGGCAATTGTACATTTACTGTACATGAGTTCGCGCTCATGACGGCCCTCCGAGGGAAACCATAACTACGATGTGGCCCGCAGCAAAACTGAGTTTGACACCCCTGCCCTAAGGTGTACCGTACATTCTGCTCAATGATAATAACCAGGTATTTAGCACATCCAAAGCACTATGCAGCTGCTTAGCAAGCATCAGACCAGAGAGCTGACATACCACTGACGACGTGCAACAAAGAGCAGGCGACACCACCGTCTGCTGCAAGTGTCAGGTGTCTTGAACGACTACATATTTATTCCAACTATCCCAGCCAAGTCTGAGAGATCAATGACAAATAAAAGTAATAATTCCTCAGTAATCACAGAGGATGACTAAGGGGATTAGACTCAAAAATACCCCCTTTATTGTTGTTGTTTTTTTAATTGCAAAGATCAAGTACAGTAAATCCATCTATTTCAAGCAAACGGGGGCACCTTGCACCTTCCTCACTGCCACATTCTTCTTCAATATTTATTTAGCACAGTAACCACATGGCCTCTGGCATACAGTGGTGCTGTGAGCAATATGCATGCTCCTAAGAATAACACGCTCACAATTCTCTGTTAATTATAAAAGCAAGGTTGACAAGAATGTAATTCATTTGTTATTATTTGGCCTGTGCGCATGCTGGAGGGTTAGTTACAGTGTACCGTTTAAGACAAAATTAAAACGAGCGGAACCTCAATTCTCAGACGTCAAAAAGCTTCAACCAAAATGTCCGTGACTATCCCTTGAATGTCACGTAAAGTGTCAAAACAAATAGCCTTTATGTCAGCCTCGCTCAAGCAGTAACTCTGCGTGCGTTTTGCTTTTTACTTTGGCTTTATGTGAGAACATCCTGAATGACGAACCCTTCTCAACAACAGTGTTGACCAGCTTTTAATTAAAGGGCTTTGATTAGGATAGTCTTCATCTCTTAATGCTGTTTGAGAAGAAGGAGCCGTGGGTGATGATTAGTAGTCTCTCACTCGATGCCAAGTAGACTGGTTAGCTGTCATGTGCTTGTCACTCGTTATCAACAGGTCGAGTATCGTGTGTTATGTTTTAAGTGGTTGATTTCACGCTTCTGTGACAATGTTGAAAATGAAATGTGTGAGGTGTATTGTTATGCTTACTAGACTGCACAGTATTACAGTGAAGAACGTCACTGACTGAGCAGTTAATAAAGGTTTTTCAATGGTGACATTTTGGGCAATATAGTTCATATCAATGGTAACATCCATCCATCCATGTTCTATAGCGCTTGTCCTGGTTGGGGTGAGCTGGAGCCTATCCCAGCTGACTTTAGGCAAGACGCGGTGTACACCCTGGACTTGTCGCCAACCAACTGCAGGTCGCAAAGAAGCAAACGACCACTCACACTCACATTCACACCTATGGAAAGGATCTCCGAAGAGCGTTACATTTGGATTCAACGATTATCTTTTTTTTTTTTTTTTTTTTTTACATAAAGTTGGGGGAAAAAAAGAGAAATGGTTTGCGACTCAAACATAAGAGACAGAGAGGATATGGTTAAATTAGCCAGTGCATGCAAAAGTAAACACTGTTCGAGATTAGCATTTGCGTTGAACTGTGCACTGTTGAACACTTATTAGATTGCTTCTAGGAGGAAGTGCAAGGAAGTGCATAAGTGCTGGGAACTGTTTTTAATCCTTGAAGGCAGAATTTCCTTATATTTCCTCTCATTAGCCTGTGCATCTGAATCAAATGAAGTCAACGTTACATTATAGATGAAATAGCAACACAAGCTACTATAAAGGACATAACATTACTGGTAAATATTTACATCAGGACCCATAATATCAGTGATGAGTGCTTGGAATGCTGAATACACAAATCGCAAAACGGTCGTTGCGCCGTTGCTGTACATGTGCTGAAAACAGATGTCGATGCAAAACATTTGAATCAGATGTTGACCGCAGTGCAAAATCACAAATGCCAAATTAATCACATTCAACAACTTTAGTGCACTTTTTGCCTGTTGGCTCACTGTTGCGCTGTCAGCTTTGAAACAAAAAGTGATTGTTGGTGTCATTTATGAATAAATCTGCAAAAATAAATACAAAAGGAGCATTTAGCTGTCCGGCTCCTTAGATTCGGTTGTGGGGCATAATAACGAGGGCAGAACTGACAGTGAATTGCCCAATGCTCTTAGGATGGACTGAGGCAAGGTGACTCAGTGGCTCTCCTAATGCACGGCACAGGGTGTCCTCAGGGACATGCTTCTGATGGAGCGCTTACATGCCAGCCAGTCAATGTCTGCGTGCATTTGCACCATGAGAAATGTTGGGAGTATCTTACATCCCGATCGTCACCGATCACTGGCGACTTGCTTAAATCAAGTAATGACTTGACTGGCGACCTGCTTGAAATTTAGCGGCGGCTTGACTTGCTTGATTTTTTCCCCACAGTGACTTGAGTCTTGAAGATTAAGACTTGAGACTTACTTGTGACTTGCACATGTGTGATTTACTCCCACCTCTGTAAATAGGAATGCAGAACATTCAGCGGGAGATGCTCAGATCCTATTCTATTTTTGAAAGTAACAATTAATCAATCTTTCATTTTCCTCGAAGTCACTCAAGGATATTTGATCCAAATCACGCTCTTTTTCTAGTGACATGATTCAATCAGAAAATTTGGTGATTATTAAGCTGGCACACATTGTCTTGACAAAGGGATGTTTTGATAAAGAACAGAAAATCATGAGCGCTTAGATTTGACAGGTCGGTCAAACTAAGGGTAAGTACACTTGCGAGGTAAACTAACGCTAGACAAGGAATACACAGAGCAAAAAACCGTCAGGACAATGGTGGCAACCAATGAGTATTGATCCAAAGCTTTCCAGCGCCTTCCGATGATCCTAAATACTCAGCTGATGATAACAGGAAGCAAGTGCGGTGCTCCCCAACATACACTATGAGGACGAGAAAACCACAAACAAAAGCAGTACATGGAGGCACAAACAGAGCAACATGATACACTGTATCGAGATAATTATTATTATTATTTTTTTTTTTAAATGTATTTATGAGAGTAAAACCAGTTTTAAAAAGGACAAAGAAAGAATGGGCATTGCACATTATTCACATTTACAGTATATTATGAAGAAAACCAAACCTTCCCGATACAATGTCGTCCCAAAGCCTGGAAACAGAACGGGAGAGGAGATGAGAGGAGGCTGAAAGTTGCTCCTGGCAAGATGTCGTTACTGAAGAATAAATAATGCGGAGGAGCTCCCATTAAGACGTCACTCAAAGAATATTCGTCAGTCTCTGTGACAACAGATGCAACCACACAGAAAATGTGTGCATGGTCCAACACTAGCATAGTTAAATATAGTCAACCATTCATTCGGACATGAACAGATTTGAATATTTTCCCCTTTATACAATGATGTAGTATCTGCAAAGATTTGTCTTTTTGTAACGAGCCATCCAATTTGTGATCCTTTCAGATACGGCATTACACTATTATTAATAGCACGTTCTTGGTCACTGGTTTTCATCTCTGGGGCAGTGCATCAACCTTTTTGTGTATTTGCATGGACTCGGGGTTGACGGCAGCAGTAGAGCAGGAATGCCGACCTCGATGCGGCTCCTACCCTGCTCTTAAAATCTATTTTGGAGGGACCTACTGAGACGTACACATCCTCGAATGCACCGCCGCTCTCGACAAACACTGGATGTGCCTTTTAGTCACTAACATACAGAGACAGTGAAGTCAGCCCTCGATTTAGCAAATCAAACTATGAATGGTAAAGGTCAACTGGTTATTTGATGCATTACGACAAGCGAAAAAAGGGACCAAGAAGCGAAAAAGGTGAGGATGACTCGCAAATACAGGCTTTAAGGTGTTAATCATATTGTTACGCTACATGGATACATGGAGTACTGAGCTCAAGTCTGTTGTGCCAGGCCAGATGGCTACCATATGTATCTGAGCAGGTGATCGTAGAGGGAAACCTAGCAAGACGGAAGGCTGACATGTGGTGTGTTATAACTTCTTTCCTACTTCATGGCAGCTTTAAATATTTTTGATCATCAGTGTTGTGTTTCTAATGGTATGAATAACGGTGTGAAAAGCAAACAGGGGATCCCACAAGAGAAAAAAACGTCGGTAGAGCAAAGTAGGCTGTGAATATTTTGGTTTGGTTTGGACCAGTTTGGTCTGTTGTAGCCACAAGCCTATAATACGTTAGTCATATGCTAGCCACACGGGCAAGAAGTATCCGAGTATGCGCACGAATGTCAGCTAAAATTAAGAAACTGGGACAAACAGAAGACATGCATGCAATGGATAAACTACAAATGCATTCATGCTAATAAAAGGTAATGTACACCTTGTAAATGCAAACAAGCAAACAACAACAACGTGGAAACACAGATCATTTCTGGCACTTCACCAATTATTGATTTGCTTTCTGCAGAGAATGTCTTCAACTGTATCCCTAATCATTTAGTAAACACAGAATAGTTTGTAGCAGGGGTGTCAAACTCATTTTTGTCACGGGCCACATCGTAGTCATGGTTTCTCTTGGAGGGTTGTTACGGCTCTGAACCCATATGAATGTATGATCGCTTCATATTATTACATGTACACAAATTGATGGATAGCTACTTTTAAAATCAGAAGGTAGAAAAACTTTGTTCGACTACATTATTATTTAATTTATTTTAAAAAGAGCATCGGTAACAAACAAAATGCTTGCAATATCTCAATATTTTTTTAAAGTGAAGGCAATTTGCAATTTTGGTATTTTAGCTGGAAACACGAAGTAACGCAAGTCATTTTATGCGGCCCGCGAAAGGGCCGCATAAAATGATGTGGCGGGCCGAATCTGGCCCCCGGGCCACCAGTTTAACACATGGGGTTTATAGCATAGTGCCTTACAGTTTTGAAACTGATAAAGATCATCAGCAGCAAAATGTGATTCTAAAATTCTAAATTTAAGAGCAACACACACACACACACACGCACACACACACAATTATGGGCAATTTAGAGTCTTTAACCAACAACCCACCATGCATGTTTTTGGAACGTGGGAGGAAACCCGCCTCTCGCCCTGAGTCAGCTGAGATAGGCTGCGGCACAACCGCGACCTCAGTGAGGATAAGCGGATGGATGGATGGATGGATGTGTGAGTGTGTCTATAGTAAACAGCCAGTAGCCAGTAGTCTTATATTATTACCTTTGCCAGGGTCAAACATATTCCAATTTGAAAAGCCTGAATGTTTCCTACAGCTCTTGTATTGTATCCAACCGAATGTGCAAGTGTACCTCATGTTGTGGTCTTTCTCGCAAAAGCTAAGAAACGCAAAGAAAATGGGAGGTTACAAAAAAAGACAGTCATGGTGAAGTTAAGCGACAAAAAAAAAAAACCACATGCTAGAACACACAGTTCATCATCACACAATAGACCAAGCGCACACAGAGATGACTTGTGACGGGTGACCGGCGCACAACAAGGGCACAACTATTACATAATCATATCCTATCAGAGGGAAACCAGCCTCCCTCTTGGCTGTGTTTTACTCAGCCCCAAGCTAGCAGCTCACTTGCTATTACTTCATTCTTTTTTCTGTCTTTTCCGCCACAAAGAGGAATAGGTCTGTGTGGAGTAGCCACGCATAGCGCAGTTCCCGTGGGATGCTTTACAGAAAATACTGGCAATCGGCAACAGGGGCGGGGGAAAACCCTTGAAGTCACTGAAGCATGTGCACAACCCCCACCAAGGCCTACCTTTCTATGAAGGCCATGACCTTCGCCAGAAGTCACCCATGTCATCTGATTTGTCAAAGACGCACCCTTTGAGTGGTCTGTTGCATTAAACAAAAGGACAAAAACATGGTGAATTTGGAGGGCTCATACAGTGGGGACGGAAAGTATTCAGACACGCTTAAATTTGTCACTCTTTGTTATATTGCAGCCATTTGCTAAAATCATTTGACTTAAAACATTTTCCGCATTAATTTACACACAGCACCCCACATCGACAGAAAAATGATATTTTTGCAGATTTATTCATAAAAAAACCTGAAATATCACACACCTTATAAGTATTCAGACCCTTTGCTGTAACATTTGTATATTTAACTCCGGTGCTGTCCATTTCTTCTCATCATCCTTGAGATGGTTCTCCACCTTCACTGGAGTCGAGCTTTGTTTGATTATACTGACTGGACTTGACTAGGAAAGCCACACACCTGTCGATATAAGCTCACAGTGCATGTCAGAGCAAATGAGAAACATGAGGAAGTGCCTGAAGAGCTGAGAGACAGAATTGTGGCAAGGCACAGATCTGGCCAAGGTTACAAAAATATTTTGTAACCGAAGAGCACAGTGGCCTCCATAATCCTGAAACGGAAGACGGTTGGGACGACCAGAACCCTTCCTCGAGTTGGCCGTCCGGCCAAACTGAGCAATTGGGAGAGAAGAGCCTTGGTGAGAGAGGTAAAGAAGAACCCAAAGATCACTGTGGCTGAGCTCCACAGATGCAGTCGGCAGATGGGAGAAAGTTCTAGAAAGTCAACCATCACTGCAGCCCTCCAGCAGTCGGGGCTTTATGGCAAAGTGGCCCGACGGAAGCCTCTCCTCAGTGCAAGACACATGAAAGCCCGCGTGGAGTTTGCTAAAAAACACCTGAAGGACTCCAGGATGGTGAGAAATAAGATTCTCTGGTCTGATGAGACCAAGATAGAACGTTTTGGCCTTAATTCTAAGCGGTATGTGTGGAGAAAACCAGGCACTGCTCATCACCTCTCCAATACAGTCCCAACAGTGAAGCATGGTGGTGGCAGCATCATGCTGTGGGAGTATTTTTCAGCTGCAGGGACAGGGATACTGGTTGCAATCAAAGGAAAGATGAATGCGGCCGAGTACGGGGATATCCTGGACCAAAACCTTCTCCAGAGTGCTCAGGACCTCAGACTGGGCCGAAGGTTTACCTTCCAACAAGACAATGACCCTAAGCACACAGCTAAAATAACGAAGGAGTGGCTTCAGAACAACTCCGTGACTGTTTTTGAATGGCCCAGGCAGAGCCCTGACTTAAACCCAATTGAGCATCTCTGGAGAGACCTGAACATGGTTGTCCACCAACGTTCACCATCCAACCTGACAGAACTGGAGAGGATCTGCAAGGAGGAATGGAAAAGGATCCCAAAATGCAGGTGTGAAAAACTTGCTGCATCATTCCCATAAAGACTCATGGCTGTATTAGCTCAAAAAGGGGGCTTCTACTAAATTCTGAGAAAAGGGTCTGAATACTTATGGCAGTGTGATAGTGCAGTTTTGCTGTGTGTAGATTATTGAGGAAAAAAATGTACTTAAATGACTTCAGCAAATGCCTGCAATATAACAAAGAGTGAACATTTTAAGGGGGTCTGAATACTTTCCGTACCCACTCTATTGACAGAAAGTCCCAGCACTCCAGCTAAATGCAACAATGTTTTGATGTAATTGCTCATTTAGCACTGAGGGCACTCGAGTAATTAAAGAATATGACTAATGCCATGAAATGGGATTTTGCTACAAGGGGATGTTTTCCTCCGGGCCAGAGATGACATCATACCCAGCTGCTTGTAAACACGGGCTGCTTTTAAGCGAAGGCACTCGTGGACATTAAAACTCGGCAGCAAAAACACAAAGCAAAGTGCAAAGCAGATAAGACAGTGACGGCTCCAGGCAGAAAAGGTACAGTCACTGGTTATGCGTAATGGGCGCATGGTTCTTATGTCTGTGTGTCTGAATCACTTTGTGTCTCTCCATGACTGTGCGTTTGTCTGCCTCTTTGTCCGCGTATATGAAATAAAGACGTGTGAGCTGGCTACTACAAAGGGAAAAAAAATCAATCGCTAATGTTCATTCAAACATTTTCAAAGTAGCTGCTAGAAAGACTTACTGGAAATAACTACATTTTCTGTTTGCAGTTTTGCTGCGGATCAGATTAAAGAGCCCTAAACAAAATGGTCCTGTACCGTAACAGTTTGACAAGAGCCGAAAAAAAAATGTGAGGGAACACTTGTGCGGTAAAAGAGACAAAGGTATGATTCATTGCTTTCTGGGGGGGAAAAAACAGAAGTACTCGATGTTAGGCGTGATGACAAACAATGGCAATGTAAAAGAGTAAAAAAATACCAAACAGCTACACAGGCTAGGTCTAAAACCACAAACGCACAAACCGCTATTGCGCCGGGCACAAAACAATCTGGCATAAAATGACTCTCAATTCATAATAATAATAATATTAATAACGCATTACACTTATTTAGCGGTTTTCTAGGTGCTCAATTGAATTTCAATTCTACCTTCTCTTCGTCATGGTTGAATGTCTGCAAATTGTCAAAAACAATCTGATGAGGTCAGTGTGATGCCATCCCAGACGCTGGCTGGGTCGTGCGTCACTATGGAGGCATGTGATTGCTGCACTCTTATTCCTCATTTAAAATGTCTTAATGCCAGTTTCTTGTATTCACTCTGGGAAGACAAAGTGTCATAATATTGTTGTTTGCTCTGGATGGATCACAGCAATTGTGTGTGTGTGTGTGTATCTTTTTTTGTATTGCACAATGCATCGTTTTTTTTTTTTATATGCTAAAACAATACATAAATTGGCAATAAACAATGGTCCCTGAACTCCTTTCCAATTCCTAACATCCAGTCATTTCTTTCGCACCTTCGTTGAACTCTCTTCTCCAAATGTTGCAAATATGATGCATTGAGCTACAAATTGCTTGGTAATTGTCGAAGTCACCTCGTGTAATCTATCATCCCGACCGCGCTCAGTCGCTGTGCGTAGCGTCCAAACAGACTGGAAGTGGGCCATGCCTGGCAGAGACTGATGAGGCCTGTGGCTATGTGCTGCTCCTTATTTCTCCTCACCGACTCCAGCACATTCTCTGAGGAAGGACCATCATTGTTCAAGGCCAACTTTAGCAAATATTACTGACACTTTGATATCGGAAATGCCATCATTCATGGTTTGAAACCTCTTTTCTGGTGCTTTATAAAGAAAATGCGGAAACTTGGACAAAGTTTTGTAAGTTTGATGCGTAAATGACTGATTATTTGCTTTTGGGATTTGAAGTGTGAAATGTATAATAGCACCAACAAGATAAAATAAATGCAGGACATAAAAACACTGTTTACAAAAAAATATAAAATCGAGGGATGCACAATCATTGGTATTTATTTATTTATTTTGCCACTGATACGATAACCGACCACCTGCTGCTTCTCCAAACCGATACAGATAACCAATATCATTTTTTTGTGGTTTGTATGAGCGGTCTAACAATTTCCAGACCAAGGATCCCCAACCTGATGGAAAGCTGGAATGTGGTGTAATAAAGGCAACACCATACATACAGCAGAGTGAAAAATGTATTTTCCGCTGGAGATTAGATTTGCGAGGTATATAGTTAGTATGTCAGCCTCACAGTCAATGGTGGGGGTTCGAATATTTGACCTCAGATTCTGAGCTTTCTGTGTAGACTTTCCATGTTTGTGTGAGTTTTCTCTGGATACTCCAGTTTCCTCCCACATTGCAGAAACATGCCAACCATCATGAAGGTTATGGGTTAATGGAGCCTATCCCGGTGGAATTTGGGCTATAATCTGGACTGGTTGCCAGTCAATTGCAGGGTGCATGAGAAAACGAGCATTTACACTCAAATTCACACTTATGGCCAAGAAAAGCCATGCAAGCACTGGGTGAACATGCAAGATGTGCTGACTAGCACATACATGATGCTCATACAGTAGATGCAGTGTTAAAATGTGTATGTAAAATAGTTAATTGAAATGCATCCATCCATTCTCAATACCGCTTATGTTGTTCAGGATCGCGGGAAGCTAGAGCCTATCCCAGCTGACTTTGGGCGAAAGACGGACTTACACCCTGAACTGGTGGCAAGTCAGTCGCAGGGCACATGTAGACCATTCGCACTCACATCCACACCGTCACTGAGTGGGAACTAAGCCCACGCTGCCTGCACTGAAGTCAGGCGAATGTACCGCTACACCATCAGTGACCTAGTTGAAATGCAAAAGTCAAATTGTTTATTTTAGTCATTCATTCATTCATTGTCCTTACCGCTTATCCTCACTCGGCGTACTGGAGCCTATCCCAGCTGACTGGGTGAGAGGCGGGGAACACCCTGAACTGGTTGCCAGGCAATCGCAGGGCACATATAAACAAACAAACACTCGCAGTCACATACAAACCTATCTGCAATTTAGAGTCTTTAATTAACCTACCATGCATGTGTAGGAGATGTGGGAGGAAACCGGAGTAATTGTTTATTTTAATAATATTTTATTTTATTATTTAACAATTATTAGGGCAACCACTTATTTTATATAGTAAATGAAAAAGGTAACTTTTTTATTTTTATTTTTTATTTCATTATGTACGATAAATACATTTATCAATTAGCTCATGCAATTAAAAAAAAATCTAAAATGGTTTATTTTACTATTTTTTACAATGAATAAATTAACCACACATTTGATCAATTAAATAAAAGGTGTTAACTGTATATGTAAACTTGTTGATATACAAATAATTATTGTTACAATAACTAAATTAACCAATTAAGTCAGCGGGGTGAGTCTCCACCACAAACACAACCCTAATTAGGATAAGTGGTATAAAAAAATTGGATGGATGCATTTAATGTGATAAATCATTGTTTTCAATAATGATTTATCACATAATTATTTTTTCAATAATTGTTTATCAATAATTTTTTGTAATAAATTCTAGGAAAAAACATCTAATATGATGCAACAAATATGACAGGACTCTTGATAACGCAAATGCTTGGTGGGCCAGATGAAAAATATATTTACCCACGTGACCCGCAGGCTGTTCTTTGCCCCCCCCTGCTATAAATTGTCCATAGGTGTGATTGGATGGATGCTTGGACAGATGAATGTGATAAAAATGAGTATGCAATGTAAAATAATTTGTACAATACTATTTTCCCACTTCTCTTTCCTACAGCTAGATTTCTCTTCATTCCTGCAAGATATTCTTTGTGCATCTGTACTTCCTTCCAGCTGAACGTTTCCACTGTAGCACCATCTTTCTGCTTCCAGCATCTTGCTCCTGCTCGTCAGAATCCTCTGTACCTGCCTTCTTGCGCATTTTCCTCTAGCTGTGACAGCGCAGTGGGTGGGGAAGGCTGGCAGGCCGGGAAAAACCCTGCATAATCCACTTCGTTCGACAACCCAAATAGAGTGTCACGAAGCTCGAGGTCTCAAAGTGTGTATGCACACAATCACGCATTGCTATAGTATATACACAGATGCAAATGTGCAAACCCTTAGGAAGAGAAATTTGCTTCACATTTAACTTGTAAGAGTCACACAGCATGAATATAATAAGGGAGTCATTGTTCAAACAGGAGTTAAAGCCTCTGCATAGTTCCGAAGGTGGGGTTCACTTCCAAGTTTAAAGCAACAACAACACGAATACTGGAGCCATTCAAAGTCAAAACTAGAGCACTGCTTAAACTGTGTTACACATTTCTGACATGGAACAGCAAACATCTGGAAACTACCGACATTTGTTTGTAAGGATAATTATATTCCATCCTCAGAGAGCTCGTTCCTCTTAATCAAATAAATGCCTCTTTTCTGCAGCAACACTCAGTCCATTGGAGTTGTGTCCCATTAAGAACAAAATATACTGTATAGCCTTATTCCATCATGAGCAGGGTACCCAAACTGAGCTCCTGAGAGTTCTAAGGCATGATGGAGTCTGAACTTAGCCAACACTAGACCACGTGCCAGCCCAGGCAATAGTTATTTTCTGCTTGGGCGGCTGTGGCACTTCATCTGTACAGCCTGATGCATTTGGCTGCATAGTGAGAGCTGGAAAATGCCCAACTTCAAAGAGCTTAGAAATGACCTTATCCTTATCAAATATCCTTGTAGAGAATGGAACTCCTTCAAAATAAGGCAGTTGTTCAGAGGGTTCCACATCTTGATCAGGGTGGACACACAAATGCGGAAATTGTATTTACTCCACTTTTAATACCGTGCTTAATAGCTTGTCAATACCAACAAAGAATTGAGTTGCAACTGTCCTAATCCTTTTTCTTTTATTCAGATTTATATTAATGCACACTCCTTGCAAAAATAACGACATTAACAGAGATGCCATTTTAATTCTTCACTATCAAAATCTCAGGGGAATTGTGACGGTCAGCATCTCTGAAAATGGAATACTTCTTTACTTCAGTTCAATTGAATCCCGTTGAGTACCTTTTAACGGCCTTAATTTTTGCAATTTTCATTTACAACCGTCTAATACTTTATAAAACGCTGCCAACTCCTTATTCTTCAAAAAAGTCATTTGATGTGTGTACATTATCTGCATGCACTATTACCTAGCACTATTCGTTTTAAACAGTGTCATTCCTTCTGGGTTTGTCAGCGCTGCACAGCGAAGCTGTGAAGCGAGCATGACGTACATCAAGCATGATCCCAAATGAGAGCTATTTTAACTTGCTTTCCAAATGAATGTTCTGCTTGCCTCATTCCTCCCCTTAAGGAAAATTCTGCATTCCAAAAATCCGAAGAACACCTAATGCACGTCAGGGAGTTTCAGTAAAGATTACTGCAAAGATGCCGCCAACCAGGATTGTTCAATCAAAGGCTGTTTGGCGATGGTGAATGATGAGTGCATTTTTTTAGGCAGTGACTGTAATTTGCTGTGAGGAGGCCAATGATTTGAACAATCACGGACTTATATGCTTTGTGCCAGCCAGCCTTATGAGTCCTGTGTCTTGTTCTGCACAGTGAGAGCAGCAATGCCCACTGGCCTGCCACAGTTTAATACTCTGCTGTCAAAAAGTCTACATCGCTACAAGTTTTAATAAGCTTGAGATTTTTGCACAAACTGTTCCCCTTTCCTCTTTTTTTTTTTTTTTTTTTTCTCGTGTTGCCACATTTTGAGAATAATGACTTCCATGATTGATTTTGTATTTTTTTCCCCCCCCGTTGATGTTACTTTGCGCCCCTAAGCCATCAAGAGCAGCCTCTTCTGTTTTCACAATAGACACTCTTATGTGCATTATATAATGCTGACTTAGCTGCCAGGGGTATTACAGTCAAGGTCTTGATGGAGGGCATGAGCACAGAGGCCTTTCGCCTCAAATTGAAATCCACCCTCTAGACTTTTCCAAAACACTCAGCAGTCTGTGCAAATCAGAAGGTGGATCAGCGTGCCTCTTCATTAGGTGTTTACACGTCTTATTTTCATTTAATTCCCTCCAACTACATATCCTTTTGAGTCGTGCCTATAGGTGGGTCTTGTGTGTGTTTGGTATTTGTGCATGTGTGCAAGGACAGTGAAGAGTTTGGTGGTGACAAAGCGCCTCAAAGCATGTTAGCTTCCTCCGTGAGCATTACTGTGTTTTCTGCCTTACTGGAGATTAGCCTGTCTGCACACAACACTGTAAATCACCCTTTGACTCCTTTCATATCATATGAGCACGGCAGTGTGGTAGTCGTCTATATGAATCATGTCATGCCATGTCACATTAGCTACCTTTATGTTAACCGTAGCAGGCTTACACTGTCTCCCAGCCATGTCAAAGTGATAGATGGATGACAGTGGCACATCCTTTAAACATGTCAGGGACCATTAAAAACCATACAGATGGAAACCACGCAATGACGTCCGCTGTTTTTAAAAACAAAGGTTACGTGAGTCACATCAACTTAAACAGAGCTGAACAGGACACACTGCCTACAAATTTTACAATATCTGCAGGACAGAGGTGATTGTACCAAACTTTGCAACATCCTTGAAAAATCCAAAAACGGTATGTGTTTTGAAATATTTTGGGTCTAAAGTGAAAAATAATGGGTAGAGTAGCTGTGTAGAGTAATGGGTTCAGTTTCCCGTAAGTAGCAAGCGCTGATCTAGCATGCATTTCCACCGCGACGTGCAGGAGGGCACTCCACATCCATCCAGCCGTCCAGCCATCCAGCTCCTCCTCATTAGGGTCGTGGGTGTGCCGGAGCCTATCCCAGCTGACTTCGGGCGAGAGGCGGGGTACACCCTGAACTGGTCGCCAGCCAATCGCAGGGCACATACAGTTTAGATAAACAAACATTTGCACTCACGTTCACACCTTTGGACAATGTTGAGTCTTCAATCAACCTACCATGCACGTTTTGGGAATGTCAGAGGAAACCGGAGGACCCAGAAAACCCACACAGGCACGGACGGGGAAAACATGCAAACTCCACGCAGGAGAGGCCAACAATTAAGTGTAACAACATACAGTAAAAGCTTGTCTTAAAGTCCAAATACACAAATAATGAAAGCCTCTCTCTGTTTCTCTTTCAACATATTCCAGACACAAGCAGATAAAGAATAGATTTGAAAGTATATATAGATTAGATAGATTAGAGTGAGTATACCGTGTAGCCTAATTCGTTCTGAGCAGACGCCGTAAAAATAATCACACGCAAATATTTACATATGCTTATATGCATATATACTCTTATATGTTTGTCTGTATACCGTTTATTTTAGATGTAATGTAACTGATATTAGTCACGTCAAGTGACACTACGAAACTTGCATAAATTAGCCTATTTCTAGGGGTGTCCCCGTCCGATCTTTGAGATCGGAAATCGGTCCGATGTCAGCAAAAAATGTCTTGGTTACTGCAAGTGTGTAGCTCATTGAGTGTATCACAGTGTCCCTCAGCGGTCAAGCTGTGCACAGCAGGGATAGCGATTGTCAAAATCTGATTTGCTTGCAATTCGTGAGCAGCCTGAAACGCTATATAAACAACAATGAAGAGCATCCTGCATTTCATGTTCTATTTTCTTGGCATGTGACAGTTTACCACAAGAAGACAAGTTACTATTTGCTGCAGATAGGACCCCAAAGGAAGCTGCCAAAAAAAGGTGCAGTATAGCTGATCCAAATGATAAAATGCAAACATCTGTGCATTGTACTGAAGTGAACCAAGCTGTGCTGCATGGTGTATGTCCTGCATTAATAGAAGTGCTGCCAGCTCAAGTGCTGTGCAGCTGTGCATTAGCACTATAAATGTTTCTGAGTGCTAAACCTCTAAAGACCATCCTGAACAACCAGTACAAGTTTAAGTTTTTAAATTTGGTTTGGAAGTTTCTCATGGACTGGACTCTGGGCTCAGTTCCCTCTCAACGGGCTGTCAATGTTCACACAAGTCTTTCTCTCAAAACCATTTTGGCACGATACTGAACGTATATCATTTGAAAAGCTGTTGGTTAGTTCATGGGGACATTTCACAAAGTCCACAAGTTACAATTGCATAGTCAGAGGTAGCACAAGAAACACATGGCTTAACTGTACATTTTTCACTTTGCCATAAGAACCATAAGTCCAGGGCAAAGACGAAGGAAAAGGCTGAGATCTCCGTGAGAAGAAATCAAATGTGATTGATTACAGATGTCAACAACGATGTACAACATGCAACATTTCATTAAATATTGCAGTATGTTGGGACGTGGCCTGTTTTTTTTTAGTAGCCCTGTGGCAGTTTGACCATGAGCTGCAAGAAATGAGTTTGTTCACTTCAAGTAAGATATTACTTACTTGATAAAAAAGTGTAAGGCAGCAGTGATTTTTGGACACGTGCGTGTTTTGGGAAATTAGAATATGATTGTGACTAGAGTTATTGTCTGCTGGAGGAAATCACATGATACAGACACACTCATTTTACTGTTACAAAGAGAAGGATGTTTTGATTTGTCGGGAGCTTTTGCAGCAATGGGGGAATATAGCCGAAGGTGGCGTATAGACTGAAAATGCTTCATAATGTTTATAAGTTAATGTTTCTAGGTTTAAGAGCCTGACTGGAAGTTGAAACACACTCTATGACTGTGAAACTCTTCATGTGAGTAGGGTAGCAATTGAGAATCCATTCGCTTTGGCCTTGAAGCATTAAAAAAATGCAATGATGGTTTGTTCACAGTTTGCATGCACATCTGGTATTCACACATTTTATTTTATGTCATTGATACCCACAGTATCTCGTCCGCACAGTATTTGTACATATCTAGGGGGAGAAGTCACTAATACTGTAGTGGTACGTTCATGGGACTTCCAAGCAGGCAGCGTGGATTGAGTTCACGCACAGTGATTGTGTGAATGTAAAGGTGAATGGCTTTCTGTCTCGATGGCCGCTATTTGTGTAACTGACACAAATCCAGCGTTGCGCTTGGCGTAACTCCGCGAGAAGGCGAGCTTGACCCGGTTTTGGTCATTTCATGGAACGTCGTACCTCCAGCGCGTTTAAAAGTGGGACGTCTGCGCTTGTGTTCACAGCCAACTTCAATGCTGTCCAATCAAAGCGGTTTCGTTCGCTCCCTTTAAAAGCGACACAACAGTCTACCATGGAGAGATCTCTATATGCAGAAGAGGATGCAGCAATCCGTCCGTGATGGGTGCATTGAACGTGAGCGGGTACCCTTATTAAATAAAGAATGAGCTGGTGAAAAACCGCTGGTGACTAAAATATGTCCATGAACCTCATGTACCTATGATCGTTCCTTTCAACCACCCACATATCGGGGGGGGCAGATCATTTCGGGTGGTGACTGGTACATCTTGCATTAGCATGATTATTTCCCGAGAATTTGAGACATACTCCAAATGTGTTCTTCACTGATACATCTGCGCAGATGCACTTACACTCTTACGTAACATGGTCCCGATGGTCTCACTTATACACTTATACACAATTAGAACTTGTCCCACTGCCATTCTGTATTGTTTAATCTATACAATTTGCATACCAAGTTCATGCAAAATCCTCACCAAAACAAATATATTTGTCCTTTTTTTTATTTTTAAATTCTGCTCATTCAAAGTATAAAAAAAAAAAAAAGACTGGGTGTTGAGAACTACCAAATGTGGAGAACTGCTGTGAGACTGAGCCACTCTGTGCTGTTTCACCCCCTCCACCCTTCCTGCCAGTAACAGCTGCCAACAGCACTGATAAATAGTCTGCCATCAATACAAATCAGAACAAAGAAAACTAATGAAAACAATCTGCTTTTCAGCAAACAGGCACAGGCACAAAGCAGCGTCCAGCTTTTAGCTGAATAAATAGAGGGATAAATCCAAACCTAGGGATCGTATTCGATGTGCGTCCCACGTCTGACACACACAAAAATCAGCAGGGGCGCATAAAGTACAATCAATCCGCGTTTTAGGACGCAAAGCTATGGCTTAGTACTCTGTCGTGGTGTTGGAATTCTGCCGTCTGAATTGATTTTATTTTTACTGTATCTGTATTCCGTGACGATAAATTGATAAGACTGATGATAAGTGATGATAAGACTCACTGTTCCCGGGTTGGGACTCATTGTTTCCACGACGTTCGCATCCGAGACTCACATAGTCTCAAGTGTAAAATCATCTATGCGGTGTAATTGTTTTTTCTCAGCTTTGTACTGTACAGTGGGTATGGAAAGTATTCAGACCCCCTTCAATGTTTCACTCTTTGTTATATTGCAGCCATTTTCTAAAATCATTTAAGTTCATTTTCTTCCACATTAATGTAATGTACACACAGCACCCCATATTGACAGAAAAAAAACGGAATTGTTGAAATGTTTGCAGATTCATTAAAGAAGAAAAACTGAAATATCACACAGCCATAAGACCCTTTGCTCAGTATTCAGTCGAAGCCCCCTTTTGAGCTAATACAGCCATGAGTCTTTTTGGGAATGATGCAAGTTTTTCACACCTGGATTTGGGGATCATCTGTCATTCCTCCTTGCATATCCTCTCCAGTTCTGTCAGGTTGGATGGTGAACCTTGGTGCACAGCCATTTTCAGGTCTTTCCAGAGATGCTCAATTGGGTTTAAGTCAGGGCTCTGGCTGGGCCATTCAAAAACAGTCACTGAGTTGTTCTGAAGCCACTCCTTTGGTATTTTAGCTGTGTGCTTAGGGTCATTGTCTTTTTTTAAGGTGAACCTTTGGCCCAGTCTGAGATTCTGAGCACTCATGGTGATGAGAGATCATTGTCCTGTGAATGGAAATAGTCTTATAGTAGGTCTATAGTCGCAGTAGTAGTAGTCTAGGATTTTGTAGCAGCTTGTGTTACATCAGGGCCACTAAGCCCCTGCAGGGAGTTTATCTTGGCCAGAGATCTTTTATTTGCTAATAACTGATAGGCAAGAAGGTCATACGTGTCCTGAGGGGATAGGACATGTATGAATTTCTTGCCAATTTACAAAATTTAACCCAGGGTTAGGGCTTAAACCTTGACTGACTAAAAGATAGAAAATGACGACAATTTTCTTTGGTGACCTTTGGTCATTTGTCACACGCCAGAAAAAAACTGCAGGACAAAAATAACTGACACTACTATTTTCCACAAGGTTAAGGTAGGATTTCATCCATTAGACATAGAATTGGGAAAAAAAGTCACATAAGATGGCATGTTTGCTTTAGTTGGAAGCAATATTTAAAGAGGGGCTTTCTTCGGTGCTGCAAAAATATACCAATGACCCGAAAAAATGCATTCCACTTAATTTTCATTCTGCAAAAAAGTGCTCCTTCTGATTCACAGGTAGGTATCGTGTCAGCTTCCATTGTAAAGACGTACAAAATATCTCACACGTACTGTCCCACTTTACAGCATGTTTTCATTTGAATACTGCTTCACTAGTGTAGGGTGGCGCTTCAGCATTACAATGGAGAATTTTTTAAAAAATGTGGAAAAGAAGTATAAAAGAACACAGTGAATTAAGGGGGATCCTCGAACAAAGATGTTCGGTGGTTACGATGCGGGAGCTACTGCTATGCATTGATATGACTTCTGTTACCTACTTAGTGACTAATGATGAATTTGTTGCACACAGTTGGTCAAAACCCGCAGACAAAGAAACCATGGGAATGAGGTGAACATACACACGTACTGTATAGTGAAGGAAAAAGAGTGGAGAGTGACAAGTTGGAAGAGGGGACTCAATAGAGAGAATCAATCAAGACACGATGACGGTCAAAGGCCAGTCAATACATTAGGAAGGATGTGGAGACAAATAATATCAAAATACAAGCTGCCACATTGTGACCATCAATCAAGTGAGAAAAGACTTGAAATGACCTTTGTCATGAAGGTTGCAGCATGGTAGTCAAAGTGCTTTAGGGGAAACAGTGATTGTGGGTCTGCCTCGGTTGTTTGAGCAGGACAGAAAAGCCTGCGGAGCATGCAAAACACAATCGTTCCCCATCAGCAGCAGGTCAGCAATGTTTTAAACACCGAAATGGGCTTTTGTTGTCAACGCCTGCGATCTGCAGTCAGAGGTACTGCCTCGTTACAGCTCACCTCGTTTTTGTCTTTCTTTATATTAGCGCATTGCCGCTGAAACCGCCAATGTCCAAATTTGGCCAATTTAATATTTTGACATAAATCAGTACTACCTGCCAGTCTCCACCAGGGTCTGTTATTTCAACAAATTAGGAAATCTTGTAAATGGTTCGAAAACCTCAACAATGCAATGTTTAATATTATATATATATATATATATATTTTTTATAAATCTCCTGAAAATAATGGTTTTGGAGATGCCAGTTTTACGCCCGACAGCTACAATACGAACAAAAAGCCTTGAACAAGGACTCAAGCTTAGGCGACTCACGGTTGCCCCATAGAGACAATCAACTCGCAGTGAGCAAACATGCTTTGGGTGTTGATAGCACAAAAGCCCCAATGACATCACAAGCTGGAGGGTGTCCTTGGCACTGGTTCGCAGCCATCCAAGATTAACAGCTCCACCCTCATGCTGTCTCAAGGAACTGAAAAGCCTAATCCAGATGGCTGACAGCCACTGGCTCAATCCAACAAGAACATTGCACTGATTGTCCATAGACAAAAGAGCTGCGCATAGAAATGACAGAGAGGAGAGAGGGCAGTAGATTAATTTGCCGGATTGATTTAACACGATTGAGACGCAATAAACCTCCCCACCACACACACAATAATGACTACTGCATTCGTACAGCATTTTCCGGCCTTCCCCCTGTACATCGCTCTCCTTATCGTGCTCTCCATCGCTCTGTTCTTCATTAACCAAAGCACAAGAAAGAACGGTCATTGATTGTTATGGACAGAGAGAATCAAGCAATTCTGATTTTGTAATCAACACCCTTAAATGGAAGTTCGACTAATGCAGACAGAAAAGGCACCCTCATTACTGAGCAGATTTTTAGAGATATTAGATATTGAAATGACTGCACTGTTTAAACTGCAGCAGGGATTTGATATTATTATTACTCCTGGCAGGATGCACAAACCTTGAACACACAGACAATGACACAAAAAATGAAATATGACAGCAGAGGAGAAGGAAAGGAGGTGATGAACAAGGGGATAATAAAGGAGTTCAAAGGGTTGCACACGCAAACTTCATAAGCGTGATTAGGTTCTCACCTGCAGGCGTCAAAGGGCACAAAGAGCAACTCCTGCCCTTAATCAAACTTTAAAGGCAAAATGCTCGACAGGCCTCGGATGATGCACAGTTTCTCTAATAGCTGGAATTTTGCTCTTTCTGTGGTTAAAAACTACAGATCCTCATCATCAAGGCTGATCTTTATAAATAAAGAAGAAGAACTTTTAATTCAGACTCAAATGGTAAACAGCTTGTAGCCCGAAAATGTTCACGACCCCCGTTCAAGCTTTAATGAACACAGCTATTCCTTAGGATGTTGGTAGCATTCTAAACTATGTATTATACGAATGTTAAAGGAGATCCATAGGGGTTGATGAAGAAAATGAAGGAGGTTATGAGCCGACTTAAGACAAACATGTAACTGCACTTAACAATGACATGATCTTGCAGGGTGCAGCGACGTCGTTCAATAGAACATACACACTTTATCATCTTCTGCATCCCTTACTCTGCTGAAATTGTCAAGCTGCCCTGACACTCTTGAGTGAGTCCCCACCACAGGGACAAAAACAAAAGCAATGGAACTAGAAATTACATATGAATGCTGAAAAATTATTTTGCAGCGCAAAAAAACTAAACAAAACAACAAAAGAAATAATTGAATTGCGCTCAAACATTGGTTATTATATAACAGTAGAACATGAAAATAGCCAGATAACACCCCCAGGGTCTATGAGACTCAAATACATACAGTTGTAGCGATTATGTATGAAATAAGAATTGTAATTCATTTAGGATAAAGTAATAAGCCGGGAGCGACGTTTGCGTTACTTCCGGTTAATCGTAAAATTCGATTTGATTGTTAAAAATCAAACTAATGTCTCAAAGGGCACCACGTCAAATTTTTCAAGTTTACCTTTAGGCGAAATGACGACAAACCTTTTGAAAATCAGTCTCGGAATCTGGAGGTTGCTACACTCTACGACATTTTGAGTCCTAGGTTACAGAGGTCTACTTAAATTCAGAACACACACAAAATACGACCAAGAGTGGAATTTTGTGGTGTATTTAATGAAACACACGACTACAACTGCAAACTACAAAAGACAATAACACTAAGGGTAAATGAAAGAAAGAAAATGAGGCAAATGGAAAAGAGGTGTGTGGTCGCTGGGCTAAGCTAAATGAGCGTGTGAGCGTTTAATGTGTTGAGTCAGAGAGTGAGAAGGCAAAGTTGGGATTTCGTACGAAGCTAGTAGTTTCCCCACAATTATTAAGCACTGATGTTGTACATCATAGTAAGGATTGCAGTGTCGACTCACGAATGCAGATCAGATGGTCTTTGGGGGTGGTCTCTCTTTGGAAGCTGCTGCGGAAGCAACGCAATTCGGTTGCAGAGGAAAAAGATGGAGAAAAATGAAAACAAAGGGAAAAAGAGAGGCGGGAGGAGAAAAATGGCTGGTCGTCACGCCTTCTTGGGAGAACCGGACGTCTCTCTTCCTGGCTCTTTCGTGGCTCGCTGGCAATTTCCCGCTTGGCTGGGAGCGGACCCGGTACCCTTCGTAGTAGCGGCTGTGATCGCTTAGCGGAGGCCCACGTTTAGGCCGGGAAGCCATGCCCGTTCGAGCCCGGCTCGCGTTCACCGAGCCGCGTGCCCGCACAAAAGGGGAAACGGGGGAGGGGTGGCCGACGGCCAGCCCGGCTGGCGAGCTGCCCGCAAGGTACGAGGAGAGGAAAAACAAGACTAGCCTGAACTCAACTCCCAGAGAAGTCTTTGTACTCTCACGCATAGAAGCATTGTTTAAACTTTGGTCGTAGCAGATGGGTTGCTTATTGTTCAATACGACATTTCGTACTGTTTGATCTCAAAATCAGGCAGAGGACCTGTCAAAGTGAGAATGGGGACACAGACACCCAGGCATACATTTGGAATATTTCTACAGAGTTTGCAAGATATAAAAACGGACATTTTATCTTCTGTTAACAAACAGAATCGACAGCGCATCGATTGGCTGCTGTAAGTATTGCGAAGATGCCAAAACCGCTGAAAACTCATATGACCATTTCTCAGGTATCTCACGCACTGATCAAACACTATTGTGTACTGATTTCAAAAGGTTGTGTGTTTGATTCAATTGATTTCTTGGTGACAATTGCAGATTCCCCAGCAAACAAACTGTGTTGAATTCATTCTACTTTCATCTTCAACTGCTCCCTGATGTTTCGGCCAAACTCCCACATAGAATAGTTCCGACACCAGACTGGAACTGTGCTGCTTATGTTATATTATAATTCCAGTGCCGCTTAGCTCAAGCAGAGTTCATTCGATTGGGACGTGACTGTGGGCAAAAGGCAAGAAAGCAGACATGAATGCACGCAGGGTGAAGGATCAGAGACACAGTATGACACATTCATCTCAATCCCTCCAGGAATCTGACACCCACAGAACACAACAGGTGAGAGAACATAATTCAAACACTTGGACTGAGCTGCTCGCATATGATTCGTAATACCAACCAACAATCAGTGAGCAGAAAATGTCAATATGACCCCCTGTTTTTCCAAATAACACGCTGCATCTTATTTATTTAACTCTTGCAATAAAATAATCAGGGTTGGCACTGGGTCATGAAACCGCTTAGCCAATGTGGCTAAACGGTAGAAAAATCAAACACATATAAACAAACAACCGTTCACACTCACATTCACGCCTATGGGCAATTTCGAGTCTTTAATTAGCCTAGCATGCATGTTTTTGGGTTGTGGGAGGAAACCGGAGTACCTGGAGAAAAGTTTCTCAAATTCAAACTTTTTAGTTGAATATTAGTAGGCTAACTTTAGCTGTCAGAACATTGTATCAGATTTCAAAAGCAGGACAAAGTCGTCTAAATAACAGTGCCTCGCCATGGACGGTATATAGACTATTAAACAATGTGTGCTGTGTGCGTGTGTATGTGCGGGTTTGCATGTTTAAATGTGTGTGTGTGTGTGTGTGTGTGGAGGGGTATACTTCTTGCATTTATACTAGTAATTTTCTGTCAGTTTTCATTTCTGTAAAGCCTTTTGCATTGCATTTGAATGTATGAAAAGTGCTATATAAATAGATTTGATTTGATTTCGATATGCAGTCAAAGCCAAAAGGTAAGCAGAGATGCACTGAGTTCGTTGAATGTAGAGATTAGTGTTAGCAAACAGCGTTTGCTTCTGATAACAGGCACATACAGTACCTGTACTTGATTGCTCGGTGAAGTTGACGATATGATGGACTATGACGTGCTGGCTTTACAAGTAAAACTCTTTTTATTATTGTCTTTATGGGCACTCAATACCCCGCACACTGTGTGACAATTCGCTCAGGCTTTAGTAAGACCTTTTAGGTGGCTTTTAAAATTCAGGTCTGAATTGATAAGTACTCGGGGCAAAACAAGCCCTCGAGTATTTTGAGAAGCTTGATTACAAAAAAATGCTCGAGGAATTTTCTCTGCCTTGGGGAACCGTTTATTTAATTGCAAAGCTCAAGGGACGCACAGGTTACTGTTGTTGTGGCACAACACGCTTACATCGCCTACGCAAGGGAGGCAGGAGGAAGCGGACCTATTTGATTGAGAGCGCGGGAAGATGGCGACCACGGAAGGGAAGAAAAATGTGAGAAAAAAAGACAGAAAATGTCAAAAGTGTGGTAACAGAACAACAAGGCGAAGACCGTGACGTAATAGTAACACGGCCCTCGCATACTACAACAGCACATTTCCAATATTACAACATCTACCCTGAACACACAAAAAAAGAACGAAGTGGGGGGCTTAAAATGATCGTAGCGCAAATTAGTGAGATTAATGTTTATGTACCTTACGAACATAATGCTAGACCTGCTAGTTTTCTGTTCATTATGACTACCGCCGAATTTGTGGCTTGGTCATTACGATGATGACAAGTATGCCTGCGACGAGACTGCGACTTCATACGGGCCTTATTTAATCTGGTAAAATGCAAAAATATATTTTATCCAATTACTTGATTATTCACTGAAAAAAAAATGTAATTAAAAATTCAAAGGAAAAAACTAATTAATTGGAAAAAAAAATACCAAACCACAGTTGTTGTTTTTTTGAGTTTTGCTTTAAGTTGTGAGCAAAAATTAGAGTTAAGAGTGAGCTTCAGATACACCGACTTGAGTGAAATGGGGGGGGGGGGGAAAGTGGGGAGCTGCAATCACGATGTACTTTCAGATGTTTAGTGAATGGAAAAAGACAGCCTAACACACAAATACAAAGTGAAAACACTTGCAAGGAGCAGGGAGCAGACGTTAACACTAAACTAACCGCATAGTAAACGGCCAACCCAAGGTGGAGTCACAGCTCCTGACATCACTCACAAGACCACGCCCCTTAAAAGCACACGTCAACACACGAATCCTTAAGAATGTGTGTGTGTGTTTGCGTGAGACTTTCAGCTGAATTGCAATCAATAAAACCTGTTTATTTCTCTGATGTTATGTTTTACAAAATGGTGCAGTTTTTTGGGGGGTTTTTTTTAAATGAAAAACATTGTAACAAAAAAGAATTGTGGTGTTTTGGTGGGGGACCTGAATGGATTAATGGCATTTAGAAACATTTCAGTAAGTAAATTGAGTTACGAACTTGGTCATAGAACAAATTAAACTTGTAAGTCAAGGTACCGCTCTGTCACTGTCCAAATCCTTCCCCCAACGGGAAAATATTTCTCGCTTGGTCCATCCTGCTCTTGCCCTTTGACTAGCAGGAAGCTTGGCAATGAAGAGCATCACAGACTGTGGTAAATCCAATCACAGCGACCTCAGCTTTCCTCTGATATGGATCCAGAGACGGTTGATGCGTTGATGGTAATATTTGTTAATACGGCAGCCCATCATCAGCTATGATTGTGTCAGAGGATTTGTTGTCATCATTGAAATTTCTCGACGTGACTAGGAACTTTCATGTGAGCTGAAAAATCCCCAAACCAACGTGACCACAACACATGGTTTTCAGCGTGCGTTCTCATTCAAACAGGCCAAGGGAGGCTCTGTGTGTTGTAATGTCAAGGGATACGTTTCATCAGCAAAGTTCTCGCTGAACATCCTGTCATGTCCTGACAGTGTAGTTAAAGATTATTAATGACCGCTATCTCCTGCAGCCACCAGATAATGGCTGCTGATTGTACAGAATAACTGTTTCATTTCCTTAAGAAAATTAATTAGCGGGCTAAGTCCTAAAGCTCAGCGGGATGCACATTTAAAGATGAGCTATGCTACATTTAAGAGCCATTTCTGTACAATGTAGGGCCAACTACTATTAGATTAATGGCAAATGTATTACTACATGAGTAAATTCCAATGCAACTCTCACTGCACAGCTAAAATTTCCATTCAAGATTGCCCAGCGCCCAATGTTCCAAAAATATAAGATCTCAAAAGAAGACTATTTGTTGGGTTTCCCCTCAGAGTAACTCAGCATAAGCTGTTCTGGAAGGCATGTTCAGCAAAGTGGAGCGCAAGATACTGCTGCTCATTACGTAGTTTAGTACTTTCAAGTAAAGCACAGTGAGTTTCTTAAGGTTCTTTAATGACGCTTTATTTTCCGCTGAGTCTGTGCAAGCAGCGCAGACAGAAACCTAAAAATAACAACACATTTTGTAGCTCACCAAACACATTTGTCAATTATAAAGCAGTGTTTAAGTACATAAAGGTGACCATTAATCATGTTTTTCTATTTTGTGGTCAATGCCTTCATCACACCTCAATGGGACAGCGCTTCATTCATCCATCCATCCATTTTCCGTCCCTCATTTCTTCACTAGGGTCACGGGTGTGCTAGAGCCTATCCCAGATGACTCTGGACCCTGAACTGGTCGCCAGCCAATCGCAGCCAGAGTTTTCAATTAACCTACCATGCATGTTTTTAGGATGTGGGAGGAAACCAGAGTACCTAGAAAAAACCCACGCAAGCACGGGGAGAACATGCAAACTCCGCGCAGGCGAGGCCGGATTTGAACCCGGTCCTCAGAACTGTGAGACAGATGTGCTTAAAGACTTTATCATAACTCATTTGTGTGACCCTCAAGAAACCAACATTGCTGATGCTTGCCTTACAGTATTTACAGTATTTTTCTGCAAAGAGTGTGCGAGGGACACCTCTTGACAAGTTGAGTGCTTGCATCTGCGTCATAGTCATTACAACCCCCCCCCCCCAATCACTTAGTCTTTCACTGCTTGGTTTCATATGAATTGATGACAGGTCGACAAGAAGCAATGAAGAAGAGCAGAAAGACAGTCTGCGGTGGGCTCAAAGAAATGTCCACTCATTGCCCGAAAGGATTCAAGGTCAGAGGTCAAAGATCTTATGGGGTCAGTTAAAAGTCATATTTGCATTGTGTATATGTTATGTAATACATGCAGGTCACTTCCAGCAAGTTGTCAACTGTACTTTAGCTAAAAATGAGGTTTTTATTACGCGTATTGAGCACTCCCCGAACATACCCGAAGCTCAAGACACCGCAAGGGCAAACCGGAAGCGACGTAACAATTGACAAACACAGCGCGCTACACTCTAGACGCAACGGCGAGCAACGTGTTGGAATATGAGGCGGAGGAGGATTTCGACGTACAGGAGCACCCAACTGAACTTGGCATCGTCAAAGCGTACACGTTTGAACCGATCGGGAGGTCGGAACCTGACAGCGACGACGACGAGCAGCCAAGTAGCATGTGTACAACAGAAAAAGAGAGTGGCCACTGGGTCGACGTGATGGTATGCCACAAGCGTGTCTTTTTATATACGTGGCTTGAAATAATGGCACCCAGGGGGGGCAATATTTTTTAGCACGTCTATACGTATTATACGCTTGTCATATAGGCAAAAGTACAGACGACAGTACTGAAAAGTACTGCGTGATTGTTTTTTTGGGTTTTTTTGCCCACTGCATAGTAACCATAATAGAGTCGTAGGTATATACAAGGAAATCCTCACCTCTTGTCTGCGCCCCGTCGCCGCCGTGGCGGCTGCGAGATTTAGTTCGCGTGCTAGCAGTTGAGAGCCCGATGGCCGTAGGAAAAATAGTTGGCACGGCAGTTGGTTTCAGTCTCTGCCTAACTATAAGCGTGGATCCAATGCTTTCTGCTAAGTCTTTCTCGAAAGACGCAGGATCGAAGTGCACAGAGTTTGGAATGCTTGCGAGGAACCCATAGCTGACCACGTTTCTTCCCCTGTCGATTGACTTTCCCTATCCACTGGTCACGCATTCCTTTTTCACTTGGAAAGCCAAAGAAACTCTTGCCACTGCCTGAACCATTTTACAACCAAATGCCACACAATAATCCATCGCGACGTCACTAAATCATGTGACAACAAATATACAAGGACGGGAACAACAGCATGGAACAATAGCCCACAACGCCGAATGAACAGGCCGTTTGGTTCGCGTGACGTCACGGCGCCGGATAGCGCCGAAGACCGGAAGGCGCTGGATGCAAAAAGCAGAAGGCGCATTCGGAATCATATTTATCGATTTAACTGCTGTATAGCTGCTATATCATCACTTCGAAATGGCAGAAGTGGTTTGTAAAGGGGTTCGAGAGTTATCAAGAACGTTTTTAACGTCTTTGTCCTCTGACCTTTAAGTCATTTCCTGAGGCATACTGTTACTCAACATTCCCCTCAGCTTCCCGGACACGGACACTGTGATTTCGATGTGATTATCTTTTTTTGCTCCCTCTGGGTGGGGGGGGGGGGGGGGGGGGGTAACACTTTGGTCAACATCACTCATCAGCCCCAAGGAGCTCTCCCTCTGTTATTGCTAACTG
Source organism: Phyllopteryx taeniolatus (assembly GCF_024500385.1). Lineage (NCBI taxonomy): Eukaryota > Metazoa > Chordata > Actinopteri > Syngnathiformes > Syngnathidae > Phyllopteryx > Phyllopteryx taeniolatus. The sequence continues at coordinate 8,698,749 of NC_084506.1, forward strand.
CGTGGTGGGAGAGGGCAAAGGACTCGGGCTTTATCTCAGTGCCTCTCCTATTCATTTGTCTTATAGATGACACCGCCACACTACAAAGCTGCAACCAAGGAGTCAGAAGTCGTCATCAGTCATCATAAAACAGGCCTTACAACAGTGGTGCTTCAGGAAAAGTAAGGAAACTTTTAGGAAGGCTATTAATGTTATCTCTTGGCTTTGCTGTGGGAATCAGTTACAGTTAAAAGCTTCATAGCAGTAGAAGTTCGAAAAAAGAATGAACAACTTTTGACATTTCATGAACTCTTCAAAGCAAAAATCAGCTCTGCAGCAAAATTGAGTTGTTATTTGGCGGTGAGACTACTTTTTATGATGTTCCTAAAATTCCAAAATTGAGATAATGCGGCTTCGTGCATGGGATGCCAGGAAGATACAATATATTACTCCCTGTTGATGAAAGTTTGTGTTTCATGCATCAAACATTTAGAGTTCACATTTTTGCTTCGTGAATACCTTTTCATAAAGTGTACTGGTAATTAAACGGAAAAAGCACCAAGAGACATAGCAAGGAAAGGTATTCTTCTCGAAAGAAAACATTATTTGAACACTTGTTTTAACGACACACTTGCAAGTCACAGAAGAAACAAGTTATTTTGTCAATGTATTTTGGTCTTTGGGTTGGCATGATAGAAGTGAACGATAAAAAAGAAAAATCATTTTCCTGTTCCTCCCAGTGGTCGTAACCTGTAATAGCTTTTTGAAGAAAGAAGCATTTTCAAGCTGTGAGATCATGTGAATCTGAGCTATAACATCACGCGGCTCGAACACGACATTTGCCGAACTGACAGATGCATTTGCAGCGGATGTATGTTTTTGGCAATTCTTAAATCTCTCTTGTGAGCCACTCTTACATTCTGTCCATTAAAACAGTGATTATACAATAAGTTTAATCAGCACACATTGACAAGTCTGGGGCCAGTGCACAAGGGTAGCTATGTGGCTGTTTTCCTGGAAAATTCCTCTTTATTTAATTATGTGTCTAAAGTAATAGTCACCTTTCAGATTTTAGGTATTGGACACGCATTTTTGTAAGGTGAAGGAAAAATATTCCGTTATACCTGCATCTGTCTTTTCACATCTGTCTTTTGTTCTATGCCAGTTTTGGATCCACATAAGGAAAAAAACATGGAAACAGGCACAAGGCAGCATATGTTAGCAATAAAATTTGTCATGAACCTATAGTCCATATACCTTCTCGTTGTAATCTGTACCACATGCTAAATTCAGGCGCGGGTTGCGCAAACTCACTCAGATGGACCTCAACTATTTCAAAACAATAGTTGGACTCGACTAGCAAGCAGGCAATGGAGAAACTGAGATGATGTCAAACACTTACTGCTGACAGCAAGCATGAGCAGTCTTGCTGTTTTGTCACTCTCTCACATAGCGCTGTCTCTTCACAGATTCTAGGTTGACCTGGAGGTGATCTGTCATGGTGGACACGCGTGTCTGTCTTTAGCGGTGCTATCAACGCTGTCCACCATTTGTCCACCAGAGCTACAGTATTACCATTCAGACTGCGGTGAAAAGAAAACTGCAGTTGGAGACTCACGACAAGAACATTTACAATTCTTATGATGATTCTTTGGAGTAATTTCCTTAGTGTGTGGGTGTTCCTGTTCAGCATGTCCAGGGGCATGATCTTGTCAACTCCTCGTTTATCATTCAAACAGCCTACTACGGTCGGCCAATTTTTCCATTGGCCTCTGAGTGCGCGAAAGATTGCACTCCATGCATTCTGCCTAGCAGCAAGAAGTCTGAGCAATTCTGTTGTTCTATGTGGCGAAATGTGCTAGATTTGTAGAATCACAAATGATTTTTGTTGTCTGTCTGTGCAATTTAACACATGGTATTTGAAAGTATTACCAAAACCAAAAAGAAAAAAAAAAAACGCAGGGAGACAGTAGACACTGCAGTAGTTGGCCAGGGGGAGACTACTGAAAAGCTCTCAATCTCACTAAAATGATGTTAAATATTTAAGCTCCTGGATTTGCACCTTGATGGAAAATGACTTATTCACAGTAACACACATGTGCATATATCCACTATAAATACATGCACTGGCCCATGTTTGAAGGTCAGTGCTGTGAAGTCTCAGTAGAGGTAATGAGATCCTGCTCAAGTGGAAAAGAATCACTAGCACTAGCAGATTCACAGCCTCTTTGAGGTCGCTCAGGCTCAATTGGTTTCTTCTCTTGGGCTTATTTGATTGGTCAGGACTTTGCGCTCTCTGAAATGAAAAACTGAGCACTCTGACAAAAAAAAAAAAACAAGAGTTTGAAGAAAATAATTACAAGCTCTTGTTGATGTACTGTGTAGTATTTTCCAGTCATGGGTTCATATTGGAAAATATCTCTGACTTGGACTCCTTAATTAAGGAATACATTTACATGATAACAACCTTGTAAAAACAACAGCGCTTTTTTTCTGGAAACAAAAAGGTTTGCTTGAAGGATCTATCTAATAGTGCGAACACTGGCACTTATTCCATTGTTTTGGACTGAAAAAGGATGTCTTCAGAAAGAGATCTTTTCGGCCGGCCTACAAAGATGACCCCAAGAGAACAGCAACGAGTCATTCAGGAGGCCACAAAGGAACTCAGGACAACTTCTAAAAGAACTGCAGGCCTCCCTTGCCTCAGTTAAGGTCAGTGTTCATGACACAACAATAAGGAAGAGATTGCGTAAATATGGCATCCATGTTCCAAGGCGAAAACTACCTACTACTGCGAATACTGGCACTTATTCTGTAGTTTTGGACTTAAAAACGATGTCTGCAGAAAAATGTTCCCCCAAAATAGACTCAGTAGTTTTTTTTTTTTTTTAATTTTATGTGTTCTGATGACATGTTTGATTTTCAGCCAGATATTGGCCGACCCACATTTAGGTCAAAACCTGTGTGAGCCTGCTGACATCAGTGACGGAAGACAAGCACATTTCCTTATTCTAATACATGTTCTTGGTTGCTTCACAAATCAATACTATTGGTCTGTCCCCACTTTGTCTCTTATTTTAAAACAATATTAACCAATTTAAAGATCATCAAACAAATATAAATATAACTTAAAATGCTTTTTTTTTTTTTTTTTTAAATGGTGATTTCATTTATTAAGGACAAAAATACTATTCAAAGTTATCTGGCCCTGTGTGAAAAAGTAATGACCCCACTTGTAAAGTCATGAATTAATTGTGGCTAATCGCAATTTTTGGTTAGTTTTCCCTGATCAAACTCAAGCCTGATTACCTCCAAAACTGTTCAATCAATAAATCACTTAAACAGAATCTGTCCTGACAAAATCTCAAAATGTGGTGAAAATAGAGATCTAAAAAAGGAGTTCCAAGGCGAAAACCACTGCTGACCAAAAAGAACATAAAGGCTCGTCTTACTTTTGCAAAACAATTATTTGAATAATTCCCAAGACTTTTGGGTCCATATATTATGGACCGATGAGATGAAAGTTGAGCTTTTTGGAAGGTGTGTCTCGTTACATCTGGTGCAGCGCAGCATTTCAGAATAAAAGATCATCATACCAACAGTCAAACATGGGGGTGGTCGTCTGATGGTCTTGGGCTGCTTTTCTCCTTCAGGACCTGGACAACTGGCTGTAAGTAATGGAACCATCAATTCTACTCTGTACCAGCAAATCCTGACGGAAAATGTTCGGCCATCCGTTCATGACCTGGCGCTAAACCGCACCTGAGTTCTGCAGCAGGACAAGATCTGTAGCAAACCAGTAGGTCAACTTCTGAATGGCTTTAAAAAAACATGAAGGTTTTGGAGTGACCTATTCAAAAGTCTGGAATTGAATACGCTTGAAATACTGTGGCTTGACCTTAAAAAGGCCGTTCGTGCTCAAAAAGCCTCCAGTGTTGATGAATAAAAACAATTCTGCAAGGAAGAGTGGGCCAAGTTAAGTTAGATTTTGTGGCACAACATTTTATTTTGGCCTAATTCCAAACCACCAAGCAGTCTGAGATTCAATGATGACAATAGACTGCAAGAGTGCTCATTGAGCTCTTTATTTTCAAGGATAATTATGTCTTCCAGTGAACGATTGGGCCTATAATTATTCAATAGGAGGACTGGTATGCCAAAAGAAGAGGTTGTTTATTTCTGCACTAAATCTGCTCTGTATTTGTAGCCTACAGCTGAACTGTGTTCTTTGTCATGTGTTGAGTTTGTTTCCTCAACAAATTGTATTGAAAAGACTGAAATAATAGACGTGTAGAACCTTCCAGTCATGAATTCCCATACATTTGCACCCCAACACTTTAACGAAAGTCCAATAATTACTTTTAAAAGTAAGTCCTATTGGATATCATTTTCTAAACCTAGTTTCATCCATTATAAAAAGTAAGTTTACACAAGAACATAACATTTCAGATGCTCTTTTGTTCGTTTGAGAGAAAGGTAGAATGGAAAGTCAATATTTTAACTTCACTAAACGTTTCACTTGTCCTGCAATTGAATATCGCTAAACTATTCGAGCGGCACGGCGGACAACTGGTTAGAGCGTCAGCCTCACAGTTCTGAGGACCCCGCCTGTGTGGAGTTTGCATGTTCTCCCCGTGCCTGCGTGGGTTTTCTCCAGGCACTCCGGTTTCCTCCCACATCCCAAAAACATGCATGCTAGGTTAATTGAAGACTCTAAATTGCCCGTAGGTGTGAATCTGAGTGCGACTGGTTGTTTGTTCAAATGTGCCCTGCGATCCGCTGTCAACCAGTTCAGGGTGTACCCCGCTTCGTGCCCGAAGACAGCTGGGATAGGCTCCAGCACTCCCGCGATCGTGCTTCAAACCAACTGGAAAAACGGAAATGGAAAACAATACTTGGCTGCAACTAGCAGAGGCACTGAAGATTCAATCTCAACTAGTTTGCGGTCTAAAGAACATGAACATTAACTGACCTACGAAGACCCCCATTACAGCAGCTCTTCTTTGCAGACTATTAAAAAAAAAAAAAAAAAAGATTCTCTATCGATAAAACAGAGAATTCCTCAATCCATAACTTCTCCTTTAGTCAATCGGGGAAATGGAGTCAAATGCCCATGCGTACTATACACAGAGCTTGACTGCTAATGTCCTGAGTTTCTTCTGGGATTTGCAGCAAATTATGAAATATGAAGTCCTAAATAGATGGGAAGATGTGATGACATCAGCTGGGCCTGAATAAAGTACTCCGACCAGAACTTGAAACAAATGCTAAATATTTAGTTTGTGTCCTGATGGATTTAAATAACTCCCAAAATGTTAAATAAAGCAGCTAGGGCCAAATACTTTTAGGTTTTCACATTGACAGGAAACATTAAAGCAAAGAAATTATGCAGAGTGATTTTATAGCCATGACTGCAGCCTTACTGTGTTGACATTGCCAAGGCTATTATGGAGTGAATTTCATATCAGTGTAAAAGGTCTTGCATAAAAATGAGAAAATTCAGCAAAACTAAAGAGAAGCTCCACCACATCAAAATGACTGGTGGATCTAGTTGTTGTGAGTCGTGACACAATCATATCTGTCCGAGAACTCGCCACAATCCTACAGATCAATTATGTTCTTCTACTCATGCATGAATGTATCAAATGAAAACTAAGGCTAGCGCATGTTCACCAGAATACAATAGAATACAGTACAGCTGTGGTTTTGATACAGCAAAAATGGCATACTGTTTGTTATATGATCAAGAGACATTTGCAACTAATACTGAGCCAAGAGTAAAATAATATGTATATAGGTTTTTAAACATTGATATTTTGACAATACTTCTGTGGATTGTAGGAATGTTGGACATTGAATTGGACATGAAACTTTGGTCAATGAAAGAAAAGCACGAGTTAGACCAGTTAGAAAAAGGTCTTATTTCTCAACAACAATTAAAAAGAGTTTCTTCTTGTGCAAGGGTTTCCCCCCTGGGTTATGGTGTATTATACCTCACCCAGGATTAATGAGGAATGGTCTCCCCCCCCGGTACAGAGTGGTACTATTGCACGTCCTGTTAATTCCTGTCTGCCCTCCCCACAGCATGTGTGCACCAGGCACCAAAGCTCAAACAGCAACGCAAACTATTGGATAAGGAACATAAAACCTGAAAATAAAGTGACTTTTCAAGCCCACGGCAGAATCATAAAACAGCTCAAAGCAGCACAGTAACGCTATAGCTGCTATGGCAACGAACACACAACACATTTATTCACAATCTCGAGGTTTTTTTTCCTCATCGAACGGTTGCAACATATGTTCTGCTTTATGGGTTAGGTATCGTCGCTCTACTGATTCAGCAAAATACTCTACAACAGTTAAAAATGCAGATTGTTTCAATTTACAGAGAAGCATTTTTTTTTCCCGGGGTTTATGCGCAAAACAGCTACTTCATTACATCAAAGGCCAATTGAGGATGTACATCGAACCTTTATCCAATTAAACTATAGCAGCGGTGTAGATCGGAGATCAAATCGTGTATACTTTTCCCTCTCTCCATCTAAATGACTAAGAAAACATTGCCCTAATACAAAATCGGGTGGAAAATACAAGACAGATTACATAATATTATTTTAAAACTTAATGTCACATTTTCCATGAGCTCTTTAAGCCCAAGCAACCCCAACCCAGACTTAAAAGGCCCATCATCATTGCCAAAGCATAACTGCATGTGTAATAAAAACATAATAACAATCTTCAGGTGGTACTTATTCCTGAGCCCTGGATATCATGTTTGACAAAACATTGCCTCTGACATTACCAAAAATCAAAGAGTCATTATGTTCCTGGGCCTTGCGGGGACTATTCGAAATATTTCACCATATAGCGTAGTTTCCTGTTCTGACAGGATACCGCCACCATAGAAGGGAAACCCAACACCCACCTGCAACTAACACTGAGTCACGCATTGAGAGAGGAGCCCCTGACATCTCGATACATCTTTGTGTGTGCGTGCGTGCGTGCGTGTGTAGGAGGCTCACCATATGCTAGATGAGCCATCGCAGAACTGATGCAGTAGGTGAGAACGGACGTGACAGTATTGGGTGACGCTGATTTTGTTGAGGCTTGTTCTGTACATCTGTAACGTTGAGACACTATTTAAAGAGATCAATAACGAAAAAAATCCCTCCACGTGAATATACACTGCACCCGGAGAAAACCCACGGAGGCACAGGGACAACATGCAAACTCCAAACAGGCGAGGCCGGATTTGAACCCCGGTCCTCAGAACTGTGAGGCAGACGTCTTAACCCGTCGTCCACCGTGCCACCACCTGCTTCTTGTACTACACATACCTTTTATAAATGAGCAGCTGGGGTAACCCCAGGTTGGGAGGGTCTCCCTCAGCTGCCTATGCTCTTCTCTTTGGCCTGTGGGCTAGTTGGAAACTATCAGCTCTGCGTTGTAGGCTTCTGATGAAGCCCGGTTGTTTTTTTCTAACGAGTAGTGTGAGTATATATATATATACACACACACATATATATATATATATAAATGACATGGATGAATATGATTTGATGATCACGTAACGTCCTTCAATGACAAAAGTGCGTATGGCAGATAGTCAATTGGCATGTTACACGGTGTCATGTTGCTACGATGTCAATATGGTTCCAGAAAGTAGAAGACTTTCTCAGGTTTAAAACAGAATGACTCATTGCATGCTGTGAACAAAGAAAAAAAAAAAACAATCAGTCCAACAACTGTCTTATTGAATTTGTGATAAACATGGGGGAAGTGCTGATGGAATGAATGGAATAAAAATATTCAAAGTGCTTCGAACAAAAATAGAAGCCAAAAATTGGCTGGCAAAAATATAATGTCAAAATCACCTCAGTTACTCCTAATTCATTGGAAGAAGAGGACCGAATAGATCATTCAACTTAAACATGACAGAGAGTGGCTCTGGTTTTTTTTTTTTTCCACTGCACAACTTTTGTTTGTTACTTAACCCTTGTTTTTTTTTTTTTTTTTTTTTTTAAAGGTAAAACAACAGAGAACAGATTGTCATTTGCAATGCCAACCATACAACATACCACATTATCAGTCTTTCAGATCCAAATAACCAGCATCTCAAAAGGATAGTAAAATCCTTTCCAACTTGGATAACCAACAGTGCGTCAGGATTTGGCCAGCTGGAAGCTAAACAGCCTGTCTACTATACTTCGTCGGGGTTAATCACCTGTTAAAGAACCACACAACATGCCAGTGTTCCAGCCTACATTGCATCATCTTTCCAGACCTCTTCTTCACAACCCGAGACAGAGTAATACGCTTCTAAATACTCGCCACACCTCTTACGTGGTGTGCCAAATGGACTGAATACACAATCTGACTCAATACTGGCATTAAGCAATATGATCTTACAGTGCAGTGTGACGTTTTACGGTTGCGCTACCTTGGATTATCTGGACTACGTGTGCTGTAATTTAAACTGGAGTGCAGCCCTAACGCAGGTGAGATCATGTACAGTATCTGGAGTAGTTGTAAGGGTGAAAGCAGAACATTAGCTGCAGCCTTAGCATCAGCTGGAATTCAGTGGAAACAATTGGAAGGCATTGTTCGGCTCCATTATGCATTTACGTTCAAATTGGGCTGACAAATGGGCAATGCTTAAAAGAAACGCACTGCTTGTCTTGTGTTGCTTCCAACTTTACCACGGTCATGCCAAAACACGCGGGGTGTCACAGCTGCGTGACACGCTTGGTCACACTGCAGCATATTCTGCCACTCAGTCTGACCGAAAGACGTGTTCCTCTGGGAGGTTGAAGTCAGAATGGCCGACATTGTGAGAAAACTGCAAATGAAAGCAAATGGACACGGCTCACGCTCGCACTCTCACCAAAATGTTGAAGATAGTTGGTGTAACAAAGTTGGAGAGGCTAAACAAACAAGGGTGTACACAAATGTTTTCAGGCTTCGGGCATTCATTGGCGATGCAATCAATACAGTCAGCTTCTCAAACGTTTTCTTTTTCACTCTCTGTTTATCTCCCCCCCCCCCCCCCCCCCGCTCAAAAACCCAGTTTTATTCACACTGCTCTGCATAATGGATGATAGCACACAGGTCCCCCAGGGTCTTTCATTATGTAAACCTGTTGCGAGAAGAGCCACAACAGCAGTTTTTCAGCATCCATCAAACCAGCGACCATGTAGTCGAGTGGTGTGTGTGTGTGATGTATTGCCAGTTACGCAGCCATAAAGTCTGAACACAATTACTTCCAAAGGACAAGAAGAAAAAGTGAAAGCAGAAAGCCTGTGGGGAAACTAAACAGTATCAGAATAAGCACATGTACGCGGTCGTGTACCACCATTGATTTTTGCCAAGATTAAACGCACACTTAGCTGCAAGGCTTAACATCGTCTTGATAGAATAGAATAGAATAGAATAGAACATGGTTTCCTTGATGGCAACCACAACCACAAGGAATATAATTAAGCTTAAGCATGTCAAATAGGACATTAAGTATTATGGAATCAGATATACAGTATTTTTTTCATGTTCATTGTATAACGTAATATAATGGTGCCAGGCATTAACATGAATGAGTATTTTCACAATTGTCCTATCAAGGGTGAATCTATTAAATATGGGTACGTTGGGCATTTCGGCACAAATAAGAATGTACAAGCGTACTGTTACCAATAGCCAGTACCCGAGTGTTATTAGAGTGTTTTACACCACGTTAAGTAGTGATAGATGCTGTGTAGCAATCGTTAAATGAGCGGAAAATACGAATATTTTGTCTCATGATGCCCCCCTACATATTTCTTGCCTGCCCCCTCAAGTTTGCATTCCTAGAACCGGCCCTGCTGCGAATTAACAAACTCAAACGAATGTATTCTTCGAGAACATCTTTTCGACTGACACTTGACGCATTCAAACTACGAAGGATAAAAAAAATAATAATAATAATTTTAAAAAAAAAATATGTAAATATATAAATCATTTTCTCTCAATTGCTCTGCTTTGGTCAAATGACATGGAAGGGTTTGATTATGACTAGCAAAGAAAGCTTCAGCTCTTGCCACGATACTACAAAAACCCATTCGAGAAATTTAAAAAAAAAAATCAAAAATCAAAGAAATCTTCAATATAACTGTAGGCATGCGTTGACTCACCACTGGCGTTCTTCCCGCAGGTCAGGTGCTGCCAGTGCTGCAGCGACCCCCACAGCTCGGCGTCGCCGCCGACGGCCTGCTCCAGGCTCTCCACGCTCAACTTGGGGATCCCGTTGTCCCGTCGCAGCAGCGCACTGCGGAGCGCCCGCGCGTGCATCTGGCGGAAGAGGCTCTCCATGCAGGCCGCCAGATAGATGGCGGCGTGCTCGTGGATCCTGGCCGCGAGTCTGCTCTCCACCATCCACCTGAAGAATTTGCCCACGTTCAAGATGAGCCCGCAGCGCACGGACTTGCCGCGGCCGAACTTGTCGTCGTCGGTGCTCATGTTGTACAGGGACAGGGCGCCGAGGGCGGCGCCGATGCAGTTCGCGGAGACGACCCACGACAGGACCATCTTGGCGGCGCTTTGGATCTCGTATTTGGTGCATTTGGCGTAACGCAAACTCAAGCGCTGCGCCTCCTTGGCGACCCTGACCAGGGCCCGGCCGGCCAGCGCCGACAGCCGCAGCAGGACGTCCTGCGGCGGGCTCGGCGCGCTCATTCCCTCGGCCGTCTCCAGGGCTCTCGCCACCTCCCCGAGGCTCCACGGCACATCCTCAAGCTCGGCTAGTTTCGCGCACTGGCCGCCGCACTCCAGGATCTCGGCGTCTTCGACCAGAACCGTGTTGACAGTGTCCGGGCTGTTGTTTCGACTGTGCATGGAGTCCGTCAGTTGCCAGCAGTTCCCCCCATGCGCCTCCGAGCAGCACAGAGACGCGCTGGAAGACCTGAAGGAGTCGGCGGCTCCACCATAACCCGAGTCCAGAGTCAAATCCTCCAGAGTCCTCGCCGCTGCCGACTTGCTACTCCTCGCCATAATGGCGCTTCATCGCGACGAGGAAAAGTGCGCAAAATCGCCCAGCGTGCATACGCGCGCTCCATGCGCGCCAAATGATAAGTTTGGACGCTCCGAGCGTGTCCGGTGATGTCACACAAAGTTCACGGAGTAAATTGGGAAGAGCTCAGCCCTCGGCGCAGTCAGCTGACACACAGGGAGGGGGGGGGGGGGGGGGGCGGGGACACGGCCCAAGATGACAGCCAATCGACATGCGAGTGGGGAGCGCTGACCTTTTCTGATTGGATGAAACCCAGAACTCAATCGAAAGTCGCTAATAAGGCTCGTGGTTAGGCTTATTAATACAAATGTCATGTTGTATTCACTCGCAAGAAAAAAAAGAAAACAATCAAATGATTACCAACGGCTTTAAATGTTTGTAATTGATTTCAAACTAACACTACCAGGCAATTTGGTCTTTCAGGCCCACGCCTGATGGTAACATGACGCAGGAGCATTTATAATAGATAACAGGCATAAAGTATCATTGGGTCTGACCTGTATGCTTTGTTTTGTAACTTGGATAGACTCTGCACGACTCATGTTGTGTATTTATATACATAACGTATACACGTCTTAATAAATTGTTATATTTATTATGGTTGTGTTGGTATAATACCATGTCCATATACCTCACCATCGATTTTAAACAAGACCGTGCTTCATTTTAGTTCAGTGGAGAAAACATGACGTCAGCTTTGAAAAATTACCTGGACAGAAATAATATAAGCTAACGCTCAAACAGGCATTTCACGAACAGCATGATTGCTAACTAACCTTTTTTCTCTCTCTCTCTCTCTCTCTGTGTCTCTCTCTCTTGCCTACATGCGGCAAGATTCAGCATTTGCCTGGACGGAGATCTTCCTGGAGCAACAGTGACCTCTAGAGGCACAGAGCGGCACTTCAACACGGCGGAAGTTCCAATTGGATTTCGTTGCAGCACATTCGCCATTGTTTGCGCACACCTTCCCACTTCAACTTGGCTTCGTCCGCTAATTCGACTTCAGTTGGGTTTCAACCCATATAGCAGTATAACTTGCCTCTCAATGTAATGTACGAACTGGAATATGACATTCATTCATTTCTTGATTTTACACAAGCATACAGCCACACAGGAACACACTCACATATATTATTTTAGTATTATTTCCAGAATTCCATTCAAAAAGTAAACCTTCATAGATGAAAGACTCAGGGCCCACAATTTCGACAATTTCAAGTATTTATGGTGGAAAAAAAAGAAAGAAATTAGAGTTACATTAAATCAATCAAAAATGGCACTTTCAAAACGATATGTTAATCTTCAATACTTGGTCGGGAATCCCTTTGCTTTAATAGCTGCCTCGATGCGCCGTGGCATTGCCTGGGAGTTATGGAGGCCCAGATTTCCTTGATGCTTGCTGTCATTTCTTCTTCGTTGTTTTGGGTCTGGTGCCCCTCATCTTCGTCTTGATAATACCCCATCGATTCAACGGGGTTTAGATCCGGCAAGTTGGCTGGCCAGTCAAGCACTGTGATGGCACGGGCATCAAACCAGGTTTTGGTGCTTCTGGCGCTATGGGCAGGGGCCAGGTTCTTCGCCAGTCTTCCTCCAAACCCTTGGACCTTGAGTCCCGAATGAAAGGGACACTTTACTTTCATCGGGAAAGGAGGACCCTGGACCACCGGCCAACAGTCCAGTCTTTCTTCTCCTCGGCCCAGTTGAGACGCTTCCTACGTTGGCTCAGGCTCAGAAGCGGCTCGACCCGAGGAACCCGACAGTTGTAGCCCATCTCCCGGATGCGTCTGAATGTGGTGGTTTTCCAAGCTGTGACTCCCGCCTCATTCCACTCTTTCTGGATCCGTGCTAGATTCTTTTATCTTCTCTGTTTGATAATCCGCTGAAGTCCACGGTCATCTCTTTTGCTGGTGCATCTTCTCCTGCCACATTTTGTCCTTCCATTGATATGCTTGGACACAGCACTCTGCGAACAGCCAGCCTGCTTAGCTATGATCTTTTGTGGCTTCCCCATCCTATGGAGGGTATCGAAGATGGTCTACTGGCCAGTGGTCAAGTCTGCAGTCTTCTCCATAATATCAACTATTTAACATCTGATATTGTGTTTTAATACTGCATCTCTGTATTTTGTTTATGAAAGGTGCATTAATGGTAGCGTGCCTGCAAACATAGGACTAGTTGTCATCAAATCTGATGGGCCGGAGGAGGAAGTGAATCAGGATTGTTTTGCATATCTCTGCAGTCTGTATATACAGTGTATGGAGACTAGTGATCAGCTAAAAAGTGAGAATGTTTTAAAACGATCAGTGAAATAGTCTTTCATAGTTTCTGATTATAATGTTATATCACAGCTTCATTATTGGCAGACCAATTGAGCTTTCCAGATGAGAGACTGCCATGATCAAACTAAACTTAGGGAGAGCGTATTTTGCACGGAGGTCGTTCAAGGGGACATTGGAGCAAGCCTTCGCTTTCCCAGGCCTCCTTTGAGGTGCCAAAATTACAAACCTATTTCCTTTTTATGGTGACTATGCAGATGAAAATATAGAGAAAAGCCAAAAATCATCACAGTTTAGTACTAATTGGAAGAACGACATCACTCGTTTCAGTGCATCATCATTTCTGAGTTGTTCTTGTTTATATATCTATACTGGAACTACCCATAGTGTGTTAAAATACATTCTGGGCAAACTCTGTGATCCCGTTATTCTGCAAAACTGACACAGGCTTAAATGTTCAAGGAGTTTTATCGTACATTGAGTATAATTGCTCCTCGGTGATGGACAAGAGCCCATTCATTGTTCTCGTTGTTTACAGGCCCAAATAATCTTCTCTTACACAACCACTTAGCCTTGACTCTATGACATGAAATAGAAAAGCCCCCCAAAAAATAGTGACCATGTCATGTCCTGTTTTTGGACAAAAGCTTGTTTGAAGCAAGAGCTGAATGAATTTTAGAAATCAGGATGGCAGTAGCTCAGCCTGTAAGGACTTTGAGTCACACTGGGGGGGGGGGGGGAAGTCCCTGCTGGACAGATGCTAGTATGCAGTTTCCGCTCTCGGGGTACCCGTGAGCAAGGCACCACCCTCACTCTCCAACTACACTCTAAGGGGTTTCTCCCTTCAGTCTCTTTTTCAGGAGGTAAAAAGCATGCCCTATTGGGTTAAGGTCTGGTGATTGACTTGGCCAGTCTAAGACCTTCCACTTTTTCCCCCTGATGAAGTCCTTTGTTGTGTTGGCAGTGTGTTTTGGGTTATTGTCTTGTTGCATGATGAAGCTTCTCCCGATTAGTCTGGATGCATTCTTCTATACGACTGCCACCAACAACCCTTGTTTTGATAAGATGGAGGGAAACCCAGTATGCGCCTTGATCCCTTGGGAACGAAACCCAGAGGCACTAGCCAAATCTTATGTTATGTAGAGTTTCTCTGCATTTACAGTTGTAATCACATCTTTCCCTCACGTGCACACGCACGTGCTGATGAGTGGGGATCTGTATTGTTAGCTCACATAAGGAAGCGATTTCTTCTAGATTCTTTCACAGTGTATGACTAAGATGTGTCAGTATTAGGCTTGGGCTGGGCCAGTACCAGATGCTGATGGTGTGACAACAGTGAGCAAAAGTATCGCGTTATTGCAATGACCGTTCTAAAATGTATTATTTTGAAATGTTTGGAGAAATAACTTTTTTTCTCCTTAAACATGCTCCATAGGGAAATTAGTAAACAAAAGAAAATAAACAATACATTTTAAATAAAATCTAAATTTAGTACCGCAATTTCTCGTGTATAATGTGCACCCCCCCAAAAAAATTTTGCCAAAAGTCAATAGTGCGCATTATACATAGGTATAGGGGAAAATGGAAAAAACTTTCCCATTTTATAAATGTATGCCGCCATCTAGAGGTTATGAAAAAGGTGTAGCCTACACTTTCATTCCAATATGACAGGGGTACCAATGACTGCATATATGTACAGTTGTGCTCATAAGTTTCCATACCCTGGCAGAATTTGTGAAATCTATATATTTTTTTAAATATGACTGAACAAAAACCATCATTAATTTCTTTATTGTTATGTTTTGTTTAATGATAATGCTTCTGTGAAATGCTTCACCGTTTAATTTGAATCTCATTAAAATAAAATTAAATGTGTTTCGTGTTTCATCTTACAAATTTTGCTTGGGTAATCAAACATATGAGCACAGCTGTGTGTTTTCTCATTTACTAAATAAAAGTAGGGGTGTGAACTTTCAAAATAAGAGCAAGTAAATAAAAAGAAAGTATTACGTGTTCAAATAAAGTGCTTCACTTCAGAATAATTATTTGAAAAAAACTAACAAAATACAGATAATATTTCATGTTTTGATCATATGGGTAGAAGCAAAATCATGCATTGTAAAAATGCATAATAAGGAATTTTTCCAGAATTCTGTATTTTCCAGAATTTTGAGGTCAAGTTTGGGGGATGCGTATTATACATGGGTGCGCATTATACACAAGAAATTACAGTACAACAGTAAGCATACAGTACTTATTTCTCTAAAAAAAACATGACTGGCGACTTCTCGGCTATTTTTCGCTTTGTGAAGTAACGTCAGAGCGGAAACGAACTGATGTTGGCCATTGGCTACTTATCTACCTCAGTAGCGAGTCTGTAGTATTTATCTCACCAATTGTAGACATGTTGTACCAACTCTCATAGCTGGTTGCAAACTTTCATTCTAATAATATTTTAACCTTGCCTTGAATTTTTGAAGAGTGGTGGTGCTCTCGTTAATGGGATTTAGTATTGGAAGTATTGCCTCCTCTAGCAGCCACTCTTAGTAAGCACGTTTTGCATCAATTCTCTCTACCAAGCTGCAGTATTTGGGGGGGGGGGGAAAGAATTCCCAAGATTTCGACAAGGGAAGTGTCGGGCTTACTGACTGCTCACACCAACAACAAGAGGAGGAGGAGTCATGTCACTTTAACTGCACAGACAACTGGAAAAATAAAATAAAAAACAAAACAGCTCTTACCGCTGATGGAAAGTTTTAGCACTACACCTTGAAATCAGTAACTGGCCCATGCCTGCTCAGTATTCAGTGTCTTCTATTGATACTTAGCACCAATACAGTTTCAACCTGTAAGGTGAAAACCATTTTTTATAATCTCATTTTTAGGCGTTATTTGCCCATAGTGAGCGGCTTTCCAGCCAAATATATTCATGATCCGTGGAATGCCCCAGAGGAGCTACAGAAGGCTGCCAAGTGCGCCATTGGAGTCAACTACCCAAAGCCTATGGTGAACCATGCCGAGGCCAGCCGTATCAACATAGAGCGGATGAAGCAAATTTATCAGCACATTTTTCCTGCTACAGAGGACTATGTAAGAGCAACAGTCACACTTGCTTGCGATGTAACATTATTGAACAGAATCTCCATTACACCCAGCAATAGTCATACTGTACATAAGAGATGCCGAGTATTCCGATTTCTCCATCTTTTGTTACGGGCAGTTGCCACGTGTTCCGTCATTACGAGGAAGTCGAAAATGTTCGCGCACTTGACACGTACGTAGTGCGGCTCGTGATGCCCCGACACAAGGAATCGCGCACTTTGAAACAAATTCAATTCAAACTTCTGATTGGCCCTAAGCACATTAGAATACGGATGAATGATTCTGAATGTGTTGCTTATTGTCCAAACGAGTCGGTTGCTTATTGATTTTATAAGTGACTGTGCAGTCAACTGCGGACCTTGTGAAATTGTGCTGCGATTTGTGGTCAAATTGTGCCACTTTGCTCATCATTCTGGTCTGCTGGCAACAGTCCCGCATAATGCCAACATCGGGACGAATGATAACACGGGAGGAGTCAACCAAGGAACTAGTCGACGGCCAGGTAGTTGTAATGCGCATGACAAGCTGCTGACCATTTCTTTGTCCGAAAGGACTTCACATTGATGCGCTCGTACTTTTGCAGCGCACACCCAAAAAAGGAAGACAATAAGACACAAGTGTCTTTCGCTGCACATGTTTAATGTGCTTGTTCCCATTATAGGTGGTTTGAATGCAGATAGCCGGACGAGGCAGAAGCGGCCCCGCTCGAGACCAAGTCCAAATTCCTTCGGACAAGCAAATAGTGTTGCAAAAGACTAAATGCAAAGAACCTGAATGGCAACCCTCTCCCATTGCACCTGCAGCTGCTTCGAATTTACTGGAACTGAACGTGCCGCCTGGAGTCACACTGAGTGATGGATTCCGATCCCTGCATGACTGACTATTGAATTGGTCCTTTGGTTTGTAAATGGTCAGTTTCACATCTACATACAAAAACAAAAGAAGAACAACGTAACTTACAAAGCGAAAAGTTCTCCTCAAGCTTTTAGATTTGACACCCTCGCAGTATCAACACACCATGTATATTCCACAACCAGCTTCCATTCGTAATCGAAACTATCCAACAACATATTATTATTTTTTTATATTCCACTGGTTTCGCGCAGATGAAGCGAATACAGTTTAGTATAATGCAACAACCTTGAACAAAGTAATTCTCATGTTATCATTTTTGAGACTTTCGATTATTATTATTGCTGTTGTACTGTATGAGATTCCTTTGTCTCATTTAAACCAATATGTATTGACCAAGATATTTAAAAAAAATATATATATATCTATATATTGTGATTTATCTCCCCCCACACCTTTGACTTATTTATTTAGTTAGTTAGTTAGTTAGTTAGTGTGTGTCTACAGAATGAGCAGATGCGTCCTGCTTTGGGGAATAAAGCAACATTGTGATATTTGCTTGTTATGCCGCGTGCAGTCTATTTTAACCGGCTACCTTTTGTCGGCGAACCGTGAAAGGGGACTTTGGTTTTTGAGTTCAGTGCGTCATTTTACACGTGACACTGGGCAGAACGCGTGCGCCTCACCGAGTGGGTAAAGCGCATGCGCGAACGCTGCTTCGCATTTGGCAGATCCCGGAGTCGTTCGTCTCAGCCGGTGGATCGTTTGGGCTCCTCTTTGGGGCTCGTGTGCGACATTGCCGAGATGGAAGAAGGTTGCCGGAAAGTCCGGGAGAAACCCGTACGCGTCATCGCCGCGGCGTGCAAAGGCGGAGGCATCGGCAAAAATGGCACGCTGCCCTGGAATCTACCGTAAGACTCCTCTTTCACACTTGCAAACACTTTTCGGTCTCTTAAAACTGTTGATATGCTGAGCAGGCGATGCACGTATATATAGACATATAGACATATATATATATATATATTGTCACACACTGCTTTCGAGTCGACCACAATAACGAACTTCTTGGGAGCTCGCTCAAATGATTGCGCAAGTGATCATCGCGCGACTGCTCCGTGAATTTTAGAATTTGCAGTGTGAAAATACAAGTCGTCGTCGTTATATTATATTTCAAACTTTAGGGATAAAGGCGCGGCACGGTGGCCGACTGGTTAGAGCGTCAGCCTCACAGTTCTGAGGTGCGGGGTTCAATCCCCGTCCCCGCCTGTGTGGAGTTTGCATGTTCTCCCCGTGCCTGCGTGGGTTTTCTCCGGGCACTCCGGTTTCCTCCCACATCCCAAAAACATGCATGAATTGGAGACTCTAAATTGCCCGTAGGCATGACTGTGAGTGCGAATGGTTGTTTGTTCCTATGTGCCCTGCGATTGGCTGGCAACCAGTTCAGGGTGTACCCCGCCTCCTGCCCGATGACAGCTGGGATAGGCTCCAGCACCCCCGCGACCCTAGTGAGGAGAAGCGGCTCAGAAAATGGATGGATGGATGGATGGGATAAAGGCGCCACCCACTACAGAAATGGCGTTTTTTGCTTTTTCAAGCAAATACCATTCACAATCGGCCCCGATTTACGTGATCGGACTGGGACAACACGAATGAATGTACATTTTAAAGTGAACATTCGCATCAAGAAAAATACAACTATATGACTCTTACACAGTCAACAATCCATTGTAGATAAGAGAAATTGAATACGCACAAATGGAAAACAAATAACTCCTTCAGCTATCATTATGACTCCCTTAACAGAAATAAAGCACATTGGATTGCAAATGAATAAAATAACAATCGGTCCATCCGTTTTCTATTCCGCTTGTCCTCATCAAAGGCAGTTTCGACATTCACCGCAGGCCAACGTAGAGTTTGCAGTGACCTAAGAAGTGTGTTTGGGGGGGGATGTGTGAGGAAACTGGAGTCCCCGGAGGCAGATGTGCTAACGACCACGTCGCCTGAAAATAGCAAATCTTAATCATGAACTACTTTGTGGCTTTGTCATATGTTTGCTCTCAAGTGCGAGCGAGAGAGAGAGAGAGAGAGAGAGAAGGCATAGGGATCACAGCGTTTTTTTTTTCAATGAAATGGAGCCAAATATACACCATTGGCATGTTTGGAGGAAAGAAGAAGAAAGTTGGAGCCTCGGAATACTGACCCTTTTTTTTTTTTTTTCTCCATTTCTTCTCAAATCAAATTTGCAGGTGTGAATTCCAGTATTTCCTCCGCAGTGTTACACAAGTTTCAAAACCAGGTAACGTGAACTCGAATTCAGATAGCGACAATTCTCAAGTGTCCGGAACTAGATGTCTTACTGCATTCCAACATTTACATCATTTTTTTTGGGGGGGATACAATTACACAAAGGGGCTTGTTTTTAATCTCAGTTAGATGGAAGTGGACAAGCAGATTGGGTCAAATGGCAAAGTGCGACTTGAGTCTTCCAATTATTTGTTGACTACAATCTATGAAAATACGACATATTCATTTAATTAATTGGTGAACAGTATATATATATATATATATATATATATATATATAATGACTTAAAGATACACTATAATATGTTCGTCATTTAGAAATGTTTCTTCAACAATATCACAGGTTTACTTTTGCTACTAAAAATATTAAGAGGCATTTCAAAATCAGAATTTGATCTTGGTATCTGTTCCAAAAGCCAGCAATAGAACGTCTGAATCTAATTGCCTGTATTTCTTTTGAAACAGGAAAGTTCAATATGTTGGTGTGGGGGAAACTGTGCTGGTACTCCAACCCTCAAACTATGTTCCCAATGGCTAACGTTTTGCATGCAGTACTGAGCAAAACAATGCAGTGAGTGCAACTTCATCTTCATACAGAAAGTAGAGAAGATTTGATCAAGATGGCTCTCGGTGGCGGTCATTTTCAACGACGCGACTCCGCTGTCGCTCATTTTGCATGGGTCTCACAGGTCGGTCCCAGATCACGCCCACTTCCTGTGTCAGGACCTGGAGAGCGCTGTCCTTTTGGCTGCAAAATACCCGCTCGCAGACTTGATCGAGACCATTTGGGTTGTCGGAGGCAGTCGGGTCTACAAGGTATGTTGGATGGCGAACGGTCCTGTGCAGTTGTTGGGAGGCATTATTCCCTTGTTGCTGTCCCAAGAACCCGCTAACTGAGCAAAAACTGAGCACTGTACTCATCCCAAAAAAACATTTCCAAAATAAAAAGTCTTACGCTAGATCTAAAAAATTCAGTACTATATTGTTCTCAGTCTTTAAATGTACAATATTTCACGTCTTTAGAAACAAAACAAGGATATGAGCTTGTTTGCGCTTGAATACAGTTGACAAATGTTTATGTTAATTAACGTGTGTCAATTATTATTATTTTTAAACAGGATGCACTGGAGCATCCCTGGTGTGATTTGGTTTTCCTCACAGCTATCATGGCTGAATTTGAGTGTGACGTCTTCTTCCCTGAGATGGATGCACAAGTCTTCAAAAAACAGGAAAGGTGAACGTGTGTCTTCCTCCCCCGCTTGCTCTTTGACACATGAGTGACTCGTACGGTGTAGTCCGCCTTTCGCCGGGAAGTCAGCTGGGACAATCAGGATAAATGGTAGTAAAAAAAAAAAAAAAAAAAAAAAAGAGATGGATGATAAAAGGGTACCATTTAGGGTACTTCTCCGTTACACATACACGTAGTGAAATATTTCATCTCAGTACATCTATAGTCCATATAGTTGAGTTTTCATTGTCTTATTTAAGACCACTTTCTGTGTTTGCGCTACTCTATATTAAAGTAACTATTCTTTTTTTCTTATTAGCTATGACTGCAAATATTCATTTTTTTTTTTTTCGAATTACTTTGTCTCCAAATAAGATTTGCTGGAGTACCAAGTGGAATCCAAGAAGAGAACGGCATGAAGTATGAATTCCAAGTATTCAAGAAGGAATGTAAACATGGAGGAAATGAAGAGAATGTTTTGAGTGACACCGGTGAGGGTTAACTGACCATTTTAAATGATGTCCAAAGTTTTGTTTTTGTAATGTTACGGAAACTTGAGCAACATTCCATTTTCATAACCAAATGTTGAGTATGATCCGTTCTGACTGTTACGAAAACAAATCTGTTGTGTTGTTGTGCGTCAGTCTGCACTACATTATGTCACATCCTGGTCACTGCTGTTTCATTGATTTTAGTAATGGTTTGTTTTGTTACAGAGTTAGAATCATTATTTAGATAAATGTAACAGTGGTATAAAAATGAATTAGTGGAAATGTATTATTTAGTAACGCTGCCGCTCATTGTCTACATTGTCATTTAGCAGTTTTATTGTAGCCCTCGTTGGAAAATGTGATTTGATATCAAATGACATTTTTGTGTGCGGTTGTTGTTTACGTGTAGTTGCATGTGATCACCACTAGAGGGAAGCAAATCACTAAAACAACGCTATCCTGTACCAGCCCCGTTACCACAGGACAAAACATACATAACAATGAAAAGAAATACTTCATACTTAAATACGCCAACGATGTGGAAGTCAGTTAAGAACTTTATTTGATTTTGTACGCAATTAGACAAAACTAACAAGCAGCCCAATAAAATGCATCAAAGATATGCATAGTATTTTGTATTGTCTTGCATTAGGCTTAACCCTAAAACGATAGCGAGACGTTTTCCGTGAGAGGATTGTTGCGCGCATTGAAAACGAACTGAAGTGAACGTGAATTGTTGTTCAACGCCCAACTTTGCATCCCGTGATCGAACTTTTCGAAGGACCTCCTTAAAAGGTACAGGAAGTGATGAAACACCAGAATCTATGAAAAATCTCTTTCTGACATTCCATATCACGGCGCACTTTTCAGATGAGTTATGTTCCTCCTGACCTAGAGTTCCTGTTTAACCATTCCCGTGTATTATTCTCCTATTCAACGATTAACACAAATCCAAATGAATACAATCTCAAATGAAGTATTTGAAGAACATCCGACTATTAAAATGATATGTTAAATACAAGTGGTTTCTTTCTTTCTGTATATTCCAGTATTTTATCTTGTGTCGTGTAAGTGCAAGTTGAAGCCCAAGTGCACAACAGCGTCCGGTCAAGGACGCACACCTACACGCCTAAACCTAAGCCTATCCAGACACATTTCCGCTCAATCGTTTTATGAATGAATAAGCAATCATGAGTCTTGAGCTCACCGAAACCTCTTGGAAATTCTAGAATCCCAACATCATCAGACGCCTTCGAGATGGACTAGCAGGTGAGCCAGGCCCTCACGTCCAACATCCGTGACGTCTGATCTCACAAATGGTTTGGGTTTTTTTCTTGATGAATGGACAGCACTCCAATATCTTGTCAAAAGTCACCAGTGGAACTTTTTATAACCAACAAAGGGTTGCCAGCTTTTTCCTACCACTTACTACAGCATATTGGATGTATAAATATCTATAAAAACCAACACACTGTTCACTGCAGTGTTTGAATGAAGGCTATACTTAAAATACAACATTGAAAGATATGAACTTATACTGACATATTTATTTCCACAGTGATCGTACGCTCCCACTTCGGCTGGAATTCATTGCTTTTAATTGCCCGTGTCATCTGTTTCTGCTGAGATATGCCCCATAAAGGCAACGCGTTAAGCGCGACTAATATCAACCTGTGCCATGTTGGAAATGGAAAAGGGACAATTGATGCTCCCGCTTATTAACCTCGCTGGCTCGACTTTGCTATTGAGGCACAGTCAGCAAAGGACAAGTGAACCTCTTTGGAGCTGACCGAGGCCCCCCCCCCCCCCCCCCCCGTGTCATCTGCCTCCGTTGGCGGCAGGAAAACAAAAGCGTGTATGGAAAGTTCGATTCAAACTGCACAGTTGTGTGTGAGGTTGGCATGTTTTAGACATACCAGATGCACATTATTATGACCGCTAATAAACCTGCCTTTACGAATACATAATACTGTGCTCAGTTTTGAGTTTGACATTTTTAGAGGTTGTTTACCATACTGAGAGGCATGTCCAATATTTCGATTGTCATGTAGCTAAATGGGGTAACCACCACCATAAACTATCTATCCATTTATTTTCCATGTCGCTTGACCTTATTAGGGTCTTGGGTAATCAGACCGAGTGTACCTTATATTGTAGCAGGTCAGAGTATGCAGTGCGGATACAAATGTTCAAATAAAAGGAGACGGACTAAAAACATTTCATTACTTTGTGTATAAAAATCCTACTCAATCCTTAGAATGATCTGTATGCGACGTGTACAAGCGTGGAATAACAAAAGGGACGGATGTGTAAAATGAGTCAGTTGATGAGTGTACTTGAAGCATCACTCAGGCCCCGGTGGGCTTTGCCGTTGTGAATGGTCTCAATATGATCCCTGTTCAAGCATCCATCTGCTGAGCTCACATGCATTATCACCAGATGCGCTCACATTTTCATTATCTGCCCAGCGGCTATCGCCATGACGACACAGTCATGCTGAGCGATGTCGACGGCAGCAGATGGGAAGTGGAAGTTCTTAACGCATGTTTTCTTCCTCCGGACACAAGTCCTTGCTTTGTTTGTTTGTTCGCTGGGAAACGGCCCCCTCCTCCCTCCCCCCCTGGTTATAAAAACAATAGCACACCTTCAAAATACGACAAAGAACCTTGTGTACTCAGAAAGACTCAATCTAACGCAAAATCTGAAACAAATAATCATTTTAAATGAATTCAAACATAGCTGCAGACCTTTTTTTTCAAGTCAACTCAGATGAAGGTGACACGAAACCATTTCCACCTGGAAAATCAAGGACTTTCTGTCATCACGTTATGTGGTCTGGTTTAAAACGATAATGACGGAGCATTTTTAAATGGGTCATAATAAAGTGTCCCCATCTGTAAAGTAACAATAAAAGTGTTTCACTGCTTTCTGGGGGGGGGGGGGGGGGGGGGGAACAGCTGTTCCGCCGAGAACACTGTGGTAAAAGGAGACATTTCGACAGGCTGTAAATAAAATGGTTTGTTTGCTTTCCTTTAAACTCGGCCATACATTAGACAAACTCATCGTTCAGTGCATGCAAATTTATGATGATGAGGGGATCAATTTGAATTCGTCTCTCGTTTGGCAGCTGCAGCGTTTCAGCAAACGTTATCACACAGGCCTGATCTCACACTGGAGGCTCGTTTGTATTTCAACCGGAATTGTCACCTGCAAGCGAAAGACACTAATCCCCGATGACCACAATGGATTTTGGTTAAAAGCGGCACGAAAACAATCACTACACACTAAGTGGACAAAGGAATTAGGAGACACTTTGATCATTTTTCAAATCACATCACTTATGTAGCTCCATCTTAAGCGTCTACACGTGAAAATTTGTCGGAACAACTCGATACTGAAATTGTACTTGTATTTTAATCCCTCAAGAGGAAATTCAAGTGACACTCATTATCACGGGTGCGCAAATAGTGACTGAGGGGGGAAATCGGCGCCTTGCTCAGGGGCACCTCGACGGTAGTCCGGCCGCTAACAAGCATCGCTCCAACAACTTGTCTTTGCCCACACAGCACTAAGCGAGGTATGCTCGGATGAGTTTGGTGTGGAAGAACGTCCCGATCTCAAGGCGGTCCTTCGCGATGAACCGAGATTGTAACACAGAAAACACCGCAGAACTGCTGAGATCAAACAAAGCTCTTTTTACCTGTACGCTAGTTTGCAACAGCGCAACAGAGTTTGTTAGAATTTCAGTTGGACATTTTGTATGCATGTCAAACAAAATGTAACCGTCATAGCAAACGTGACAAAAACGTTTCTGTCAGCGCAGTGACACACGTCACAATCATGGCGTCTAAAGGCTGTCGCACACTGAGCGACGCCGCCAAACCCGACTGAACGCTCGCGCAGCGGGCGTGATTAGGCGACCGTTTTCAGTCTGCCACTGCTTTTGCCGCAGATAAGCTTTCCTCTCACGGGGAAAACATATTTCTGGGTTGAGCAAGCCGCGCCGCATAAAGCCATATAAATAGTATATAAAGCATCAAATATCGTTTTACATCATTACTTAACTACGTATAGTCATAATGTATATTGTACCTGTGGTTGAAAAAGCAAAGCTTGTGACCAGAATGTACGCGAACGTACGTACACGCTGGGTCTGTTCAAATGAATATCCACACTCGCGCGTTTAGTCTCACCAACACCGTCTCTCGTTAGCAACCCGCTACTTCCCTAACTATTCATCTATCTTTTTATTGTTTAATGAATGTGATGAAGTACAAGATACTGAACACACATTACCAGGCATCCACTTGTGAGTCGCCCATGTGCGGGGTGCGTTCGACCACGTCTCGCAGTGTGCGGGAGGCTTAAAGCAGCTTCCGGTGTGCTTCCTAGTTCCTAGTATATATATATAAATTAGCGTATGTGTGTTTAAGTATAGAATACAGGAGGCGCATGTGTTCTATATCGAAACATGTCTGTGAATACAAATAAGTGCACAGTGACTTTCAGAACCGAAAACATCTCATCCAACTCCAGAACTAAACCTGTTGTCGAACCAATAACTTTCTGACGGTGTCAATCAAAGACATGTATAGCAAGAACTTCTGAAACAGCTTTAACATTGGATCCCATTAGATTGTACCTAATCACGTGACGTTTAAACGTACGTCAGTCATCTCCTTTTAAAGGAGCCACAGGGTTAAAAAGAGGTCTCTCTCTGCGAAAATGTAGTTTCCCATAGCTCACCTCAAAGTCCTTCTTAGTACCATTGAGAACGTCCAGACTAGCAGTCCTTACATCATAGCCACGTGACTTCAGTCTCTGAATGCGATAATTAACTATTTGTGTTGTCAGTTCCATCACAGTCGGAGTTTGTGCAATTTGATGCATGCTGATCCCGGCGCTGAGGAGCCCCTGAAAGCGCTCGGCTAGAATATCTTTAGGGTAGTAAAGTAACGCCGGACAGCTGACGATGATATCTCGCAGCTCTGCGTCAGAGCACCCCAAGGTGTCCCGGGAGTAGGTCAGGGTCTGGCGCATGCTGTCCGGGTTTAGCTCAATAACAAAGGCCTTCAGTTTGGAGAGGAGGTAGAGGAGCTCTGCTGTCCTGAAGCCTTTGTCTTGCAAGAAGAGCATGTTCTGCCTCAGCACTTGCGGCGGTTTGAGGAGCACAAAGGGATTCTGGTTCAGCAACTTCTGAAGCCAGATCTTCATGTTGGCCTCGTCTCCTCCGAGGTCCTGGTAGGTCTTTTGGAGGGTGCGCACCATGTCCTGGTTCTGCTCTACTGGACGACTGAAGCTCTGCGGGGCACTGGCCATGAGCTTGGTGATCATTCGCTTATTGAGGTTTAAGCTTTGGAAGTAAGCTATATTGTTGCGCTGGTTGTCATGGTGACTTGAAGAGGTGAAGAAGGAGGCCGGGAATTTCTCTATGATACCAACCAGCTCTTTCTGATTGGGACACACGGACATCCAGAGCTCTTTCTGTGCAAGTGTTTGGTCTGGATTACAGAGCACAGCCTCAGGGTAAACCGTTAAGATCTGAGAGATGATGCTCCCCGAGGCACCCAGGTCCTTCAACAAATCTGCAACCTCCTTTGTATAGGCCGGATTCTGATGCAGGACCCAGCCTTTAAGCTTTCTCACCTTTTGGATGTCCACAGAGAGAACATAGAGAGCCTCCACAGTCTGTTGGTTCTCTGACGAGCTGAGTGTCCCACATGGTCTGAGGTTCGAAGGGAAAGATTTAACGCGGTGGCACTGAAGGCACAGTGATGCGGTGATGAGGCGCAACATTGATGGAAGTGCTGATCACCTATAGAAGAGAAGAGGAAACTATATAGAGTTATTACTAGCCCAGACGCTCTAACCAGTTCACCACTGAAAACTGTTGTTGCCTGATATTTTATGAGGGCGAATGTGAAGCATTAAACAAAGTTTGTTTTATATATATATATATATTTTTTTATTATTATTATTATTATTACTGCATTTTCACACGAGAGGTGCAGCAGAGAAAATGACTTCAGGTCATCAATTCACAACCAAACACCGCCATATGTTTTACGCCATATTGTTTACTGTTAAAAGGCACAGGAGCGACCAAAAAAACGCTGTGCTTGTCACTGCAAAATGTGTGATTACGAGTGTAAAACAACGTAAATGTTGTAAAGGTAGGCAGCCTGGATATTACCTTCAACTGCGGTCAGCGGAAGTGACGTTTGTTATGAAACGGCTTCTTCCTCTACCACGTCTTATTGGCGTCTTGTATGCCACAGCGCCAACTAGAGGCTACCACTGTTTCTGCGCCTTCCCCTGACACTACGTACTCTAAATGCACCACTACTATTAAAGCAAAGCAAATGTATTTATACAGCGCATTTTATAAAGAAGGTAACTCAATGTGCTTTACATGATTAAAAACATTTAAAACATAGAGAGAAAAAATAAAAGTACAATTGAAACAGGGTACAGTGCAAGAAATATCATTTCAAAGTGGAAATGCGCTACGAAGCCTGGGAAAAAGAAGACTGGACTAAAAAAAACATTCACACCTGGGGCTGACGTCACTTCTGTTGGCAACTCATTCCATTTGTGTGCAGCATAAAAGCTAAATGCTGCTTCACCATGTTTGCTTTGGACTCTGTGCTCCACTATTTGACCTGAGTCTGTCGATCTCAGAGCCCTTACGGGCTTTATATTCCATTAGCATTTCATTCATGTATTTAGGATTTAAACCGTTTAGTGATTTAGAGACCAGTAGCAGACCTTTAAAATCTATTCTAAAGCTGACTGGGAGCCAGTGTAAAGACTTTAGAATTGGAGTAATATGGTCTGACCTACGACCTACCTACCTACTGATCTTCTACTACTACTACTACTACTGCTACTATTACTATCACTACTACTATTAAACAACAAAACATAATAATAATAATAATAATGAGGATAAGCAGTACGGAAAATAATAACTAGTACTCCTAGTCCTACTAATACTACTACTACTACTACTACTACTAATAATAATAATAATAGCATCATGGTGGACGACTCTATTATGCTCTATTAGTCATTTCAAATTGCTCTAAATTGCCAGAGGAGTCTGCATCATTTGCACAATTGTCCCAAAAAATAATTTCAAAAATGTATCGGCATTACCACATTACTGGTAACCTTTCATTGGTCAGTGACTCTCTGTACTGTGTGTTTTTTGTTTGTTTGTTTTTTTCATGTCGTAAAAGTATTTTCTGTCAAATGACTGTCTGTTGTCATACTAGATTGGCTCCAGCTACCGGAGACAAATTTAGTCTAAAAAGTATAAAATTAACACTGCCAGGCAATGTGCTGTGCTTGCCTAATGGTACAGTAGGTCTGCTCCTGACCCTAGTATGGATAAGCAGTATAAAAAAAGAGTAGTAGTTGTAGTAGTAGTGTTTTAATTCATAATATTATATAGGACATTTTTATGAGTATTGATTTTTCATTGCTCTTGTTGAATTATTTGTATTTTATTTGTATTTTGTTGTTCTTGGAGTTGTAAAGAGAACATCATCTAGGATTTGTCCTTCATGCAGTCAGGTTTGTCTCTTATATAGCGCTTCCATTTCTCCTCCTCCTCAGTCTTCTTCTTCTTCTTCTTCTTCTTCTTCTTGTTCCTCCCAATCTTTTATTGAAGCTGCTATGTAAACACTACTGTAGTAGTAAAAAAAAAAAAAATTATATCTCAAACAGCACCTGGTGCATTTGAAGCATGTGTGTCTATGAATAGACTCTGGGTAATCAGCCCTGAGTGGAATTGGTACGAAGCCTTGTCGCGTTCTCTCACAGTCGGTGCTTGATCATGATGCTCGATCACCAGCTCCGCAAGCTGTTCCCTCAGCAGCACAGGAGCTGCTGCTGCTGACTGCGAAGCTGACTTCATTACGTACGTGTAAACAGATGAACTACCTGGAAGGAAAACAGGCCAGTGCTTCTTTTCTTTTTTTTTTTTTTTTTTTTTTAAACGCCTGAAATGTTGAGAGGCCCGAGTTGGCTGCACAGAGTTGGCTGCCATTTCAATGAAACCATTACCAAGATGCACCGTGTAGTTAATTTGTACAATTTATTCAGTGAGTGCAACTTTCTTAGTGGTATGAAGCAACATGAAACAGTGTTTTGAATCTGTTTTTTTTTCAAAAATCTTTGAATTCTCTCCTGGATAAAACTGTAAATGTGCTGTAGTGCGCTATGTCTAATTGGTGTAAAATGTCAAAAATACCTGTTTGATTATTGTTGTTTCTGTTTTTAAAAAAAATCATTTTAGACCTGCAACTGATCATCCGAATCCTGCAATAGGTACTATAGTTTCTCCTTAAGTAATGTTCTTGTTTTGCCAAGTACAAACAGTTACTGTATATACCCTTGGAAGAAAAGTAATGATGTTTTTTTTGGGCTAGTAGAGTCATCTCATATCCTTCATCGGCTCCAAAGAACTGTCATTTCAAGATTAACAACCGTGAAGTTGTCAGGTTACATGTGGCGATGGAACGGAAAATCTGATCTTTGCGTTGACAGGGTACTAATGTCTTCTGCTGTCGTAGAGTATGTTGCAATACGAACAACATGGAACGTCGATGCCATTTATTGTGTTAACATCAATCAATCTGTACTCTGTGTTGCTTGGCAGTGTCAAAACTTTGCCAAATGTCTTTGGGTTTAACCTGTTGTTCAAGGTTGTACTCGACAAAAAGAAGACACCACTTCACCCTGCTAAATGACACCACTTGACGTGTCACAGTTCAAGAAGCAGAATATCAACTGCTAACAATCACATTTGTACTGTACTTGAATGTAAAAATATATTTGGCCTGCATGTACATGTGCTGTATTAAGCTCTTTCTAAGATGGAACACAGAAGCACTGGTTGTTTCAGACGTTTTCATTCATTCATTCCATTTTCCGTAGCGCTTCTCCTCAGTCGGGTCGCGGGGGGGGGGGGGGGGGTGCTGGAGCCTATCCCAGCTGACTCCGGGCGAGAGGCGGGGTACACCCTGAAGTGGTCGGCAGCCAATCAGAGGGCAACATATAAACAAACAACCGTTCACATTCACACCTACGGGCAATTTAGAGTCTTCAATTAAGCTAGCACGCATGCTTTTGGGATGTGGGAGGAAACCGGAGTGCCCGGAGAAAAGCCACGCAGGCACGGGGAGAACACGCAAACTGCACACAGGCGAGGTCGGATTTGAACCTGGGTCCTCAAAACTGTGAGGCGGATGTGCTAACCAGTCGTCCCCCGTGCCGCCGCAGATGTTTTCACTAAAAGCGTGCATGTGTGTGTGTGTGCGCACACGTGCATGTGTGCATGCATATTTCTTTCTGCATTCCGCCATTTAAACAAACAAGACTGTTTGTCTACAGGTATGTTCACCAGAACAATGGGGAAGAATGTTGAATAGGAGGAGACTGATATTTCCCCCGGAGGCGGGACTCGAGTGACAAATCTAGGTAAATGCTTGGTATGAGGTTGACAGTCGCCACAAATCTCAGTCTGTGACAAACGCAGCGTGTGAAACAACATGGGTGTCTTCCGATTCCTCCAAATGTCTTTTTTGTTCCTCCTTCCTCGGGTGCACAGTGAGGAGCCAGAGCCTGCGATCAGAGCAGTCGACGCCACCATCGAGTTGGGCTATTGTTTTGGAGTGGACTATATCGTTGTTTATAGATGCGGGCCAGAGGTTGACCAGCTGCTTGGGAACTCTTCAGATGACAGCGAGCCCATCGCGCCTCCTACTCACCTGCGGGGTCGCGTCCACATCAAAAATCATAATCGTCTGCTCGGGCTTCAGATCCGTCAGCTCACGCACTTGGACTCGGGAGTTTATAGGAGGGAGTGCTGGAAGAACCAAACACGAGTCAGCCACCACTCGCAGCTGCTCATCGTGTGCGATGAGGAGATGGAGGCCAAAAAGGTCATTGCAGATGAAAGAGGTGGCCAGACTGAGCTGTCATGTAACAGCACTTCCATACGCACGGAGGGCATGTCTGTGCGCTGGTACTATGACATACAGCAGTCTTACAGACTCCAGCTCTTCTTAGATACCAGCGTATCCCTCGACCCACTGGTGAGCGAGCTGCAGGGTGCTGTGACGATCAAAGACAATGGGACCTTGCTCCTCCTGGACAACACCTTGCTGAAGCAAAAACAGCAGTTTTACTGTGTGGTGACCGATAGAACGGAGTGTCGAAGTTTCCAGAATATGTACCAACCTGTCTACAGTGAAAGGAGAGCAATCTTTGCCTCAGCGGGGGACAGAGTGGAACTGATTTGTCCCTTTGAAAGTAATAACCAGAAATGGGAGACACCACTGGGGGACATAAACGTGAGCAGCGCGAGGAGCGATCACATGTACGTATCGCACAAGCGCAACGACTACTCCCTGGTGATTCCTGTTGTTTCTAACGAACACAGTGGCGAGTACTCATGCGTCACAGCTACACTTGACCTGCAGTACTCACTGTCTCTTTGCCCTCAACGGCAACCCAAAGAACAAATGTGTACGGAAGGTGCTCACATCTTGCTGGAATGCGATGTTGACCAAGAGGATCCCAAGAGGGTGCTTTGGTTCCGCCAAGATTCAGCGGGCGACCATAAGCTCATACTCGACTCCAGTGATGAAAGTGTAGAAGTCCCCGAGGATCTGAGAGGCAGGATGTCTCTGTCGCAAGGCAAATTCTCACTGACGCTCTCTAATGTGGAGATAAAAGATGGAGTCTTTTACTGGTGCGTTGCGTTAGGAGATACAGACTCTGTGGACTTTGACTACGATTACGTAGATGATTATGATGATGATGAAAACACTGAATATGGTGATGGACAATACTGGTATGAAACACCGAGGTGCATATTTAAACAAGAAAACAAATTGATTTTGGTCGGAAAAACGTCCGGCACTTCTGACTTCGCCGTTGCGGCTGTGGCAACGGTGCTTGTCGTGGTTGGACTGATTGTTGCTGTGATTGTAATGAAGAGGATAAAAAACATACAGAGGAACAAAAAAGTGGCCTCATGGTCCAGACGAGGAACAAACAAGGACATCACATTGAGCGTGGACCCTGAGTGTACTGAAAAGTTGAATCCTGCATAAAGGTCTTTTTAAGTCAATGCTTGACAAACATTCTGCTTTTTTTCATCATAACTGCAGAAAACATACTATACATAAATGTTTCCTTTTCACTCATATGTATATAAAAAAAAAAAAAAAAAAAGGTATTGATCTTGTGACTGAAAATATTTGTTTTTCTTTCCTTTTCATCGTGTGTTTTCATGACGAGGTGGTGGCCATTACTGTTAGTATTTTCAAAACTAAAAATAATAATAAAAAATAACAATAATAAAGGGTCAAACTTGTTGATCTCCACTGTGTCAAACGTTACTGTGCATATGTGTTTCAGTGCCAAAAAAACATCTTGGCACTGCAGTGTTGCTTACCTAAGGATTTCAGACCGAAAGAAACCGGTTCGACTGCTCTTCTGTTGTCAGGTTCAGTGCTGTTCGAAATCATCTTAGCAGACAGAAGCTACTCACTCAATCCAAAGAGAGGGAACGGACGCCGTGCACTACTTCTTCAAAGAGTGTTCGATATCAGCGACGCATATTTGGATTCTTTCATATCCATCGGTGCATCGTTGTTAACGGTTCAAATGAAAGACGTGAGACGTATTTCTTTTCGTATTTGAGTTGGCATTCTTAATCTCCTTGAAAAGGTGATGATGGTGTTTGGAGAGCAAGGGACATGTGCAGTTGTCTCACGGTTGTCTACTTCAGGGCAAAGATGTAACACTGTTAGACATTCCTGTAAATTCTACAGTTATTTACTACCAGCATTGGGAAAACTCTTTACAATGATGTACTGTATTACAAAACACCCAAAGAACACATTTACGCAGTGTCCCCGAATGCACCTCACGCACACAGGCCGCTGTGACGTGCCTGGCGAATGTAAACACAAATGGCGGTTGCTAAATGCAGCGTTCGTCGCCGACATATGAAGGCTCATATTGAATGTGTTCAGGTGGGGTTTGTCCTGGAAGTTCGTACAACCAAACCTGGCGCTCTTGAAGGAAAATGAACTGCGCACAGACGCCAGAATGAGCATGTTCTCAATAAGGTTCATCAGGCTGAAATGAGCTAAGGTTCAGATTTTGGGTTCACGTTCACCCAAAATAGGAACTTTCGTTCATGTAAGTCGTACAGGTGCCGCACTGTTTACTACATACAATACAGTCAAGTGCATCTTTATCTTTGCATGGGCTTTTACTGAAGAGGCCCGATTTCTCCATGTCCATAATCAAGTTGTAAAACCTGGAAGTGAAAAAAGAAAACCGATGTGTTACAATTAACCCGATGTTAGAAATCATATTTGGCCCATATGTTCCCGTGACAATGACAATAGCAAGCGAATGAGCAAGCGAATCATTTTGGCCTATCACGAGACACATGGCCTTTTGAAAACATGCGTGTTTGTGTGTTGAAGGCACCGTTTCCCTTCCCATGTTGCTGAATTGCAAACTTCTCAAGTGGACTTTCAGATTCGTGACTGTTAGATAGACAGATAGCTCGACAGTCAACTTGCTTTTACCTGCTGTATCTTCAGTGAAAGAGCATCCAGTCATGTTTTTTTTTTTCATTGAGTCCATGATGATTGTGTGTAGGTTTTTCAAGTCTTCCTGCTGTCGCTGAAGCAGTGCTGTGAAAATGCCATGTTGTTGCAGGAGTTCAATCATCTGCTGTGTCAACGAGACAAACTCCTTGTCTGCTTTCACGTCTGCCTTTCTCGTGAAGGGAAGCAGCAGCATTTTTTTTTTCCCTTTTCATTTCGCGGACGCGGAGGACGTTTTTCGCTTGTCGTTGTGCACTTCTTTCTCTTTTCCCATCTCGATAAAAGTTCTCTAACACCCTATCGATGTGGGCCCCGCCCATATTGCTTGGCCAAATGCCTGATTTCCGTGCCGTCATTTCCGCTACGTCATTCGCGGTGCGCCACTGACTGGACCACCGCAGGAACGTATACGGTAGACATTCAATTACAAAAATATATATATAAAATTGAAAAATACAGCAAGATGTTAGAGGAGCTGACAGGCTTAATCGGCATTGTGTCATCTCCTCTCGCAGTGACTTGAGTGAAAATGACGTTGTTGTTTTTTTCCCCCCAAAAATGTTGCGCATTGTAGCTTTAAAGTCAACGCCGAACGCTCATGTATGAAACTGATAGACAAAGAGGAAAACAAAGAATATTTTCGCAATAATAATAGTTTTATATAGTTTCAGTCAGTTTTTGCAAACTTAAAATGTTGTTTTAGTTCATGTTTTCTTCAAAAAACATTCTTGTTTTTCCTTTATGAAAATGTTATTTCGTTCATTTTCGTTCCCTACAATAACCTTGGTTCTAACATGCAATTTGACTAAATTTGACACCCGAGCTCCTATACTACGATACTTTTTCACGCTTCAGTCTGCTCAACAATGATTTCGACCAGTTGCCTTGTCTCTATTCATTTCTGCGCTTTAACTGAAAATGAAAAGAACTGAGTAAGGCCAAGGTGTTTATTTCAACATTACTGGACTTGGAAAAGTGTACTAAAGCAAAGAAGAGAAAACTCACAACAACAAAAAAACAAAAGCTGTGAAAGAATTAAAACAAATCATCAACACAAACACGGGTCATGAATCAAAAGAGGAAAATGCTGCACATGCTTTTGGACTCAAGTTGTTTTCCTGATCTTGTCCTAGTTGACGCAAACGCATGAGATGAAAAGATTCCCTCCAGTGATCCACAATAGTTAACTGGAAGTCATGTGGATCATGTGGGCAGCAGTAGCACTTCTCATTGGCAGGCAGCTTGAGGGTTGCGCAAACCAATGGCATTTCTCGCTGAGTCATGTCACTTTTCAAGCCGCTGGTACGGCTAAGCTTCCTTTAAAAAGTCAAGCAAGGAAAGAACACATTTAGAATTGGAATGCAATTCGACCCATAAGTCATAAGAGAATCAAAGTGTGGCCGAAAACTTTTCAGAAACATAAAAGTAAGCCAAAATATACAGTTCTTAAAAACCGACATGTCTTCTAAGTGCACACAAATATGCCCAGTGACAATCTCATTCCCACCTTCACCCAGTTCAGTGTCTCTCGTGTGTGCACCAATCCAGATAGCGGCGCGCTCTCCGCCACGATACATGGAAGCAGCACATCTGTTCGGTGTTTTCTCTGAGCCGAGAGACTCTCAATGCGCCCTAATTTGCGGGAACAGTTCCTCTGTCGAATGTGCTGTCCACAAAGCCCAATATGCGAGGCAGTTGCTGTGATAACCAACAAGCAAGGGACGAGAGTACTGTTGTATAACCACAGAGAGAGCACAGGATGCATCAAGCTAATGACACCAATTATGCACCAAAGCGCACTAGTGATGGACTGTTTTGGGGGTTTTTTTTGACTGCAAAATTGCAAGGTGGAGCCACGGGGCCGAACGGCAGAACGGTGCCGTTAGGTCCCAAAAAGCCCCAGCAAAATACGGGCAGGCAGGCAGGCAGAAGGCAGCTGTGCCGCTTGGGGCTTTTCTTCTTTCTTAATAACGGCTCGCTCACTCGCCAGACGTGTTGAAAGTGTTTGGTTAGATTGTGGCAACACCAGAATTTATGGCCGTTATTTTCAGAGGGGCAAACCAAGCGAGACCCGGCCCAATCAAATGCTCTCAATAAAACTGACTTCCCCGGAGGTCTCAAAGGCTTTACGGAGATTTGATTTAGAGTCTGGAGGCCAGACACGAGCGAGGATGAGGTTGAGATGTTGCGATACATACTCTCGTCAGATTGGAAAACTCCTCCTGCTCCTTTGTGTGATGAGATTGTTTCAAAGCAAACATTGGACTTTTTATCCCCCCTGCGGTGATGCAATCAAACCGCGAGGCAGAAACGAGTTGCATCTTTGAAACACAACAAAATATTTTTTGCAGCAAAGCCAGTTTTCAACTGGCTCGACGAGAAATCTTCTGTGATCTAATTGTCTCTTTCAGTTACCGTATGTAAAAAGGAAATTGGATAAGATTTAGCCACTGTTAAGTCATTTGGAACCACATTGAGCTACATGTACTGTATGAATGAAAGCAGATAATGACCGTAAGCTCAATTAAACTGTTTACTTCCATGCAAACACAATTACTGGTAGATCAAAGGTAAAATTTAAAAAAAAAAAGTGATGTGAATCCAAAAATGGACAAGAATGCGGAGAAGAAAGTTCCAATGATACCAGAATGAAATCCTAAGAGAAAACAATTTCCAAAAGAAAGTGAGTATAAAGTTGTATTTGTTTGAGGAGAAGTTGCCAACGTATAGCCGCGTTAAAGTTGAGGACTGCTGAGGATCTTGTCAGGTTACACTTTGATGGAAGTTTCAACGGAATTGAAATTCTCTTGTTTTTCCGTCAACATCCTCATCAGTATGAGAAATTTGAGGTGCGTATTCTTGAGGAAGAACTAAAAGCGCGGACAAAATCCCCTATGATGAGTTTCATTCAAAGAGAATTATTATCTTTTTTTTTTTTAACCGTATAGAACTCCAATATTTAGCTTTAAATGGATTCACATTTGACAGAACCTCTGGAGTAGGTTAAGCTTTGAGTCAAAGTGAATTTCCTTTTTATCCTTTGGCTGGAAAATGAAACAATAACGTGACAAAAGACTCGGCTGTTGCGAGAGTTCCTGTAATTCTTACTTTTTCTTACTTTCTGTTTCTTGCTAAATGTATTTGTTCTTTTCATTTTCGGCAGAAAATCTCTCCCCACATTGTATTTACTTTTTACGAATAAAACAAGCCCCTCCCCAAATCCCTTCTTAGCATAAATTGGAGAATAGCAACTAGATTTGCTTGTCACTATTTTCCATGACGTCCAATCCCAAATTTAGTTTGTGCAAGATGTTAGCAGGACCCTCAAGAGAATGATGCAAACGGTCGCATTATATATATATGAATCATTTATGTCCAACACCATTTCTTGCACTTTTTTTTTTTTGCCACTGTGTTTTATTATTTTTAGGCAGAAGATTCAACAAATTAAACAAAATATGGAGAGAATAAATTGGTTTTGAGATTTTGTATTTAGCAAGAAGAAGAAGAAGAAAAAAAAAATCAATGATCAATGATCAATCACTCAATCGGAACATTTTGTATGTCAGCGCCTTTCACACTTAAAAAGCAATACAACGTGCTTCGCAAGACTTGAAAGAAAGAAAGATATGAATAGCATATACTATAATAATAATATCACAACCCTCGAATTCTTCCAACCTGAAAGTGTCATCATCATCATCTAAATTTGCCCTGCGATTGACTGGCGACCAGTCAAGGGTGTATCCTGCCTCTCAGCCAAAGTCAGCTGGGATAGACTCCAGCTCACCCGTGGATCTTGTGAAGACAAGAATCGAAAACAAATGGCTTCCTCTGTTGTTAGCTCGTTAGCAGTATTACTCCACAATTGCGCAGATGATGAAACGATTAAATAATAAAAAGCCCTTGCTGAGCCACGCTTAAATGCATAAGGCGTCATTTTTCACGGGATTCATTTTTTACAATTTGTGAAAGGATTTTGTTTTCTTTGACACTTGGGTCACAATGGAAGCATTCGCCTAAACGTGTCATCAAAAACAGTTCATGACTTCTGATTATGAGTTGGGCTTGCTATGCGGTGTTCAAATTCAAAGATGTTATTTGTGTGTATGTGAAGGATTGTCGGCAAGAAAGACAGAGATATCTGTATATTGTGTTCGTGTGTGGCTTGACCCACGACCTTCGACTCCGTTGTTGTTATCAGAGTGCGTTCTGCCAGTTGCGGGTATTGATGTGTGCCGCAATATGATACGGCGCTCAACAATTTCTTTTTCGCTTTTGTCAACCTTGACTTCCGCGCTCTACGAAGTGCTATTCTTGCTGTCGTAATTCATTATTATTATTATTTTTTTTTTTTTACCAACATCATGATTGAAGCAAGATGGGGAAAATTAACCAAAGTGCTCAGAGTACAAAATGTCGGAGTGCAGTACTCCACCAATAAAAAGCCTTACAGAACCCTCTGGTGAATGGCAGGATTACGTTTAATGCGGTTTGAATAATTACAACATCGAACTTTTAGAACCTGTGCTCTTCAGAGGTATCTTTAACTATCGCGCTCACTGTCGACAAGAATTCTCAAATGTTGCTAGAGCAGCAACAGCAGCCAATAATAGAATAATAGAGTATAGTTATGCACTGTGCCGGTTTGTTTCAGCCGGCACACTAGGTGGGTGGAATGAGATTTTCTTTTTACTTGCTTATTGCATTTATAGTGAAGGGGGACTTGAATAAAGGGAGCGTTTTGGAGACTAGATTGTCCTCCTGACACGCAGGTTGACAAATAATTGTTCAGACTATAAAAAGAGAGAGCGATAGTTGCCAGTCAAGCCAGGATGGAGAGCTCGGGTTAATCAGAATGACTTCTTCCATCAAGTTTAAGATTCAAATGTGACCGCTTAAACAATGTATCAGGAGCGCAATTGACGTAAGATCGGTGTGGTGTTGAAAAAGACGCACTCCGCATATGATAGGAGGAGCAGGTTGAATGATTGTGTTTTTTCACGACAGAAAAAAAAAACTTTCTCCTATATAAATCCTCGGCAGAAGATGCGGGGGCGTTCAGCTCGTCAGAATTGGGGATTTGAAGCCGGCAAAGCAAGGGATCAACACTGAGAGGCGTAGACGACAGGAGGCTCTTGTATCACTTGTTCTGTGTTCTCGGCAGCTTTTTGTCCTTTGTTGTGTGCTGGCACGGTTCAACCTTTAGCTGCTAACGTACTGTAGACCCACACTGCCACAGAAATGCTTCTTTGTGTACTTCTTAATGGATTTTTTTTTGAATGGCTTAAGGGTGTTGGTTTGTGCATGTGCATAGGTTTCATAGCCTTTGAATTCGTATGTAGAAACACTTCTGGAGACACAGCAGAATGTTTGACATCAAAATGTACTGTAACGCTGTGCCACAATCGCGTCATTCTCATGCACTACAGACAGTTGGGTTCACGTGGGCACGGCTTTGATGCGCTACATCCTGATGTCAGCATTTCCGCCGCGGGTGGATGAAAGATTGCATATCAGCGTAGCCGATAGCCGCACGAGCTCTGTAAATGGAATGACATCATAGCAACAGAGCAGCATGTCATCCAATTAAAAACGAAGAAAACAAGAGACACAAACATTTATCCAAACCTTTCTTCGGGGTAAGCCGGGCCTTTTTTTTTTTTCCTTTGTTTTTTTTTGTTTGTTTGTTTACAACTATGAATTTGCTTTTCTCCGATTGTGTGGCATCCCAAGTAACGTTCGAAGCGGGAGTCATCCAGTCATGAAACTGAGTTGCAATAGAACGCTGAAGTGCCAAAACGTGAACGTGAAGACGCTTAAGCCAGTGTGACAGAGTCACAGCCGGAGATTAATCTGGAAAGACAAGCAGAATCCCCCCAACCCCAACCCCCAACCTCCCCTTCAAGGAGTGATGATGCTGTCACCGGCTGAATCTGAACCCATGGTGACCCCTCAGGGGCCACGATATTGCACTAGTGCTCGGTACGGGAGACTTGGCGGCACACGTGATGATAGCAGTCATCCTCGCTGAAATGAGGGAGCACAAAGGTCATCGTCTCAGTGTGTGTGTGTGTGTGCGCGCGCGAGCGTCATTGGATGCTGTCGCGGATCCCCGCTGGGAACGTTACATTGACAGAGGCATCGGTGATCCTGATGTTCATGATGAAAAGCGATTGCTGATGCCTGACAGCAATGAAACATGCTCCCATGCGAAGAAAACACACACACACACACGCGCACGCACGCACGTACGCACATTTCAAGTTGATCATCGTGTAAGAAACTAAAAGCCATCCGTGGTTCAGGTGGACTAAAAGCAGGCATTGTTTATTGCAACACAACATAGGCGACATGAAAGGTGCAGGATGCTGCGCGACAATACAATCTTGCACCCAATCTGGAGACGCCAGTTGGAGCCTGTGTGCTCTCTTGCCTCCTCCTCCTCCTCCTCCTCCTCCTCCTCCTCCTCTTCATCATCTTCCTCCACTCAGCCTGCCGCTGCTCTCTATCCTTGGCGCATCTACATCCCTAACTCCCGCACCGGCTCTTCAGCATCATACGTAAAATAAATAAAGAAATAAAATAAAAATAATTTCTTTTAAAAAAAAAAAAAAAAAAAAAAGCACCAGAGAAGACCGGACTGGCAGCACAATAAAACAGACTCGGGGTAAGGAAACAATTCTTTCTGCGGCTTTTACGCACGTTGAGCATGAATGTACGTCCATAAGAGGAGCTGCGTTCGGACTTTTGTTTGTTTGTTTGTTTGTTTGTTTGTTTGCACATGACAGTGATGCTGTGAGGAGGTTCCACTCCTCTCACAAACCGGCATGTTTTGATCGTGTCGTCTCTTTTTCCCCCCATCACACCGGAGGTTCACGAGAAGTTCAGACTATTAACGTTTGATCATTTACGAAAGGTGTATTTATGCATGTGCATTTTACCTGCAAATGATTTTGATTAATATTGTAGTATGTTTCAGTTGTCTCTATTTTCGCACTGTAAGATCACGTGGCGGCTCTCTCTCTCCCTCTTTGCACGAGAGTAAATGCATTTTTGCGATGAGCATAATCCGATTAAGATTTCCCTGAGCTGTTTGTATTTTGTGTGTTTACTAAAGTAATAGCGCCGGACAAAGCGCATCCTTCGTCTCGTCCGTGGAGCTCCGCTTTATCGCTACAGTGCACTTTTGAAGCATGGGATAACCAATGTTAGTTTTGAAACCCTCCTAAATATGATCATTTATCAAATGAACAGTGGGGATACTTTTGGTTTGTTTGTTTTGGAAGATGTTTTATGACTTAGTTTTGCTGTTTTTGTAAAGAGACAGTTAGTGTGTGTGTGTGTGTGTGATAAACAGCCTTGCCCTGAGCATGCAAGACCTAACTGTCGAAATCACACGCTCCTCACGTTCTTTCATCACTTGCATCCTTAATCCCTCAGTCCCTCCCTCATCATCGACCTCTGACCTCCTTCGTTGCCTGGTGTCCCACATTGTGCGTACCTCGCGCGAATGGCAATATGTTCGACACGTTTACTGCTATATGTTATCTCAGTAGTAAACGTTTACATATGTTAGTGTTTCCAATCCATGCACACGTTGCCGCATTAGGAACGGAGCGCTGTCGGGAACCCGGGACGATTGAGCGTGTTCGACGAACCTAGCGTGCATGTTTTTGCGAAGTGTATAAAACGCTTAACGTAAAAATGCTTAACATCGCTTAATGTCTGAAAAACGCGATAAATTGTACGTGGCTATTTCTACTTATGGCCACTTAAATGTTGGTGACAACAGATCGCAGTTTTTGGATATTAAGCGACGTTAAGCTTTTTTGTGTGCTTACGTTAAGCGTCTTAGACTGATACACACTTCTGGAGTACAAATTTGCTCAAATCGCCTTCAATAATATGTTATTAGATGTTATTAATAATGAATGACAGTCACTTATGTGAAGAAGATGATCATGTTAAGGATACCTCACAATAATTAGAAAATCTCAATGTCCCATCACCGTCGAGCAAGTTTTAGAACAGACCGGCAAGGTGTCGTCCTTGGGTGCTACTTGGTGCCCGTGGGCACCCCAGTTGGTGACCCCTGATTTATACCCAATAAGTATTAAACATCAAATACAGCCTGGTTTCTGTAATTTAAACAGCCCAAAACATTTGGCTTGCAGGTGCCAATTGTATTTATTTTTTAATCTACAAATGGGGTGGTTATGAGTACAGCCGTATTAGGTCTGCCTAGCAACAAGTGGCTGCACAAACATGTGACATGACCAGGAAAAAGAATCTGAAGAACTCTGTTTACTGTATGTTGGTGGGATTTCTAGATATCATATTTCTCCTAAATACAGGTCAGGCGGCATTTATTTACTAAACTGAATATTGGGTGTTTATTTCAAGAAGCCATCTAATACAGGGAAGGCATTTATTTGTACAAATGCTTCTGTAAGAGTGGAGGTACACACATTGCTGCTGTATTTGTTGTTTTGTCACTGGAGAATAGTTAATTCCATGTTGCAATGGGAATGTAATGTGTAACTGGCTCACATTAGCAGTTTCTACTCCCATGTTATTCCCATCAATAATGCAGTGCAGTAGGAGGCAGAGGTAATTATTTCCCTCTTGTTTTGAAACCCGTCAACGACAATACATCAGCAGGGGAAACACTAACCAAATAAGCGAGTTGTATACCAAACTGCCCACATGAGCGGCTTAAAAGTGTAGCACCGAAGGTACTGTATTTACTGTTATCTACCTTGTGGCACAACTTTTTTCCAAAGGTAGAAAAAAGAAAATGTCTCTTTAGGGAGATTGGTTTATTTATTCAAGTGGAGAACACACTCAGCGAATAACAGAGGCACGGCGTCTCCAAGATATTTGGAAGTTAATAATTGGATGTTCTCCGTCATCCACCCTTTTCTTTCCAAAGAATTTGGTCCAAAAATGGGCATTATTTGGAGATTCATTCCCCCAAGCAGATGCAAAATAAGATAAAATATCACACAATATAAAATGTATACATTTCATACACACATATACTGTATGTGCTAACATTTCTGTTATTCCGAAGGAAAGTGCAATTGTGTAATTGCTGTTAGTTTGTAACTGCACTCAAACAGAATAGCTTATGAAGTCAGATCACTTTTGTTTTCTCTGACTCGCAGAGTAAACGTCTTTGGTTTGGTGCTGTTTGTGATTAATGCAACATCAAAAGCTGATCTCAGCTCAATGCGACCGATTCCTGGAGATATGAATCTGTAACGGGGACACGTGAGCAGCATTAATGAACGAGGAGCAGATTTTAGAAAACAGAGTGACAGAAGGAGAGCAATAATATCGGTTGTTTACCTGTGGTTTTGATTGTGCTTGCCCGCGCACAGCCACTTTGAGCGATGGAAAGTCAGGGCTCTTAGGTGAATATCCACCATCACAAACGGATGGCTGAGAAATTTGCAGATATAAAAAAAAAAAACACTTTTGCTTCCTTATGTCAAAGAGGTTAAAAGTGTGCGAGAGAAAGTTGAACATTCTCACCCACAGAGACCAGCTACAGAGCACGTGGGCTTTTATCTACGCTTTATGGGCTAAATTATTACCCATAAGAGAGGAAAATTGACTGGAATAATGCAACGGTGTGCCAAGTATACCGAGCCTGTCGTTGGGGACTGTATGGGCCGAAATATGTGCCACCAGGAATTGAATTGGAATTTACGAACTGAATTTGAAAAACATCCTTTGAATTTGTATCAACTGAAGTCCAATAAACTTGAAAGTGAATGTAAGAATTATTATTTTTTTTTTTATCTGCAAACAAAATTCAAATGATATATTTTCACATGCAGTTTGATCTTTTCAGATTTCAGCACGACAAATTCAGTTTCAAATTAGCTGTGACAGACATCCGGGAACTGCAAGGAATAGCAATCGATCGGCGATACACAGATGTCGTCTTTGGCCAATCGGCGTCTTCGTTTTCTATCACGTGACGGAGGGATTCCCCGGGAAGTCAAATCTTCTAACTATTTTAAAGATCTGTGTATCGCCGATCGATTGCTATTCCTTGCAGTTCCCGGACGTCCGTCACAGCTCATTTGAAATCGAATTTGTCGAACTGAATCTGAAACGATCATACTGAATGTGAAAATATACCATTTGAATTTTCATTGCGGATAAAAAAATTCTTACATTCACTTTCAAGTTTATTGGACTTCAACGGTTTGATATGATATTGGGATGGTGATACAAAAAGCAGCCCCACTGTGATATATACAACAAATCTCTAACTTGAACAAGCATTGTAAGACGTTCTTCAATAGTTATTCAAATGTGATTATTTTAGTCGGGCTTTTTAAAATTTGCTTTTGTTTAGGGACTACGATAGGCCCCCAGCTAGTTACAGCATTAGTCACGATAGGACTGCTTGACTTTGTGCACAATATTGAATAAATTAGCATGCAAAAGCTTTATTTATTTTTTTTTTTGCTAAACTCTAGTCTCAATGACAGAAATTGTTAAAATATCATATAAGTGGATAATTATTAACACCCAGAACAGACAAACAAAGTGGGAAAAGCTGATTTAAAAAAAAAAAAAAAAAAGGCCTGGACTTTATAAGGCATAGCCGCAGAAACATACAAAATGAACAAAAGCTAAGCTGTACTTGTAAAAGGATGACCAAATCAATCAAAATGGATTCTCATTCCGGGTGTGTGTGTGTGTGTGTGTGTGTGTGTGTGCGCGCGCACATGTATCTCATCAGTGTGGAGGATGTAAAGCCAAAGGGGGTGCAGGAACAGGATGGAGTGCTCCTGGAAGACTGTGTTGCTGC
Organism: Phyllopteryx taeniolatus; assembly: GCF_024500385.1. NCBI lineage: Eukaryota > Metazoa > Chordata > Actinopteri > Syngnathiformes > Syngnathidae > Phyllopteryx > Phyllopteryx taeniolatus. The sequence continues at coordinate 8,743,496 of NC_084506.1, forward strand.
TGGTGTGTGCTTCACTGGGGGTCCAGTACACGGCCATTCGCACCCTGAGGGACTCGCTGTCTGGACCCTGTCAGAGTGTCTACCAGTGTCAGAACAGACGTCACAGAGGTATCACAACCGGTCCACACGTCTAACATTAATAGTGCAGAGAAGGCCACGTCCGTGGTAGAGACGGAGGTAAACATGGACTCATTGTTGGTATAAAAGAGGGTGCAACCAGTAAAGACTGAGGTCAAATCAGAATGGAAGCCAAAGAACGAGGAAAGCACATCATTAACCCGAGAAATTCCCAAGTGGAGGTGTGAACGAAGAAATAAGATCCGTGATTCGGTTTACAATCATCATACAATCATTTGTCGGAATTCATCCCTTCCTATCCTACGCCTGTTCCTGGCGTATCCACTCCTCATCGGTAGTAATTACATGTTAGCTGTTTGCGCTATATAGAGAGAGTCAGCATTTCATAAACCCCTGCAGAGATCACAGGAAAAGAAGCTTCTTCCAAATGATTTATACTTTATTGCCTCATGTCATGTTTACCCTTTTCCTAACTCGCCGTAATGATAGAAAATGACACCGAACACACTTAATTTACACTCAAACATTTTAGTTTTAAAATGACCCCAATAGTCCCTTAAGAAATGACACATGAAAAAGAGGTTCAGTTATAATTGAAATCAAGGCTCATTGAAAGGTAATATTATGTGATTATTTCTTAAAGAATTGACACTTAAAATAGCCAATCTTCCGTCATTCAAAATAATGAAAATAATAAGACTCCCCAAATAACAAGTCTTTCCCTCTTCACTGTTGTGGCCGACTCTTGAATATCATGTGGACTGCCAGACTGGTGTCGTCGTCCCCCTTCTCGAGAAGCAACCATATAGAATGTCCACAGTGTCCTCTTCCGGAGGACGGAAGAAGTGAGCTCAGTTTCCTCACCACCGATCCAGGAGGTGCAATGCACCAGCGCGCTGCGCTTGCCAAGATACTGGGGCACGCATGGAAGTTTGCCCCAACCAGGAGGTGTGATTTGGGAAAGGCATTCAACCGTGTTCCTTATGGTTTCCAGTAGAAGTGAGCCAGTACTACTGGGATTTAGGCCCTCAACTACAGCTCATTTGGTATCTGTACAATTGGAGCAGAAGCTTGGTCCACATTGACAAAGTTGGACTCTGCCAAGACTCCTCGTTGGTCGCAGCTGGCTGCGCAGGACGAGAATCCACACGTCTAAACCTGAGGCCATGGTTCTCGGTCGGAAAAGTGCGATTCGTGGTATTGATTTACTGGCCACGCTCACCTATGGTCATTCACTCAAAATTAAGATTCAAATAAGGTTAAATAAGATTGGATTCACCATTTATTGAACCTATCCATCCATATATCTCATCTATCCTGCTCAGGGACACGGATGAGCTGGAGCATTTCCCAGTTGACCCTGGACAACCAATCGCAGGGTACTCATAGACAATCGACAATATACACTTGGAAATTTAGAGCACGGAACTAACCTGTGGTGTATACTTTTGGAATGCAGAAGAAAGCCAGAGCACCCGTAGAAAACCCACACGAGCATGGGGAGAACATGCAAACGCCACCGGGAAAGACCAATATGAAAATGGGGGGTTTCAGCGTGGGGCGTCCATCTGCCTCGAGAAAGATAGAGGGGCCGAGGGTAGAGAGAGTGCGAGACTGAGGGTAGAAGGACTTGGGGATGCATGAAAAACATGGTGCACAGCTATAACCGTCTAAAAAGCAGTCGTCAATGTACCATTTATAAATACAAATATTCACCTTGGAAAAAAAGAGAAAATATGCTTTAGTGTGCAATGCACTGAAACATGTTGTTATTTCCCCCCTCAAAGAATCCAATTGGAGAACCTTGTGCGATGAGAGTTGGATGTCCATGGAATCCCCTCGGAAGCATATCCTGCTCTTTGCCACAACACGCAGTGGTTCGTCTTTCACCGGTCAGCTGCTCAACCAGCACCCTGAGATCTTTTACATGTTTGAACCTCTCTACCACATCCAGCAGGCCTTCACAAACTCCAGCGGCAGGATGCGTCGTTCTTTGGACCGCCGGGCCCTCCTGGGAGCATACAGAGACCTCCTGCTCAACTTGTACAACTGCGACCTTCGCTTTATGGAGAGTTACATTCGCCCTGAGCCCCAGGACCATGTCACTAATTCCTTCTTTCGTAGAAGCTCTAGTCATGCCCTTTGTTCTCCTCCAGTGTGTCTGGAAGGAGGGGAAGGAGCAACACCCGATTCACCCGAAGAAAGTTGGTGTACCAAGAAGTGCGGTGGGTTGAACCTCACCTTAGCGTCAAAGTCATGTCTGTCAAGAGGCCAGGTCGCCATAAAGACTGTTCGGATCCCCGAGGTGGGGGACCTGAGAACTTTGGCCGAAGATCCGCGTCTGGACCTAAAGATCATCCACCTGGTGAGGGACCCTAGAGCCATTCTCGCCTCACGCATGACAGCGTTTTCAGATCAATTCCGTGCTTGGAAAATATGGAACGCGACAGGGCGGCAACCGAGATACGTGGACCTATCCCAGATAACCAGCACCTGCAAGGACATGGTGGCATCTGCAGAAGCAGGCTTGCGGAGACCGACTTGGCTGCAGGGCCGCTACCGCTTAGTAAGATATGAAGACCTAGCATTTAACCCGAAGCACAGGGCCAACGAGCTCTACCAGTTTATTGGCCTCGAGATGGAGGACAGGGTGCAAACATGGATTGAAAGGAACACCAACAGCAATTTGTCTGCTCCATTCGAATGGAATTACAAGTACTCCACCACCAGAGACTCCAGAATGACGGCTGAGAGTTGGAGGCTTCGTCTGGGCTATGATATTGTCAGGACTGTGCAGAATCTGTGTAACGACACTTTGGCCCTGCTGGGATACAAACGCGTTCGTTCTGCAGCCCAATTAAGAAACTTGTCCTATAGTCTAGTGGAGCCCGTCACTTTTCAACCCAACCTTTCCCAAACTTGGGTCACAACCAAAAACGGCCAGGTCAGCACATAATTTATCTGCAAAGCTTTTTTTGTATTTCTTTTGTATAGGCTCCAGCCTATCCCAGCCCATCATGAATGGTTGATGTACGTATGCGCCTATGTCAACATTACTAAGTTTGGGTCCTTGGAAGCAAGTTCTCATTTGGATCTTGGACTGAAAAAGTTTGGGAAACCCTCAAACCAGTCGTCAGATAGAAAAAAAAAAATCAATACAAAGTGTTACAATGTACCTCTGTTACGCATTCATATATTTATACACTTGTCTTTTTACAGGTGATTCGCTGCTCCGTCATGATGCTACAATAATGAAACGAAATACATGATTTATGTAAATATCGTATTTACTATTCCAGTACTGATGTGCCAGGTATCAAAATGTGTGACATTTGCACAGAGCTAAACTAAATTGCACAGTATATTGCTGTGTGTTGTATATATGAGTGCATAGGTTTTCCCATTTATTATTCTGTTATTATAAAAAAAAAAACATAACTGATGCAAATAGGGGAGGAGCTGGAAGAGGTGGTGACCGGGATGTGGCGGGTCAAAGAGAACAAAATAAGCCACAAAATAAAGCCAATGCTGAATTGGACCCAACTTGACCAACTTCGTGGGGACTATTACGGTAAATCTGAGGCGAAATTGCCCCTTCAATCTATTTTGATCCTCTACATTCTATCTTTCCTGCAGCTGCTCTGCTATAAATGCTGACACCACGAATATCTCGACATACATCGCAAGATCCTGGGGAGGGCAAACAGGATTTAAAATGCACAGCAAAAAGAATATAATCTGCAAGCCTCACACAAATTGCTCTCCCAGTCGAGGAAATGTACGTCATCATTTTTGGGCTATTCCCCCTCCGTCATGCAAGCTGCAAGTGGACTGAGTCAGCCTTAAGCTAATTACCCATTTCTTAACACTTCAATAATAGCATTCTCTTTCCATCGACTTGAATGTGCTGACACAATGGCATCAATACTGGTGAAATTATGTTGTACATGCTAGCGGGTGGGGGGAAACTGCACAAAATCTATACTTTCCTGGCTGGAGTCTAATGACCCGAATACAATGCATCGTGTCATTTCTTATTCATTCGTTCGTTGGCTTAAAGTAGGAGAAAGCAATCTTTGATTTTTTCTTCGTCATTCTTTGTGATGCAAGAGTTGTACTGTATAAGCACGGCACACAACTCAGTGGACCAGAAGAGGTCCCAAGACGGGTCCAGCGCTATCAGAGACCAATACATTCGGGGATCTCTGTGACATAATACATGTTTTAAGGATGTTCTGAAGGGTGAAAGAAATGTACAGCTCCAGTGTCGTTGCCAGGGTTTCTGGGAACATGGTCATCTTTCTTGACCAAAGCGACACGATCCTCCATCTTCGGGGCAGACAGTGTGAACCAGCCGCCGCTGACGTTTTGTTAAGTACCAGCTTGACCTTCCAGCACTGCTGTTGTGTCACTGTGGATGGAATCAGTTCTGTCGCATAATTTCCCCTCTGTGTTTCCTCCAATCCCTTCCGTAATCACCAGGTTCAACCAGTGGCTTGTTATAATAAGATGAGGGAGGGATGTCCTTGGAGTTGATCCTCTAGCTACAGGTATGTGGTCCATGCAGACTTTAATATCACATGGTCTCTATGGTTCTTTAAGGACCTATGCGGGCAAGCGGCCAGGATATTGGCAAATTGGGAGCTCTCTCGCCGCCACGCTGACACACAAGCACTTTGCAGACATTTTGTGTTGTCGCATCGCATGCAAACAAACACGCGCTGCCTCTTTGTGAGATTTTGCAGCTTAGCAGTATAAAGAGTGGCTGCACGACGATCTGCCCTCTTTTAAGATGACATTGATTTAAGAAAAGTCAGAGGCTGGGGAGAGCACAGCAAACAGAATATTGACAAACCGCTTAAAATGACTTGGGGAAAAGTGCCGTTGACGATCGGAGAAAAATCACCGGGAGATGACGATTCCTATTTGAATACAGTATACAGCGTAACGTATGCTATAAAAAAGGATTTCATCATAATATTAAAGATGGTGAGAAAATACTACTTCAAGCTCATTTGACTCCAAAGCACGACAGCCGTTTCTCTCGTCACACAAGCGCCACAATCCCACAGGCGCTGGCACAGACATATTGCATTTTTCACTCTGCTCACAGGAAAGCAAAGATGTCATTTATGGAGAGATTAAGGAGCATTTAGAAAACACTTTGAGCCGCCGGAGCCCCAAGCAGACATCAGCCGCAGTCCCAGCTTCAGTCACATACTGTTATTTCCCCCATGTGCACAGTTCAGACATACGCAGACAGCACTCTGCATGCAACCCTGCTGTTCATCCGTCGTCGGCTCTGTTCTGTGCTCGCTTGCACTATTTTCTACATTTCACATTTACATTTACATTTCACTTATTCAAATGATTTTTACATTTTTAAATGTAATACATTTTTAGCAGGTCTAACAAATGTTGCCTGTGCACAATCTGGCACGTATGATTTTAAAAAAAATCATAATAATAATAATTTGCTTCCTATTAATCCTAAAATTGTTGCCGACATCCAATTGCTAATGTAAATAGAAAAGTAGAACAGTGTATCAGTGTTTCGTGATGCTCAACCTCACCAGGTCTGAGGATTCATAGCTTCAGGGCTTCTTACTTCGCCAGGAGTTTGGAAAAAAAAAAATCAATTCAAAGTGAGAAACAGACAGATGTTCTGTGTGCGAGTTTTGGCTTGCTGCCCAACCAATCAGCAGCTTGCGCATTCACACCCCTCTCCCATCTATTTATTTCCTTTCATTCCCAGCTCCAGTTTTCAGAAGGTAGTCGGTATGAAAATGTCCGTGGGGTTTTTGTTTTCCATTCTCCCCACAGAAGTGTCGCACAACAAGAGGTGGAATAAAGTGCTGCACGAGGCGTAGGCTGCATTTGCACAGAAACCGTGAAAATATCTTTTACAGACGTCTGTGACTTTGGCTCCTGGACTGAGTTTGATTTTCTTGACCTAAATTACTTATTGCATGTAGCAATGGAAAATGGATGGCATCACCTGGTCATTACACTTACAGAAGGTGAAAATGTAATAAAACATGAAGTCACTCTCCTATTTACAACTATAACAACTTCCACTTGTTTTGGGAAGACTTTCTACACAATTTGGGAATTTATTCATCACAGAAAAACCTTTGCGAGGTCAGATGTGACAATTACAATATCGAGTTCGTCCCGGGAGGTGTTTGATCCGGACTCTCCAAATGTTGTCCACAACTCACGTGTTGTCACCTCCGTCGATTGTTCAGGTATTGGTGAGCTCATGCGTCCAAACCTCCACAGCAACAGACTAAGACGTCACTCAAGATGCAGATGGAGTGTTTCGCGTCTGCTGGAATCAGGGAGCCGTTTGAGCTCAGCTCAGTTTCCAACTACAAAGACCAGCCCACTTGTTCTTTTTTAGCAGATAATCACTCCGTGCTTCTTTTTTACTCGATAACATACCATGCTTTAATTAGTACTCAAGTAAGCTGAGCTAATGACCAGAGTCAAGGAGAAACAGCTTAAGCCACATCCGGTCCAAAGAAATGCTGAGAATGTCAGGGAGGATTTTTGGAACGATCCTTCTTCACCCCCAGGCAGGAGTTAGCCTGGACCGACTTACTTCAGCAAATCCGCAGGATGAACGCATGGATGAATGCCTTTTAGTGTTTTGATTCGGAAAAATAAAGCTCTCTGCTTTTTGCTTTTTGGCTTTTTCCCGATGCCATTTCCCGCAAAACATTTTGCAGGCTACGATGTGCAAAGAAGCAGGCCAAATGTCAGCACCAGGATACGGAGAGTTGTTAACTTTGAATCATTTCCATCCTCATCATCATATACAATGTAGAAACTGAACTTATCTTTATAACTATTTACACTGGCTAGAACATTATGACCACTTGCAGAATCATCTTTCTTTAAAAAGTTTGAATTGACACTCTAAGAGTAGTATAAATTCAACAATATGCTGATTATTATGGCTGTGATTATACTTCAATGAAATGAAATGACTCAATCTATCCATCCGTGTATTTTCTGCACCACTTGTACTCATCGGGGTCACGGGTGAGCTTGAGCCGATCCCAGCCGATTTAAGGGACCCCGGCCTGTCGTGGACTTTATCTGTCACAGCCAATCACAGACCAACAACCGTTCACATTCACATTCCCATTCCCCCCCCCCTATGGACAACGTGGGGCCTGGACAGAATGTTGCATTGCATAAATGTTGTTAAAACCCGGAGTAAAATAAAGCGGTCAAAGTTGGAGCCGAAGAGTGGTCTGCAGAGCCTCGTTTTGGATTGGAAGCGACATTTCAACGCGCCCCGACTCGAATGCTTCATCTTTTGAGACACCCGACCGTCAAAGCCTGCTGCTTTTGGCTCAGCTCGAGCGGGGCTGTCCACTTTCTTCCCACCGTGCGGCGAGAGCTAACAAGCTAACTAGTGATCGGCGCTTATCAGCAGAACATGGTGAACAAGGGAATCCACACCCGAAACATACTGGCAAAAACACAAAAAGGCGAACGTCAAACCCCAAGTAGGAGTTCGGAATGCATACTCGGGCTAATGAGTTAGTCCATCAGCGGAAGGAGATGTTCGAGGCGAAAGACGAAAGAGCCGATGCCGGGGCCGAGAGCTGCGATCGAGCTCGGAGATATCAAACTCGTCATCCATTCCCGCACTAGTACACCAAAGCCGCTAAGAAACTCAAAAGCTCCAACTAGGTACTGTATACCAAACTATGAATGACAATAAACAACATCTGAACAGAGTACTTTAACACTAGGAACTTCTGAAGATGCTAATGTCATAACCTTTGAACACAACAATTCTTAATATCACCAACAATTGCCACTATTCCACTGATGAACAGTTTAATAACACATTTAAGTCTGTAAACAAAATATCAATCATGCATTTTGATAGCAGAAGCCTTTATGGCAATTCCCAACACGATCTCAGTCAATTTACTCAACCTTTCAGCATAATCAGTATAATCTCAGAAAGTCGAACTATTTAGAGGACTAGATAAGTCTTTTACTTCCTCTTTCTCCTTTGAATGACAAATGAGATCATTGACTGACACCTTTTGTTGTTCTTCTATTTTATATACCGGTAACTATTTCTCTTTTTTTTCTCTTCAATGTTTGAAACAAAGTCATCAATCAATCAAAGTGCATTCCCGAACGTGTCAAATGCACAATGAGTGTGATGTAGGGTAACAATGACTTAACACGTTGGCACAATTGAAAGTTTCCAAGAATTCACCGGAAAATTTCCTGCTTCTTCTTCCTCCTGTGACAAACCGGACGTGCAGATTTCTGGACAAAATTCCTCCTACGTGTACAATAGCAAGTTTGTGGTAGAAGTGTAAGAAATATTCAAACATTTGACAGTGTAACTCATCGTCAATGGGCATAAAATAACAGGATCGACACTTGGGGATGCTGCCGATGGGGAGGAAATATTTGTGTTTGCCCCTTTCCTTCTTTGATTCGACTTCACTGGTGAATTGCACCCAACCCTGCTGCTATAATGTCATTGTATTAAGAGATCTCACGCAGGGATCTGCTATGTCGCTATATACCCGCGTTGCTAGGTTTGCTCGGGTATCGAATAGTGCGCACGTCAACCACACAAGGAAAGGGTATTTACAGCTAGCTAATGGCGCGGTTTTCCCCATTGGAAAAAGGAGCAATTACCCAACTTCTCCTCCAGGGTTGCTCTACGCCAGCCTCCGCTTGAGCTTTAACGACTGTTGCACTCGTCTGCTTTTTTCTTAATCGCTTTCTTCCCATTCCTTCCGATATGTCATGTCACAGAGCCTCGGCCGCATCAGCGCCTCAGGGCTGGCGCGGCCGCGGATGCGAACAAATGACGACGATCCCCACTGACAGCAGGGGCCATCTATCTGTGTCATGCTAATTGAATTTCATAAATACAATCAGAGGGATGTGTAATGTGCAGAGCTTTGGTCTGGTGTCTTTTGCATTGCGATTGTGTATTGCCAACACACGACTGAACAGTGTGATTATTGCGCGATAGAGGTACTTGGCTGTGAGACAAATGATGAACGCAAAGTCAATATAGGAAGAAGAGGTTGCCAGAGACGTATTAGACGTATTGTGTGACAGGATAAGGCGCCTCGTGATTTGGTTAAAACGTTCCTGAACGTGACATGTCGCCTGTGAATGAAAGCTTTGCAAGCAATCCATCATCACTGATCAGTGGGTTGGTTATTTGCAAAACAGGGTTGCAGTATATGCACACTCGGCAAAAAGCGTATATTCAGCTGGAACAGATGGACCATATGCTCAACAGAAAGCACCTAATTAGCTGGCAAACGAGCCAGGCGTTGACATGAGAAGCTCCTTTTGAAGTGGAGTTAATCCCCGTTGATGCACTTTCAGGGAGTATTGATCTGACGACACACCAAGTTTCCCTCCGAGGATGCGATCAACCAACTCACCCAGAGAGTCTTTACACTTTGCGAACTCGCTCCAGGGATTTGTTTTTACGCTAACAACAAAGAGGCAACTGACAGGGCTCCCTGAAAGGCGCGTCTGACTTATGATGATAAATCCCTTCAGAACTCTTTTGCCCGTGATGATTTTGAGATGAAGCGAGGAGAGGTGCCGCTGAGATCACAACTCCACTGTAACAAGCTTCAGCGCGAGCGACAAACACTCAATTCAGCTCACACACACACACACGCGCAAATCGAAAACCGAAAAGCACAGCTTGAATGAGTTTGCCAACGCAAAACGTGGAGGAACGGCAATCGCATCAACTGAAAATGCCGAATAATGAGCTGAATTCGTGACCGTAAAGAATTCATCACCGTGCGTCACAAGATACCACACAAGCGTGCCCAATCGGAGCTGGAAGTCGTGTGGCAATGTCACAGGAGCGATCTGATTGGATGCGTTGTATTTCGAAGCGACGACATGGCATCGTCATTGTATTTCGGGCCACACAACGCGCTACCACTCTGAAGGCGCCAATACAGTAAAACCCCATGAAAAGCATTGCTAAAAATCTGTGATGCAGTTGGGGCGCGGACAATGAACTGCAATATAGCTTGGGAACATTAGATACTGTGTCATCAGTAACTGGATGGGCTAAATGCAGAGAGCAAATTTCACTGTACACCTGCGGAGTGACAGTGACAAATAAAGTTCCTTTACGCTTGGCCGGACCTTCTTGAGGCTGCTTGTAGAAAACCCACAAAAAGCAACAGGCGTGCAGAGCTAATGCACCAACATTTTCGGCAGCTATCATAACGTTGAACCCGTGTGTCAGAAAAAAATACATGCCTTTGCGCTTGTGTAATGTATTCTATGTTAATTATAACAATCTTTTGCTTTAGTGCAAGGATAAGAAAGTAGACCTGATTACTCTCTATATCAAAAATAGGCAGCAGTCAGGTTGTATTTGAACTGTATTTCTCACATTACTCTCAGTATATTCTCCCGTCGGGGCAGTATCAACGCGCATGGACTTGCGCACTTTTCATTTGCGTGCATTCTCCTTCCTGTCCAGACTGCTGACACACCCACTGTGCGTGAACTGTGAATAAACAACCACGCCTAAGAGGCATGACTCACTGACAGCTGAGGCTGCCTTAAAACCATGGAAACATTGATTTTTCCCTCGGACTTGTGAATGTCATTTCAAACAATTTCCCTATACACAAGCAAATGTGTGGTCGGCCAGTCAGGACATGCAGACTGTTACGACTAGCGGTTACAATTAAACTTTGACGGAAAGTATGGTTTCTTTTTTTGATCGTTTTTTTTTTTTTTTTTAAATAATAATAATTTTTTAACTAACGCCAATACAAGTAATTAAATCAGAATACTGTGCTTATGACTCAGTTCAATCATGTTTGGAGGTCTGTTTAAAAAAAAATAATAATAATAAAAAATTTTAAAAAGGGGTGTCCCGACAACTGTGCTCTAGATCAGCAGTACCCAACCTTTTTTTCCGCCACGGAGTCACTTTAACGTAGACACATTTTGACAGACCGGCATGAAAGCAAATAAAAAAGCTATCATTGAATATAAAACTCAGCACTGGCGACAGCCAATGTAGTGGTTGTAATAGTGGGAGGCCTGTGGTTTCAAGAAACTCCAAAGGCTGCCGGATCCATGTTTGAAGCCACTCTTTGCAGTCGTAGGCGAACATTTGCTTGTGTGGATCGTCTCCGCCGATAAATATCAGGGCTAAAACACTGTCGACTCTGATCAAAGAGGCGCTCTCTTTGATCAGCTTAATTAGAAAAAAATTAATAAATATATATATATATATATATATATATATATATATATGTATATATATATATGTTTGTTCAGTCTCCGTCTCGTTTGATCGCTTTCTGAAAGTGTCTTACAATGTGTGGCGGCGTATATTGTAAAAAGTAAAGTACAATATGATGTTTCACGTTCCCGGCACGCTGGATTTCAGACAGTCCCGAGAGCGCGTAAAAGGAAATGTGTGTCAGTCAACAGGAGAATGCACAAATTAGCATATTTGTACAGGTTAGGTTTAGTATGTAGCAAGAAGGTGCATGAACGACAGTCTTAAGTGGACCGGAAAATCCGGGCAGACAGAAAAGCACTTAGCTTTGCGTTTTCTTTTTGTTTGTTTGTTTGATTTCACTTCAGGACATGGGAGAATATGGTCCTGTCTCTTATCTACTAAAGTGGCAATATTTTCCACTTAGCAACCTTTAACATACATTATTGTCAAATTTGGTTGATTTCATATTTTTTCACAAATTGGTACTATTGGTCAGTCCCCGCGTGCGTCTGTTACGCTGACCAATCGAATTGTTGAAAGCGACTTGCTCTCTTGGATGAGTTCATGTTAATGGCTCAACAAACGTAGGTTGTTGTTGTTGTTGTTTCCCTGGAAAGTGATGGTTTTGGAGATGCGAGGATTCTGCCCACCGCCAGTGATATTTTCCATACAAATTGAAGTTGAGCCATTTGAATCTTCAGGTCGCATTGTCCCTGCATTTGGTGCAATGTAGGAAATGTGTAAGACTGTAACATTCAAGTGAAGAGTGATTTGATTTCCAAACACTGTGTATTTCGCCACGTCTGTTGTGCTGCAGGATGTGCAGCTGGGATATGAAGAGCTTGCAAGCATATGGTGGATTGAATTAATGTCAACTATTCGGTTTGCTTTGGTGCCGGCACTTTAGGCCCCTCGGCTCGCGCAGAACTCCTCTGTTGTTTTTCTGAGCTTTCGCGGATGCCATTCCAAAGCCCTTAATAAGGAGGCTATGTTTCGGTCAAACGAGACAATGGAGAGTTGGGTACCGGGAGGCCGTCATTGGACAAGTTCGTCCAATGACGTACGTGGTATAGTTGCGTTTTTTTTTTTTTTTCTTTCTTTTATGAATAGTTTTGATGGTTTCTATAATAGTAACATGCTATTAAGAGGTGAATTACCACCGCATTTTGATGGGGCCTCGGCCTCCACATTCTGTCCACCTTCCTATTGACACCTTTTGTGGCACATTTGTCTGGCTGTTGTGTCACTCAAGCAAGTAAGAATGATGAATCATGAAAATATAAATGAGTAATATATCTTGACGCTTTAGAGCAGAAACTTTAAATTTGATGAGTTTTTTTTTTTTTTTTTAAAGATTCAGTCAATGACATTTCGTACAGGAGCTTATTTCTCACCTCTCTGGATCAATGAGCGTATTTCCAGGCTCTGTTTGTACTTTGTCATTTTCCCTCTGTCCTCTTGATAGCGCTACGCTAATGGATTTGAACACTAAACTGACGAAGGAACATTTATTGGCTTATCGGGACAAATGATATTTTTGGGCCAGCTCTGACTTAGTACTCGTGTCTGGAACTCTGTAATCGGATAAACAAGGAGGCCTCGTGTGAGTGAATATGTGAATCCTTCACTATCGTTACAAAATCAAGACAACCCTGAATGTATTTGCGAAAACGGAAAAACAAAGATTCCCCGCCTCGCTGGAAAAAGTCCTTTGCGAATTTTTGTTCATATTTCAATGTGTGAACTGTGCTGTCGTCAAATTGCAATAAGTGTTTTTTTTTTCTTTTTTTCTTTTTTCTTTAATGCCTCACAAAAGCAGCGGAGCCCCGGCAAAGTCAAACACAATCAAGTCTGTGTTACAAATTGTTGTAACGGCATGACAATTGTATGATCTTGTCTCAAATCAATTTGCTCCAAGTGTTACTGTCGCACAATCTTCACTAAATGTTTTCAGCAACATTCATCAACTTCTGGAGTAAATTCCACAAAGGGGAATTGACCTTTATACTTTGGACTATGCTCTATTTCATGAGCATCTGTTCAAACGGAAATAAAAACGGACTACACCCTGAACTGGTCGCCAGTCAGTCGCAGGGCACGTACAGTATACTGTAGACACGGGCAACCATTCGCACTCACATTCACACCATCACTGAACCCCCTGCCTGCACCAAAATCAGCCGAGTGGACCGCTACTCCATCGGTGACCTCATCATCAACCATCATCTTTTATTCATCCATCCATCCAGTCTGCGTAGCGCTTATCCTGCGAAGAACTGTGAGGCCGATGTGCTAACCACCTGCTCACCGCGCGCCGCCATTTTGGCGTCACTAAAACAAAAAAAAAAGCTGAAGAAAAAAAACTAAACAATTGCAGTCAACTCTCGAGATGCTCACTGGTCCGAAGTCTAACAAGATTAGCGGACTGCTTGCACGATGTCACGTGATGATGGTATGTTTGACCTTTGAGGCATTTTTCTTTTTATACTCCAAATTGTACCACTTTAGGGGCATTTGGATGTCTCGCCATTTGCAAGTGAATAAATCATCACTGCCAATGCAAGAAACAGAACAATGCTCTGTCGTCAGCGATGTCGCCACAGGGCAGGCAACCGAGGCAATTGTCTAAGGCGCTCAGCTAAAAAGACATTGACCCATATCAATGCAAAAACGAAAATCCCCCGCATACAGCCCCTTCCGAGCTGTTGCCGGCTGGTGGCTAATAGAGATGGTTCCTATTGCTCCATTTTATCGACACGCACCTTTTTGTTTTATGGGAGGGTCTCCATGGTTCTTCTTGCCTGAATTACTCCCCCTGGGTATAATTCACTCGAACAACAAATCATTTTTTTCCACTACCATCTCACGCAACACGCCACTCTTTATCAACAGAAGCTGCAACGAGTATAATACCCCGCCGATTGTATCCTCTTATTCGCCGTGACATTCATCTTGAGTCTTGCATAATCCAGCAACCTTTGTCCATTTCCACTGCAGCCTAATGAAGCGCTTTCAAGAGATCGCTAGAACCACAATTGAAATATTTTGTGGCCCTGAAGGATGAATACAGAATGCATCCGTTATGCCCGCCGCCAAAGATTCTCATCGTTTGGATGAACTGCAAAACCCTTTGACGAGTCTGGTATTCACATTTCACATTTTCCCAAATTAAAATACCCCCACTGTTCCACATTCCGCCATATCCGGCCTTATTCCCTCCTGCTTCAACATTTCTTGACCGATTCAAACCTTCCCGACTATTTTTCTTCAGTCCCTTCAGTCTTCAGAAATTGCAAAGTCTAGTTCTTATTATTTTAAACAAAGTTAAGCCGCACGATTGCTGGCGTGCGCTGTTGCGTGCACACATACTTGCTGCCGCTTCTGCTTCATTGGCGGGCTAGGCATAGAAACTAGGAACCCAAATGTTCCAATGTGAAAGACTCCGGGAGAACTGGACCGTTAGTCCCAGTTCCAACCGATTCTCGGTAGTCGATGCTGGAGCTTACCCAGCTGACATATACCTTGGAAATTTAGCATCTCAAATGAACCTAGCGTGGAGGTTTTAGTATGTGAGAGGATGCCGGAGTTCCTGGAGAAAACCCAACCAAGCACGCAGAGAACACGGCACACAGCACACTATAACGCCTGACTATTAAAGCCCCAGGCCTTCTTTTTTTTTTCTACACCGTGCATTCCTCCCTCACATGCACAGAACATTTCAAACATTCCAGTTAAAACTGCGTCTGCTAAACTTACTGTGGAAAGTTCACGGTAGGTTTGTGAACATTTTCTGGAAATTTCCAACAAAGACGAGGCAGCCCCAGCACCATCATCAACCTGTGACCTCGCAAATGCTCTTCTATGCGTCTATGCTATCTGTCTCACAGCTCAATCTATATAATAAACAATATATAATATAAATCTATAAAGGTCAAGTTGTTAAGAGTGCAAAACAGGTTCACAGGTTTTGACATTCACATATTAAATGATGATGGTCCTCGGTCGGAAAAGGGTGGCGTGGCCTCTGCGGGTCGGGGACGAGATCCTGCCCCGAGTGGAGGAGTTCAAATATCTCGGGGTCTTGTTCACGAGTGACGGAAGAACGGAACGGGAGATCGCTGCGGCGTCTGCAGTGATGCGGACTTCGTATCGTCTTACCAAAAAGACATTTTGGGAGGTGCCTTCTACACCACCAAAATAAAGGAAGAAGAAGAAGAGTATCCGTCCGTCTATTGGCTGTTTAACTAGGAACCAAAATGTTCAAATGTGGACAATTCTGGGAATATCAGAACGTTAGTCCTGGTTCCAATCGGTTCTTGGTACTGGAAGCCCAACCCGAGTCACGGGTGAGCTGGAGCTCATCCATCTGACTTATACCCGGAAATTCAACGTCTTCAATGAACCAAGCGTGCAGGTTTTTACAATGCCATGGAGTCATTACTGTAGCATTCCAGAAATGGAGGATGAGTAAGGCACCCACATGTTTTGGAAAAACACCATATCTTTTGTCATATTTTGAGTATTCTCAAGCAAAACAGGTCATAAACAATTAGATTTTTTGATTGGTCCAGCTCAACCATCAGAGTACAAGTACACTTTTTATGAGACGCGAGCGCTTTTTGGCAAACAGCCCTGTTAGAAATACTTGGGCACCTTCAAAACATCTTTTGAAAATATTGCTGAAAAAAATCTTGAAGTTTACGTTCTTGGCGTACTCATTTATTTAACCACAGAACAAAGTTGCAAAGCAAAGTTAATGTTAGTTTTTGCTCAAGGTCATGTTCGCTGTGTTAGCTGTGAAAGTCGAGAACAAACAAACAAACACACAACTTCAGAGCGTTATCGCTGCCGTTTCAAATGATCAAACCAAATGATTTAGAAATAAATCATATCAATAAAAATCCTACAAAAAGCTGACTTAAGATTGTTATTTGATTTTATCCATTATATATGGAACTTGGTCATTAAGAGTGAGGGACAAAGAGAAGAAGAATAAAAAACATTTTAGCGGGCATTCAAGAGCTATTTGGTCATTTGAATCATATTTAGGAATCACTTTCATTTCATTTCACTTTAATTAGAGCATTATGTCTTGGGACAACTCTAATTTACACCAGTGAATGTTTCTGTGTTTTGTGCATGGATCATTTGGGATTTCATGGGGGGAATAAAATGTCCTCCAATTATGGAATCACACAAATTGTATGTATGGAAAATCATGAAATATTCACATCAACATCAAATTATTATCCGTACGGGGACATTGAAGCTGAAAAACATTTGAGCGACTGCCAGACAAAGTAGCACATGGGCAAAATGCTGGGTCATCAAGAAGTAATAATGGAATATCCATGGATCCTTTTTCTGTAACCCTCATCCTATAAAATAGAAACGAGACCTAATTGATCACTAGATGACGTTCAGCAGTCATTACCGCCCTCTGCTGGCTTTTAAAGGAATCTTCTAATGGAACCACATCTTCCAGAAACTCTTACACTGTGTGTGCCACTAATAATGTGTGTCCACTACTGTGATGGGTAAAATGCTGAGGAAAATTTTGGAGTGCATGATTTCATGACAACAACAACAACAACAACAACAACAACAAAAAAAGATTTCTTCTTCCTTCTTCTTCCAAAATGAGAACTTTGCATTGGACGCTTTCAGGGTCAACAAAATGTACAATAGAATGCCAAAAGTGAATTGGGTCTTTACAATTATGTAAATATTCCAAGCATGACCTCCCAGAGAACTGCATCATTTGACTTTAATGAAGCTATTAAATATGTGATCCATCCTGAATATCCCGCTTGTCACTGCTCACGGCTTGTAGCGAATTCAAACTCGCCAGGATCTATTTTTCAGAGTAAGAATCTTGGTGATTGCGGGTAGAAACCTATCCAAAATGCTCGAGACCTTTGCCCGGCACTGTAAGTGCACTCCTTTTACTATTTAGCATGAACAGCAAAGTGTATTCGTGACATAAACAAGTCTCCTGCACCCTCAAGTGACCACTTGTGGTCGCATTGCACTCTCGATGTGGGGGCACCCTCTTCGAGAGCTCTCACACACTATGTTAAAATTTGGCCAGTTCCACATTTCAAATCAAGCATTTATCTCAATTGACCAGCAGGGGGCGATGTAGAATGAACCAAGTTTGATACATGAGCCGTCATGCAAGTTTATCTTAATTATTAGATAGCAATATCGACGGCATTTTGGATTTACGTTACAGTACGTTTAACTGCGTTTTAAAGCTTGTCGAAGATTCACTGTCATTAAATAATCATTCCAAAACATTTTTTTAAAAGATTTTTGGGAGGAAACAAATATGAATGGCACACGTTTTATCGTAAACTCTATTTATGTTTTCAACGCATAAAAAAAATGCGTATCGTGATTAACTTGACATTCTGATAAAACGTTACAGTCCTGCATTTTAAAATGTGTTTTTAAGAAAACTAATAAAGCGGAACTGTTTGTCCTCTTTTCTAGTTGCAACACGACGATGGAACACATCTGTTTTTTGTTGTTGTTGTTTTTTTCGAAGGACAAAGCTGTCGCCTGTTAATGTTAATGCATTATTTTGAGTGTAATTCAGTCATCATAACGTAGCCTTTGAATGACATTATGAAATGATGTGTGGCTATTATGATTAGTACTGAGATAGTGAGGTGACATGTCGAAAGGTTTGAGTGCTCTGCGGTTGTCTTCTCTAAAACCACTGAAATTGAAAGTTAAAGAAAAGTGTTTCTCTGTCGCGTGTTTGGGTGAAGAGTCTATTCGGAAATTCATTTCAGAGAACACAGAAATTGTTGCACACCAAAACCTGACACCGGAGATCAAACTCAGACTTTTCACCCCAAACTGTAGATTTTGGTTCGAAAGAGCAGAACTTTGGCCCTTTGAAGACCCATACTGGGCCATATACTGGCCAGGAGGGCAAGCACTTTCGAGGTAAAGCCTTTTAATAAATAATATCATGTTTTATCGTCGCTGAAACTTCCTACCTGCAGGTATCTCCTGGACCATCCGAGAATATGTTTGGGGAAGTCCGTCTTGGATGTGGGAAGCGGCTGTGGAGCTTCGGCCATCGCTGCGAAATTGTGTGGTGCCGATCGAGTAGTTGCTAACGACATCGACTCCGGTGAGCCCTGTGTATAACAAAATCATTTTCCTTCCCAGTGATTGTGTAGAAAAGAAATCAACACAAACATTGAGAACTTGTGGATGTCTGGTTAACATGCTCTGGTGCGCAGTGATTGCCTGGCGACCAGCCCGTTAAGATGTGCTGCAGCTCACCTGTAACCTGAACTGGATCAGCGGTAGAAAAGGGACACATACATGGGTGTTGTCAAGTCGCCCGTTCAGTTCACACTAGTACCCACCTGCAGCTTTCACTCTACAATCTCAAAAACATGAGGAAAAACACGATGCTTCGATGTTGTTGTTGTTCTTTTTATAGTGAGGAATGAAAACAAAAACAGGACTTTTGTCCTTAACCTGCAAACAAAAACACGCAACACAGTATGACAGGAACGATGGTGAAAGGACATTGATAACTTTGCACGCCTCACAGCTCTGGCTGACGATATTAACAAAATGAGATAGATGGCTCGAGCAGACGCTACCATTGAAAAATTGGGACATCGACTGCTTGAACATCAAAATTTTGTCTTAAGTAAAAACAAACACCCCTGCCATTTTTCTACCAATGAGTCAAAGTTTCGGTCAGACATTTCCTAATGATTTACATTGATTTATGGGCAAGTCTTTAGTCTGAAGATGTTGTGTACTGCATCCTGTGTATTTTCTCTCCCTGCAAGAATACACAAAAACAACTCACAGTGTTTTCATGTGTTTATTACAGTAATATAGAAAAAAAATGTGAGCATGTTGGTCACCGACAGCGTCCATATTAAGTCAGCTTCTTTCAATTAATGACATTTCTAAATATGTCTGTTTCTACTACAGTTGCCACGCTTGCAACCTGCATGAACTTTGAGCTCAACGGTCTGGAGTCCCCAGTTATTGTGACAGATAACCTGATTGGTTCAGATCCTGGCAACTTTGACCTGGTCCTTCTCGGTGACATGTTCTATGACAACGCCCTCTCCTGCAACCTTCACACTTGGTTGGAACGCTGCATCAAAAGTCACAACAGTCAAGTTCTGATCGGAGATCCTGGCAGAGCCCAGTTTGACGAGCATGGCATTCAAAGGTTCCTGCAGAAGTTGGCCCAGTTTGAGCTGCCCAAGCCTGTACGAGAGGAGAACTACGGTCTGACCCGCAGCAGTGTTTGGTGCTACAGGAACCTAACTTGAAAACGAAGTTGCATAAAAAGATTACATTTGTGACTTTATTGATTTTTAATTGGTTTTGATCGAGATTGGAAGAAAGCATTGTTGTTGTGGTTATAGTCTGCCATGGTGGAGAACTGCACCCACTATACCAAATGTAGAACTACATAAGAGGGAAAATGGCGTCATCATGAGGTGGACTTGTGTTGCGATTGAGAACTTCTCACATAGTACACCTTTAAGTTAAGTCCCCATTTGTGGGACAGTAGCGGTGTGTGTGTTACGACAAGATTTGGTATTGATCTCATGTGAAGTTAATACCAGGCCAGTATCGCTGATACTGAAATTAACTAACATTGATACATCATGACATTGTTTCATATTAATGAATTTGAATTTGTATGCCTTTTTACCTTTGGATTATGATGTATCCTCATAAAATCAAGTGTCATTCACTTGCGATAGTGTAAGTATAATGTATAGAGTGTCTCTTGAATAGTTAGTGTATTTACAGTGCATCACATCTGAGCAGTATTATGTGAGTACTTTTAATTCCAGTGAATGTGTTCATTTCAATGAATTGCATCAAGGTTTAAAGGGCCCATATTTTAGCAAACCACATTTTTGAGATGTAATATTGGTTCTATGGTGCCTTAGTTAACGTCTGAAATATGAATTAAAGTCATCGACGCATTCCTGAGTTCCAGTTCCAGTTTCCTCCCGAGAGGCCGAAAATGAGGTCATGAAAAGTTCTCGAGCTTCTCTTCGTCACGAGCGAAGATCTCCGCTTACCTCTCCGCTCCGGAGCCAGCGCGGTCAACATAACGCGTGTGCTCTCACAAGTGGGTGTTCTACAGTGGGTACGGAAAGTATTCAGACCCCCTTCAAATGTTCACTCTTTGTTATATTGCAGCCATTTGTTAAAATCATTGAAATTTATTTTTTCCCTCATTAATTGACACACAGCACCCCGTATTGACAGGGGAAACAGTGAAATTGTTGAAATTCTTGATTTATTCAAAAAGAAAAACTGAAATATCACACAGCCATAAGTATTCAGACTCTTTACTGTGACACGCATATATTTAACTCTTTCTTCTGATCATACTTGAGATGGTTCTACACCTTCATTGGAGTCCAGCTGTGTTTGATTACACTCATTGGACTTGATTCGGAAAGCCACACACCGGTCTATCTAAGAGTTTACAGCTCACAGTGCATGGCAGAGCAAATGAGAATCGTGAGGTCAAAGGAACTGCCTGAAGAGCTCAGAGACAGAATTGTGGGAAGGCACAGATCTGGCCAAGGTTCCAAAAAAGAATTCTGCTGCACTTAAGGTTCCTAAGAGCACAGTGGCCTCCATAATCCTGAAACGGAAGACGGTTGGGACGACCAGAACCCTTCCTGGAGCTGGCCGTCCGGCCAAACTGAGCAATCGGGGGAGAAGAGCCTTGCTGAGTGTGGTTACATTTCGTTCGCCTGTGCTTCCGAGTCGTTGGTCTCCCGGGATAACTCCGACTTCCGTCTGGCATGGGGTGAATGAAGACTTCGAGACACTTGGCGTTTGGGCTAATTCGATTTATTGAACAAGCCTTAGTGTCATAGCAGCTGCTACATTGCCGGAACGACGAAAAAGCCCCCGAAAACCCCGGGATCTCAGTTTATCAAGGTTCTAATTCTCTGGGCGTGGAATTAGCCCCCTCCCTGGTTGCATCCGGAAGGATGCTGCTCCTCATGACCCTATTTGGACTTGCACTCCCCTGCGGGTGTCTCTTTACTCTGTCAATTTCCCCCCTCCTTGGGGCCCTTGGTTGCGATAATGAAAACCAGTCCTCTCTGATGACCTGACCCCGGTTGTAAATACCAGGTCAGGTTTCGGTCAAGGACTAGCCGGAAATCCCACTCTCCATATAACTGATTTAAGGATGTCCTGGGATTTAGACGTACAAAGAAAAGATAGTTTGAGTGAATACTGGTCTTCCACCCTTTGACCCTCCCAAAGGAAGTCTGATTGTGTTACTATTAAAAGATACTACATGAGAGAGGTAAAGAAGAACCCAAAGATCAGGAGATGGGAGAAAGTTCTAGAAAGTCAACCGTCACTGCAGCCCTCCACCAGTCGGGACTTTATGGCAAAGTGGCCCGACAGAAGCATCTCCTCATTCTGTTAAATAAATTGTAGAAGTTATCATTTATTTGCTTAGCTTGCATTAGTATTATGGACGATTTTGATGGTTGCTTGTTGACCGTGGTGGAAAGGAAGATGTGTCGCCTTCTGGAAGATGACTCAGCGGGAATCGTCAGAGAAGGGCGCCTTGACCAAGGACACGTGGCCGGTGTTGGTCTCATGTCTTCACCTTGAAACCCTCCCCTTAGTGTGTTATGTCTTGTAACTGAGATAACCTCCCTATTTCAAATAAATACAGGAGCCACGGGGGAGATTGTTTAGAGCGTGATAGGAGAATGAAATTGAACAATCTCCCATACGTCCTCCTCATGAGCAAAAGAAACAAGCGTCTTCATTCCTTTTGTGTCTATTTTTTATAGGTGTTGGGTGAGATAGATCCAACAGATTCCAAGATGGTGAGAAATAAGATCCTCTGGTCTGATGAGACCAAGATAGAAATTGTTGGCCTTAATTCTAAGTGCCATGTGTGGAGAAAACCAGGCATTGCTCATCACCTGTCCAATACAGTCCCAACAGTGAAACATGGAGGTGGGATCATCATACTGTGGGGGTGTTTTTGAGCTGCAGGGACAGGACGACTGGTCGCAACCGAAGAAAAGATGAATGCGCCAAAGTACAGGGATATCCTGGACCAAAACCTTCTCCAGAGTGCTCAGGACCTCAGACTGGGTCGAAGGTTCACCTTCCAACAAGACAATGACCCTAAGCACACAGCTAAAATAATGAAGGAGTGGCTTCAGAACAACTCCGTGACTGTTCTTGAATGGCCCAGCCAGAGCCCTGACTTAAACCCAATTGAGAATCTCTGGAAAGACCTGCAAATGGCTGCCCACCAATGTTCACCATCCCACCTGACAGAACTGGAGAGGATATGCAAGGAGGAATGGAAAAGGATGCCCAAATCCAGGTGTGAAAAACTTGCTGCAGCATTCCCAAAACGACTCATGGCTGGATTAGCTCAAAAGGGGGCTTCTACTAAATACTGAGCAAAGGGTCGGAATACTTATGGCTGTGTGAGATTTCTGTATTCATTCCACCATTTCGGATTTCACACGGTGGAAAGCAACGCACTGTGTTTGAAACAATCTTGCCTTTGTTCAACTCGGTATTTGCGCTCCCCAGCTTCCACGGAGATCCCGTGCAAGGCCAGGTTTCAAGTCCAAGGAATACTACCTCTCAAAGTTAAGTTTCTCTAAAAGCAACATGCCTTGTCACGTGTCCATTGTCTCTAAAAGTACCACAGGCTTCAATTCCAGAGGGGCTTTCTTTGCTCCCAAAAGGACCAAAAAGAGGTTTAAAGTTATGAAATACCTGATGAGAATTTCTAAGACGTTCAAATATTGTAGAAGGAGAAGCGCTTCCGAAGACTGAATCACCGGTGTACACGTCACCTTTAGAACAAAACAAAAAGTAAAAATAGTCAAGGATTTGGAACTTCTAGAGAAAAATGTCAACTGTCTGGGAATGTGCTTGACAAGGGACAGAGGTTTTCTGAGAAAAACTCCATGTAAGGCAAGTTACTGATAACTCTGTATCGTCTGTGGTCTAATCTGTGCGAGTTGGCCTCGGGGAGGATGTCAGCTTGTGATCGCGCGCTGGGTTCCACAGTGGCCTCCACAAATCAATCCCCCTATGATGAAGATCTGGAAGAAGACCAACGACACGACCGCCTCCTGCGACCCACAGCGCTTCCGCGGCCCCCTCCTCCTCTCCTCACACAGCCTGCTCCAACACCTCACAAGAGCAGCAGTCTCCCTCCCACACCACGTGGCCTTGCAGAATGCACTCGACGACAGCAAAGCATCGCTGAACTGGATTTGAGGATTGTGTGCAATGAATTGGTAAATGGTAAACGGACTGCACCGCTTACTTAGGTCATTTGATTTACAGTCTCCACCAGACGTTCATTTACACAGTTATAAAGTAAAGGAACCTGTGTTTTTCAAAATCACCTATTAACTCTCGAGGTTCCAAACGTGTTCGTTTTCGTGAAAGAACTACGATTATAACGACGTGTTAAACGCCAACCAATTTATTCCTGACAGAGGAGTCTAGACATACTTCAGAGCTCTCGGTCAGCAGCAGAGATGGTGTAGACCGAACAAAACTATCTGTTCCTGGACCCAGTCTTACACAATTTTTCAAAAAAGGAAGTGTGGAGTTGTCTTCGTCTGGTTGGTCCAGGGTCCATGGACGTCATCGTTGC
The DNA here is from genome assembly GCF_024500385.1 of Phyllopteryx taeniolatus. NCBI lineage: Eukaryota > Metazoa > Chordata > Actinopteri > Syngnathiformes > Syngnathidae > Phyllopteryx > Phyllopteryx taeniolatus. Next base: position 8,767,552 of record NC_084506.1, read on the forward strand.
TATGCAGAAGGATGGCCGTAGGTGCCAGACGCTGTCTCACCACTTCGCACTTCCGCATTTGGTTTGCAGCAACAATTTGTAGCAACGGTTATCTCCGACAGATGTTTCCTGTGACCTCCACATGCACCCTACCGGCAACTTCCAAGCGGCACACGCCCACACCCTATCTTCACTTCACTGCAACAAAGCACCACTGTTCAAGCACAAACCAAGCCACTCGCGCGACCGCATCACCTCCCAGCCATTCACAACCAAGCGGAAAAACAACATTCCATCAATAGTTGATTTATGCACTTACGAAGTTAACAAAAGTATAAATATTAGACCCTTTGAATTAGAAAGATGATCAATGAACAATCCAACAGACATTTACCAATTTATATTGACAGGTGCTGGGTTTTAGATGAAAGAATTGGTGTCAAGAAAAAAAAAAAAATCTTGTTTTATGATGGGGCAATGGTTACCTCCACATTCCATTGGGATTCTTCAGGATTAAAGTCCAGGGTTAAGATCCCGACAAGTTCGAAAACGGTCCAAATTGTAAATAACAGAGGCGCTCCTAGGAATGGGGGAGAACGGGCAGTGGAGAGCGCAAAAGCAAAAGGCGAAAGATAAAGATAGCACCAATCATTAACAACATTCATGACGGGAATATTGAACTACTCGATATGTGGAATAATGACTTGTAATTGTCTGAGGAGCTATTCCCCACGGAGATGTTTGGTCTGGGACCTAAGGTATAGCAGTTTGGAACTGCTTGAACAAATCTACGGCAGGCCAGGAATGATGAGGGAAGGGCGAGCGAGGAATTACCTGAAATGTAGGATGGTTATTTGTCATTTGTAAAGGTTTCGAGAAACTGTCCCACTAGTAGACATTTTGGTCTGGGGGGGGGGGAGGAAAATGCATGAATTGATGAATGAAATTTTTAAATAAATCAATGTGTATCATTTGTGTATATGTATTAACCTATGAAAGCATCAGAAGCTGACACTACCAGTCCTTCATGGTTCCGTTGACCTCAATAATAACGAATGACGAGTTGTGTTTCTGACGAGACGGACTCCCCAGACGTACAGAGAAATCCTGCCGCTGCAATTGTTTTCCCCCATTTCCGCTATTTGTTATGGGGAGAAAATGTTCATAAATGTAAACACCTTGAAGGATAACCAGCTTCCCAAATTCATTTTGCTTGGCTTTAGGCTCACTATTTTTAATCCCACCACACTTCCGTTGGACAGCCGGGTTCACGACCCTTGTCCTGCATGCTTCTTCTCCTGTTGACCTGAAGCCTATCGAGATGCTGTGGCATGCACTTAAAAAGGCGGTTCATGCTTTTACAACCCTCCAATGTGGCCGCATTACAATAATTCTGCAAAGATGAGTGAGCCGAAGTTATTGCAAACGCTTGATTGCAATTGTTGCTGCTAAGTGTGCCCCAACCACTTATTAGGAGGGTTAGGGAGCAATCACTTTCTCCACACAAGGCCAGGTCGGTTTGGATTGTTTTCCTCCCTTAATAATAAAAACCTTCATTTCAAAACTGTATTTTGTGTTTGGTTTGTCTTTGACTAATATTTAAATTTGTTTGATGATGGGAAACTAAGTGTGACAAACATGCAAAAAAAAGTTAATCAGGAAGGGGACAAACACTTTTCCACATCACTGCATCTGCATTTATAAATAAGAGAGGAATAATGTCAAAGAGGCAGATTCTTATTATCTGGAGAAGTGGTAGGATTCAATAAATTGTACTTCTTCCCACCGCAAATTACTGTGCAGTTTTCTACAATTGTCTTAATTGTCCATTTGTACTATTAGTCTGTTTTGCTTGTCCATTTGTTGTTGTTGTTTTTTAATCATTTGCATGTTCGGAATAAACATTTTCCCCCCCCAAAAAATCACTACTTCTTAAGCAAAATCATTGTGCAAGCCTTTAACTGATTGTTTTTACTGCATTAAACGTTGAAACTATCACATTTAATTCAGGTAAAATACAGGAGAAATTTAAACAAAAATATTAACATGGCAAAATATAAAATATATACTATATACAAATGTTTACATAAGGCATTAGGGAGCATGCCTAGAGGTAACGTGCATGAAACTTAAGACATCTTGTACAGTGTAGTGTTAAATAGTGATGGAAAACCAGAAACAAAAAAAAGAATCGCACATGAATCCTTGAAATGTGCCTCTCTCTACTGAGTAACTGATGGCTGTGACTTCTCTGTGTATTTCTTCTGATACTCTGCGAAGACATCAGCGCTTTTGGAGCCGGGAACATGGTGTACAGAAGACAACTCCTTTACAGGGAAATGACTCCACACATCCACTGCAAATTCAAACAAACGTTGTCGCAGATTCAAAAATAAAAGACACGATACAACAATGTGTACCTTTAAATACATTACCTTTGCTCTTTTTATTAGGGCTTTTCTTTTCAGATTCTGACAGAGGTTCATCTAGAATAAATGAAAATTGTTCAGTATAGAGGATGAGAGTTTTTTTTTTTTTTTCTTCCTCTAGATTAGATGAGTGATTCCCAAACTGGGTGACCTGGCATACTAGTGAGAGATGGGGCTGCCAGGTGCCGTTATTTGAAATGGTGCCTTGGCTCAATGACAGTTAGGAAACTTCAGATTAGATCATTACAGTGACTTACCTGAAGAATTTTCGGTGCTCTCTCTCTCACCCGCTGATTCCTCTTCAAAGCTGAAGCTGTTGGGCAAAACACTGAACTTCAAGATATTCTCCTGGATGGGCAAAACTGCCTGGGTTCCAGTTTCCTTCTTTCTGCGGTCATGTTTGAAAGACTTTCTTTGTTGGTCAACAACAGCCTTGTAATTTTGGGAGGCAAATTTCTTTTGTCTGTCTCTAATTGCTTTCATTTTGGCTCCAAGCTTTATTTTAGTTTGAGATAAAGTCCTTTTTGTAGCTGAACCAAATGAGTTTAAGCCACCTTTATCCAGTTTTTGCTTGTCAACCCTTGCATAAACAACTTTCGGCGGTGTTGTTGACTCATTGTGACGATGAATTAAAATACGCTTTTCCTGTGGTTGTGAGCCAAACAGCTTCAGCTGGACAGTTCTCTTGTCTGCCAAGGTTTCCCTATCAGAACCAACAACAATCTTAGTTTTTGAAACATCTTCGACTTCATGTGAATCCAGGTTTTTGTTCATCAACTTCTTCAGGTAAGGAAAAACACTGTTAGCATTGTTACGTCTCTTCCGTTTCCTTTCATCAGTCTCGTGTGCTTTAGGTTTACGGACATCCGTCTGATCTCCAGGCTTTGCACCGCATTGTATTTTTTCAGCATCCAATGGTGACTTTGATGCCATTGGAGCTCGTTCACCATGTTCATCGACGGGTGACATAGGAGTCTCAATTTGATTTTCGGTCCAACAATCCGAACTCCTGCTGCTGCTATCAGTTGACTGGCAACTTTCTGCAGATTTCAGCTGAGCTTTGTTACAACCCTCTTCAATGTCAGGAATGTGGTTGGTAATATTCTCACAATTGGAGATATTTTCTTTGTTAACACTTACAATTGTTGGCTGGCTCTCCTTTGGCTGTTGCTCAAGCAGATCATTTGTTTCTTCGTCGTCATTTAATTCAAAGGTCCCACTGATTTCGTTGCATATTTCAAGCCAATTTATTGTTGGAAGGCTGCTGGTCATTTTCTCCTCACTTTCCGATTCCATGTCTTTGTCCAGTGAATGAGATTGAAGATCAGGTTCCATTGTAAACTGTCGACAGTTCATTTGTTCTTGCTTCTTAGTAAGTTTGCGTCGCTCTTCGTTGCACTGGCATTTATCCTGTAACAGCGTTTTGGAACCAAACATGCTTTCTTTCCACTTTGCAATGCAGCAGAAATGTTGGATGGGACCATCTACTTTCGAGCCGCTTGTAGCATGTAGCTCTTGGACTGGCTCATCTACCACTGCATCCAAAGTATTAGTGACTTCCTCTGGTTGACTAATACTTTGTTTAGTTTGTGACATCGTCACATGGCCTTGCTCAAAGATAGCTTTTGCTTCTTCTGGGGGCAAAACTTCAATCTTGAATAAGTAGAGAGAGTCATGACATTCTTTGTCGACTGTTTCAATGTCAAGTCTGGGAACCTTGGGAAGAGTTTGTGTTGGGATGTTGGTGACTCTTTTAACTGGACCTGGCTGGTTGTCACTCACATTTCTGGAATTATTCGGGCCGAATTCTTTGTCGATATCATCTAGCTGTTGATTTTTATTCAACCATGACGATGTGTAGGGCAGTTCTGTGTAAACCTCTCCATCTTTAAGAACATGAAAGTACTGGAGTTGATCAGCAAACGAGGAGTCCACCTGTGACAGCACAACAGTGTCTTCTCTCCCATAATGGGCACAAAATGAATGAGCACAATTAAGCAAGACCGAATAGGACTTTGTCTTAAGAATACTAACCAAATTTTTAACACTCCCACCCCAAAACATGACCAATAGTTGTTTTCGTAAATCATCATTTTTAGGTGCATTGTGCATCTCAAATCCTTCACCCAACAAAGCCAATTCTTTCAAGGTCCACTTTGTTGTCGGGAGAGCGGACAGTTGAAAAATACTGGCCTTCGCATTTAGCGGCATCTCGTCCTTGTTACTCGCCCACTTGTCTTTTTCTGGAGCTTCAACGTTGACCGGCTGCGGCGCACACGCTCCAATACAATGGCCTTTACTTAGCATGTCATCTGATTGTTTGGTAGCTGATGTGTGCATACTCAGTTCTTCACATAGAGTGTCATCTGCATGTCCGGTAGCTGACACGTGCATACTCAGAGATTTGTTGGACAGCTGAATTTCTCTTTCGAGGGGATTCCTACAATCCTCATTTGTCATCTTGTTCTGTGTGTCCACAGTGGGTACATTAAAGTTGTGTGTTGTGGGACTTTTGCTTGCACAGGTAATCATATTGCAATGTGGCGACAACGGTTGCACAACAGCGACAACTCTTGCAGAACTGGAGTTGTCATTTAGATTATTAGTTGATAATGGCTGTGTGCTATCGGTCACTGATCCAGGGGCCAGTATCAAGTGCGATAGGAGTGGAAGTGATTTTTTCAAACGTGCAACTTTTGAGTCAGCGGTAACCAGTCGTTCGCTCTGTCGTGTTGCAGTTTGTTGATAACTGGATCCCAGCAGAGGTGTCCCAATTATATTATGCCTCATCTCTGCTGCTGGGGAGGAATTTGTTTGACTGCCATCAAATACTGTGGATGAAAATGGCTTTGTTGGCTGATTCAAGCTGGAAACCTGCAAACTTTGTCCAGTAGATGGGGGTCTTACAACAACATTTTTGAGATTGAAGAAAACATTTCCAGTATGGGCAGAAGGATACAATGTGTATTTAGTTTTGTTGACTGCAACGCCTGTGTTGTGCGCAGAAGAGGATTGAGCTCCTCTCTTTGAAACCTCCTGTATCACTTGAAGTGTGGTCGCTGTTGGAAAGGTGACTAATTTAGGTCTCGATGAAACTTTGTTATACGCTTGATGCAAGCCCTCATTCCTGCCATGTTGAAGAGCAGGAGAAGACATGTTACTATTGGATGTAGGTGGTGTTGGTCTGTATTGCAATGTAAATCGTCTCTTCTCGTCCTGATAGCACATCGTTTTTAACATAAGGTCAGACCCACTTTTAATTGATGAATTATTAACAGTATTTTGACATCCATCTCCATGGAAAGGCTGTCCTCCTCCTTGCACATTGCGAGAAGGCTTCTGAATATTAACAAATGTCCTCTGGTAGCCAACATGCTTCCCTCCAGCTGTCTGATGAGAAACTTGTGTGCTTTCCCATTTTGGTGTCGGTCCATTCGAGGGGCCATTTTCGTAAGAAGTTGCACTCTGTTGTGGTTTCACTCCTGGATCCACTGTGTTATGGGTAAGTTGGGCCAGATGTTGTGAGGATGGGTCGAGATTTAGCCACGCCAGGTACATTTTCCCCAGTTTCTTCTAGTCGTGAATTAATGAGAAAAAAAATGCCCTGCAAGAAGAAATCACAATATAAAATGTGTTAAGAAGTTAACAAAGATGTGTAAATTGTAAACAAAGTTGCAGTCTTCATGTCAAAGCGTTCTAGAAAAAATTTATTCTGGGAAATATGCATATGAAATTTCCTTCACCACAAAACAGAAAATGCCTAATATATCCCCTGTACATGCTCCCCCAAAAAAATCCCAAAGTTCACGTTTCATACGACTCAGGCCCTGAAGACAGCTGTTTGACGATATTTTGTTATACATATAGCGCCATCTAGTGGTTACAACAAATGTCTTGCTTTACATTTCAACATACTGTGCCAATGATATTGAGCAGCTCCAAATGAAATTTGGTCTGTTAGGCCTCAAGACGTCGCTCAAGGTTTGTAAGAAAAAAAAAAAATGTTGACATTTCAGCACAGGGCATGCCTGTGGCGGTGTGGCGAATTTTTATCATTCGCCATTACATCACAAGCTGTTGTGACTTCACTCCAGATGGTCATATCTTTTCAAAATTTCACACTTGATCACAGTCCCCACTTAAAACTCATTCACTGCCAGCTCTCCCAGTTAACATGGATATTTGACTTCTAAAGCCGTCAATGGCAGTGAATGTGATAAGGCATCGATGGGAAAAAAAATATTCATACTAACAGCGCCACCTACTGCCACAAGGAAATCACATTTCATACTTTGTTCTCCACCTAGCAGTTTAATCCGATGGACCTAATATATGCTTAGAAGACAGTTACGGCCTTCATAATGTCACAATACAAAGTTTGAGAGTTTCCGACAAACGCTGTTGCCGTGGCGAGAAGCTGTTCGCCACGCTGTTCGCCCAAAAACCACAGTTTTTTGTTTCTAAACATGCATGCAAACTCATAAAACGTACACACTTCAAGCCTGGCAAACACTACTATTTTACAGGTTTTTTGTGCAATGCCTGCGACCCTATTGAGAAATATTTTAAAGGCTTATTGTGCAATTTTTTTTAAAAATGGCTCAGTAGCGCCCCCTACAATTTTTCCAACAAAGCAGCCCCAGCTGTACGTTTCACCTAGGTCTACCAACATTGGGAGGCATATGTAACAGAGCACCTACAAAAAAAGTCTCTTGGAGCCATATCCGAAACCCAACAGGAAGTCAACCATTTTTTTAATTTACTTTTAAATTCTGACCTATTTTTTCCCCTTTCACAGCCGTCATATTTTTATGAACTCCTCCTACAGATTTTTTTTCCGATCGACTTCAAACTTTGGGTGTCTCATCTAACGATATTGAAGATGAAAAGTTATTCAAAGATTTCCATATGGTCTAATGCTGTTGCTGTGGAACATGCTGTTCACCACTCTGTTGTGTTGCGCTGCGAAGTGAAATTAAAATGATATATGTTTTTACGCAAATACAAATCTGAAAAGTGTGGCACGCATTTCTATTCAATTGATCCACAATGTGCCAGTACCCCAACGTGGCCAGGGGTGCGAGGGCCCTTAACTCATTCCCTGCCAATGCCTTCCAAAGACGTCATTCAAAATTAGGCTATTCCCTGCCAATGCCGCCTAAATACGTCAATGGCGTTTTTTTAACTGGGATGGATGAGGGAGGGTCTTGTGCAGTTTATGTGAGATCGTCAAGTCTCTGGATAACTGCAATGAGGAATGGCACCCTGTGGAGGGCAACAATGCCTTGAGGTGAACGTCTCTCCCTCAGAGGAAGAAGAAGGAGGAGCCGGGATGGAGGATACAATAAGAAAAGCTAAGCATAATGGCGGAAAAGAAAGAAGACATTTTTTTTTTTTTTTTAAATCTTAGAAAAAAAAGCTTTTGGTTGTACAAATTTATTGCGCCAACGCAAGAAAATTTTTCCTGTGGTCGACAGGAATGACGCCTTAGATCATGCAGGGAAATAAAGGATGACGCGCCGAGCCTTTGTTGCAAAGCTATCGCCCCAAAATGCCGGGGCCGTATGGCGAGATGCTCTCGGTCGCTTGCCGGCTGATCGTCTGCCGACCAGGAACTGAGTAAATGATATCCGGAATCGTGATGAGTGAACTCCCTCTGGATCGCCTGGAAGCAGCAGAGCTTCATCCCGAGCTTCCGCAGAATGACAATGGAGACGAAGGTAACTCGTTTCCAGCGAGAGTTGGCTACATTTAGCGAGCAAACACAACTCCTTCAATCCTTGTTACATAAACCTCATTTAATCCCACTAGTTCACGTTACAATGTAACATTTGTCGCCAGTGCTGATTTGAATTTTTCATTTCCAGATTGTCCATCTTGCAGTAATTCAACACCCGCGAGTTGAACGTCTTTTAAGATTGCGACAAAGGTACCGTATTTTCACGATCATAAGGCGCACCGTATTAAAAGGCGCAGTCTCAGTTACAGGGTCTAATTCTGTATTTAACACATACATAAGGCGCAGGCATGGTAAAACATACGCTAGCATAAAACATACGGTAGCATGCATGCATGCTACAACAATGTTTTTAAAAAGGCAGCGGGAGCAAAACTGAGTTTGGTTGTACTTTATTGAAGTATTTAACAATGTACTCACGTTATTTTTTGATCAATCCTCATCCACAAATCCATCAAAGTCCTCATCTTCTGTATCCGAAATGAACAGCTGGGCAAGTTCTCCATCAAACACGCCAGGTTCCCTCTTGGAGTCAGTCTCGTTGCCGTGCGGCTCCTCAGAAATCATGCCGGCTTTTACGAAAGCTCGCACAACAGTGCGAGCAGACACTTTAGCCCAAGCATCCACAATCCATTCACAAATTGTGGCGTAACTCGCTGCCTCCTAGTCTTAGTAAAGCTGTGTTCGCCATCTGTCATCCATCGCTCCGACGGCGCTCGCAATTTCACTTTGAACGCCCTGTTTACACGGATGTCCGGCGGTTGGAGTTCCTTCGTCAAGCCTCCCAGAATGATGGCAAGGTCCAAGTTATTGCACTCAGTCGAATGGTGACTGGAGGGACGGTTCTCCCGGCTGTTCTTTTCTCATTAATCCATTGCCCGAGTTGGTCTTCCAACTCGGGCCACCTCGCCGTGTTTACGCGGAAACTCAACTTCGTCTTCTTGACTTGGCGAAGCTCGTTTTCCTGCTTCCTCCACTTGCGAACCATGTATTTGTTGATCTTGAATTCTCTCGCGGCTGCTCGATTCCCATGTTCCTTCGCGTAACTGATAGCTTGCAGTTTAAACTGTGCTTTGTAAGCGTGTCTCTTCGTAGGTGCCATTTTCGGCGTCCTGAGCCAAACCGATGTTGTTTTTCACAACGCAAATACAATATACCTACTGGGGGCGTGCCTTTAGCGTCCTCCTTCACACGCACCCTTCCCCCTTTAACCTCCGCATGCTGTCCTCAGTCACGTCCACCTGTCCTCTATATTAAGCAGCCTGTCGGCAGGAAATGCCGACAGGGACCTTGGCGATCCGATCCCCGGCTACAGAAGCTGGCTCTAGGGACGTGGAATGTCACCTCTCTGGCAGCGAAGGAGCCCGACCTGGTGTGTGAGGTCGAGAAGTTCCGACTACATATAGTCGGACTCTCCTCTACAAACAGCTTGGGCTTTGGTACCAGTCCTCTCGAGAGGGGTTGGACTCTCTTCCACTCTGGAGTGGCCCACGGTGAGAGGCGCCGAGCAGGTCTGGGTATACTTATTTTCTCCCGGCTCGGCGCTTGTACGTTAGGGTTCACCCCAGTGGACGAGAGGGTAGCCTCCCTCCGCTTTCGGGTGGGGGTGACGGGTCCTGACTGTTGTTTGTGCCTATGCACCAAACAGCAGTTCAGAGTACCCACCCTTTTTGTAGTCCTTGGAGGGGGTGCTGGAGAGCGCTGCCGCTGGGGACTCCATCATTCTGCGGGGGGACTTCAATGCTCACGTAGTCAATGACAGTGAGACCTGGAAGGGCGTGATTGGGAGGAACGGCCCCCCCCGATCAGAACCCGAGCGGTGTTCTGTTATTGGACTTCTGTGCTCATCATGGATTGTCCATCACAAACATCATGTTCAAGTATAAGGGTCTCCACACATGCACTTGGCACCAGGACACCCTAGGTTGCAGTTCGATGATCGACTTTGTGGTCCGAGTTCGGTGAGGCCATGGAAAAAGACTTCCGGACGGCTTCGAGGAAATTCTGGTCCACGATCCGGCGTGGTAAAGAAGGAGCTAAGCCGAAAGGCGAAGGTCTCGATTTACCGGTCGATCTACGTTCCTACCCTCACCTATGGTCACGAGCTGTGGGTCGTGACCGAGAGAACGAAATCCCGGATACAAGCGGCCGATATGAGTTTCCTCCGCAGGGTGTCCGGGCTCTCCCTTAGAGATAGGGTGAGAAGCTCGGTCATCAAATGAAAAGTCATTGCTTGCAGACAATTGTGATTGCGTTTTATGCATTAACTGGATCTGCTTCTATTAAGTTGCAATTCATAATTACACTTTGTAAATAGCACATTTATTCAGTTCACCCTTGGTAAAATAGAATTTTTGGGGTTACATTTCTTTTTTATTATTAGCCATCATTTACTCTTGTTTCAAGATTGACTTTGCACTGAACAGTGTTACATATTGTTTGTTGAAAAGTAGTGCAATAAAAATAAAGATTTGTCCCTAACGAGGAATAATCGTGATTACTAATTGGGATTACAATATTGATCATAATATTTGTGATTATTATTTTGGCCATTATCATGCAGCAGCACTACATGAATGTATTTTTCTTTTTTCAATTTCTATTATTTTAATATATCATGATTTTACTTGTTACGTATTTATTTTCTCGCCATTTTTTTTAAGTTATACTTAAAGTTGAGTTTTGGTAGTTGAATAAATACATATTTTTAAATATATGAATAATAATGTTTATTAATCGTGATTTCAATATCAAACAAAATGATCATTATTATTATTTTTCCATAATCGGACAGCCCTAGCGTCCTCTCCCCCTTCACATTGCGCAGGCACGCAAGACCTGCTAAGCAAGCCCAAACAAACATGTCAGATCATATAGCCAATAGCACTCACCATAAATCAATTGAAAAATTTACAGCTAATCTATATCGGCAGATCTCACTCAAGGATTATCGGTACCGGAATCGGCAGCATAAAACGCTGATCGGAGCGCCACTAATTATACACAAAGTGCACATCATCAAGACACAAGATAAAGCATTGTTGGAATTTCAATGCTAAGTAGATATAATAATTTTGTAATTGATTTATTCTTTTACGCATTACTATTAATTTGTGCAATTGCAATGGCTTGATTTGAGTGAGGTTAATACAGTTAACGCCATGAATGGAATTGTACGAATAATTCCTAAAAGGGGCTTAAATAATACCGCATAAAAACGCTAAAGACGAAATAATCACTAAAACTGAACGTATTATATCATGAATATACGGGGCCAGTACAAGTTCTGACAGGGGCCCCCACAAGGCTTAACGTCGGCCCCTGATGACCCAGTGCCAACCCTGATATGGCGCTACAGTCCGCAATCTCCATGGATTTCCTTCAATTCCTTTGTGAAAGCAATCAAATGCACGGGCGTTTCCGTTGCTGTAGTGTAAAACAAGTAATAAAATAAAAATAAAAAAAACAGGCGAAATCACGCTTGTCTCGTTTGTTCGTGGTGACAACATATGCTAATTGTTTTCACCATTTCATTTGAATGCCTCAGCATTGCTTTGACATTGTGGTCACTTTTATGCCACTGTCTCTGTGTCCGTGTAAAAAAAAAAAAAAAAAAGAAAAAAAACCAGCGGGTGAATATCCACATTACTCCACCTAAACGTGCCTAACTTTCTTTAAAAGTAACATTTGCTTACCGTTTCCACAGAGCTCGGTCAACTTAAGGTAAAGAGCACCGAGTAAAGGAATCGCAGCCGTTGTTTTTTTGAAGCGAAAATCCATCCATGCACCTTTAAAACGTGCCGCCAACGGCCCCGCTGTTCCCTTCTTCGCCTCCTTGCCTGCAGGACTGCTTCGCTTTCGCTTCCGTTTTTCTTGCGCATGCGTGTGACGTCACATTTCGTCTCAACACATAGATATAACTCACCACTAGAGACAACCTCGGCAGATTTAGCCGCCATCTTTAACCAGGACTCCACAGTCATTTCCTCCATTCACTTGCATTGAGGTAAGGTTGTTTGGCTCCAGTAAATTCATCCTAACTCGTTGAATACTGCAAACAATGTGGGCACGGCAAATCAAGAGGTCATTCTCTGGAAACGGAAATGAGGTAGAGGTAGAGGCCAGGGGTAAAGACTGTGGGGTTAATGCCATGGACGGGGGGCACTTCCAGCAAAAAAATTCTGCCACTGCAAGTACATACGGGGCCCACAGTCGCCATGGTGTTAGGGTTACATTTTTGTAAACACTACCTGCCAGTCAATGCCACGGCATGCTCCCGAAGTAAAAGGAAACGGTTCAAGTTTCAGCGAACAAAAAGCACTGCTGTCGATAATTGATGCGTGCCTTTGTCATTATTGTTTCATGTGCCCCTTTGTGTGAGGCTTCTATACTATTAGCCCGTGGGAACGGCAGCCACACAAGCACGCGACACCGCTTAAGCAAAGCGTAGGGCAAAGTGAAAAGCGACGAGGAGAACTTTTCCGATCGCGTAAACATTATGAAGACAATTATAAAAACAAAACAAAAATATATTGCGGCACATTGCCAACTCTATTTTGGAGCTTTTGGATGATAAAGGCAGACTTGGAGCAGTGGCGGTTCTGAGACTGGGCTTGGCTCTCCCCCAAAATTGATGACACTCTTCTTATACTGTAGTTTGCATTTTATGTTTACACTTTTGCAATGTTCACTACCTTGTTACCGGGATAAAGTTTTTTTTGCCCAAATTGCATCTTTGTTGTTTTTTTTGGGGGGGGGAATATTTTATGTAACCGTATTATATTTCGACTTGGAGTCATTGCAATAAATAATAAGAAAAATAAACAATTCAGTAAAACATTTATTGACGGGAATAAAAGTGATGACAGCAGTGCATTATTGATACTGTACCTATTGTCAGATTTCGCTTATCCGCAGGACTAATCGGGAGAAACGTCCTGACCGACTCTCCGTTTAAAGGGTCAAGCGCCCCCCTTTTCCCTTACCGCCACCAACAGCGTACGCGCAAGGGGACGAGGAGCTGTTAAGCCGGTGTCGAGATGAATTCGTCTCGGTGTGCTAACTGCCTTTAGTTTTACGGAGCCAATCCGATCTGCGAGTCACTGATGGTGTAGTGGTACACTCGCCTGACTTTGGTGCAGGCAGCGTGGGTTCAGTTCCCACTCAGTGACGGTGTGAATGTGGGTACGAATGGTTGTCTGTGTCTATATGTGCCCTGCGACTGACTGGCGACCAGTTCAGGGTGTAGTCTGCCTTTCGCCCGAAGTCAGCTGGGATAGGCTCCAGCGCCCCGCGACCCTAACCAGGATAAGCGGTGTTGAAAATGGATGGATGGAATCCGATCTGCCCTCACTTATCACCCCTGGATGAGTAACCGCACCGAGTGAAAGGGTAATAATGTGAGTGCTCCATTTTTACAGCAGCTTAATCCCTATAAATCGTTTTGCACTTGTTATAGACCTAGTAAATTTAACAATCCTTGTTAGGACCGTACGGATTTGTTTTTGTATTAAGCCGAAGTGATATAGATGAGTTACTTTTTTTGGGATAGTGATACAACCCGGTGTTATTGGTTTCGTCGACGTTCAATCACTTATAAGAGGTTGAGTGATAAAAATGAGACAACTTCTCATTTTAAGAATGACAAAGATAGAAAAGAATTTAAGCAAGGTATTTATTTCAGTGATTACTTAAGGTTAAAATGATAATATGACAGTAAGGGTTTGTAATATAAAATAAACAATAATAAGAATAACACAAATGAAAAGAAGTAGAAGTAGTTTAAAAGTAATAAATCATAAAACAAGTATTACCTTTTGAGTGAGCTTTAAGGAGTGATCAAGTCCTACGGAGCCGTAATGCCAATTAATAATAAGATAATTTGGAATATAAGAATCCCTGGACAGCTGACTAGCTCTCTTCCCTATCCACGCAATGTCAATGGCGGTTCTATTAGTTACCTTATTATAATATTCTTTTAGTCTTACCCAATTAAAGAGGGAGATTAAAAAATGAAGTGCTATTCCAAGTAGCCTGATGAATTCCTCCTGCCAGCATGTCCTTGTAATTGCGAGAGAAAAAGCGTGTGTCTCCCCATCCTCGAGAGAATAAGGAGCCCCGTTTATCAGCGTGTGAGGCTTTTATAAACTTGGTTTTCAGAAACTCCCTTTTCTAAAAATAATCCTTTGTTTACGCTGTCCTGATACGACCCGAGTGTGAAAGTACCTTTCACTTCCACTTCTCAGCGTGTCCTGATTTGACCTGAGTGAAAAGTACCTTGGTTTTCAGAAAATCCCTTTTCTAAAAATAATCCTTTGTTTACACTGTCCTGATACGACCTGAGTGTGAAAGTACCTTTCACTTTCACTTCTCAGCGTTGTTTTGTTCTGCCTTGACCTCTTATTTGCTCACCCAAATAGGTTCTCAGTAAATACATTCAACTACAAGCACATTTCATATGTCTTGAACTCAACCAATACGTTTCATTACACCATGTTAATGTCAATACATGTGTATATGTTAAATGTCAAATAATTGTATATACATTCATGTGAATACAATTCTCTCATGCATTCAACAGGTTCGTTCTCTCTTTGTAGTACATCTTGTGCTGCGTTGCCTGAGAGAGACACTCTTACACAGGTTACAGTTTTTGCATAAAAGCTGTTCCAAAGCATAGTCATACAAAAGTAAGAATAATGTATAACAGCCTTACTAGGCTTGATGTACTTTTTGTCAATGATTTCCAAAAGAACATCTGAGTTATAACATCAAAGAGAACATGAAAATTATCTCAAGGATATAAAATCAAACAAATGGTCATAAGCGGTTGACTTCAGTATGTGTTTGTTTACTATGATAGGGGGTTTAATAGTATTAAGATATTTAAGAAGACTTATGCTTGACCTGGCGACTCATACTCATGATCTAAATTTGGTTTGGCGACCTCCGGTGGTTGAACCAGGAATTGAAACTGGGGCTAAGCTCAATCATGAACCCAGCTACATAAGCCAATTACCACCTTTTGTTTCATCGCTTCATGTGGCTTGGCAGCCCACTTGACACTATTTACACTATGAACATTTTAAGATAGAGCAGGATCATTTCATAGTATGGCCTCGTGACATTTGCAGTGTGTCCCCTACTCATTTTCATCTGCCTGTCTTGGGCATCCAGTTGGGTGTTCCTGACAGGCAAGCCGCCATTATGATCATCACCATTACGTCGATCCGGGTGTTCTGCATATCTCGGTCCTCAGAACTGTGACGTAAATGTGCTAACCAGTTGGCCACCATGCCGCCTGAGGTAGTAGTACCAATATAAATATAAATCATGATTATATGGACAATGAATGCATCCATCCATATCCTCATCACCCTTCTACCAATATACTCACTCTGTCTCCTCTGGTCGTGTGCAAACCATCCAAGTCTGCTCTCTCTAACTTTGTCTCCAAAACGCCTCATGTGAGAGCCTGACCATGCAAAATATTTGTTGATCTGGTGATTTGCTGAAGTGCCCTATGTGATAAGAAAATTAAGTTTGTTAGTCGCACCAAGTCATATTTTGACATCAGTCTCATTTGGTTATGAGGTTAGCTGTACTATATTTACTTGCCATCACTTTATTTTTTGGTAAAGAGGTAAAATCGTTCTAATTTGAATTTATGATTATGTGTTACTAACAATAGAATTGGAGAAATCACAATAAAACAAATTCAAATGTAAATAGTGACCCTAAAGCCAAACAAAATGAATTTGGGAAGCTGGTTATCCTTCAGGGTGTTTGCATTTATGAACATTTTCTCCCCATAACAAATAGTGGTAATGGAAAAAACAATAATAAAAACATGTCAACATTTTGCAACAACCATACAAGTGTATTTTTTTAACTGCTAACAAAAATAAAAGAACATTACTTTACCATCAATGATGTGTGTCGTAGGTGTTTGATTAAGTTGCGTAATACAGTATTTCCCAATTGCGAAAAGACAAAACCCTATTATTATTCTCACTCATCAAAACAATTAAACAAAATCATAACCTGCACGGTAAATTTCTGAAGGAACCTGTGTTTAAAATCTCCTATGACTCTCGTGGTTCCCAGCGTGCTCGTTTTCGTGAAAGAACTACGTTCATAACAATGTATTAAAAAAACAACCAATTTATTCCTGACAGAGGAGTCTCTACATTTTGCAGAGCTCTGGGTTCGTAACGATCCCTATCTTATCCTTAGCAGATAGAGTAGTCGAACAAAAAAACTATCTGATTCTACCCCAGACTTATACAATGTTTCAAAGTGGAAGTATGGAATCGCTGTCGTCTGATTGGTCCACGGTCCCATCTGACGTCATCGTTGCTCTGCAGAATGATGACCATTTGCCGCCGGCTCCAGACGCCGTCCCACATTCTTGCATCTAAAGTTTATAGTGGCTCCCCGCAGTCCTTTTCTTCCTTGACATCTGTTCTTTATGGTCTCCACATACACCCTGGTGGGGGGGCTTTCCTGCAATAAACTCCTACCCCCTTATCTGATTATACTGCAATAAACATCCTTGCTTACCTTCCAAACCAGTTACACCATGAAACTCTATATTATATTACATATAGAATTACATATTAGAATATTATAAAGTATTCTATATTACCTTCAATTTCCCAATAGTTTTCTAGACCAAGGTGTTGTTGCAAAATCTTCCGTAACAGTTGCTATTGGTTTACTGTATATAGCATCAATGCATTGTGTCTGATAAATAATTCCTGGAATCCACCGTTATATTATTATACCAGTGGCTCTAAACCTTTTTACACCATTTACCACCTTAAAAAAACATAACCTAGCTCTGCAAGTACCACTATATTGTACCACATTAAAATACAGTAACTTAGCAAGCCTGAGTGTTCATCGAACATGACATCATGTTGGTATCGTCTATTTTTAAGAATCTACATCTACGTGCTTAATTTCAGTTAAATGATATATCCAGATTCCGTAAAAAACCAGCATAAATATGTGAATTGCAAACCCAATGAAACTGACTCAATTAAAAGTTTTCAATATATAGTTTAAATATGACAAACTGTTATTCATTTAGGTAACCTGCTTTACAGTACCTTACATAAAGATTTCACATTTCGAGTAGGTGGCGATAATGCAACTGATTTGTCAGCGACATTTGAAATTGAAGACTTTCCCAGCATGCCTAGCTGCATTTCTATATAGTTACAGCTAATTACGTGTTTTATCGTGAATGTTAGTTTATGTTTGTGCTTCGCCTTGTGCAATAGTGGTTGTGTGTGTGTGTGTGTGTGTGTGTGTTTTGATGGTACCCTAATTTAAATCGGTGTTGGGTTTAGTGGGGCCTTCTCTTTAGCGTTCAAATATAAATAATTCTGTTGGCTGCTGTTCACTCAGTCAATGAGCTTTATGTTCAAGCACCACTCCTTGTGACTCAATATGACTTTGGGATTATACATGTTAAAGGAACCTGTGTTTTCAAAATCACCTATTAACTCTCGAGGTTCCAGGCGTGTTCGTTTTCGTGAAAGAACTACGATTATAACGATGTGTTAAACGCCAACCAATTTATTCCTGACAGAGGAGTCTAGACATACTTCAGAGCTCTCGGTCAGCAGCTACGCCTACCTTAGCCTTAGCAGAGATGGTGTAGACCGAACAAAACTATCTGTTCCTGGACCCAGCCTTACACAATTTTTCAAAAAGGAAGTGTGGAGTTGTCTTGTCTGGTTGGTCCAGGGTCCATGGACGTCATCGTTGCTATGCAGAATGATGGCCATTGCCGCGACGTCAGCCGTTGGTGCCAGACGCTGTCTCACCACTTCTCACTTTCGCATTTGGTTTGCACCAACGCTTTGTAGCAACGGTTATCTCCGACAGATGTTTCCTGTGACCTCCACATGCACCCTACCGGCAACTTCCAAGCGGCACACGCCCACACCCTATCTTCACTTCACTGCAACAAAGCACCACTGTTCAAGCACAAACCAAGCCACTGGCGCGACCACATCACTTCCCAGCCATTCACAACCAAGCGGCAAAACCACATCCCATCAAAACATATCGATATATTTTCGTTCAGAAGCCTAACTTGCCAAGCACAGATCAATCCATTCGGATCATAGGAATGTAAATCGATACGTCGATATAATGAATGAATCTATGTGTAACCTTTGCCAGACTGATACAGTAGATGTCATTTACTTTATTTCTCATCTGTTCTTCAGTTTCTTTGGATCATGGCGTTTTGTTGCAGCTTTTTGGGATCTTTTGGCTGTCTTCAATTGGTCAGACAGCTTCTATTTAAGGGATTTCTTGATTTAACAGGTCTGGGTCGAAATCAGGCTCGGGTGTGGTCAGTAAAAATGAACCCAAAAATATTAGCAGCAGTTAATTCATGATTCAACAATGTGGACCGTTACTTATTCACACAGGGGCAGGTAGCTTTGAATATTTTGTTCCCCTTCATAAATAAAATCCTCATTTGAAAACAGCATTTCATGTTTATTTGGGATATATTTGTCTGATATTAACGTGTGTGTGTGTGTGTGTCTGCGCGTATCCGTCTGTCTGTCCCAACACTATGCTGTCAGAATCTGACAAACTATACAACACATAACTTTATTTTGTCCTCTCACATCTAAACACACACACACACAGACACATTTGGGTTGTATCACATTCCTCTTGAATTTATACTCCGGCAGTCTCTCCACTGCACCAAAGCAACAAGAAGGCAAGGGAGAGAAGAGCAGTCCCCAAAAGATCACCAAGAGCTGTGAGATAGGGTATAGAGTAACTGTCAGGGTCTTTACCCCTCCGCCACAAACAGTGGACCATACAGTCAGCTATAAACAGCAAGGTAAAGACCTGTGAGGCAGAAACATTGAAGAAATGCATAAAAAGGGGACGTGTGCAAAACAGAACAGGAGCACACGTCTGACTCACCTGAATCAAGGAAGCGGTCAAGAACGCGACAGTGAAAAGAGCACTGGGCATCGTGTGCGCCCCTTTTATCAGGTGAATAACGTATAAGAAAATCAGCTGGCCCGGGATGACCAGAAGAAGCAGGACCTTCGCAGATTTGTGATTTGGTCCTGCGAAATCAAAGAGGAACTTCACAATGTGTTCATCATACAGATATGCCTATCTCATGACATTCCCCTGCCACCCTTTTATACATTTTTGAACCCTTTGACACTTCACCTGAACCAAAGAAGGCGCCACAGGGTTGGTGGCATCTCCTACGATCTTCGGGAACCTCCCCAGATGAGAAATTCAAATGCAAATTTGTGGAAATGCGGCTCGCTTGTATGGAGACAAGGTTTCCTCCGATGCCTGGTGACAATAAGGCCAGACAAATGGGGGTCACCAGTAGAAGCTTTATGTCATCAAATAAAGGGAGGCTGCCTTGTTGGAAGAGGGGATTGAATCTTTGATGACAAATGAAATGACCAAGTCTGAATAATGAACACAATGTATCTGCTCTAATGTAGTTCATCATATTCATTAAGGGCCTGATTTAGTCAGGTCCCAAATAGTTGAATTGCGTGTGATTGGTGGGAATGTTGCGTGTAATCTACTAAGACTGGTAGTAGAAATGGAAAAAGGTGTAAAAGTGGTGGAGACCGCCTTATTTAAATGAGGGTTTTGCACTCTAGTTAGCTCTGATGGATTTTCCCATTGAGTTTGTGGGAGCACCACAAGCATTAAATTAAGTTTGAAGTAATGGGATCGTGTGGAAGAGGCTTACAAACCTAATACCGTGTTAGAGAAAAGTAATCCATAACTCCCAACAATTTTGGGGAAGTCAGAAACCACATAAAAGCCATGTTGTGCTTGAATTAAGTCATTCCAAGTGCGTCGCAATTGGACGTATCCTTTTACCCTAAGTAACATTGGGTTTAAAACTTCGGACAGCGCATCTGAAAACTGCTTGGGAGTAGCCTGCGTCCCGATCAAATTCACCAAAATTGCGTTACACCAGTGGTCTATGTTGCCTCAGAACTAAGACAAGCTCTGAGCAAACTTAAGTTTAGATCGACTTTCAGGCACCAAATTGTCACTCTGCCAAGCGCATCGCCAAGAATACTCCCTCGCTGCGCCAAAACACCCAGCTTGGCGCAGACCGGTCTGGCAAATAGGCAAGCACATGCAGCGAACGTTGGGGTTGTACGAAAATCAGGATCCGCTGGCAGATGCGCTCTCTACGAAAATAGAGCTTTAAGTCGCCATCATTTTTGTTTCTGGCATTTCAAAATTGTTTAGATTGCCTCTCAGTGTGTCTACGAATCCTCTTTGCCACAATAACGGCGGTCATCAAGGATTTTTACTTTTCGATTTTTCTTCATGCTAAATATACAGTAATGAATGTACTGTAGTTACGGATAGTTACATGTCCATCAAAAGTTCAACGACACAAGTTAGGCTATATGAACTGTTTTACTGCTCAGTGACCATTCCATTGTAGTGGGAAGATTGCAAAGGACTATAAAAGTTGAAGCATCTGTTTTTTTTGGGAGAGGAAGTGTGTTTACAAGAGCAGAGATGAAGGAAGGTGAGCCATTTGTACCCCACTCACACCAGCTAGTATGTGGCCAGCTTCTTTCAACTGTGTTGAATGCTAGTCTTTCTAATCAAAGCAGATGTTATTTTTTCAAAATAAGTTACCCAACGCTAATGACTGACTTGTGAAGTACCAGTAGACTGACATTGTAAGAAAATTTGGTATCCATGTAGCTTATATTACTTGAACAATGAGACATACAATAGCATCAGTTTAGTTTTTTTTTTTTTTTAAGATTTCCACAGATTGACCAGAAGAAACATGAAACGGACTTTTGTCATATTTTTTTCCCCTTTATTTTCTCATTAAAACCCATTTCAAAAAAATACAAATGGTTGAGAGAATAGGGTTTTGTGTTTTAGCAATCGATCAATACACAACTGTACACATCAGCAGTCACACTTATTTGTTTAGGTCTTTTTTTTCTCCTCGCATTAAAAATGTAATCCTACAAAATAATCCACATTTTGAATAAATGCACCTGTAATCTGATTGTGGTTTTTTTTTCTGTAACTAATGGAATGCATATTACTTTTGTTACATCCTGATTACGTAACGTCGTTACATATATTCCGTTACTCCCCAAGCCTGCACGCCAAATACTTTAATTTACCTTGAAAAGAAAACAAACAAGAGAAGACAACTCACCATTGATAACTGGGGCATAAAGTATGATTCCGGCCAAGTTTGGGTCTGACACAGTCTGGTGAAGAATAAGTCCACCCATACTGGAAAAAAAAAAACATGTAAACCAGAAAACCAGGGTTCAGATAACAGATAGTCAATACTTCTAAAATATATGTGTATCTCAATCAATTTCATAGAATGTCATATATTTCGGAAGTCAAATTCAAAAAGTGAAAAATGCAAGTTTATCTAGGGTAAAATCCTACCGAATTGCTACAGTAATAATCATTTTTGATTGTTTTCACTAGCCTATGAGAATCAGAATCAGAGCCCACATGATGGCTGCCTCCATCATCAAGGACCTCAATCACCCTCAGCACGGACTAGTCACACTTCCACCCTCAGGCTAGAGGTACAGAAGTCGGAAATGTAAATAAACCTAAGATGCGAGTTTAATATGCTCCGCGACTACGCTCGTAACTCAAAACCCGCACATTCAAATCATCTTCCCCCATTGAAATAAATAAAAATGCCATCAATCTCCCAGCATCGCATTTGCTGATTCTGTTAGCTGTAAGCTATTATCATCATAATTATTAAAAAAGAAATGTGAAACATTTTTCTCTGTCTCATGAATCATTATATTACTGTAAAGTATGTACAATATATGTTTCACTTCTCTCTCTCTCTCTCTCTCTCTCTCTCTCTCTCTCTCTGTCTCGCTCTCTCTGAGAGATATGCAGGTCAAGGCCTTATATATTAAGAACGAGCCTACTGTACAATTTGATAGCAGTACAATAATAGTTCAATACCTGAGTCATGCAAATTGAATCAAATCAAAAGCAAATACCTGCTGATGACCATTGCTGTTATGATTGGTTCCCACCCAGTACGGAGGAGGATCCGACAATCGGCGTGTTTGGAGGAGATCGCAATCCACAGAGGTATCAGGCACAACAAAACCAGATCCAAGAGGTACAACACATACAAATACAAGTCTGTCAAGAGAAAGTGTTGTCATTTAGGATTTACTCCACTGTCGCGTTGTAGACCTAGCTAGCATCAAGAAAAGTAGAAACCAGACCTTGTTTAAAACTGAACACTGCACCCGGACAGGCAGCCCAGGCAATTGCCTTGGGCAGTGATTCCCTACCAGGATGCTGTATGATGTGAGAGATCATCAGGTGTGCCACAGAAAACCTATCCAATTTCACATCATTTGCCCCAAAAAAATGTTTGTTCATTTATTTATGTGGGAAACGTATAGTAACAGGCAGAACAAATAAATGCTCTGAGAATACAGTAAACCTGTGTATCCACCTGTTGCCATTCATACAACAGAATAAGTCATGGCTTCCTGCAAGCATACTGTATATATTAACATTGTGTTCAGTTAAACAGCGCCCAAATTTCACACTGCAATGACATGTCAAGATTCGGAAATGAAGCCAACTTATACTGTAAGGGCACACAAAAAGAATTTTCAAAAAAGAGGATGAAAAGAAAAAAATAACATACTGGTACTCTAAGCTGGAACATGAGAAGATGATGGCAGTTTGTCATCATCAGTCCCACTGCGCAGTATATCTGTTGGAATTTGTTTACAAAGAACCCGTATGCTATATGTCATTTTTAGCTACGTTGTAAACAGTTAGTCGTATCTTAGAATTTGTTTACAAAGAACCCGTTTGCTATATGTCATTTTTAGCTACGTTGCAAGAAGTGAGTCGCCCTGCCAATGATAATTTCTCCTATTAGCAAAATAAGAAAAATGCTCAAATTGTCAAATGCTCATATTTATATCAACTTTGATTCCTGCTGTCAGCTTCCATGTCAGCTTGGTCTGTCCAAACTCTTACGAATTTGGGTTTTCAATAGAAAAATTGTATACTCTTACTCCTTGAAATTTACCAGTATAGTGTTAATGTTCTTCCTCAGTGTGCTTTGTTTTAAGTTTTTGGGCCAACAACAATTGCGGCCCTCTTCAAATCAAAGCAGGACATTACTATGTTTCAAGTAAAGATAAAAGTGATTGGATATACTAACGTATTATATACAACACACACACACAAAAATGTCTTGTAGGAGTGATTTTTTTGTTTTTGTTTGTTTTTTTGTTTCCACTTGATTTTGCTAATGTTAAATGTAAACGCAGTAATCCATGTACTGTATTTAGTTACACCCGCATTAAGAGTAAATGCTTATACAAGTCAGGGACAGTAACAAGTTGTATTGAGCAATGCAAATTCCATGCACTCTCTAACATAAACCCGATATGGCTTCACTATAGACCTATACGGCTAATATAATCATGTCACATTCATAAATGATTGGTCATGGGATAGGTCAGTGGGGTGTGGTAATGAGGTCAAAGGTCACCATCCATCAACATTTTTCTCAATTGGAACAATAGGTTTGATAAATTTAGTGGCCCTGTCTCGCACTTTCAAGCAGAATTGAGGTTGGTTTCATTTGTCAACAAATCCATTATTTTTGCTAACAGGAGAACCTAATGACATACTGTATATCGTACCTGGTCTTTGTAAACAAGTTTAAACAGCTATGTATTATATCTCAGCTAGTTCATTAGCTGCTTTGTTGCTGTTTAACTAATGATAGCTAATAATATGGTGTAAACGTTTCTGATGCTTGGTGGGACTGGGACAATCTGGCATCATACTTTTCTTATGTATCAGATGCACATTTCCACTTACCACTATGACGTTTCTTTTTTCTTTTCATCCTCTTCTTGTTTTTTTCCCATTTGTGTGTCCTGGGTACTAGTTTGCTTCAATTTGGTTTTGTAGAGGGTCTCCCCATTAGGAAATATTTGAATCCTAATGTGTTACTGCACTGTCTAGGAACCTTAAGTGCAGCAGATTTTTTTTTTGTAGCTTTGGCCAGATCTGTCCTTGCCACAAATCTGGTCTCTGAGCTCTTCAGACAGTTCCTTTGACCTCATGATTCTCATGCACTGTGAGCTGTAAGGTCTTATATAGACAGGGGTGTGGCTTTCCTAATCAAGTCCATCCAGTATAATCAAACACAGCTGGACTCCAATGAAGGTGTAGAACCATCTCAAGGATGATCGGAAGAAATTGACAGGATGTACTTATTCATAATAATTATATACAATTATTCTGCTCTACAATACCATTATATCAGTCGCGTTAAACACACACACATCAATGATACGATCATTTATCGTGATAGTTTTTGGGAAAATATATTGTCCTAAAAAATTTGCTATTGGGCTGGGCTGAAAGATAATACATTGAGAGAGAGCAATAGGTAACACAAAAATATTGTTCAAATTGTACAAATAAAAATCTGCACTATGGCAGGATCGCAAAGCAACAACTGTCATAAAACGGAGGATTACGGGATCTGTACTCGCTGATGATAAATTGTAGGGACTCATTGTTTCCAGACATGTGCATCTTGGGACTCACATAGTCTCAAGTGTAAAATGATAAATGGATACATTAAACGGTAAGGGAACAAAGCTTAATCACTTAGAGTCTTAAGTAAAAGTACGTAAAAAGTCCAAGGAAAATCCAGGTTTTAATTATACTGTATGGCTTGTTTGTGATGGGATAAAAGAAAGTCGGTTGACCTTTGTATCATCGCTCAGGCCTTTGAAAGAAAACAAGTGTGTTGTTCTCTGCGCGGTTGACAGGGGAACTATTTTAGACCTATAGAGCCTCCACGTGAACATTGGATGGACCTCAAAGAGCTTGAACCGGTAATGGCCCAGATGTTCAGTGTTTTGGAAGGGGCTTCCTGTCAGACCCAGCATGGGAGGAAGACAATTTACTATCAAGTAGGGAGTAGTGCTCTGCTCAACACCATACTATCCAAGACCTTGACTTGCCTGAGACCAAAACAAGACCAAGACTTTTGGGAGTCGAGACAGAGAAAAGACCAAGACCAAGATAAGGCCAAGAGACTTGTGGTGTTGAGACTAAGAGACTATTTAAAATGGGGTGTTTCCCTATGATGTTGAGTTTTTTGCCCAGTCATGTGACCAAATTTGGAAAACTTAGCCATAGCTTATGTGACGGTGACGGTAACCTGTAAGTCAGGTCATTCATCTCTCAAGACATCAACTGATAGTTTAAACCATAAATATACCGAAAACTATGATGTCTAAAGACTTTATTAATATTGCAAATATTTCCGACCATTGCTGTACTCTTAAAAATACAGTAAATGGTTTATAGCTGGGGATGCACATACGCAATGTACACGAGTCGTACGTATGTCAAAAACAATAAACAAAAGACTGTGCAGAAAATACCGTTGTTGTTTTTAAAGTTGAGGTGAAAATATCTCTGAGAAACCTCAATTGTGAACGTTAGTAAGTCACAGATGCGTAACAATTGTATTACTCATACGACGAATCTGTTTTATTGAAATGATGACATAAACATGTGTTGTTAAATGCCAGTAAGGTAACAGATGTGCTGTTAATACTCAGGAGCTGCAAGTAACATGGAAGTCGTATTTTTTGCAATGATCAAATGATCAGATGTGAAAAAAAAACTGTCAAAACCCTTAAAAACTTGAATAATGGATGATAGTAAGTCAGCATATGTGTACTAATTGCATTAATAAAAAGGAGGATTCTGCCACTCAATTGCTGCTCTACAGTCGGGTTTAAAAACTAAAGGTAAACTGATGAATACTGGCTGAGTTTTATTTTAGTTTTATTTTTTGATAGAAAACATCGGGAAAATTCAATTCATGCCATAATAACATTTTGAGCCTATCACCCTATCCCGTTTTGAGACTGTCTGTCCCAGTTAAGTTAAGGCTAAATAGACTATTTACACGTACTGTTATTATAACATACTCATTTTTAAGCATGATATTGATGCTAATAATACATTGAAAATGTAGTTAATGGCGTAAATAGTCTTAGCAGGTATTTAAAGTAACTTGGAATTATATTGGCTGTAACGTGTGTATGTGGGGGAGGGGCAAAGGCCTTGACATTCAGGAAGCTGATGTATGAAGGCTCAGATAATGCTCTGCCCGTGTGTAACTCTCATGACCTCTCTTTCTCCCTAGACACACACACACACACACACACGGGAAGTCATCCACCCCATTTCACACAATCTCCACATAAAGAGGTTCCTTTTTTTCTTTTTTTTTATGGAACCCCTCTGACATTCCAGGCATAACAAAAACAAGCTACAGAGGCCTGCAGAACTCTGCGACCAGATGTAAGTGATAAATATGTCAGCGGCTTACAAAATGCACAACACACATTATTGGTTTAAACAGTCGTAAATATATCATGCAACTAATGAGCACTTCAAAGATCAACCTTCTACAACTATACCTCTCAGGCTGTGCCGGACCACGCTGACGGAAAATCAGACAAATTTGGAAAACTTGTTCCGGAATTCAATTCTATAGGTTGGCACCTCTGGTGACATTATGCTAATTACAGATGAAAACATTCGTCCCTGCAATTTCGATAGGCCATGGCCCCACGCCCATCTGTGACGTCATGACATGTCATATCAGCATTTGGTTGTCAACATATCAGTACACCATTTGGGATTTAATGTTTAAAAATCAAAGCCGTCACGAGTGTCCGCTCAGGGCCCTTTTGGAAACGATGGGATGGAGACGAATGAGAAGGGCGGGGGTCAAGTTGAGAGGAGTTCGAGGGTTGCCAACAAAGGATCTTTTCACTTTGACATTCTCTGTCAATCAAAAATATGAAATCTTGAAGTGGTAATTGACCGCCACACACCCCTAGAATGAAGGATCCAATACCGTCAGGAAAAATCTGTTTGTGTGTCAATAGCCAATCAGTCTCTCTCAAACACATACACAGATGCACGCATACACACACACACACGCATTGCCCAGATAGCTATGATGTCATAGGTCATATCACCGCTCAGTGGGGTCTTGGTGCATGGACTCTGGATAATACTTTTGACTGGACAATGCTTTTGTTAGAAGCAGAGATTTTTAAAATCGACCTATTCATCTTTCTTTTTAGCTCAGCAAAACAATGGCGCTAAACAATAGCGCTTCAAAGTCATCCATCAAGCTCTTTGACATGAGCGTAACAGGGAAGGATATAGGTCAGAAGATCATCAATGAAAGTCATCAACATTTTTGACCGGTCATGGTATTATGATGAAGTTCAAAGGTCAAGGGACATCCCATCGAAACCCGTCAATCAAAATTAATGACACATGGAATTCTCGACGGCCAAAATGTTTCGGCTGAAAATAGCCCAAAAGGACATTTTCAGCTTCGGACTGAAAGACTTTTGTCACCGAAATAAAACAGTCGAAAAAACATGTTTATTGTTGCTGACTCATAGCTTTGCCGCGGCTGGCAAGCGAGCTTGTACACTACATATTTAAGAAATATTTGCTATTAACAAGCAATGTCCATTGGACTATACTGAGTATGTGGCACCAAAAATGATCATCTTTATTACGGCAACAGTTCAAATTTGCCTGTCGCAATGAATTGTGGGAACTGCGCGGCTTTACCATCATTATGCTAGTGGCTCGTCCAAACTACAGCGTCCCAATTGGCGCCCAACCTTTTTGCGTTCCGCTGTTTGGCTACTAAAGTGGAATGCTTGTTGCGTGCTATTTAATTGCGCCATGCCAGCTAACCTGCAAACTACAGCTAACGCGGCTAAATAAAATGCCGAGCCGAGGAGGCGACTTTTTGGGGAGATTCCACTGTGGTTATATGCTCAATTGTACTTACCTATGAAGGAGTAGAACCACTGACTGAAGCAGGCCAGTAAGGCCAAAGTGATGAGGTCTCCAAAGCTGGCTGCCATGGGTGTGGCCACATTGTCAGGGTTGATCCCAATTCGCTTTGAGCCGATAATCACTCCCACCATTATAATACCTAGACAGAGTCAAAGTATATGGACCATGCTTTATTTGTATGAATATATCTGTTTTTGATACAGTTTGTCTTTTTATACATTGCTCTGTGATCGGTGATCAGTTGATGATCAAATGGATCGTAATAGAGTGGACACTGAAGTTTAGAAGTCGTGTTGATGTGCATAATATACAGTACAGTATATGCTTAATGGTTTTAATGTGCATTGAAACTTGAGGGGGGTTCCATATGTCAGCAAATGCCTAATGTTAAAAAATGTTAAGTATAATGCTTACACATAATCAAACATACGGACATGTGCGTGTGGTGATCCTTTTGGAAAGAGAGGAGGGAAAATAAGAGTGGGGTTAATAGGCGTCATGTACACGCAATTACAGTGTCGAGATAACAATGCCTAACTCAGAAATGTCAAACATATGCGTGCATGAGCGTCACGATATTAAACGTTAGACGGGGAGCATCTTGACGCATCAAAGTCATCCATTCTAACTTTACAGGTAACGTCATGACACTCATGATCAAAAAGTGATCTATCATAATTCGATGAGTCACATGTTTAATGACTTCATGCCGAGTTGTGACTAAAGCAGCACTCCATCTCCTCCTAATATCCTGCATTCAGAAGAACCAAAAGTACAATCCTACAGTCAGGTAGCAAATGAATGAACCAAGATGACAGAAGACAATTTTGTAATGTTATATTTACCCTGCAGCAGTGAAGCCACAAATGCGGTACAAACGCTGGTTGAACACAGAAGGACAACGTGATCAAATGGTATCCTCCCATCGGCAATCCAGCCCAACACTATAGCCATGAGGGAGGCTAAAAGGGCCAGAACAGTCGATTGTAGCTGTAGGATAAGTACTATAAGTAAATAGCCCCCATGGTAAAATGTTACAATAGCTGCTCGCTGGTGTATGATACATTTAGCTTGGGACAGACTTTTCAGAATGAACCTGCTTGAGCGCCAGGTTTCCAATGATCAACATCCACTTTTCGTTTGCAAGTTCCATTTTTCCTGCATTTACCTGAAATACAAACATATTAATATATGAAATATAACAGGATGACTCGATAAAACAAAAGATAAATAAATGTATGGTATGTTTTTTAATTTGCAATATTTTTATGACTTTGTTTTGAACGTGGATACAAAATAAATAAATAAATAAATTGCTCTCCTCGGAAAACTATAACAGGTGATGTTAAAATAATGGGGGGGGGGGGGGAACAATTGAAAACAACAGCAAAAAAAATTGTAGTTACAGAAGACAAATAATCTACAGAATAGAAATAATCAACACAAACCGATAATAAATTGCCTGCTTATTATTAAGTACCTGATCATTATATTCGAAAAGGAGTAGAAAGAAGTACAAACTTATCGGTTCCTACCCCTTTATCTCGACGTTACTATCGGTATATCAACAATATTTAAGAATATTCATATAATACTATCTTTCGTCAAATTAAGTATAATGTTATACAGCATGTGTATATGTGCATCATATACATACAGTATATCATATTCCTTCTCCCAAAAAACGAATTTATGAACCAATATGTAGTTATCCGTATATACTATCAACTTTCCCTACACCAATCGTCTATTAATACGATACAGTTAATAATAATAAACAATGTACCCGATACAATATATTTTCCCATAACAATAACATAATTTTACCTCTAAGAAATAAATAATATAGGAACATATAAGGTCATAATACAACTACATAGCTAATTCCAAACCTTGTGATTTTAATTTGGTGTTACTATTTGAACTAACTTAAATGAAATATTTGACCCCCACCCCAGCATATACATTACTTTATGTGCTGCAAGTGGATCTGCTGTCACAATAAGTCAGTGTGAAGTTTCACAAGAGCACAAGACACCCCATGATGCAAGGGGTCAAAATATGATTCCGTGAAAGAGACTATTGTTCAATCTGTTTGTGGTTGTTGATTGAATTAAATTCAAGTCTTCTACTTTTCGCTGTCCAGTACAATGTTGTGTGACCTCCAGCGAGTGCGTAGTATGATACTGCAGTGCCCACTGGCTAAGGCAAATAATATAGCATGTTTATCATTTTTTTGTGTGTATCCTCAACATGATGAATCTGCTCAATTGTTCATCCATCAACCATATGATACATCAAATAGTAGCTTCTAGTCTTTGAGCCATTAGGAGGTACCATACAATGGAATCATGGCAAATGAATTGTGAGGTAGGCCCTCTCGCCTCTTGTCCAACAAGTGATTCCTGACCTCATAAATATTGTCCTCGGTGAATGGACAAAAATATGCAACAAGGTGGAATCTGTTACACCTGCATGTTACGTGTGCTGCTACAGCACATGTATACAGGGCGTCATAATACTTTAGTCCATACCATGTATGCCTGTGCATGTTGCTGTGCGCACACTCACAGCCGTTGACAGTCGAGAGGCAAGCGTCATTTCCAGGTTTCCCTTCATGCCCAACACAGCAGGAAGCAATATGAAGATCTCTGTGATTTCTTGGAATATGTCCCAGCTCTGCCAAGGAAATGCAAACAGGGGTGCAAAAAAATACAAAATGATCATAATAATAATACAAATCTCACCCAGAGGATACACACACACAGGGTTTAAAGGAGACATATTATGGTATTTTTTGTCACAGTTTAAAACAGTTCCCACGTGTCTTAAAAAAAGGACGCTGATATTCTTCAGTCAAAATACTCAAAAGGATAAAGATTCACAGCACACCTAATATCCAATTGTAACACTCTTGTTGAAATTACAGTACTTGGTTTTGGAAGTGCAGTTCTGTCTCATACCCGCTGTACTACGGCTTTCATTACCACGATGACCAGGGGCTGAGCTACGACCTGTTCTCAAACAGTCCAGAGTCTAAAAGGAGAAGCGAGCCACCATGAACTTGCGGTCGAAATCTATTTTCACTTGTGGTGGCAGCACTTCACCACCAAAGCTGCCGAAAAGGGCTCTTTGCACGTATTGTTTCACGTTGCCAAAATAAGGCACTGTTTTGAAAAATTGCATTCTTATACACGCGGTGTTTACAGGTCACAAACTAACCATCACATATGTACATCATCTTTGTACGTCCTCCTCCAAAGCACCATGCAGCAAATTAAAGAAAGGCTTCCAGATGTATCAGAATCAGAATCATCTTTATTTGCCAAGTATGTCAAAAACATACAAGGAATTTGTTTCCGGTAGTTGGAACCGCTCTAGTACAACAAGCCAGACAGACAGCCATTTGACAGAAAATACTTTTGAGACATAAAAACACAGTACGGAGAGTACTGTGTTTTTTTTGTTGTTTTTTTTTGACAATTGTGCAAATGGTGCAGACACTTCTCAAGCACATGAGTGGCCAGTATTGGTCAACAGCAAATATGCAAATAGTACAAAGTGACTCCTACAGCGAGTGCAGGAATAATGCATAACTGGCCCGACAGAAATGTGCCAAAATTGGCAGCATGTTACAATAGAATTGTCAGTTAACTGTTTAAGAAGTTAATGGCAAGAGGGAAGAAGCTGTTTGAACGTCTGCTAGTTTTAGTTTGCATTGTTCGATAGTGTCTACCAGAGGGAAGGAGCTGGAACAGGTGGTGACCGGGATGTGGACAGTCCAAGAGGATTTTGCATGCTCTTGTCTTAGTTCTGGCAGTGTACAATTCCTCAAGGGTGGGTTGAGGGGTGCCGGCAATTTTTTCAGCAGTTTTGATTGT
This sequence comes from Phyllopteryx taeniolatus, assembly GCF_024500385.1. Taxonomy (NCBI): domain Eukaryota; kingdom Metazoa; phylum Chordata; class Actinopteri; order Syngnathiformes; family Syngnathidae; genus Phyllopteryx; species Phyllopteryx taeniolatus. Next base: position 8,799,552 of record NC_084506.1, read on the forward strand.
CCATTGCAGTCCGAGTTTGTCCTTTTTGTGGCAGCACCAAACCAGACTGTGATAGATGAACACAGGACTGATTCGATGACTGCCGTACAGAACTGCCTCAACAGTTCCTGTGGCAGGCTGTGCTTCCTCAGAAGCCGCAGGTAGTCCATCCTCTGCTGGGCCTTTTTTAGGATGGAGTTGATTTTGGTCTCGCACTTTTGATCCTAAGAGACTGTAATTCCCAGGAACTTGAAGGTCTCAATGGTTGACACAGGGTAGTTGGACAGCGTGAGGGGCAGCTGTGGTGAAGGATGGCTCCTGAAGTCCACGATCATCTCTACAGTCTTGAGTGTGTTCAGCTCCAGGTTGTGTTGATATGCAGACTTGTAACCGCCTTTGATAAGGCCAATGACTGTGGTGTGGTCTGCAAACTTCAGGAGTTTGACAGCTGGGTGTGTTGAGGTGCAGTCGTTAGTGTAGAGAGAGAAGAGCAGCAGAGAGAGGACACATCCTTGGGACGCCTCAGTGCTGTGTCCTGCCCGTCAGCAAGCTATGAATCCACAGGCAGATGGCAGGCGAGACGCTGAGCTGGAGTAGCTTGTAGGAGAGGAGCTCAGGGATGATGGTGTTGAACGCAGAGCTGAAGTCCACGAACAGGATCCTCACGTAGGTCCCCCGCGCCGTCGAGGTGTTCTAGGATGAAGTGCAGTCTCATATTGAATGCGTCATCCACAGACCTGATTGCTCGGTAGGCAAACTGCAGGGGTTCCAGCTGGGGACCTGTGATGCTCTTGAGGTGCGTTTAAAGGACTTCATGACCACAGATGTCAGGGTGACAGGCCTGTAGTCATCCAGACCCGAGATTGCAGGTTTCTTGGGGACTGGGTCTTTTACTGTACAAGTTTGAAAATAAGGTTCGACAAATGTCATTTTATAGAATTGGGTTAAGTCAAATTAAGGTTCTTTATGATTATCACGTGCAAATGTTAATCACGTTTTTTCTGCACCGAATCAAATTGAGAATCGTATTGCTGCCATCTTGAATCGAATCGTATCGAATCGTTCCGCCCGTGAAGATATCGTTTTTGAATTGAATCACTGCCTGTGTATCTAGATATGTATCGAATCGGCCTCGTGCCAGAGATTGCCAACCCTTGTTACTGTGGTGTCTATTTTCTCGGACTCTTTTGTTAAACCTTTCCTTTGTGTTTTCACTCAAGTTTGCACCTGCACATTATAAAATATGGTTGAGCACTCCAGATTCCAATGTGACCTGTATGAACCCTAGCTGACTTCCTAAAAAGCCTGGCTGCTTGACTCTAATAGCTGAGGCCATTATAGCTACCTTTGGGGCCTAGTCTAAGATACTGGAGTATGATAATTAGCCTCTTTACAGCACTGTGACTGAGAACATGACCTTTGTATGGAATACCAATGGATTATAGTCGGCCCGCAATTGCACGTACAGGACCATAAAAGGCCTCCAGAGAAGGCACAAACAGGTTAGGTAATTGGGCTATGTTCTACACCAATGTAAATAGAACGAAACCGCAAGAGTCCGCAACGGATATGGCATCAGGAGATTATGTGCAAAAATCCCATTATACTTGTCCGTCAGCGTGCGGATTTGTGCATGTGACACATGCACCGTATACATTGACAAGCACAATACCCGATTGTCACATTTAAACAACATGCTAATGCTAATCTGTGCTAACACTGCAGCTCTGCATACTTTTTGGATTTGACATGGTATTGGTGCTGTGGTATTGGAAATGGTGGCTCCTTGCCCAACTTTGCTGCCAGATAATGGGTGGAGAAATGTGGCACTACTTGAGAACAATTCCATTAAATCACTTGCTATTTCATCACCTGAACCACATCAAGAAGCAGTCCAGCAGAGACGGTTCCCAGCCCAGCCAGAAGGAACGGCACCAGGATTTGCAGCACCAAGGCGTAGACTGACTCAGCAGGTAACTCTGCACCACGTGGCATCTTTGCCTCCTCAGACCCACTGAATCTTGACCCGCTGTAGCACTCATTGGGCAGTAGTGGGTCTGTCTCAGTGTAGTCCTGTGGTTCATAATTGACACTGACCGGTAAAATATTAACTTTAGGGATAAGATGGTTCGGTCCTGCAGAGTGTTGTGGTAAGTGGTGGTTCTGGATGGGCGTTTTATCCTTAGACCCACTTGTTATCACATCCTTTGAGTCTGGGAATACCATAATGTCAAGTTGGCTTCTGGCAAGATGGAATCCTGCTCTACTTGCTCTAAACAAACACAAACATAAACAAATTCAAATAAGGAACTCTTTCTGTCCATGAATTGCAAAGTAGGAGAAACAAAGCAAAATGTTTCTGGTCGTTTGGTAGTTTGTTTGATTCTGATTTGGTTACAAAGTAGTGAGAAAGAGGGGTTGTTTAGAGTCATCTGATGTGAAGATTGCCTCCATTGTCACTCTACACACGCAAGTCTAATCAGCAGCACTGAGGTTGTCTTGTCTGACAGTGGTACGCGACTTAATTTGACATTCCTAAGAGATGCCTAGGTATGACACAACAGAGGTCATAGTCAAGTGATGTTTTTTTCTTACAATTTTGAATACATTCATTCATTCATTTTCCGTACCACTTATTCTCACTCGGGTTGCGGGCGTGCTGGAGCTTCTCCCAGCTGACTCTGGGCGAGAGGCAGGGTACATCCTGAACTGGCTGCCAGCCCGTCGCAGGGCACCATTTGCACTCGCATTCACACCTACGGGCAATTTAGAGTCTTCAGTCAACCTACCATGCATGTTTTTGGGAGGTGCGAGGAAAGCGGAGTACCCGGAGAAAACCCACACAGGCACGGGGAGAACATGCAAAGTCCACACAGGCGAGGCCGGATTTGAACCTTGGTCCTCAGAACTGTGAGGCAGATGTGCTTACCAGTTGTCCACCATGCTGCCATTTTGAATCCATCCATCCATTTTCTGAGCCGCTTCTCCTCACTAGGGTCGCAGGCGTGCTGGAGCCTATCCCAGGAATCATCGGGCAGGAGGCGGGGTACACCCTGTACCGGTTGCCAGCCAATCGCAGGGCACATACAAACAAACAACCATTCGCACTCACATTCACGCCTACGGGCAATTTAGAGTTGTCAATTAACCTAGCATGCATGTTTTTGGGACGTGGGAGGAAACCGGAGTGCCCGGAGAAAACCCACGCAGGCACGGCGAGAACATGCAAACTCCACACAGGAGGCCACTTTGAGGCTCACGCTCTCGCCAGTCGTTCACCATGCCGCCATTTTGAATCCAATTTGCTAAAATTATGTGAGGAACAGACAAAGACATAATTTCCTACATTTCTTAGTCACTGCTACAATATTTTGGACATTATTATTGCCAAAGATGGTCATAGGATGACCAGTAACCAATCATAATGTAAGGTTTCGATAAATTGTTGGGATAAAAATATTTAAATTCTTACGGATGCATATTACTTTAAAACATTTGTACTATTTGACCTACCTGGTCTGTAGATGGTGAAAGAGGAGAAAGTTTGAAGTCCGTATCTTCCACAAATTAACTTATAATGCTAGGCGCGTGTGTTTGTGTGTGTGTGTTTAAGTCCGCATACATGTGTTTAACACCTCGTTTACGAAACAGTTGCCTTAAATGAATAAAAAATAAATCTTTTTAAAAGGCCTTACCATTAATGTTCCGTAAGTCCACAGACAATAACTTCTCACGCTGCACTGCTGACTGTGACGGTTCCTTGTGGCATCCTCCTCTGAATGATGTGCTGAGTGTCCACAATGAGTTAAGTGCGGCATCATCCCACCCCTCTCACAACCGCTCCATACACACTCGCACATATCATATACTGTAGCAAGCATGCTCGCAACTTTTGACAGTTATCTGTTAGGAGAACGCTAATACTTGCCTGCACTTTACTGTTTAGCAATTATAGCTGTTTCCACTAATACTGCACGTTATACTTGCCAAGCCAAACATTCGTACACGCAGCACACTGATCCTACTTTCTCGAGTAACCCAGGTTTTAAAGTCTACTTCTTAGAAGCAGGCGTTGGCACGTCCATGGCAGTTGGTGGTAATTCAGTGCCAGCTTGTGGCATGTAAGTGGAAGAGAGTCACACCAAAGTGTTGTTCCCTTATTTGGGGGGCCCTGGATGTATCCAAGAATGGCATAAAGTCTCCGTTTTTGACTTGAGAAAATACAGTTGAAACCAGCTAAAGCTTGGGTGCAAATGGGTCTTCCAAATGGACAATGAGCTGAAGCATACTGCCAAACTGGTTACAAAGTGGCTTAAATATAACAAAGTCAGTGTTCTGGAGTGGCCATCACAAAGCCCTAATCTCAATGCTATTGAACAATTATGGGCAGACCTGAAAAGGCATGTGCGAGCAAGGTTGCCTACAAACTTGGCTCCGTTACACCAGTTCTGTCAGGAGGAGTGGGCCAATATTGTGAGAAGCTGCACAGTTTAAAGGCAATGGTACTCAATACTAATAGAATGTATGTCAACTTCGAACTTTGTAGAAAGTAATGAAAAATTGGCTAAAAAAAATTCTATCCCTCATTATTCCGGCATTTAGTGATTATAAATAACATGTAATTATCTGGTTTTAACTGTAAATAACACACCTGTAAAATAAATAATCTTGCATACAATAAATAAAAGGCACCAACAAAAAAAGTGTCTAATGTTGGATTGTTCTACTTGTACTCATGAAGCTATGTTCCTTTCTTTTAACAATGAAGTTCCATTTCCAAAACATCCAAGGCCAGAGGGGTGCCCACATCTCGGGATGACTCCCTTTTCTTCTTTATAGCACCCAAGGTAGATTACTGAAGAATGATGTTCTTAGGATGACTCCCTTTTCTGATAACACCCAAGGCCAGAGGTACCTTCTGCTAAACTATATATCAAAACCTTCTACTGAACAGTCATAACGAAACCTTCGGACGTGTATAAAAGGAGTTAGCTCAAATAAACAAGGTGTGTCATTCACTGAACCTGCACTCTGGTGGGCAGTTGATTGAATGCACCCTGAGACTCAGCACGTTGGTGTCTTGTTTTTTCCTCTCTCTTTGCACAAAGAAAACGAACACGCAAGGACGATTGAAGGTTCCATGATCTATTGAACATTGACATTATATTACGTCCTTAACACTAATCAAACTTAGTTAACCGAAAAAATTAATTAGTTAACCTAAAAAATGAAAAACAATGCTAAACAGGTTAAAATGAGGATTTAAGCAATACAATTAAATATTATTTACAAAATAAAAAATGTTCATTTAATTTGCAAACCACCACCATAATTTTTACATATTCAAAGCATTTGGTGATAAGAAATTCTTTCACGGTGGAAAGGGTGATGTGATAATTTATGAATACGCATTACTTCAACATTTATCAATAACGAATAAAATTGCATTAATCTCATTTACTTATTGTATACAAATAAACTAGCTCTGCTTATCTCTTGTAATCTACGTTGATGAACAATAGAGGATGCAGGCCTCATACATATTGTACTACCGCATACGGTTGCACAAACGCCTACAATCACTATCCATCCATCCTTTTTCCGTACCCTCAAAGGTCGCGGGCGTGCTGGAGCCTATCCCATCTGATTCTGGGCAAGGGGAGGGGTACGCCCTGAACCGCCAGCCATTGAAACACATTGCACCTTGAAACAAACAACATTCACACCTACGGGCAATTTCGGGCAAAGATTTAGAGTCTTCAATTAACCTAGCATGCATGTTTTTGGGATGTGGGAGGAAAACCGGAGTACCGGGAGAAAACACACGCAGGCATGGGGAGAACATGCAAAGTCCACACAGGCGAGATCGGATTTGAACCCGCAACCTCAGCACTGTGAGGCAGATGTGCAAACCAGCCACACAAACTAGGGTCCCTTTCAAAGGTAAGAATATTTCTGGCTCTCTTTCTTATTAATGTCATTAATCTGTATTAATAGCACATGCTTTGACAATTACAACAACAAAAAAGTAAACCTCGTGAAAATTGCTTGACAAATTATAAAGTTAGAATGTATTTTCAACGTACATGCATTGTGTTTGATGGGAAACGCTGCCCACTTCCGGACTTCATTTCCCATGAATGGTTGCGCCTTTTTTTTTTTTTTTTTTTGCGAAATCATAAGACCCATCATGGGTTCCTGAAGCTCTACATTTTCAAAACAGTATTTGGATCTGATGTTTTCGAGCGGAATGGCGGTGGAAACGATCGCACCTGACTGGGAATTTGACCGTTTTGACGACGGCTCGCAGAGTAAGTTACTGCAATCCGGTCGAGTGATTTAAAAAAAAAAAAAAGTGACTGCATCAGCCTACAGCAGTTAGCAACTTAGTTAGCCCCCAAAGCCTCGTTTCTCCCGATTTTGGAAATACAGTTTTGTGCGAACAATTCACCAAACTGAAACCAGTGTTGCTATAATTTACTGTTAGCATTGCTTGCGTTTAACGTTCACCAATCACTGACCGTGATCCCAAGTAAGCTAACGCTCAATCCGTCACATAACATTACAGCTGACAGATTGTTCAATGCCGGAGGAAAGGAAAATACTACGGTATTATATATTACATTCTAGTATGTATATATGTATATAATGCATAAAAAGCCGTAGTAGTATAATATAATACGACTATATCCACTCAATGGTCAAAACATATGGTATACTTGCATCATTTAATGAGGTCCTATACAAGGTCTGTTTGGAAGATTCTACTCTGACGCCGATCAAAATACTCAGTGTCATGGTATTCGTTCAAAGAGTTTTTAGCACCTTGAAATAATACTGTACTTTCGTAACATCGACCTTAGGAGTACTTGATGAAAGTACTGCTAAGAAATTAAAATGGGGGGGAAAAAAAAAAATAATAATAAAAATGAAATGACTACTTAACTACTACTACTTGATGAAACCTCCCACCCAACAGAAATACACACAGACGTTCAACTCAAGAACTACGCCAAGTTTCTGGAGGAATACACAACTCAACTGAGGGGCATTGAGGAGGCTCTCGATGACGCCATTGGAGACGTTTGGGACTTCAGTCTGGACCCCATCGCCCTCAAAGTAAGGAAAACTACCATCAGCGTCAATCTGTTTAGAACTTTAAACGAAGCACAAAGTCGCACAGAAAGGCAGAAGCCAACTTTAGTCAAATAGAGCTACTTGTCATACTTGAAATGAAAACTCAAAATGAATGATGTGAAGCTTCCTGGCCGTCAGACCGGCAGCTCAAAAAAAATCAGGATCACAGATCTTACTCCATTCCACCAGTATACATATCATCAAATCTTTTCCAGTGGAAAATTTTGCTTTCATCCTGATTTAAAAAAAATATATATTTTATTTGTTTTTATTTTTATTTTTTTTACAGCAGACCATTACGCAGTAAATTAGTTTGTCCTCATTTGTATGGTAAATGACAAATAAAGATGATTCTGATTCTGATATATATATATAATGATATAATGCCCCACTTAAAACATTTATTTGGTTTCACAGACATAGCAGCCCTCTGAGGGAGACCCTAACTACAATTTGGCGTGTGGCAAAAAATGAGTTTGACACCCCCGGTAATCTATTCAATAATCACATCTAAAAAAAATTGATAGTGACCGGCCGAGTGGAGTTTGCATGTTCTTCCCGTCCGTGCATGCATGGGTTTTCTCCAAGCACTTTGGCTTCCTCCCACATTTCAAAAAAATGCATTCCAGGTTAAACACTCTAAATTGTCCATTGGTCTGAATGCGAGTGTGATTGGTCATTTGTCTCTGTGATTGGCTGGCGACCAGTCCAGGGTGTACCCCACCTCTCGCCTGAAGCCAGCTGGGATAGGCTCCAGTTTCCTGCAATCCTAACTAAGGTCAAGCAGAATAGAAAATCGGTTTATTGATGCTTTCACTGAACAAAATCAAACCTTGCAACTTTACAGGTTTTAGAGACCAATATCAGAGTATGTGTTTGACCAAATGATGACTGTCACAAATTAATCAGTTGCTTCTTTTTTTCACCAATACTTTCTCTTTCAGCTCCTCCCACATGAACAGTCTTCCTTGCTGGAGTTGATTAAAACGGACAATAAGGTAACACCAAGAACAACAGTTCAGCTGTTTGACCTTCTAATGAAATGAATGTTGACTTGCAGGTTCTGAACAAAGTCATCACAGTGTATGCTGCACTTTGTAGCGAAGTGAAGGAACTTAAGTATGAGGTATGCATGTAACTTCACCCTTTCTATATGCATTTATTCTGTGGCTGCTCCAGTATCTTCCCGCATTAGTGATTTTTTTAAATTTATTTTTATTTTATTTTTTGGTTATTATTTTTTTCTTTTATTGTGCTATTAATAGTATACTGTACATGTTAATATTAGAATTACGGTAATGGTCTTGTTCCCTCACAGGCAGAAAACAAGTTCTACAATGGTCTATTATACTACGGAGAGGGAGGTAATCTGCCAGTCATTCCTTTTAGCTTTTAGAATTTCCAATTTAACATTTCATATTGTTTCCGGATAGATTAATGAGACCCATGTGTGCCCTTTTTACAGTATCGGACTGTGGTGTTGTTGAAGGGGAGTGCCAAATTCAAATTGGCAGATTCATCTCCTTTCTACAGGTAGCGAATAAAAGGAATGTATGTACGTAATAAAAAAATAAGTGTTACTGGCAGTAAAAAAAAAAAAAAAAATGGCTCATCATTTTCTATCAGGAACTGTCCTGTTTTGTGTCAAGATGCTATGAAGTGGTTGTCAACATTGTTCATCAGCTAGGGGCGCTCTACAACAGCAACAAGTAAGATTCATAAACGGAAGCAAGCTTTTGGAGAAAAGGAATGGATTAAAATGTTTACCTATGCATTGCCCACTAATTTTCTATGCTGCACTGAATGATAACTGTAAAAGTAAGCAATCGATTGATAAAGTCATACTTGAGCAGGAAAGGCGTTTGGTATCCATTATCCAGGTCTTTGGTAAAACCTCGACCACCAGTAAACAACTGACCAATGCCATTATTCTTTAGGGCTGCTACAAAAATTATTGATTCATCAGGTGTCCATTTCCAGGTAGGCCTTCACGTATCAGCGGTGTTATTTATGGGTTAATGTTTCTAAGTTACCTTTCCCTCTGCAGGTAGTGTATGAACACCTTGGTGAGTTGTTAGTAGTTCTGCTCACGCTTGATGAAATCATGGAAAATCATGGCACGCTCAAAGATCACTGGAAGATGTATAAAAGGTGAGCTCCAGTATTTTCATGTTTTGAACATATACGTTGTATTTTTATACTCCAAGGTAGGGACTCTTAATAGTTTAAAGGTTGGATTTTCATTTTAGGACATTTGAGAATATTAAAGTGTGCTTATTTCAGAGTCAGTGTTTAAGCAAAACTTTGTTTTCATATGATAAACTTTTGTCCTTTGTCCTAATTTTTATTTTTGCCCTACTTTGAATTGGAGTTTGACACTCCTGGTATAGAACAAAGTGAACGTTTCATTCTTAATATTTTGGCGCACATTTCTCGCTTTAAATTTCATCCTGACATTGTCTCTCATTATTATTCTCTAATCTGTAATAATCAATCATATATGTTCTGCTACTTTCATGCTTCGGTTCCAGGTTATTGAAGTCTGTGCACCACAATCCTGGGAAATTTTCAATTGCCGAAGAAAAACTAAAACCATTCGAGAAACTCTTGCTCAAACTTGAGGGACAGCTGCTTGAGGGCACGATACTGCAGGTGACTCACTCACAAGTCATACCATATCATTTAAATATCGATCATACCAAAAACCATCCCGTCGAGACTCCAAGCAAACTTGTAATGCTGCTGACCGGCTATTCTGAGTCACGTTGTTCTACAAGCAAGGGCATATAGGAAATGACCTATTAGGCACACCTTCAGGATCCCTCTCTGCTGCTTGTCCTTATCCATTCTGTTCCGCATCATGGGAAGCTGGAGCTTATTCCAGCTGATTTCAAGCGAGAGGCACGACATAGCTGCCAGTTAATCGCATGGCTTACGCATTCAAAATGTAGCAGTAGTTCACATTAGGGCTGCGTGATATTAGGAAGAAAAAAAAAATAAGAGAGCCATTTTTTATTATTATTATTTTTTTTTTTATAACCTGCGGTGTATATATATTGCGATGTGAAATACTACAGGATCAGTGTTGGGAAAGTACATTTTCTACGCAAACTAGTTCAAAGTTCAGTTTATCATTCCAAAAAGGATCTCGTTCAGTTCATAATTCCAAATTTTCCAAAAATTAACCAGTTCATAGTTCTTTTTCTTTCAATATGTTGCTCACGGGCTATTACCCTGAAAATACTGGCATTTCATTTTGCCATCGTTGCCACCCGTTCAGTCCACGCGAGTAGCCAGCTGCAGCTTTCACCCGCCGATCTCAAAAACATGAGGAAAAACTCGTTGCTCGAATTGTGTTTTTTAAAATGGGGAATTAAAACAACAAGAAGACGTTTGTCGTTGATATGCAAACACAAACACTCAACACAGTATGACAGGAATGATGGTGAAAGGACATTGATAACTTTGCATTCCTCGCAGCTCTGGCAGACTATATTAACAAAATAATGTATCTACTCTTATAATACAAAACAAATTAAATTCCATATTATCAGTGCAATTGTACATTGTTTTAACTAAAGCATTCTGATACAAATCCAAATGTTCCTAGTAATCCATTTTTACAAATGATGTGCTGTATTACAAAAGAACACATTAACTCCCATTTACGCAGTGTCCCCGAACGTACCTCGTGCACTCGTAGCTGTTGCGTGGCCTGCTTAGTTTCATTCTGAAGACCGAAATTGGAAATGTAGCAAGCGTACATTCTTTCTATTAGCATGTACAAGCAGGTCCCTCTGCTGGTCACTTTGAATTTTATAGTTGATTCACTATAGATAACAGAACACCAACATCGCAGCATACCCTGCGATGTGACTATTGCACACGCGTACATCGCAATGGCGATCCTCGTGCAGCCCTAATTCCCATTCACATAGTGTACATGCTTTGATACTGTGAAAGGAGCCGAAGGTGCTGGAGAGAACACACACAACCACAAGAGGATGCAAACTCCACACGGAAAAAGCCGACAGCAGTTCGGACCCACAGCCTGCATAAAGTGATTTTGATGTCCTCTGAGCATAATCAATAACCCAAACAATCCATGCTGTCGGTCTTGTTGAATAAAACAGGCATGTGTGGACCAAAGATTTGACACTCCTGGCGAGGGAGTGTCTATTGCCAAAAACAACACCTTTGCTGATGAGTTTGCCTTCAATATACGGAGCATTTTCTCCAATGCGGAATCCAAGATTGGTCAGTTTTCATTCTTGTTTACCTTACGTTGCTCAAACCTCAGTATTAGTGATTGATCTCCGTTTGGTTTACAGGGGAACCGTCAGAGATCGATCAGAGAGATAAATATGCTGGAGTTTGTGCTCTTTTTGTGCTCCACTTTCACATCTTTAGAAGTGTGGACAAAAAGCTCTACAAAGCACTCCTCGATGTCTGTAAAAAGGTATTCAAATAAGTATATTGATCACTAGTCCTTTTCTTGACCCGTCTTGCTAAAGATTTGCTGTTTGTCACCTTTCCTTCAGGTCCCAGCTATCACTCTGACTGCTAACATCATCTGGTTCCCTGACACGTTCCTGCTTGCCAAGGTTCCTGCTGCAGCCAAACTGATTGACAAGAAGAGTGTTCAAGCCACGCGAGCACATCGAGACACCTTCCTGCAGCAAAGGGCTCAGACACTCGCTAAGTAAGTCATTAGTTGCTGGGTTTTTCTGTTTTGTTTTTGTTTTTTTTATGTCAGCAGGAATTCCAGTGTTGAAAATGTGACATGGGCTTGTCTTCAGGGATGTTCAGTCGTACTATGTGTTTGTAACGTCGTGGATGATGAAGATGGAGTCCATTCTATGCAAGGAGCATAAGAGTGACAGGATGGCTGAAGACCTTAACAGCAGATGTAATGTATTTGTTCAGGTAAGACGTTGTTGTCCTTCACAAACCTAAGCTCAATACATCATCTTTTCAACTGTTTAGCACTTTACTCTTATGTTGTGTCAATGAACATACGAATAAACTACAGTTCATCTTGAAAATCTAGCCCTAACCCTTACAAAATCTAGATGACTTTCTAGAACCATAAGACATGTTTTTTTTTTGGGGGGGACGACAAAGTTTACTTTTGGTGTTCTCTCCCACAAAGGGCATCCTGTATGCATATAGCATCAGTACCATTATCAAGACCACCATGAACATGTACATGTCCATGCAGCGTCCAATGACCAAGACCTCTGTCAAAGCTCTGTGTCGACTGGTGGAATTGTTAAAGGTGTGCTAACGTGTCCGTTATGACCGAGGCTGTCAGGAGTGGGCAGAGGTACTGATGTCGCGTCATGTGACTGTCCCCCCCCAAGGCTGTGGAGCACACGTTTCACAGACGGTCCATGGTCGTAGCAGATTCCGTCTCTCACATCACTCAGCAGTTGCAGTCACAGGCCCTCAACGCCATCTGTGTCGCCAAGGTAACACACAAGCTATTAGTCACATTACATTTCTTTGGTTGTGAAAGCTGCCCTGCATCCACCACCCAGTCACTGCTCTGCGTATGTTTATTACTGTATTGTGGTTGTAGACTGGAGTGGTATAGTATTACATCACTTCAGGCTGTTTTCAATACCTAAAGGAAAAATGCAATTCCATCTCAAACACTGGTGTCATTTTAATATTCTAAGCGGTATTAACCACTGTTATTACAATATGAAACGTCTAAAACAAAACAAAAATCCTAATGTGACTTTTTTCCCCCAATTTAAAACAGTTGCCAGGTGTCTTAATAACATGACATACTGACATACGTTTGTTAGAATACCCCATTCTAGTACACTTTAACCTTTTCTGGACTTGTTGAAATCAAGCATTTTTTTTTAGGGCCGCATGCAAGTGCGGTTTGAGCACGCCGTAAAGACAAAATACAACAAAAAAACCAATTTGAATTTATGGAGGACAAAGTAAATGCAATACACTGTGTATCTGTCGCATGGACACATCACCAAACACAAATACCATCAGCTTTTATGACATATCTTTGGATCTGTGTTCTTCTTTTGTTTTTCTTAACACCCTGTGTTAAGATCCCTTTGTTGGAATAAGTGGGGGGGGGGAGGCAAAGAAAAAGCAAAACACATGCCCTGACTAATCCTTTGGTACTTGCGGAACTGAACCCTATTCAGGTTTGCTATACTGAGGTTGCTTTTGGTACGTTGCGGTCTGTCCCATGTGACCTCTGGCAAGACAGCGGTTTGAGCTCCCAAATTTTAATGAGCAGCGTCTGATACTTTGGCTCTCATTAGTAGATAAGCAAGCATAAAGTTGTTATCAGAGAGTAGGTTTTGGGGTACAGAAGCTCACCGCTATTTTTGATTTATGCTTTCCTGTTTTGATTTGTTTGTCCCCAGAAAAGAGCGATATCTGACAAGAAGTACAGCGAGCAGCGTCTGGATGTGCTGTCATCCTTGGTGCTGGCCGAAAATGTCCTCAGCGGACCCAGCATAAAGGAGAGGCGCCTTGTGGTGTCTTTGGCTCTCTGTGTTGGCACTCAGCTGGTAAGTGCGCACCATTCAGGTCACTGTGATCCCAACATTTTTGCTTGTTCTACTGAATTCAACGGATTTGAATTTGGAGTCTCTCGTGTGCGTCATAATTGAAAATAATAATGGATCTTTTTCTGAGATAAAAAAAAAAAATAATAATCCTTGACACAAAACAATCTTTTGTGCACTTTCTTACCAATTCAAAGAGGTCCAATCAACAGTACAGAAGATCAAGCAGATACCAATGCCGTCTGAAAAACATGGATTCTTTCTTCTCCACTTCAAATCATTTTTGTGTGTTTCTTCCTCAAGGCCTTCTCATCTAGTTTCTGGCAGAGCCATCCTTGTGAAGACAAATACGTAGTCGTTTGACTTTACCTTCATAAATTCTAATTAGTTTTCTGAGGACCTACAGGTTACACAGACTATGTGAAGAATATGAAATACAGAAGTAGTTTAAGGCAAAGGGAATGCAGTGCAAATAGATGAACCCAAACTATCCAACACAGAGGGTACTGGAAATAATATTTTAGAGACAAGAGCTTGCACCGTTTATCATCTTTGCAAATAGATCACAAAAAAGATGCATAGTCTATAGCCGTCTTGCAAAGAGGAGATTTCAAATGCCATATCTCCCCTGGTCCGGAAATATACCAAATAAATCAAGATAATAAGTAAAGCAAAAGCAATCACACCTCACGGGATGCAGCCATGTCTGGAACGGAGATCGTATCAAAGAGAGAGAACACTCGTGCTTTGGAGTTATTTTATCTTTTAGATTTTCACACTCCAGCAGTCCTGACATCAATGGGGAGCACCTGCTTTGTCAAGCAATTAATCCATGAGGTACTCTGTCTGCTACACTTTCTTAACAAAAAAACACGTCCAATGGTATACGAAGAACCTATAGCTTATACTTTTACTTTGTCACCTTAATCAACATCGTGCAGCATCTTGCATCGTAACGAACATTGTACAGCGCCAGACTATGTGATAAATGTTGCTCACTTGACATTATACAATTTTCAACCACAGTGAAAAATACCAAATCAGCATTGGCGTAGCAAATGACAATGTGTTAAATATCAGAACGTTCCTGTTTTACGTGCCTGTAGAAAACCTTCAAAGATGAGGAGTTACTCCCACTGCAGCTTGTGTTGAAGAAGCTGGACCTGATAAGTGAGCTGAGTGAGAGGTGGGGGGAATTGAGTATCACACTGGACAACTTGTTTGTGTCAGACACGTGTACTTATTGTCTGTTTCCCTCGACTTCTAAGGGTCAAACTTCAGTGCGACTGCAGATTCCTTTACTGGCACCGAGCGGTGTTTCCTATCTACTTAGATGATGTTTATGAAAACGCGGTGGACGCAGCACGAATACATGTAAGAACCACGGCCTCTTCACGTCACCTTCTTATCAGTTTCAGAATTATATCGTTAAACTGTCCTTCTTGTACAATTACCTGATGTGCTAACCGGTCGGCCGCCTGACGCCCAATTCAAATGAAATTCTTCCTTGGCGTACGTTTGAAGCGCTCGTTTGCGGCAGTGTCGTACTGAGAAATGTATAATAGATTAGGTCCTTATTTAGTCGCATGAGAGTGACAACCTTTTAGAATGTCAATTCAAACTATTATTCAAAGTATTATTTTCTTCGTAAAAGGTGCTTATTATTTTTCATTAGATCTCATTTTGACTACCTAGATTTGTCCACAGTATCTTTGCTCTCCTCCATCAAATATATGAATCAGTAAATGTAACGCACCGTGTGAAAGTTTAATACTTTCTACAGTTAGGTTTAATACTATACTTTTGTAGGAGATTTGCTTTTGCCATGTGCTAACAGATATTTCAGTGTAAATGTGTTTTAATTGTGACCTCCTCTTTTGCTACGCCGCCGTGATTTTGTTCCATACAGTACATGTTTAGCGCCCTGAGGGACTGCGTTCCCTCCATGTTGCAAACCAAGCACATGGAGTCACCTGACCAGCTACTGGAGAACTACGACAAGGAAATCATGGTTGTTTTCAATGAGGTGAGTCAAGGCGCGCTGCGGTGGGAAGTGTGATGACTTCAACGTTCGCAGGACCACAATCATGTCCTTTGCTCTGTGTGTTGAATGAAAGCACCTGCTGGACAAACTTTGTAAGGAGATAGAGAAGGACTTGCGGCTCTCCGTTCACACTCACCTGAAGCTGGACGACAGGAACCCGTTCAAAGTTGGCATGAAGGACTTGGCCCACTTCTTCTACCTCAAACCCATCAGATTCTTCAACCGGTTCATTCATATTAAAGGTGCTGAGAAAAAGTCAAAACGCTTAACAGCATTCCCAAATCATATTTACAATTGACCAAACCCGGGATTGGCGGCACGACGGTCGACCGGTTAGCACAACTGCCTCACAGTTCCGAGGACCAGGGTTCAAATCCGGCCTCGCCTGTGTGGAGCTTGCATGTTCCCCCCGTGCCTCCCACATCCCAAAAAAGATGCACGGTAGTTTAATTGAAGACTGTCAATTGTCTGTAGGTGTGAATGTGACTGCAAATGGTTGTTTGTTTATATGTGCGCTGCAATTAGCGATTCAACCCAGAACCTCAGAATTGTGAGGCAGACTTGCTCACCACTCGTCCCACCATGCTGCCCTTATGGAAGGCCAAATGCGTTTATCCAAAATAGCCATCAAAACATTGGACAACATCAATACTGTACACAGAATTACATCTGTAAAACAAATTTCAAAGCACATTGTTGTTGTTCATAATCAATGCAAGTGTCCTTTCAGCCTACGTGACGCACTATCTGGATAAAACATTCTACAACCTGACCACCGTGGCTCTTCACGACTGGGCCACCTACAGCGAGATGAGAAACCTCGCCACGCGGCGTTACGGGCTGACAATGACAGAAGCACACCTGCCGAGCCAAACTCTGGAGCAGGTTTGCTGGTTTGCACGTGATTTGCGCGCAATGCTCAGAGTCAAGCGCGCACAGAAGTGCCATTTGTTCACTAACGTTTTGCCTCAACAGATTTTAAATTCAAAATCAACATAGAATACATGTTACGTGTGCAAAGAAGTATATTCTTCTAACAGTCCCTGTTTTCATTAGGGCTTGGATGTCTTGGAGATCATGAGGAACATCCATGTTTTTGTCTCACGCTACCTCTATAACCTCAACAACCAGGTCAGAATTGCACACTAGCAACACTACCAATGCTGCTGCTGCTGCATTGCCAATGTACCGTAGCGATCATTTTCTGATAGATTTTCATAGAGAAGGCAAGTAACAACAAGCACTTGAACACCATCAACATCCGACACATCGCCAACTCCATCCGCACCCACGGCACTGGCATTATGAACACCACGGTGAGTTTCCACGCACGTTCACGCGCTTCCAGTTGATCCTTGTTTGCATCGGCTCACGTTCGGCTCTTGTTCAGGTGAACTTCACCTACCAGTTCTTGCGCAAGAAGTTTTACATCTTCAGTCAGTTCATGTACGACGAACACATCAAATCCAGGCTCATCAAGGACATTCGTTTCTTTCGAGAAACAAAAGACCAGTCTGACCAAAAGGTGGGACAAGGCTTTAAACCACCTGAATTTCTGACCATCAAAGTAGACGTATATTTGTTCTTACTTTTCTCAAAAGCTGTCGATGACTTTGTTGTAGTATCCTTTTGAGCGCGCTGAGAAGTTTAACCGTGGCATCAGGAAGTTGGGCATCACTCCTGACGGACAGAGTTACCTGGACCAGTTTAGACAGCTCATCAGTCAGATTGGTGAGCACATCTGCATCACACTTCTAAGGTGTGGGATTTGCGTGTTCTCTGACTTCCTCCCACATTCCCCAAAAACATGCGCGTTTGACGTCTCTAAATTGTGAATGTGGCGTACCAACAACAGCCTTCATGAAGCGATGTGTGTCCGATGGATGGAAAGAAAGAACAACTGCTCCCTCTACTGGATCTTTGAAAGCATGTCAGAGAATCCTGTAAACGGGACCTTGTCATTTGTCTTGCAGGTAATGCCATGGGCTATGTGCGCATGATCCGCTCTGGAGGACTCCACTGCTGTAGCAGCGCCATAAGGTAAACTGTGCAATGGCAATAGTCAAAGTGGATTCCGAGCAGTATAGAGAATGGATGGATGGATAATAAGATAAAAACAATTGCATGAACACATTTTGTTAATGCTGCATATGAATTTCAGTTGATTTGTATGGTGGCTCTTTGAAGGTTTGTCCCAGACTTGGAGGATATTGTCAATTTTGAGGAGCTGGTAAAAGAGGAAGGACTGTCAGAGGAAACTCGGAGAGCTGCAGGGTAACAAGCTGCTCTAACATGTTGACATTCTGTATTTTCCGTTCCTTGTTTCACATTTCACAGTCCAATATCTATACAGCGACGCCGATCGAGACAAATGTAATGGAAACATTACCACATGAACTTTGCTTGTCGTACGCAGCGTGTTGGATTCCGTGTTGGGAGATCTGACAAGCAACTCTGCTGAGGGGACAGAATACTTCAAGATGCTGGTCGAAGTGTTTGCACCCGAGTTTCGGCGTGCAAAGAATATGCACCTGAGGAACTTCTACATGATTGT
The DNA here is from genome assembly GCF_024500385.1 of Phyllopteryx taeniolatus. Classification (NCBI taxonomy): domain Eukaryota; kingdom Metazoa; phylum Chordata; class Actinopteri; order Syngnathiformes; family Syngnathidae; genus Phyllopteryx; species Phyllopteryx taeniolatus. The sequence goes on from NC_084506.1 coordinate 8,817,814, forward strand.
GCCCCCACTGGTCAGTACCAATCCATTTTCCATGTGACATGTGACTCATCTCCATTGGCAAAAGCGGATACTAACGGGGAGTATTTCTTGTCCATGGTCAACCGGGCTGAGACGATACTATTTGGGAATATATGGAAAGAAAGGCGTGACCAAAAAAAATGAACCAACATGCTAATGTTAGCTTGGCATGCAACTGACTGACTGTATCATACACATGCTTAACCTCAAAACCAGTTTTTCCCAACCTTGATTGAGCGAAACAGGCCCACATTTCGTGTGGAGTAAGTAAATTGAGACGGACGAGCTCATCGCGCAGATCACCGAACAAAGATATCTATGTATACTGACGTAATGATCCCATCTCAATGTCATAACAATTTGAATGAAATAAATGATAGATTTCTGACCAATTGAAAGTGAATTTTGATCATTTCCCACGGCACACTTGATGTAAACTTGGGAAGCACTGCTCTAAACTAAAGCAAGAAGAATGACATGAGACAACACTTCTCAAGTTTGCCGCAGTGCTACTGGCCAGTAGAACTTTTTTTTTTTGTTACATCACACTTATTGAAGCATCCAAAATTCAAATTTGAATTCAATTTACTGCTTTAATGGCATGGGATAAAAGGCAGTATGAAAGGTCACTTGTGTGATGACATTTTCAGTATATTTGACACATTTTACGCCAGCAAATCCGTTTGTCCTTTAGACTGTAAACTTCGTTGAACATTCCATCAGCTGCAAAGAGAAGCTCAACAAAAAGAACAAGACCGGAGCTGCTTTTACAGATGATGGATTTGCTATGGGCAAGTGACCTTCATTGAAAGAAAACACCACTAAAGCCGGACACACGCGCGTGGCTGCTTGACTCTTGATCCATATCCTCTGCTTTCCCCCCAGGTGTGGCATACATTCTGAAGCTGCTGGACCAATACCTGGAGTTTGACTCCCTGCACTGGTTCCATTCAGTGAGCGATAAGTACAAGAAGGAGATGAACACCGTGGTGAAGGAGCAGCACCTCCACTCTGCCAGTCAGGATCAAAAGTTGCTGCAAACAATGAACCTCACTCAGAAAAGACTAGATCTCTACCTTCAGGTACCGGCTCCATGCAACTTGGCCTCTTCTCATGAGTTTTTCTGCTCCTTCAAAGGTCTCTTGAGCAGGGAGGGGATAAATCCATTAAGCATTCAGGGTTATCCAGTTGGGAGCTAGGAAATATGCCCTAAAAGTCATGATATGGTCAAAATAATGACCAATTAATTCTGCACATGCTGTGATCTCTATCTGCAGGAGTTTGAGCTGCTTCACTTCTCCTTAAGCAGCGCCCGTATTTTCTTCAGAGCAGACAAGACAGCAGCTGAGGAAACTCAGGAAAAGAAAGATAAAGGTCTATTAATGAGTCCTAAATGACAGTATATAAAGCCCAAGTGCCTGGGAAAGATAGCTTTGTGATAAATGAATCATGAAGTCTTGGTAGTTTTATGCTTCATCTTCTTTCCCCAATAGAAGACGCCTCTAAAGCTGGAAGTTCCGATGGGCCCAGTCCTGCAGAACCTGGATCAAAGTGACTGTTGGGATTTCAGCAGCAAGCGGACAATGAAAGAGAAGATGATGCAACATGTCAGACTGCACTCTGTGGAACATGTGGCTCATTTCTAAAGACTGTAAATTGGACAACATTACCAGGGAAGAATGAAAAGATTTGAATGATTTTTTTTTTTATAGCAAATACAATGAGAGTATGTGCTTTTATCAAAGAATGTGTACTCATTGAGGAATTATGTGCAATGTGTCTTTTTCCATCCATCCATTTTATGTACTGTGTATCATGACTAGGTATCAGCTGACTTTGTGCGAGCAGTGCGGTATACCCTGAACTTAGTTGCCAGCCAATCACAGGGTGTGTTTTCCCATTTACTGAGTTGAGATAATAATATAATAGCGCAAAGCTTTCAAGTTGCCAAACAGCCTTCACAAACTCAAATAAGTACAATCTGTTCATTTTTCTTTTGCTGTGCTTTATACAAATATCATTTCTGTGTTACGCAACGTTATTGTCAAAGGCTGCATTGTGATTGTTCATGGCCTCGTCGGGTGTTCGCTCGGATTTTAACGCCTCAGAATGCACAGTAGCAACGTATTGAATGTTTGTGTGCCATATTTGCATACAGCTAATTTTTGGAGTCCTTTTACCACATTGTTTAATGTATATGTGCCTTTCTAAATTGTAGATGCATCTGACTATACAATACCAGATTAATGTGAAAATAAATACACAGAACTATTCTGTCATGTCTTGCACAATGCAAGACTATTTTTTGCAGCACTGATACATCATTGCATTTTACACATTTCCTAATTTTCTATCTATTAGTGTTATATGTAATTGCACAAAATGACAGTCCATCAATTTAACATACTTGGATACATATTTGAAAACTAATAAAACTTGCACTTTGAAATAATTGTTTGTCAATCTTGTGGATACTAAAAAAAAAAAAACTAAATATGAGCAAGTCATAGAATATATTTACTTGGTTTAGGGCTTTTCTTAAAAGCTAAAATAAAGTGTGTCATTTTTTCCTGTGTTTGGTTGAAGACTGCAGGAGCCAGTTTTAAAACCACACAGTACAAGAGACACTGATTCAGTAAAGCTTTTGTCTGCTTTAATACAAAGATGAAGCAGTTGCTTCAAGAAATACAAGACAGATCTGTACTGATTTTCTCCACAAATTTCTATGAAATTCAGCTGTCCAAACAGCTTCGACTCACTTTTCTATTTTTCCTTTGTACTGAAAACTAGGTTGTTTTTTTTTTGTGTTTGTCATGTTGATTTTGTTGTTTAAGATGAGAATCAGGCAATCGCTTGCGAGACATCCTAACATTTTTTGATGCCCAATGCTGTGTTCCAGGCTCTCCAGCAAATATCCTGTTCCTTCCACATATTGCATCCATGCTTACCTCAAAAATGAGGTACAAGGCAGGGCATGATTTCTTCCAAAATAGATGTCATATATATATATATATACTGTATACACATATATATTGCAATCATATATACACATTGAAAATTACATATACTAATCCATGTAATGTAAAGAAAAAAAAATGTACACAATTCTTAGAAAATTGTAACAAAGACTGGAAAGTGTTTTGTTTGCCGGTGTTTAGCCTCTAAGAGGATTTTGTCCATACTGGTGGACACTGAAGTAGCCCACACTTCACAAGCTCAAAGCTCAGCTCAGAGACATCAGGAGAAATGAGAGGGGAAATAGCTGGTGGTGGAAGAAAAGAAGAATGGGAAAAAATAGAAGCAAAACAAATGCAGGGAGTGGTGGCATAATAAAAAGCACAAACAAATGTTGTGTTCTTTTATTACTAAATATAGTGCAACAATAAACATTGCATTTCTTTCACTTTGAGTCTGAGGATTTGAACTTTGCCTTCCCCCTCACTTCTTCTGGTGTTACAGACGAGGGTCAGCCCTCCTTCCTGGGAGAATTCAGACTGAGACGTAAACATAACACAGACCCTGCTCAAAACAAGACAGAAAAAAACGGGGGGAAACAAATAGAATAAAAACAAAAGTGTTTGTGTTTTGGGCAGCATGAACATTTGGGAAGGAAGGGCAGTTCTGATGTCAGACAAACACCCCCCCCCTGCAGTCAAACAGACAACTCCTCGAGGAATAAAAACCAGGCTGTGAGAACCATAGCGCCCTCCTGGACAACAGCATTATGTGCAGGAACAGCTGTAGCCTTGTGGACAGGTCGGTCGGCCTTAGAAGGCCTGCTGGGCTGGGTTGTAGTTGAATGTGGTTGGCACGTGAGGCCTCTCTTCCAGCTTGTCATACTCCAGATGGAATTCCTTAGATTTGCAGACAATTTTGGACACCAAAAATGAGCTCTTCTGAGAGGCACATAAAGCAGAACTCGGCAGCGGGGTATTTACCTTTGCCACTTTTCTCCAGTTAAGACAGTCAAAAAAGTAGTAGGTTCCCCTCTCATAGGCGTTGGTCTTCAGTGTCGGCTCCATGCCAGGTGCTCTTGTGATCCAAAGTCGCTCCTCTTTGTGGTACCGCCAGTCCCGGTTAAAGCTAGGGAGACGAGGGATTTAAAACCCCGTAACTTCGTCAGCATAAGACAAGGGTTGAAAAATCTATATGTTCACTACTCACAGTTCTACTGCTGCCAGAAGCTGTAGCAAGTCTCCACCGTTCATATAGTACAAGTAGAACAACAAGTCTTCACCGTATCGAGACAATTTAATAGCAGCCAGCTGGAGGCAAGGCAGCAGGGCCACAAAAGATGAGCACAGGACCAAGATGCACAGTTCCAAAACAACTTGAACACTGCATCCATTTACAGTGGAACCTCTCGAGTCGAACGATTTGAAATTCCAGGTAGATTTATGGTTAAAAAAAAAAATATATATATATATATATATATACCTCTTAAGTCACGCAAATGCGCACAAGAACTGGGCAAATGGCGCTCGACCTCAGTTTAGCTCGGTACAATCATTTACAGCTTAACTGGCAATCAAGTCCATATCAATCACGAACGAACAGAATTGTTCCATCTTCAATCATTTGTGATAGTATACAAACTATAAATCATAATATAATAAGCACACACTGTAATCTCTGCATGTTCACCACATCACGTCTGCCGCGCATGCATATTAAGAGTGAGTATTCAAATTTTCTTTTTCTTTTAAATAGCAGTTAACTTAGCACTTGTTCGACAATCAAATGACAAATCAATGTCAAAGAACTAAACCTGAGATGCCAAAACTTTGTTATATTTGAAATGTGCGTTATTTATCAGCTGCTGTTTACTTAACATTTAAAGCATTGCATGTACTCGCTTATGGGGTGGCGGGTGGGCATTTCTTTTGTTTGAGGTCTTTTCACTAGGCGCGAGAATGTGAAGTAGCTCCGTACAAAACTTGCAAAACTTGACATAATAAACCTTGATCGTAAACATCATCCACATCTGATCCGGATTTCTTTCCGTGGATCTCTTTCACATCGAGACGTCGATGCATAATTCTTTTACTCTCCGCTACGCGTCCTCTGATGGCCGCTGCATGTAACGAGAGCAATATTAATCAATATCGCAATATTCTTGCGTTAAAGATTCTCAGGTTTAGTTTCCCTTTGAAATATTGCCTGTAGGTTTTTCTGATGGCAACCGTCAGACCCCTGGAAGAAGTGTATTCAATATGGATTCATTTTCTATGAGTAAAATTGGGTGAAAATAAATAAATAACTCGATAAAATCGGGGGGGCCCCTCGGAACAAATTGCATTAGATCTTAGAGGTTCCACTGTACTTTGTTGAATTACCTTGTCCCTTATGTGGATATTGGTCAAGTACTCCGATGGAACATGGAAGTCTAATGAAATAACACAGGTGAAATAAGTATTACGAGAGAACCAACTTGTATCCAGGTTGATGTCTTACCAATATCTTGGGGTCGACAAGGTGCTGAAGCCCACGGTGACGCAAACTTGGGGTAAAGGTTTCTATCGAGAGAGGAAGCAGCGGTCAGTCGTACTTTTGGGATGCGGTCCGTGTTACCGTATTGTTCGCTGAGGGTTAGGGTTACAATCGTACTCTGGTGAATTTAAATTGAGACCCAGTGTTGTGAGGTCGCTTCCGAGCGCTAGGTGGACCATGCCCGGATCGGTTTCTGCTGCCCGGATGAACGTCAAAAGGCCAATCATGCCAAATTGGTCAGTCACCATGCCTGAGGGAATATTCGTCACCCGACCTGCAACCAACCGCAAGACATGACAAGGCTTGGAGAGTCAACTTCTCGTTATACACTATGGCACACTGACTCAGCTTTCTTAAGCAGTGAGAGCTTGTCTACCTTAAACTGCTCACTCCATGGAAATGCAGCAATACAATGACAGCGCTCACCGTCGGGCAACACCTGGATCCCTTTCTTCTGGTTGTTGTTCTGCGCCGAGGCCGTCTTGTCCCCGGGGAACTTGGGCCCATCTGCGTTGGATGTGCTCTTACTTGTGGAGTTCAAGTTCTGAACAAATCAAGAGCACGGAAAATTCAATAGCATAAGATCATAAAAGGATCGTCTGGTATCCTGTGGTGTGGCGCGCTTACAGTTTTATTATCATCACTGGTCAGCGACGGATCCTTGTAGTTTGGGCCGGGCAACGCAGGGAAGTCCTCATTATGGATCGAGAAATCCTGCGTCTGTTCCGTTGATGGTTTTGTCACCATTCCAACTTGTTAGTCAGGAACACAACAATGGCACAGTTTTAGACAAAAAGCCCAGTATTATATGCTATTCGTGTTTTTCCAGACTTGGTAAAGACGTAAGTTGCCCATTGGATTCATAAGTGATTTCAAATTTTTTTTGAAACCTACCATAAGGAGCTCTTCCAGCCAACGGGTTAAGCACTGGCGTTGGGTTGCCAGTCCCTTCTCTCCGACTCCTGTCTGCTAACGCCGGGAAATCTGACAGATCCAGTCCCGCGAGGTTTTCACTCCCATCTGTAGCAGGTGAAGGGAGGAGAACATGCGATTCATTCAATTCACTAGAAACTTACAAAATATCAGAAATTCATAAATCGCATTTCAATTTAACAAGTCAAACTCAAGCACAGAATTCCTGCCTAATTTCCATATTACAAATATTTGTTATTGTCTCATGTTATATTCCAATTTTTGAAATGCTGAATGTAGGTGTTCGTTAGCCCGAAGCTAGCCATCCATCCTTTTTCCGTACCGCTTCTCCTCGCTAGGGTCGCGGGCGTGCTGGAGCCTATGCCAGGTATCTTCGGGCGAGAGGCGGGCTACACCCTGAACTGGTCGCCAGCCAATCGCAGGGCACATATAAACATACAACCGTTCGTACTCACAATCACACTTACGGACAACTTAGAGTCTTCAATTAACCTGCAAAGGCAAATCATCAAAACTAATTACAAAATTTCACCCTGTGCGTAGTGAATCTACACATTGAGTTTGACATTTTGAATTGTACTCCTAAAATAAACTCCGTTTTCCATGATATACTAGTTCGGTGGGATGCAGCTATATTGTTTGAGTGGGGGGGAAAAAACCTCTACTTCTAAATGACAACGTTGGTTTAACATACTGACCTGTGCCATTGAAGATATTGCTTGATAATGAGTTGTTCATCCCAAAAGCCTGGTTGCGGTTCATTCCAAAGCCAGACATGCTGCACCACGCAGGAAAATCAACACAAATTAGAGTTTAGACTAGACTTTACACCGATTTTATCGGGCTGATCGGTATCGGCCGATAAATAGCATTTTATGCCGATCGGCTTTAATGTCATAATTCACCGATCCGATCAATGCTCCGCAAGAGACCTTTACCCCGCGTTGCCATCGTGCACAGTATATTTGAATCCAAAAGCTGGTTTATTTTTAGCCTTGTCGCGCGTCTTTTGACGTAGTATTGGAAATATCTGACCGCTAATAAAGTTTTTTTTTTTTTTTTTTAAATTAAATTAAATTTAAAACATGCTGGCGGTGTGGAACAGGCAACACGTCCGAGACAGACAACACGTAATGCCTGGATCAGACTACAAGACAAATTTGCTCTTTCACGATTGCACTTAAAAAAAACTTTTTTTACGATCATTGGGCTTTATCTTGTCAATACACGCGTTACCGTGGCGATGACAAAAAAGAGTGGATCATGCCGACTATATTATAAGACCAAAATGGGGGAAAATGTGCGTTGGTGGTCACCGGTGCTCGGGAGAGGACGTTCGTTCGAGGCTTGCTTGAGGTATGTTCCCGTACTTTGAATACGATACGATACGGCTCGCAAGCAGGCAACAAAAACGTTATGTAGCATAGCAAGCGAGTGGTAGCCCAAACGGTTGGACGTAAACATGCCGCCGTTCTGTCGAATCATGCTCAAAGGTTTTGGTGTGGGTGAAGTCATTTAATTACAGTAAGTTAGCACCCATTATTTCTGTCATGTAACGTTGGTTTGACCTGACTGATTAGAGTACACGATCTGACGAGAGCAGTGATTTGTTTTATGGAGTCAAGGAACACATTTTGCAATTGGAAAATCTCACGGCACATCAACAAACAAAAATGTCACAAAACGTGGATACGTTCATTACTGTATTTACTTGCTGCCATCTAATAGAAGATCATTCATTTGTTCTGTCTGTCACTATGCCTCACTGGCATAAATAGAGGAACAAAGATACATTATTTATTGTAAATATATTTTTTGGAGCAATTAAGTACACAAGTATATACAGTAAATGTCATTTAAATAGACACATTCCTCCATCTTGTGATCGGATCGGTGATGGGGTATCGGTTTTTTAAACTCGCTGATCGGTGATCAGCCCCAAAAATCCTGATCGTGTAAAGCCTAGTTTAGACATACTTGGAAAAATTATAAAGACTCTGACAGAGAGGTCTTTAAAGTCGAAAAGGGACGTATTATACACAAGCATAAGCAAGAGCATGTGTATTCATCAAACTACTGGCTCATACCTGTTTACAGTGAAGGCCTGACGTGCTGGTTGCTGTTTGGGCATACAGATGATACTAGGAGAGCTGCGATTGGGGCTGCCGAGGCCCGAGCTGCTCATACTATTGGTCCTGCCGCTCATGCCGAGGCCTTGACCGACCTGAGAGTGGTTCAGCATGTTCCTTGTGTTCATCGGTAAAGACCCCCTATTGAAAGAAACGGGGAAACATTTATTGGTCTATTTTATTTCTCGAATCAAGTTAGGTCAATTTTTAATTCCAGCTGTACTAAAGTGTTGTGAGCCTGGCACCTGCTCGGTGAGGGAGGCGTATGGAGGGACATGGTGGGGACACCAGTTGTGGGGGTGATGTGACTTTGTAGCTGGGTGCCTTGTGTTAAATTTCGGTTCAACTGAGGCGTACTGTTCCCCATGCCTCTTACCGAAAAGCCGAGTGCACCTGCAGAGGAAATAATAACAATGGTAAAATGTAAATAGAGCCAAGCAATGCAATTAAGAGTCGGTGCATCCAAAATGTTCACAAAATGGCCCTTTCAATACCGGTCTGATGGTCAGGTTGGTGTTAAAATACACATACAAGTGCTGCACAATATATACGTTTTTTTTTAACATTTTAAATATCTTTTGTGTGTCACTGTTCCCAGACTCACTTTGTGGACCGTACAAACTGGCACCAAGTTGTGACAGCTGCCCCGACGACGAGGATGGCGAAGGTGACGACAGCATCTGGAGGGGAACATTAGCCGTGAGAACACAAGCCCTTCGATAAACGGTGGCCCACGTTAGGACTCAAAAGAGCTCACGTCTTTGTCCGACCGATGTGGGAACATCGACGGCTGGTTGTAGTACATGCTTTCATCAGCAAAGTCGTTGTCCACTACCTCAACGAACTCTGCAAATTTCTTTCTCGAACCAAACATGCCTTTTGTCACCTGAAGAGAGAGTAAAGACGGATGTTAAGTATCTATGAAGGTTAGCGTACGACCAAGAACAACAAACATCTCAGATCCTTTGCCCCATCAGACTTTACAACAACTTAGCCAGCGTTAGGAGCACAAGTCAGCAATAGGATTTGAGTGTAGACTCAATCTGGATTACACATTGCAAATAATTGTGGATACTTTTAAAAACAGTTTCTAACTTATTTTTACTTTTAACCTGGGTTGTTTTTAAGTGATGTGCAATGTCTTTTTATGTATTTGTGAGCCATGTGAGCCATTGTATGGACGACTGAATTTCCCTATGGGCTTAAATAAACTATCTATCCATCTATTAAAAGCCACTTTTGCACTGCTCCTTGTATTTCACGCAATAACAGATATTCAGCCAAACGCTCCCATTAATTGAGCAGTTCAGATATAAACTACACATCCCCCTCGATTACAAATATGATTACGATATTACGACACAATACATATTGAGGGGGTGCACACGTAATTGTTTGCTACATGTTACAAAGTTTACCATATTATGTATTTTGTACCAATGTAAGGACTTGGCTGCGATGCTAAGAGGCTAGTTAGCTAAAGACCTGGCCAACTAGCTTGTGTAGGCAGGTAGAAGCAAGCTCCGTGCTTGTATATAGCGTTAGCTTAGCTCGCTAATGTGGCTTCGCAAACGAACCACTAAGCTAATAACAACATATACCCGTGCGTCTTTTGCGCGTGTTTAGAATACACACGGACTCGACTTCCTAACGGTCGCAAAAGCAGGCTAGATTGCATAAACCCGGAGACAGATGCCTCTTTCTCTGCTCAATTTACGCTCCGTTTGCAAGGCAGCAGCAGCAACAATCAGAGGAAGCTAGCAGCTAAAGGAACCGTCTCCCCCCCCCCCCCGTGAAAAGGTACAGGAAATCACCAGGGCTAATTTCTCTCATTCATTTGAACGAGCTGAGCCGCGCGTCGTTTTAAAAAGGCGACATACAATTAAAAATAGCCTCACCGCATCAATTTCACTTGACTTCGTTAAATCCAAGATGGCTGTGTTCTCAACCGAAAAAAAAGGAATAGCCTTTACCCTTTGACCTTACAACCTGCAGACCACTTCCGTACACAAACCTGAACAAGTCTGTGTCGTTCACACCGGATGATGCTCAGCCCCGAGCGAACGTGGCAAACATTTACTTTGAACAATGAGAATTATCTCAAACTATCGCCACACCCCTTCTATTATTATACATTTGCTTTGTAAACACAGTAACTCACTTCTGCAAGCTTTCATTTCTGCTTTCCTTCAGGTCTCATTTCTAAAACGACAACAGTCTCTTTTACAATTGAACACACAACAAGCAAATGAAGAGACAAATATCTGGAAACGATTCCAAAATAAGGAGTCAAGCAGCACTGTGAACTGGTAGTTAACACGTCTGCCTAACAGTTCTGAGGTTTAGTGTTTGATTCTCGGCTGCAGCCTTCTTGTGTGGAATTTGCATGTTCCACCTGTGCTCGCTTAGGTTTTCTGCGGGTACTCCAGTTTTCTCCTACATTCCTAAAACCTGCATGTTAAAGTCATTGAAGACTCTAAATCACAGGTGTCAAGCTCAAGGCCCGGGGGGGGGGGGCAGATCTGGCCCGCCACATCAGGATCAGAATCAGAATCATCTTTATTTGCCAAGTATGTAAAAACACACAAGGAATGTGGTAATCCGTTTTTTTTTTTTTTTTTGACAATTGTGCAAAATGATGGCGAGTCCTCTAGCAATTAGAGCAGTTTGAAATGACTAGTAGAACAATAGTCTGGTGCAGTGACCATTTTGCAAATTGCGCAGAGACTTCAAGAAATGTATGCAGTTTAAAGTGACTAGTAGTGTGACAATCTGGGACAATGTCAATTGTGCAAATGGTGCAGATACTTCTCAAGCACATGAGTGGCCAGTATTGGTCAGCAACAGATATGCAAGTAGTGCAGCGTGGCGAGACTACTACGGTGAGTGCACGAATAATGTATACTTGGCTCGACAGAGATGTGACAACCATTTCGAGACCAAAAAAAACAATTTATGTGTCCCTTTAAAGCAAATCATCTGGGTCAACTTCCATGATTCTTGCACAAATCTGTACCAAAATACAAATTGTCATATGTAATAAATAATAACGTTTTTTTTGTTACCAAACCCCTTTTCACAGTCAGGAGAACGATAGTTATCCTATTATCCTTGATTTCTGATTTCAAAACTAGTTGTCCATGCACTTGTTGTGCGTATGTAATAATATAATGAGGTGATTAACCATTTGTGGTTTCACAGTCGGCCCTCTGAGGGAATTAGTAACATCGGGGTACCTGAATTACACAAATGTACAGAAAAGGTACGGACATATATTCTCACTGTCATTGAGTCTGAATGGAACTCACGTTGTCTGTACAGAAGAAAGACAAGTCCACCACTCTACCATGAGTGACTCCAATTCCCAACATTGTAGTTTGAAATGGTTCTGGAGGGAATTGTTAAGGTCCAACTTGCTGCCTTCAAAGTACTCAACCACATTGGTGGCCCACTAGAGAATAAAAATAGTTACTTATACAGAATGGCCATAACATTAGGTACACCTACAAACTGGAATGACATCCAATATTGAGGTGGCCAGATTGAAAGATTCTGCCTTTACACTGCTTCATAATAATTTGCTGTCATATGATTCTCAAAGGCACAATTATAGATGGCGGCATGGTGGGTGACTGGTTAGCACATCTGCCAGTTCAGGGTGGACCCTGCCTCCTGCCCGCAGTTAGCTCGGATAGGCTCCAGCGTGCCCGCAACCCTAGTGAGGATAAGCGGTGTAGAAAATGGATGGATCACAGCTGTTATTAGACTGTGCAGATGGCGCATCCATTAATCTGATACCTGTAGGTAATCCACAACACAATTTGTCAAACTTGTCACAGCATACTGTATTTTCCTGAGTTTACTGCGGACGTAATCACTACTGATATCTCATTGACTGAAATGTTTCAGTAGAAAACAAATGCATTGTCAACAATGTTCATCACATGGTTCACTGTGTGTACTGCTAGTTACCTGTCAGAGGGCACAAGTCTATAAGAGGACGAAGAGGGAAGAGGAAATGTGCTATAAAAAAATCTGCCTGTGAACAATGACCAGAGCCTCTTCTGATAAGGAACATGACATTCCATCCAGTTGGATTCAGTGTAAAAAAAAAAACATCTCCAGTAAAGGTATGTCAGACACTTCTGGAATAACTAAAAAACGTTTTGAAAGAAATGCAAATAGAAACTAAGTAAATTTCAAATCTTGAATTCTGAGTGGCGATGAAATTGAAGTCATGATTGATCCAGAACAAAGTGAATACAGGTACTCTCAATGTGGCAAACACAACTGTCCCACCAAACACTCTCCACTACACCTTAATATTGCAGGAACATGTAATCTTTTCACCAAAGGAAACACTACAGCTGTTTGAAATGTAATACAGCACACAATTATAGTTCAGTTCCTCAACTTGTATACTATACTTAAAATGTCACAATTGTCTGCTGTTTGTTATCATCTTTATGTGCTCCTGAATGCAGATTCATTAATTATTTGATGTCGGAGGAAACTATTCAAACAGTCAATTCTTTGTCCATCTGTTTTCTCAGTCCAGATGATGAACTGTGTCCAGCCCTATTAAAGCAGGATATCTAAGACTTTTGCAGTAAACCCTTGCCATGCATATATATCCATGACACGCTGTGCCCCTCCCTGTCTTTCCCTCTGTCCCAACTCTGTCATCTCAGGGAAGACGAGGGGGAAGTCATTTGGCACAAATTGGGAGGAGAAAGCTGTTAGTGGTTGCATTGAAAGTCTGGGCAAAGCTCAGAGAGACTGAGTTACGCACTGGGGAACATCCGCTCGGGGAATCCAATGCCTTTTCAGCTCATTATCCTGGATAAACACATTGCTAACTGTCTGCGATAAAGATAGTCATGGATCAGATACCTGTATGCTGGAAAGTAGGTCATTTGATTTATTTCTTGTTTCTTATATTTATGAATTTTGATTATTTCAGTAGTGAATGTTCATTGCTGTTGTATATAACTCATCTGTGTATATTTGTATCTGATGAAATGGTGTAATTAGCACCCTTACTGTCTGATTGTCGCTTAATAGACCAATATATAACATAGATCATTTCTAATCTACCAACTGCTGTTTTCCACATACAGTATTTTCATGTACTCTGGCACTGGATTGGAGGAGTTCAAGTTGAATGCCATGAAAAATATGTAAAGATGGCAACTGCTTACCTAGATTTCCTGTGAATGACCAGCAAGGGGGCAAAATGGGGAATGCCATGCGAGGTGTTCTTGCCTTCATTCCGTCAGAACGCTGTCAACGCTTCTTAGTGGGGGATCTGAAGGAGATGCCACTTGATCGGACTCTGGACCTGAGTAGCCGTCAGTTGCGGCAGTTACCTGTTGCTGCTTGTGTGTTTGACGAGCTGGTGAAGCTCTATCTGAGCGACAACAACCTCAGCAGCTTGCCTAATGAACTGCGCCAACTGAGAAAGCTTCAGCTCCTGGCCCTTGACTTTAACTGCTTCGAAGAGCTACCCGCAGTTGTCTGCAGACTACCTCAGCTTAGCATCCTTTACTTGGGTAACAACAGACTCTACCACCTCCCCAACGAACTCCAGGAGCTCAAGGAACTTAACACCCTGTGGCTGGAGACAAATTGCTTCACAGTCTTCCCAAACGTGGTTTGTGAGCTTCCCAATCTCAAGACCCTGCACCTCGGCTATAACCAAATACGCTGCTTACCGTACGAACTTAACAGCCTGGAAGAGCTGAGAAGTATCTGGCTGGCTGGTAACGAGCTGACGGAGTTCCCGCCAGTGTTGTTGGAAATGCACTTCCTAGCTGTCATTGATGTGGATCGAAACAAAATCCACAGCTTCCCCACTCTCGCTCATTTGCAGGGCCTAAAACTTGTAATATATGACCACAATCCATGTGTTAATGCCCCAATGGTAGCTGAAGGAGTTAGACGGGTCGGGCGCTGGGCGGACTGTTCTGACGATGAGCAGGAAGATGAGGTTTCGAAAGCCAAGGTCATCGAGATCGAGCCAGAGATGGAGCTCAACATCTAAGGTCGAGGAACAAAGTGACATTCAGCAGTGGCGAGGCCTGGAAGCCCAGGACGCCACTCAAGTGGATCACTTGACGCACAGGGGTGTGCGGTGCCTTCATACCATTGGTATTTCAGCCATATATGGGAAAGCAAAATGTAACGGGTTGATCGTAAAGGAAAAAGAGTTCATAAGTCAATATGTGATTGGAACTCATTACGGGCTAAGGAACCATATTTAGTAACTGGTAAGTCAAAATGAACAGAGGAAAAGTTATCATTTAATGAAAGAAAAGTGTATTAGACTCCTATGTGCTTATTTTGTATTATATATATATATATAATTATTCTTTGTATTAATTTTGGAAGGAAAATTTTACTAAATTAATTGGGGTACAATTAACCATTTATTCATTACATTTTACATAATTATATTGTATTTGCATATACTGTATATTTTGTATAATTCGATTGATTTATTCTATTGTAATATACCTGTAGTATATAGGTAATGTTAAGTTCTGTGATATTTTTATTTTTTTTTTGGGGGCGGGGGGGAGGGGGGAGTGTTAAGTGCTTTGGGAATTGTTTTATATATATTTTGGGGGGTACAACAAATAACTGATTTGATTCATATCCAGTGTCCAAAAGCTTTGATTGAGGGACACAGTGTGTATCACTGAAATGAAGTGGATCCTTTCACTGGAAACAATGTGCAGTATTTTTACCTGATTAACTGAAGTGGCATGTACGACAATACCGGACACAATTATACTGGCTGAGAACTTCAGCCATTTTACAGGTTACGCAGCCTGCAGGTGTCAGCAGGCACATTATAAATATGTTCGTACCATGAATACATAGTGAACTATTATGCGTTGGTTTGGCATTAGGGCAAAAGGAGATATACATCTTAAGTTATATTTCCAGGCCAGTAATAAATGTGTAGCTCCACTCAAGCTAAATGTGGTGAGGTTATGATACAAGTGATGGATGGGGTACGCAGTCAATTAGTGCACTCCATATCCAGAACAAT
Source organism: Phyllopteryx taeniolatus (assembly GCF_024500385.1). NCBI lineage: Eukaryota > Metazoa > Chordata > Actinopteri > Syngnathiformes > Syngnathidae > Phyllopteryx > Phyllopteryx taeniolatus. The sequence continues at coordinate 8,833,441 of NC_084506.1, forward strand.
GCATAATTCATCTGATAGATTGGGGATGTGGCTTTTAATGAAGCCTGCTAATGGGCATAATTGTCACTGCATTACTGATATCATCAAAGATTCTCTGAACACACTGTCATTTCAAATCTTTCCAACGTGTATTCAGCATTTCTAAGCACCACAATCGTAACTCATTGGTAGTTTGTCATTTTGCAATACTATATGCTTTTTATTCCATGTTCACTATACTGTAATTAGACAACATAATCTATCGTAAATAGCATTATCATATAATAATAATAAGCAGTGAGGAATTTGGTGGTTAAAATCCATAGAGCAAATCCAATGGAAATCAGAGACAGTAGTGCATCATTATTGTCTTTACATTTTTATTCAGTGACAACAAACGCCTTTTCATCCACTTTATTAGACACACACATTGACTAGAACAAAACAAATAAAGCCTGTCATTATCTTTGGTATCATAACTTACTTAGACCCAAGCGGGTGACCCTACGTCCATCCATTCTCTTCACTGCTTATCCTATTTAGGGTCACAGGGCACTGGAGCCTATCCCGGCTTACTTCAGGCGAAAGGCAGACTACACCCTGAATTGGTCGCAGGGCACACAGAGACAGACAACCATTCAGACTCACGTTCACACCATCACTGAGTGGGAAGTGAACTTACGCTGCTCAGGCAAATGTACCACTCAACCATCAGTGACTGCGGGGTGACCCTATTCAATAACTTTAATACCAACCATGAGCTGAGAAACACTTCAATTCAAAACATGTCAATGTTATATCAAGAGCCACAATGAAACATATATAACTTAAAACAGCCATCTAAAACATGCTTATTTTCTGTGAAACAATACATACAGTTTTCAACCATTATCTTGCGTTTATGCAGTGTAAATCTGACAAGTACTGATGGGAAGAAACCCAGTTTTGTAATAGACTGGATTTTTTGACTAAATGTGCAGAGGTTAAATGAGCTATTGCACTCAGACAAAACTTCACTTAGTGCAATATGAGAAGAACGAAGCATATAAACAGATACATGAAGCCCCACAGAAACAATTAAAAATAAAGATAGTATTTTTCTAGGGTAACTGCTTGTGAAGAGCTTTGTGGAAAAAGCAACGTCTTAGAGACATTCCACATTTTAACCTGACTTTTTTTTTTTTTTTTTTTTTTTAAGTGTGTGCGCTATCTTTAAAAAAAAAAACAAGCCGTGTAACATTTTAATAGTTGTAGACAAATTGCAGATTATAGGAGTGCATTACAGTGACCAATTGACACTTGACAGAAATATTGTCTCTTATCAAGACGGAATAAAACTATGCATAATATATTCTCACTGTGCTACATATTCTTGACCTCTAATAGTGTGCGTTCGTTTGTGTTAAGATCTGCTACTTTATCCAATGGAATGATATTTGAGTACCGTTTATACACTCTTAAGTATTCTTAATTTCAAGATGCCCCATTAGTCTAAAGGCTTTTTGATTGCCCAGATCTCTGTCGGAGTGTTGTCTCACGCTGCTCTATTTCCTCGGGCAATACCGAGTCAGGAGACACATCCATTTTGGAATTGGGAACATCGGCTTCAGTGGCATTTACTTCCACAAAGGATGTTTTTGATGACTGCGTCGCCACCGTGTCATCAGCCTGGTCATCAGATGCATCATTCATAGATCCAATCACTTTTGGGTAATCAAGCTCCTTCTGGGAATTTTCTTTCTCCATGCGTTTCTTCACCTCCTCCCTCCTCTGCTGCATGCGTGTGCTGTCCCCCATCATGACTTTGATGCGTACTTGATCCGGCGGCCAAAGCCCACCCCATATGAATTGCAGGTAGCTGAAAAGCACAATCACACCAAGGAAGGCGAAGTTGGTGCCCACACCGATCACCGCAGAAGTCAGGGGGAAGTTGTACAGGACATAACGGACGCCTGTGAAATACGCATGGATGCGAAGCTGGGATGAGTAGATCTGCACACGTTTGGATTGGATCTCAATGACTGTGCCAACGGTGGGTTGATAAGTGTTGGTCTTGTAGGCAGAGAACAGCTCGACTTCTATGAGCTGCTTCTGTTCAGCCATTCCAGTCAGCAGGAGAGGAGAGAAGAAGAAAGTGCTGAGGGTCTGCAAAAGGGTGGAGCGGTAATGAAGCATTGTTGAACGTCTGACGGATGACAACATCTTCCCACCTTTGGTGTAACACGACATCTTGACCATAAACATGCCCAGTTCTTCATTCACAGGAGATTCTGGCAGCTCCAACTCCAAAGATATTCGATAAGGTTGGCCGTAAGCCATCACCTGGTCCCTGTCGTTCTTCAAGAGGGAGATGTTGGCCGTTGGGAATGAGCAAAGTTCTGATTCTGACGCATCACAATCAGAGCTGTAGTAGAAGTGCACAGGGGCGGAGAAGCTCACGGTGGGCATGTAGGAATAATAGAAACTACCGTAAAGGAAAATGGACACCCAGAGCAGCAGACCCAGAACACAGAAAAGTACAGCAGCTTGGAATAAAGTCCTCCGGGCCTTCAGGAGAGTCACGGCTGCCACATCGTGCAGCCAGTGCAGAACCGGTCCCATCGAACCCCCCATCGTGCTTGATCCAGTTTTCCTTGTCCCGAATCTGGCAGCTCTTCCTGTCTGCGGCTCTGCTGGCCGCTGCCCCGATGGTGCTTCTTTATATTCAAACATTAATGGGCGGCTCCACTGCGACCGTGAAATGGATCATTTTCACTTCGACATGTCAAGGCAGTCGTTGCAAACGTGAGGACATCTACTTGCAATCTGTCATGCCACAAAAAAAAAGCAAGCGGTAATGGGATTCTAATGATTAAGGCGCCACATTTTCCCCGCCGAGCTCGATAAACTGGTTAGTTTAACAGTTGCCGTGTAGCTTTGACGAGTGACCAACGACCCGGAAGTGTTCGGAATACCACTTCCTTCCTTTGTACTAGCATAGGTGCTACTAGCTGGACGACTTGGCGAGGCGGAGGCTTGCTCGCAGTCTCACAGGTCAAACAACAAGCCGCGATGAAGAAAAAGACTCGCGCCACAGGAGGAACGGTCGGTCGGAGAACAATTCTACAACTCTCTCCTTCCGGTATCCGTGGAGCGAATGCCGGCGAGAGGGAAGAAGGACTCCCAGGATCCGATGGTATTTTCGAACGTGCTAGTATATGTCGGCAGCCTGCTAAATGCTACGTGTTCCGAGTGTCAGCTGTATAACGTTAGAAATGTAGATTGAGCATATGTTGTGCTATATACTCGATGTTGGGATTTAAGGTAGACACAACAGCAATAGCCGTTATATGGCTAGAAACTATAAGAGCAAAACGTTGATTTGACGCAAATACTGGTATATTATAAATAAATAAATACGTGTATTATAAATATTTGTACCCCCCACTAAAAGGGTAACAACGAGCTAATATGCATTGAAGTGCTCGTTTGAGCTAATACAGCTAGCTGTTAGCTTTAACGTGCTACAAACTCGGTTACCATGTCGTGGTTTTGAAGATTGTCGTTAACTTTTTTATTTTATTTTAACGGACGTTTTTCTTGCAGCAGAAGAGCAGGAAGGAGAAGGACATCCATTTGTGAGCGAGAGACTTAACAACGTGAAGCCTCCCGCAATGAAAGCCACCGGTACGGTTTTTATGTTAATCATATAGACGATCACCACCAACCTTTTTGAAAATGAGCTACTTCTGGAGTATTTGTCAATGCAACGGTCTACAAGTTGCATACACAATTGTAAAATTATTTATGTTATTATTGATAATGATATTTCACCAAAATGAAGACTGAATATGTTAATGATTTCTCACAATAATTCAATATCAACAATAGTTTAGCAAGGTAGGAAACAGATAACTATGTCAGAGGGTATTTCTATAAGTGTTTACATTCACAATCACAATGTCTCATCACTTGTGAGCTATTTTTAGAACAGACCCATGGGCTTCTCATGTTGTCCTTTGAGGCAACCTGGTGCCCGCGGGCACCATGCTGGTGGGGAATTGTGTTCCCTGATATAGACTCTCACTAAGCAAGAAACAATGGTAATTTGACTGAACACGTTGTCTGTGTCCACATGTAGAGGGACTGTCCTTGCTTGGAGCCTATGAAGACACTGATGAAGAGGATGCTGCAGAGTCTCGATCAACTACAACTTCTCAGCACAATCACTCTGCTGATATTGACAGTACATTAGCCAATTTCATGGCTGTAAGTATAAATCTATTTGTAGGTGAGCTGGGCTAGAGTAAAATCTCAGATTTTGTCACACACGTGCACGCACACACACAGACACACAAATTCTCTCACACACACACTAAAAATAAAACCTTTATTATGGATTTACTCCTTGAGATAAAGCATCTATTTTTAGAGGGGAGCCAACACAAAAAAACAAATAAACACAACGTATTAAACAACACAAAATATCCATACAAATAGATCCCATTGGTCTCCCTGCTGCCCCCTACAAATCGACACAATATACACAAGTCCCTCTAAAAGTATTGGAACGGCAAGGTATTCCTTTGTGTTTGTTGTATACTGACTACATTTGGGTTTCAGATCAAAAGATGAATATGAGACAAAAGTTCAGAATTGCAGCTTTTATTTCATGGTATTTACATCTAGATGTCTGAAATAACTCAGGACAGAGCATCTTTTGTTTGAAGCCACCCACTTTTAAAGTGAGCAAACGTATTGAAACGTGACTGATGAGTGTTACTAGTTGCTCAGGTGTTGCCTTTCACTTCTCCACAAAATTACTTGATTTTATTTGAAGTGACTAAACGAAGACTCAAAAACAAAATGACATTGATTTCTTGTTTGAATGAATAAGATCAGTTGTTTATTTGCTATGGACGACATAAGACCATTCGACAAACCAGATGAAATTTAAAAAATTGTTTCAGTTATAGTAATAGTGGTCTGTAAAAAAACAAAACAAAAACACTATAATATTGCCTCAACAGGAAATTGATGCTATCACCACTCAGCCAAGTTCGGATGATGCAGCAGGTCAACCTTCCGTCCCAGCTGGTAATTCACCCACCCCAGAGGCGAATTCCCAGCAGCCAGATGCCAGTGAGGGACAACGTGCACAGTTTGAGTTCAATACTCAATACTCGTTAGCTGGAGGTAATTATGTGTGCGATGTAGGAGAGATTTGATTAAGTGGAGATAAGCTTGGAACTTGGAACTAGTAAATCTGGCTCACAGTTCTGAGGTTAGGGGTTAGCATCCAGGCTCCAGCCTTCCTGTGTGGCGTTTGCATGTTCTCCCCTTGCTTGCGTGGGTCAGGTTTTATCAAGGACAGAAAACCCCCCGGTAACATACGTTGACCCATACATATTATTGACCATATATCAAAAACAAATTGTAGTGCAGTCCTATTCAATCTAGATGCTGAGAAGGCCTTTAACTCTAAGATGGCACTACCTGTATCAAACAATGGGTTGCTTTGGCTTCTCCCAAGACTTTATTCGGTGCATAAAAACATATTCATCTCAGACTGCAATGGTCACAATAAACGACAGCTTGTCAAACTCAATATAACTTCAAAGTGGCTGTTGCCAGGGTTGCCCACTCAGCCCAAGTCTATTAAATTTCTTTATTGAACCTTTACCTCACATGATTAGAGAGAAGTATCTTGAAGGTCTAACCATAAGAGGCGTAGAATAAAAACATTGTTTGCATGCTGATGACATATTACTAACATTACAAAATCCAGGTTCAGCAGTGCATCAACTGATGGATACTTGTAAAATGTATGGCTCCCTCTCAGAGTACTCACTAAATGTTCAGAAAACAAAGGCACTTATGTGTAATTTTACTCCTACCCATGAGTTAACTGAAACGTATAACTTCAATTGGAACGGCAAGGTCAATTCCTTTTGTTTTTGTTATATACTGAAGACATTTGGGTTTCAGATCAAAAGATGAATATGAGACAAAAGTTCAGAATTCCAGCTTTTATTTAATGGTATTTACATCTAGATCTGTGAAACAACTCATGAGAGAGCACGTTTTGTTTGAAGCCACCCACTTTTAAAGTGAGCAAAAGCATTGGAACATGTGACTGATGGGTGTTTCTAGTTGCTCAGGTGTTGCCTCTTGGATTGCTTGGATTGCATTGCTTACTGCAATGCAGCTGAACAGGACAGGTTTAAAAAAAAAAAAAAAAAAGATTGATTGCTTAAACATTAGTGCTTGTTTTTGGCTTTGGGTTTCACCTGTGAAAACTGCATTTGCTGTTAAGCAAACATGAAGACCAGTGAGCTGTGAAAAGCAAACCATTTTGAAGCTGAGAGAAGAGGGAAAATCAATCAGAGCTATTGCACAAACATTGAGCATAGCCAATACAGCAATTTGGAATGTCCTGAAAAAGAAACTACTGATGTACTGAGTAACAGACATCGAACAGGTCAGCCAAGGGTATCACAACTGTTGCTGACAGAAACACCAAGAGAGCTGTGAAGAAAAACCCAAAGACAACAGTCATTGAGATCACTGCCAACCTCAACAGAGCAGGGATGAAGGTATCCAAATCCACTGTTCAAAGGTATCACAATCCACTGCTCTTCGAGAGAACAAATATACAGGCCACACCACAAGATGCAAACCACTCATCAGCAGAAAAAATTGGAGGTTCAGATTGGATTTTGCAAAGATGTACAGAGATAAGCCACAAAAACTTTGGAACAGACGTTTATGGACTGATGAGACCAAGATTAACCTCCACCAAAGTCATGGAAAGGCCAAAGTCTGGAGAAAGAAAGGATCTGCCTGTGATCCAAAACACACAAGCTCATCTGTGAAGCATGGTGGAGGTAATGTCATGGCTTGGGCTTACATGGCTCCTTCCGGAACGGACTCACTAGTCTTTATTGATGATGTAACTCATTTTGTCTGGCATTTTAAAGAAAAATGCATCCAAACTAAATCAGGAGAAGCTTCATCATGCAACGAAGACAATGACCCAAAACACACTGCCAACACAACAAAGGACTTCATCAGGGGGGAAAAGTGGAAGGTCTTAGACAGGCCAAGTTAATCACCGGACCTTAACCCAATAGAGTATGCATTTTACCTCCAGAAGGGAGAAACCCCCAGAAACAAAGAACTGAAAGAGGCTGCTGTAAAGGCCTGGAAAAGCATTTCAAATAAAGACTGCAACAGTCTGGTGAAGTCAATGGGTCGCAGGCTTGATGCAGATATTGTAAGTAAGGGTTACGGCACCAAATATTAAATGTTATTCACTTTAAGTTAATTTAGTAATGTCAGTTCCAATACTTTTGCTCACTTGAAAGTGGGTGGCTTCAAACAAAAGGTGCTTGTTCCCGAGTTGTTTAACACATTTCGATGTAAAAACCATGAAATAAAAGCTGGAATTCTGAACTATTGTCTCATATTCATCTTTTGATCTGAACCCCAACTATCTTCAGTGTACAACAAAAACGAAGGAATTGACCTCGCTGTTACAATACTTTTGGAGGGGACTGTATGTCATGTATTAAATACCAAACCGCTGTATCCACGCAGCTACAACACGAACTGGCAGTCGCGTGTCGTACCTGATGCTGTGTTTCGTCCTAATTTACCAAAACTCTCGCCCCAACGTAGACATGGGTGCCACCATCTAATCTGTTCACTCCTGCTGTCAATCACAAAGTCGACATCGCTGCTAGATCTGTGAATGGGTGTGCGAGTGTGTGTTGGCGGAACTTCTGCCTACCCACACAAGTGTAGTTGAGTGGACGTTTGGTTGCGCGGACTATTTTGATGTTTATGGCCTTATTCAAGTATTCGTTGTCTGAATTAAAGAGCTCCAACATTACAATAAATATGAAAATCAAAATAATTTTCAGACTTTAAAAAAAATTTGTTTTTATTTTTTTGCTACGTTACAATTTGTGAATAGGTGAATTCTCAAATGCCGAACCGCCAATATGCAGGGGTCTACTGTCTATGTACAATGTAATTGTCTACTATATTTTAAAGATTAGGCGGCACGGTGGGCGTCTGGTTAGAGCGTCAGCCTCACAGTTCTGAGGACCCGGGTTCAATCCCCGGCCCCGCCTGTGTGGAGTTTGCATGTTCTCCCCGTGCCTGCGTGGGTTTTCTCCGGGCACTCCGGTTTCCTCCCACATCCCAAAAACATGCATTAATTGGAGACTCTAAATTGCCCGTAGGCATGACTGTGAGTGCGAATGGTTGTTTGTTCCTATGTGCCCTGCGATTGGCTGGCAACCAGTTCAGGGTGTACCCCGCCTCCTGCCCGATGACAGCTGGGATAGGCTCCAGCACGCCCGCGACCCTAGTGAGGACAAGCGGCTCAGAAAATGGATGGATGGATGGATGGATGGATATTTTAAAGATTAGACCAACTCTATAGATTTGTTTACGTTAATGTATGGCTTTTTACAATTTATCTTTTATTATAATGAGAAAGTTAATTAAATTCTGGACTAAAAAGAGTGGAACGTAATGTTGAAGAAATGAATGATAAAAGTTCGCATCATCAAAAATATCTGTTTTCTTCCAGTGGATGTGGAAATGGGGGACTGGCAGGAGGTGTGGGATGATAACTCTGGCTGCTATTATTACTGGAACATTCAGACCAATGAGGTCTCCTGGGAGCTGCCTCACTCTCTAGCTGATCAAGTGCAAAGACTGGCTCACCACGCCAATAGGTGAGTGACTCCATCTGAAATTTATGTCTGAGGTCTTCAGTCATGAATACAGATATTGAAGTGACATCTTTACCTATGTAGTTTCAGTGTCAATGGCAATGGTACATCAAGTGCCTGTGATCACACTGGTGAAAGCAAACCTGCTGCAGCTCCAACATCAACTAAAGTCAAGGCAAGTTTAAATCCACACAATTCCATGGACTAAATTCTTAATGTTTTCATGACATCATGTGTTTTATTTCATAGGAGGTAATGGAGAGTGTGGTGGGCCTCACAAGCAAAGAGGAGGAGCGCTGTGGAGTGGCTGCATCTCTTCTTGGTCCGTTAATCCCTACAGAAGTGAAAAATGCAGAAGAGAAATGGCGAAAAAGACTTCTTAAAGGTTTGAATGAGAATGAGACCAGTTTAGACTCTGATGGAGAGGGTGTTGGCCCCGTGGAATCCCCCTCTACACCTTTGCATGACTCGGACCCAATCCAATCTGTGGAGAAAGATTCTGATGCAAAGAAGGTGTTAGAGGAGAACTCAGACACCGAAGCGGGACCAGAAGAAGACACAATGGAGCTGGAGCTGGCTCTGGAGAGGAAGAAGGTTGGCAATGTTTTTGTCTGTTATGTGCTACCTTTATGGTCACAGTTTAAACTGGACCTCTGATTTTTAGGCTGAGCTCCAGGCTCTAGAGGATGGTGATGGAAGTGTGGGAGGCTCCAGTCCTTATTCTGAGACAAGCCAAGAAGCGCCTGGATTTCGTGGCACCCTCAGGAAAAAACGATGGAAAACTGTCTTCCCCAGTGTGCCCAGTCCTGATTCCAACAGTCAGAGCTCAGAGCCTCAGGAGAACATGCAGACAGGTGAGTTATTAATGCCCTGTCCTAGAGGATGCAATTTGTGTGAAATTCCAACATCTAAATGTAATTTCCAGTAGCATGTACGAAGGTCCAGGAGAGTGTTGTAGCAGAAGAAGATGGGGAGATGGATAACTCTGAGCAGAAACCAGAAGCTCCACCAAAAGAAGAAGTGGAGACACCTGAGCTCAGGGTAAGATTATACTACAATAGTGTAATCTAACAAGTTGAAGATAAGCGGTTCAAAAAATGGATGGATGGATGGATGACTGTGCCAAGCCACAATTTTAAATGTTGAATGGCTATAGTTTCAGATTGGAGAACTGGCTAACACCTTAACTAGCAAGATGGAGTTCCTGGGCATACACAAGAAGGCCGTCTCGAACTTTCAATTACTTCTGCTGCAAACTGAGGTAAGACATGCTTTTCAATGTAAGCCTATTGCCTGCATCCTCCTCTTTAACACTAACTACCCTCATGTCTTCTCTCATTACATCTATCAACCTTCTCCTTGGTCTTCTAGCTCTCTTGCCTGGCAGCTCAATCCTCATCATCCTTCTACCAATATACTCACACTCTCTCCTCTGGATCTCTCCAACCCATTGAAGTCTGCTCTCTCTAACTTTGTCTCCAAAATTCTATATCCGGGCAAAATTCTTCCAACTTCCATTAGGAGCTATGTCACTGCTTGAAATATTAATCGCATAATTTTCTTTGTCCTTTTGCACCTATCCATTTGGTGTACTTTAATATTTAAAACTCTCATTATAATCAATCACTTGTCATCCCTGAACTAATTGCTTGGCGTTGCTATGAATTTTGCTCATCAGCTTCCTCTTAATCTCCCTCTTATCTCCCTTTTTCCAGACACGGATAGCTGACTGGAGGGAGGGCGCTCTGAATGGGGTCTATCTTCGCCGCAGGCTACAGGAAGCCGCCGAACACATAAAACATTATGAACTTAACGCCACCCCTAAAGGCTGGTCCTGCCACTGGGACAGGTACGCACTGCTTACCTTTCACATCTCTACACCCCTTCGCCCCCACCAAAAAAAGGTGCAGTGTGACTACGCGCTCCTCAATCCTGTGGTTGCAGACTTTTTATCATGACATCATGACAAGCTTAACCAGTACGTGCGGATCACTGCACAAACCAGAACCAGACTCTGCAGGTTTCTGTGACGCAGTGCTAGCATTGTGCCTTTCTTGTACTGATAAGGGAGCATCCACTCAGGGCCAGCCTGCTGCTGCTATAATTATTCCTGCTACTGAGAGGAATCCATGTCTTGGTGAGAGACTCCAAAGCTCTCTGTTGTGAGGGCCTTTGTAAGACTGAATGAATTTCAGTCAGTGGAGGATTTGGGTGGGGAGATGGTAGGGTTGGTTGCCTGGGAGAGCTTTGCACTTTACAGGACTACAGCCCCCAGAATGCAATGCAGACAGAGTGATGCCTTGGAAGCCACAAGTGTCACGCATCCAGTAAAAGGTGAAGATGGAGCAATGACGGGAATCCAGCAGGTCAGACCAACTCTATTTCATGTCTTCCTGTTTATTATTTTTCATGACTGAGACAAATCATTGTGTCATTGTAAATGATGTATGTTAGTGATTTCTTGTTGATGGTGGTGCCTCCTTCCTGGCATCTTCCTGTCTTGGGGGGAATGGTTGTCTTAAACATATTTATGACGACCATGATGTGGGATGCTCAATACCACTTTTGGGACCCTGAGATGATTTGTTTTGCTTTAACTGGTTTTAAGAGCAAGGTGGGTTACCTATCCACGTCCTTAGTCAATCTCCAATTGGTCTACCCTTTAGGATGGTGAAAAGCCACCATCCATACCAAGCCCCACCACGTCTACTCCCTTGCCCTCTGTCCCAGGTCAACATGCCGGTCAGATAGTTGCAAGGACACTCTTTGAGACCGTTGCCTTCTATCTCTGTTGTTCCACTCTTTAGAGAGCACAGGCGGTATTTTTATGTCAACGACCTGACGAATGCATCACAGTGGGAGTTCCCGACAGAGGAGGCGAAGGGGGGTGACCAGAAAGGAAACCAGGCTAGCCCGACCTCCAGTCAAGGCGATGCCAAAACATCATCTGCATCTAACGGCGGGACTTCAGGTCAGTTCTAGGAGGTGCCTGCAAGGTGTTTGCTTGTTTGAGGGTTTAAATAAAATATAATTGAATAATGACATGAAAATGTTTCTTTAGATTTCCTCTGTGAATGTTGCAACGCTCATTTAAATGTTTTTAAACAATACAGGACCGTCAGTTTGTGCCCCTGCTGCTCCATCAGCACCCCCTCAGTCCAGTGATTCATCAGTGTGGTCCTCCTCGCAACCCCCACTTCCTGACAGCCCACCGCCACCTCCTGACCTTCCACCACTTCCACCTCTCCCCCCTGGCTCACCCCCTCCACCTCCTCCACCCCCTGACAGTGATAGTGAGATCATGGAAGTCGAGATGGAGATGGATGATGACGACAATGATATGGAGCCTCCAGCCCCTGGAACTGAAGATGATGGCAGTGGGTGGTCCCCTTCAGGAATTGCTGGAATTCAGGTGTGTGTTTTGGTAAATGGAATGCATTTATATAGCGCTTTACAAAGCCTCACATTCACCCACTCACACACACATTCATACACAATTGGGCAGCTGCAAAATGGGGTTCAGTGTCTTGCCCCAAGAGCACTTCCAACAGCAGACAGCCAGAACCGGGATTTGAACCGGCAACCCTTTTGGTCACCGGACGACCCACTCTACCGACTGAGCCACAGCCACCCCATTTGGATATGTATCCTGGTGGTAGTTATCCTGTTTAGTATTAGATCTAGAAGATTTATACTTGTTTCCTGTTTTTGCTGCAGGTCTTGGACTCCTCAGGTCCACTGGGTAAGGGTCAGAAACGCAAAGCTGGTCAGTTGAATAAAGCCATCATTGGAAGTAGTCCTATCCTGTACACACAGCATGTTGCCACTGCAGGTAAACTTTCAGCATCTTATTGTCACATTAGAAATTCCACCGGCAACATAACATTGGTTTGCCTGTGTGTCCCGCCTATCATTACAGCACCAGTCTATTGGGGTGTGCCGGATGTAAGTGCACCTCTAGTCCCCTGTGAACCTTCTCTTCCACCTGTTCAGACTCTTCCCCCACAACCAGCGCTGCCCCCTCCCCAGCCCCCCTGTGACCCCCCAGGACCTAAAGTGGCACCTCAAGAAAAGCTCAAGAAAACCAAGAAGGACAAGGTTTGTAAAAAGTTCAGATTCCTGTGGCATTACTTTTATTACATCAAAAGTATTGCTTACATCACATTTTCTCTTGAGAATTTAATATGAGCTATGTATATTACATTTGTATCTGACTATCCACAAACTATGACTTGTGCTGCAGCAGCAAACTTGGCAAATAAGCTGTGGGAAGCTACACTGAAAATACCATATTACCACAAAAATAGATATTCTTTTTTCTTAATCTTATGAATGTCTTATTTTAAAAGCATTGATCAAAATATTTAGTCTGGAAAAATGTCAGTCTATTTATGACATTGCATTACATTTTGTACAAAATCCATGTCTTTGGTGTCAAACTCTGCGCCCGGGGGCCTGATGCGGCCCACCACATCATTTTATGTGGCCCGCGAAAGCCAGTTATGTGCATCAACTTCCATGATTCTTGGTAAAATCTGTACCTAAATTTCTAATTGTGATATAAATAATGTTAAAATATAGTTTATAATAAAAGATTTTTTTTTTTTGTTAGCAATACCCTCTTTTTTTACAGGAACTGAATCATCCTTCTGATTTCAACATTGTTTATCCATCAATTTGTTGTGTTTATACACTAATATGAGGCTGTTAACCATTTATGTGGTTTCACAGTCATAATTAGCCTCTGTGGGAAACCATAACTACAACACGGCCCGCGACAAAAATGTTTGACACACCGGTGTTACATGCTGGAAGCAATTACATTACTTGCACAATACAATACATAAAACAGCTGTTTCGTAGCCAGCTAGGTGAACCTGCAAATGGTGAGTACACCGGTTTTACTGTACTCACTGTAACTGTTACTGTAATGCGTCTCCATTTGTCTCACTAAATATACTTCCAAAGGTGCTATTGTCACCAAAATTTCACCAGATGTTGGGAACAACCCAAGTAATCCATACATACAAAGAAAGTAGAACAAATACGCTCAGAAATTAAGTTGTGTGTAAAAATGTGAAAAGACACAGGGAAAAAGTATTGAACACATGAAGAAAGGGGGGGTGCAAAAAGACACGGAAAGCCAAGGCAACACCTAAACTATCAATAATCAAACGGCAATCCATCCCTTTGTCAGTGCAAATGAATATCAGCTGGTTCATCTCATGGTTGGGTAAGAGTGGAGAGCTGTCTTAAGACCATCACAAACATAACGATGGCATTGGTTACAGGTGCATATCTAAGCTTATGAACTTTCCAGTGAGCATGGTTGGGGCCATAATACATAAGTGGAAAGCCAATCATACCACCATACATTTGCCTCGATCAGGTGGCAGTTATCAGATAACTTCCATAATCAGAAGAGTTGTCCAAGAGCCAAGGACCACCTGGAGAGAGCTTCAAAAAGTATTTCAGACGCTCCTGTCGTTTCTTTCTGAAAGCATTATAACTCTTAGAGTATTACTGAGCATCAGCTACAGGTAGTTCCATGATGCCAGTCACCCATAGCCTCACAACTCCTGCTTAATACTTTACTAATACATTTATATGGTATTGGTTACAGGTGCATATCTAAGCTTCTGAACTTTCCAGTGGGCATGGTTGGGGCTTTCAAACTGCTCTAAGTGCTAGAGGACTGTGCATCTTTTTGCACAATTGTCAAAATAAATAAATAAATGTACCCGCATTAGCAGATAACTAGCAACCCTTTATTGCTCAGTGACTGTTTTTTGTCAATGTCTTTATGTGTCAAAAGTGTTCTCTGTCAATTGACTGTCTGTTGTCGTACTAGAGCGGCTCCAACTACCGGAGACAAATTCCTTGTGTGTTTTTTGGACATACTTGACAAATAAAGATGATTCTGATTCTGTCATAGGGCTGTCACTGTTGAATATTTTTAGAATCGATTGTTCTATCAATTATTCCATCGATGAATCAAATAATTGGATAAAAAATTATTTCGCATTAAGGTTTATAGCCAAATATTTTTTGCTGATTTGGTTATTAACGGTTATTGTTTATTTGGTATTGTTTAAGGATTAAACATAACCAAATAAACAACAACCAAGCAATATCACACGAGAGGTTGTACTCACTGAGAGCTACTTAATGAGAAGGGATACTAGTTTGATATACACTTCAGGTTCAACTACATCAATTATAGGTTATCCGTACTACAGCTGCAAACAGTGATTGTTTTCACAATAGATTAATCTGGGATGGATGGATGATTAATTGTTGCACCTCTACATTTATGCAACAACATTTTGGTTGTACTCATTTCCATAGTCACAGTGCAGCTCTGTGGGTTGATGACTAGACTACAATGCAGTTCTCATGACATCTTCTGTTGTCCGTGTGTAATTATAGAAGGGTAAGACCAAAATGCCCTCCCTCGTGAAGAAGTGGCAAAGTATCCAGAAAGAGCTGGAGGAGGAGGAGAAGAGCAGCTCCAGTGACGAAGATAGAGAACAGCTCAACAAGAAAACTATAGAAGACTGGAAGCAGCAGCAGCTCATGACGTACGTTATGATGCATTTTGCACTCATCCTTTCCTGTTACTGCGTTACCATTCTTCTTTCTTCTCTCATACAGCTGTATAACCAAACTAGCAACATTTCTCTCCTACGTATGCCTTGTCTTGAAATTTTTTACCCATGTTTTTTTTTTCTTCAAACTTTCAGAGGAAAGGCTGCAAAGAATGCCAACTTTGAGGCACTTCCTGATAACTGGCGGGATCGACTAAAGAAAAGGAAGTTGAACAGCACGTAACGTCGGACTTAACAAAATTATATACGGTTTGTGTTTATATATGTATGTATATGTATATGTATATGTATGTATATGTATGTATATGTATATGTATGTATATGTATATATATATATATGTATGTATATGTATATATATATATATATATATGTATATATATATATATGTGTGTGTGTATACTGTGCATATATATATTGTGTGTATGTATATATAATACAGTATTTGTGTGTGTATATATGTGTGTGTGTATATATATATATATACATGTATACACATACACACACACACATATATATATATGTATATATCTATATATGTATATATGTATATATATATATATATATATATGTATACACATACACACACATATATATGTATACACATACACACACACACATATATATGTATATGTATGTATGTATACACATATACACACACATATACATATATGGCATTTTTATATACATCCGGTGTATATATTTTCACATTGTGTCTCCCAAGAATCTTTTTGTTTTGTAATTTGAATACATTTTCAGTATTCAAAATAAACGCACGTTTTGAATGTCCTTTCCTCATTCTTCTAGGCACAAGTGTTATAAATGTGCCAAATGTCTTTAGTTTATAATAAATTTGTATAGAATGTGTTCAGATGGCCACAACAGTTTATGTGGACAATTCATCTGTTTTAATTAACATTTTTATACCAGTGTACATCACATGTATATTGGGACGAGTTGTGTTTTGGAAAGCGGTGGTCTGTGAATGTGTAAATCTTTTGTAAATTAAAGTGTTTTTTCCAGTGTGTGTTTAGGTTTTTAGCCCACCTCTGTGGCTGTAACATTCATTATAACGCCACACAACATCAGATACATTTGTCCAGTCGAACAAGATGAAATACAAGTGTATTGAAAATTATTTGTATATATTCTGTCGTAAGTAACCAAATACTGTTGAGTGCAACGCTGCCATGTGCTCTACAACCTAGAAATTACATCCTGACTATGGATTAATCGTATACAGAGAGAAGAGTCAATTTGATGGTAAAAAAAAAAATTAAATCTGACATTTATGGATCTCAAATCACAAACTTTTTTTTTTTTTTAACCTCTTGAAAGCCTGGCTGTGTATAGAAGCTAAAAATGTAATCGTCTTAAAAGGCAAGTAGCACCTTTATAAAAACAAAAATAAAAATAGGATAAACTGATCAGAAAATGGATGGGGGGATTCATAGCCCCCCTCCGTGGTGAAAAGGGTTTACTGCGCTAGATCTCTACAATCTGCTTCCACGGTATTCAACTAAAGTTACATTTAGTACAACTACTGCATGTACGAACTATCTGTGACGGCCATTTTGGTTGGCCATAACGACAGCTCCTTGTCCTCTTAATGTGCGATTTTATAGAATATAAGATTCATTATTTCATTTAACCCTAGGCCCTCATTAACGTTATTTGAACTGAACGAACATATTGTTATTCTCTGAATGGGAAGCGAGCATTTTGGTCCATTTGTAGTTTCGAGTGTGGTCAAGCTAACCATGTAGCGGCAATCTCGCGCTGCTTGCTCTGCCCGCCGGTTGCTAGGCGACATCTTTGTTGCACAATGAAGACTGAATGAAATTCAACGTTAAGTTAGGTAAGTCGTCATGAATCAAAAATATGATTAAATACCTTATGTAATTTAGCAGCCGCGGGTAATGAACAATATGAGGACGGAGACGAACAAGTTGTCCTGTTATTTCCCGTCATGTTTGTGTTAAATATCCAATTAAAATTGTTTTATATATCTAAGTTTGCAGTCAGACAGTCGAGGATGACAAACGAACGCCACCGTTACTTTGTTGGAGTTTTTGGCCATTTTGACTACATTTACCGGGCACAGTTTGAACGTACAGTGGGTACGGAAAGTTTTCAGGGCCCCTTAAATTTTTCACTCTTCGTTATATTGGAGCCATTTGTTAAACTCATTTAAGTTAATTTCCCCCTCATTATTGTACACACAGCACCCCATATTGACAGAAAAAACGTAATTGTTGAAATGTTTGCTGATTTATTGAAAAAGAAAAACTGAAATATCACACAGCCATAAGTATTCAGACCCTTTGCTGTGACAGTCATATGTTTAAAGCGGGTGCTGTCCATTTCTTCTGATCATCCTTCAAATGGTTCTACACCTTCATTGGAGTCCAGCTGTGTTTGATTATGCTGATTGGACTTGATCAGGAAAGCCACACACCGGTCTATATAAGTCCTTACAGCTCACAGTGCATGTCAGAGCAAATGAGAATCAATGAGGTCAAAGGAACTGCCTGAAGAGCTGATAGACAGAATTGTGGCAAGGCACAGATCTGGCCAAGGTTACAAAAAAAAATCCACTGCACTTAAAGTTCCCAAGAGCACAGAGGCCTCCATAATCCTGAAATGGAAGACGTTTGGGACGAACAGAATATAATATTATGCATTTATGATTAACACTGCAGGAGAGGAGATCAAAAATATGCTTGTGGATGCAGTTTGCAGTGGTGTAGAGTTCGGCTCTCAGTATGATGCAGTGGAAATTAATGCCTTCAATTCAAGCAGCATAGGAATGACATCAGTGCAATCTGATTGGACCCTTTAGTATATGCTTTGAAATATTTAGATTTACAAAATATAGATAGTATGACATCATTGCTGCATCATTGCCTGTGTGTCTATCACAATTATGTGCTTTTACTATTTCAATAGATTGTAAATGTACTACAGCTGTTCTTTTCTGTGTTTCAACTTTATGAAAAACACTGTTAATGTAGCTATTTTTGTTAAATATATCAATTGGTCTGAATGTTCTCCATTCAGAGACATAGGAACCGAAGAGAAAGAGGACAACTGAGATATGCTGTTAACAAGCTGAATGCAAAAAAAAAAAAAAAAAAAAGCAATGCGTTGAAGATACCAATCTCAACATATCATAGCCATCCCCAGATATCATGCAAATATGCCACCAAGGGGCTATGAGCATCAGGTGGATGACATCTGCTACCATTAGTAAGTGCTACCATCTTCTGGCACATCACATCACATTCATTTTGCTTAACTGGTTTCCATATACGTAATCTTATCAGTAATTTTCATGTGGAAAAAGTCACCATTTTAACTAGAAATGTGTGGAACATTACTCAACTTCACACGTTCTTTAATTGAATGCTTGACTCACTATGCATTCCCACAATTAATAACTGCGTGAGCATGTAACATTTTTTATGCAATTGTATGTAGCCCGCCTACTACATTTTGTCTTTGTTAGTGTTTACCCTTTTCCATGTAGCTAAATAAAATAACTTGTTGTGCAGGGTAGGTCTGCAAACCCAAACTAAAACAACAATTATCAACATAAGTAAACACCTCTCATTTTGCCATTTAGGGAGGGAAAACATCAGCCATGGCCGGCCCTGTGATCAGGAATTGGTGGAACACCTACCAATTGGACAAATCTGACACCAATGACTCCAACAGAGAGGAGGATAAAGAGGATGTAGCAGGGAAAAGGCAGTGTAAGCAGTTTTCATGTGTGTTTACTGTCCCTTATGTAAAAAGATTTATTTTGTAAGTACCCTGCATGGTTTCAATATAGAGCATCTGATGTGGCCCTCAAACCTAATGCCTAATCATTATTAATGAAATAGGCTCCTTTGTCACTGAGATATATAGCAGTCCTATTTAGCATACTGTACTCTCTGGTCAAATGAGCAAAGCTGTTTTTTTCAAGCTAAAGTAATGGACAGTGTTAATGAGAAATGTATCCTATCCACATACTGTACTATGGAAGGAACAAGAACCTTGACAAATAAAGAGTTAAATGAAGATATACCATCATTTCTCGTGTATAATGCGCATCCATGTATAGTACGCACCCCTAAAGTTGACCACAAAATTATGGAAAACTCTTCTACCTATGTATAATGCATTTTTACAATGCATGATTTTGCTTCTACCCATATGATGAGTATTATCTGTATTTTGTTAGTTTTTTCAAAGAATTATTCTGAAGTTAAGCACTTTATTTGAACACGTAAGACTTTTTTTATTTACTTGCTCTTATTTTGAAATTCACAGCCCTACTTTTATTTAGTAAATGGCAAAACACACAATTGTGCTCAAATTTTTGATTACTCAGGCAGAATTTGTAAGGTGGGTACAATTGTTTAAAGAAAAGATGAAGGACCAGGGGAAACACATTTAATTTTATTTTACTTGGATTCAAATTAAACGGTCAAGCATTTCAGAAAAGCATTATCATTCAACAAAACATAACCATAAATAAATTAATGATGGTTGTTGTTCAGTCATCAGTCATATTTAAAAAAAATAAAATAAATACAATTTCACAAATTCTGCCAGGGTATGTAAACTTGTGTGCACAACTGTACATCTATGCAGTCATACATATCCCTGTCATATTGCAATGAAAGTGTAGGCCACACTTCTTTTATAACCACTAGGTGGCAGTGCCATATTGGAATGAAAGTGTACAGCTTTTTCATAACCACTAGATGGCGGCATACATTTATAAAGTGTGAAAGTTTTTTTCCATTTGCCTCTATACCTATGTATGCGCACTATTGACTTTTGACATAAAAGGGGGGGAAAATGCGCATTATACACGAAAAATTACGGTAATTTGTGTGTCTCCTTAGTATCGATAAGTCAGACCCTGCGAACCAGGCAGCTGCGCGTAGAGTTTGATGGTGGACGCCCAGTTTTCAGTCTTCGAGCACCACTGGATCTGGTTCAGTTCCCATCTATCTCCTGCCCCCGTTGGCCAGTAGAGTGTGAGGTCGTCAGTAATGCAATCCATCACATTGGTAATGCGACATTTCCAATTTTTGACATTGACATTTGATTACCCCCGGAACAGTCCATAAGGATTCTGATGATTGCCAATTTAATATTCATACTGCATTTCTGTATCATAGAGTGGGAACCTCCAAGGCCTGAACCTTTCTATCACCCAACTGGTCATGAGAAGATACCCTTTCCACCTGGGGAGGAGAGCAGACAACTTGTCTATTGCATTGACCAGGGTAACTTTGTATGTGAACATTACTGCACACCAAATGTGAATATTCCACATATACTTACTGGCCAACATCTAAGGAGAGCCAATACAAGACGTTTGTTTTGTTTTTTTACAAATTTTCGCTAGTTGTGGCCTTATTTTATTTTTAGTGACGTATCACGCGACCAACGTGCAGTCGAGTGCCGTTTTGTTCGCGAACGTTCCGTTCAAAAGAACCAATCTTTTCAGTGAACGTAATGAACTGAATCAGTTGATGAAATGATTGGTTCTGTGAACTTGGCCGCCGTTTGCGAGTCGGCTGGGGGCGGAAATAGAAGCGTTCTGTGGCACCACTGCATTAAAGTATAGATGAAAAATAAGACACCCGGTAAGGGAATAAAACTATAACACTTTAACAAAGTAGGTACATCCTGACATGAGGTATCCATGAAAGATTTATTTGATAAAAAATGGATTCCCGATCTATTCTGTTTCTCGTTCTTTTTAAGACAATAAGTGTCCCTACTTCACATGCTCTCGTGTTGGAGGCTCACGGGTGTCTGTGACTAGCACCTGTTCTTCTGCTAACGACGTCCACCAGACAGACCTCTCACTGGAGTTTGAATCACGATTTGAGAGTGGAAACCTTCAGAAGGCCGTGCAAGTGTGAGTCTTTGATTGGATTTCATCATTTTGACCCTTTGGTTAGCCTAATCGATGCTATTGTCTACTGCTCAGGGGTCCCTATGACTATGAACTCACCCTCCAGACAGACATGTACACCAGCAAACACACGCAGTGGTTTTACTTCAGAGTCAGGAACATGAAGGCCGGGGTGACCTACCGCTTCACTATTGTCAACTTGATGAAGCGCCGCAGCCTTTACTCCCAGGGCATGAAGCCTCTGCTCTACTCTGAGAGAGCTGCTAAGGAGAACACTGTTGGATGGAAACGTACTGGCTCCAACATCATATACTACCGCAGTCAGGTTGGTGGCTTGCGATAAGTTCAATCATTGTTACATTTATGAGCTTCCTCACGTGGCAGCGCAGATTTTGAGCAATGGTAAAATGGGTTATTTTACCTTTGGGAAGCACGGTAGTGGGAGTGATGTTAAAAATGATCATAGACAATGTACCAGCAGATGTGTTGCAATGAAAATCTAGATTGTATTCAATCAACATAAAACACCAACTGCAATGCAGTTTGGCATCCGATCAGAGATTACGCAGAGTGGAGAACAAGATACTACAGCATGCCACTGGTCTTTCAACAGGCTTTTGAGTAACTTGCCAAAGGGTCAAACTTAGTACTGTAGGCAATATGTGCATAATGCCCTTGGTATTTCCTTTCTATCTAATCCATTCTTATTTTTCCAGTCATCATTTTAAACCTTTCTTCAAATGTTCAGATCAAAGTAAGAATTGGTGGGTACATGTTGTTTGTTAGTGTTTTGTATGGTGCAATTTTCGACCACCTTTAGAAGAATTTTTCAAGAATTATCGTCCCTATTAAAGACGCCAACTTATTAATCATGAATTGATTGCTTTGTGTTAAACTGAACTCTATTTTCCATAGCTGAATATACATACAGTGTGTATTTTTGCACATCTTTAGATGATCAGACATTTGTCATCGTTTGTTTGTTTGTTTTCCAGTGAAATCTTTTAACAATGCAAACAGCAAAGGTTCAGTTCCCACTTGACAATGTTAGTGTGAATAGTTGTCTGTTTCTGTATGTGCCCTGTAATTGACTGGTAAGCAGTTCAGCCCGTGGGATCGGTACGCCCTTGCTCACCCATAACCTTCACCAAGTGGTCTAATTATGTATGTATGCATGAATGGATGGATAGCTGGATGCATGAATAGATGAATAGAACCTAACCCTTCCTCAACACTAATGTTGTGTCTCACAGAGTTCCATGTCTGTCTCAATTCAGAATGCCAAGGATACCAATGAGTCAAAGGCCCTGTACTCGCTCGCATGGACTCTCCATTTCCCATATGAATCTGACACTTGCTACATCGCCCACTGCTACCCCTACACCTATTCAGACCTACAACGCTATCTTAGGCACATTTCATCCAACCCAGCAGTGGTGTCATTCTGCAAAGTGCGGGTGCTGTGCCACAGTCTGGCTGGCAACGCAGTGTATGTGCTGACAGTAACGTCACGGGCTGGCGACCAAGAAGACGAGGGCAAAACCAAGAGAGCTGTTGTGGTCACGGCCCGAGTACACCCGGGAGAAACCAATGCGTCCTGGTTGATGGAGGGATTCCTGGACTTCCTGCTCGGGAACTCTGATGATGCTCAACTTCTGCGGGACACCTTTGTTTTTAAGGTGAGAAAGTATAGGGCTGACTAGATTGAGGAGATGATTCTCGTGGGTTTTATTATTTAATACAGAGTAGTGATGTCGTTGCTTTTGTATGTTGTGTGACTTGACCAAGTCGTCAAACAATATATATGTGTGATTTCTGTGCCTCATGCCAGTCATTTTCAAATGATTTTCTTTCTCCATCCTACGGTGCAGGTGGTGCCAATGCTGAACCCAGACGGTGTGGTGGTTGGCAATTACCGCTGTTCTCTGGCAGGCAGGGACCTCAACAGGAATTACAAGACTATGCTCAGGGATTCTTTCCCATGCGTATGGCACACCCGGAACATGGTGGAAAAGTGAGCAGTATCTTTTAGTATTCTATTGCATAATAACTTTTATTAAGTCACTGATGGCGTAGCGGTTCACTCACCTGACTTCCGTGTAGGCAGCGCGGGTTTAGTTCCTACTCAGTGACATTGTACCTGCGAGTGTGCATGGTTATCTGTCACGTAGCACATTATTTGTGTCTGTAGCCAACCGCTTATGTTCTTTAGTCTAGTTTGAGATGGGGGCTCCTAGCGAAACATAAAATGGCTCTAATGGCAGATTAAAGGCAGACAGACACATTTGCTAATCAATTGTTTCTTCTCAGTGGATTTACTTAACTAATATCCACATTGGCTCCATAAAATAGGGCTTAGTGCTTTCTTTCTTTACTATCTATTAGATTGATTGACAAACTATCAAGATAAACAAACTGAGGATACTGTTATTGTCTATATTCCTCAGACTGATGAAGCAGACAGATGTAGTTCTCTACTGTGACTTTCATGGCCACAACCGTAAAAACAATGTCTTTATGTACGGTTGTAACAACCGAGACGATGATTCGCCAAAGCTTCAAGAAAGAGTTTTCCCTCTGATGCTGAGCAAGAATGTCAGAAACAAGGTATTATACGCTAATATTTTGGTCTGCACATTTTCAAACTGCTAGTCACGACTGCCTGCATCCTGTTTCCACAGTTCTCCTTCAAGAGCTGTAAATTCCAGGTGCAGAGAAGCAAAGAGGGAACGGGACGAGTCGCCATGTGGAGACTCGGTATAAAAAACAGCTACACTATGGAGGTCACCTTTGGAGGTTCCACGCTGGGTTGGTTTACACCTTCTGAATGTGTTGCGCTATGTGTACGCTTTTAGTGTGTGTCTCAAGTCTGACTTTTCATCAGGTGATCGGAAGGGAACCCATTTTACCACTCAGGACCTTAAGTCGCTGGGTTTTTGCTTTTGTGACACCTTACTTGACTATTGTGACCCCGATCCGATGAAGGTAAGAGAACAGCGATTAAGTTGACCTGAACGCATGCAGCTCACTGCTTGAATTAGTTTAATAATCTCGCTGCAGGTGACTTACTGTCTGAAAGAACTCGCAGCTCTGTTGAGAGATGAAGTCAGACAACTGGGCAAAGAATTGGATACCGACTTCTCTGTATTTGATTTGGAATCTGGGTAATATAATCTTACACATTGAGTTGCAATCTAACTATATTTAAATATTTGTTGGAAAACCCGGAGTTTGATTTTATATGCATCTTATGCCACAAACACGGGCCCGGGAGTCCACCCGAGAGCGGCCCGGTGGACGAGACACGTCCCACATCTACAATTTCTTTATCACAAAGAATGTCGTGTTTGATAATCAGTAAAAAAAGATTTTAAGCAAGATGAAACAAGTGAAAATATGTAATGAAATGAATGAGTGAGTGAACCTCAAACAGAATCAGTTCACACTTGTTCATCATTGTCTTTCCTGAAAGTCGAATTTATAGAAAAGCTGTTGTCTTGGATCACTTCGATTGTGTAGGTTAACCTGATCGTTGGTAAATCATGCCAATAATTTCAGACTTTATACCGTGATCGATGTGTTATTAAAATCAGCTTGAACGTGACTATTTCTTTTTTGCTTTTGCAGCACAAGTGGTTCCAATAGTTCAGATTCTGATGGACTTCCATTACATTTGCTCGCACAGCCACAAACTGAACATGCAGAGGTATAATGATGTGTTTCTACAAAAGAACTTTTTTTCTCTGATTCTAATCAGATTTGAATCAAATAAAAAAAAAAAACATGTGTTTATCTGCATCTCCTCTCCAAAGCAATCTCCAGTCAAGAATAAGAAGAAAATGACTCGCAAAGAAAGAAACAGGCTGAAAAGTAGGATACAACCTGTACAACAAGTTCAACATATTGTAAGACAATACTAGAGTCATTTATCTATTCTGCAAATAACTGTTGAATGTCAAACATTTGGACACACTTTCTCATTTATAGCATGAGCAAAACCTTTGAATGGTACTTTACAACAGATCTTCAACACCATGAAATGATCTTTGCAGGAGTCTGACTTTCCGCAGGAGATTGAGAATGCACAAAAAGAGAGCATCCAAGAAAGCCCACTTAGACGACACGGGAGAAAATGGAAGGTATGACATATGGAATCATCACAGTATGGTATGGGAACTGTACCATACAGGACTGGAAGGCTCTCCAGCGTCTTATTAAAACTGCACAACACATCTGTGGAGGAGCCTTCACAGCACTACACTGCATTTATGACAGCCGTGTCACAAAGAGGGCACAGAATGTTATCAGAGACAGTACACATCCACAACACACACTAATGATAACACAATCTATGAACCGCACTGTGAAGCATTTTTCTTTTCTAATCCTGCTCACTTGAATTGTTTCCACTGTGCAATGCCTCTGCACACTGCATTACTTGAATGGTCAAATGCCTACATCTTTGCACATTTTATTCAGATTTTTTTTTGCACTATTACGACTGCCAAATTCAATACATTCATACACTGTCCTTTTTTTTTTTTTTTTTTTAATTATCATTGTTTTTAAATTGTTTTTATGTACATTGCCCAGACCCCCCCCCCCCCCCCCCATTTTTCAGCATTTCATTAGCTTTTATAATTTCTTTTTTTAATCTTTCATATTCTTTGTATAAGTGGAGGGAGACTGGCCAAGTAAGACCTTCATTGCTCTGTGTTACCCTTATGTTTTTACTGTGCATATGACAAATAAACATCTTGAATCTTCAATGTGTAATATATGCTATAAAATATGATATAAAGCCATATGAATGGAATTCCCATGAAATTGCTGATATTGAATTATATCAACCCTTTGCCTATCAAGGTAAATATTCCAGCCAGGAAAAGCGTGATCCCTACAGCAAATACTGACCATGCAGGGATCAGTCATGTGACCCTTTGGCAAGGCTTTGAGCCTCTCAAGGTAATCAAGTTGATCACTATCGCCTTAAAACACCAACAATACAATTTACCCAAACATTTTAGCCGGTAAATCAATGAACTTTTAACTTAAAACTCGATGGGCCCTAATTTCTTGAATGGCGTCAATCCGGCAAGGCGGGTGGGCGCAACTGTGCGCCAGAGGCTGGTTAGACCAGTGTTGGTAATTTTGTAGATCTGAGAGCAGGCCATCTGCGCCACTGTAAGTGTGTTTACGGCCGACTTCAGTCGCCACCAATCAAAGCGGCTCCACTCATTCCTTTCAAATATGGTTCGACTGACAGTCTTGACAGAGACCTGGCACCATTCTCTGCGCGTAATTGGACGATGTGTAACGGCAGCCATCTGTGCGTGACTGGACCATTCTCATTGCTCTGGCCATGATGTGGCAACTGACAATGTGAGTGGGTACCCTTTTTAAATACAGAATGTGCTGGTGATATAAATATGTCCGCTGAGCTCAGTATCTGTCAGCCCATCCCGGATCAAATTCACCAAAATTGCATTAGACCGTCAGTCTAGCCTGTGCCGGTTCAGACATGGTCTGAACAGGCGTAGGTTTAGATCAACTTTCTGCCATCAAATTTTCACTCTGCCAGGCACACCCTCGCAGTGCTGGAATGCCCAGTTTGGCGCAAAGCTGTCTGCCAAATTGGCAAACACACAGCGAGCCTTGCACTCGCACAAAAATCAGGATCCGTTGGCATTTGCAACCCGCCGCAGATGCACCGTCTACAAGAATACAGCCCTACGTCGCAACCTCCGTTTTTACTCATCTTAAATGAAACAATTGCAGTGGGCAAAATTTACAACTCACTATCTTCATTCACACTTATTGAATGCCCACCATCTAATTTGGATGTCTCCCCCAATTTGGATGCCCGGGTCCACTACCCCGTCGCCACGTTGAGTCGTCCCTCAAATTTTAACTCACAACACAAAGCAAAAAATGAACATAACTTACTAAGTAAGTAAGTTAGTGCACTCCTAAGTCAAGGAAACACTGTACCCGGTTCCAATAATGTTGGGACGTCGTGTAAAACGTACATAAAAATAGAATATGATGATCTAAAGATCCTTTTCTACCTATATTCAATTGAAACAACTACAATGATGCAAGATATTTAATGTTAAACGTTGTTTTTTTGCAAATATTCACTACGTTCCCAAAAAAGCTGGGACAAAGGCATATTTACCATTGAGTTATATTACCTTTCCTTTTAACAACATTCAGTCAGCGTTTGGGAACCGAGGACACTTATTGTTGACGCTTTAGAGGTGGAATTCTTTCCCATTCTCGGCTGATGTACAACTTCATTTGTACAGTCCGAGGTGTTCGTTGTGGCGTTTCATAATGCGCCACACATTTGCAATAGGTGACGTGCGTGTACTGCAGGCCAGTTTTAGTGCTGCCGCTCTTTTACTATGAAGCCATTCTGTTGTAACACGTGTTGAAAGTGGCTTGGCACTGTTGGCACTGTCTTGCTGAAATAAGTCAGGACGTGCCCTGAAAAAGATTTTCCTTAGATGCCGGCATATGTTGCTCCAAAACCCAAATGTACCTTTCAGCGTGAATGGTGCCTTCACAGATGTGCAAGTTACCCATCCCGTGGGCACTAACTAGCACACACTCAATACCATCACAGATGCTGGCTCAGTGGTGTGCAAAGCTCACTCGGTGGCTAGGGCCTGATTCAATGTGCATGCTCCTCAAAGTTCTCCACCTTTGACAACCGACAGTCGGGGAGGGCAGGGGGGAATGTTGTGGATGGGAGCATTTCAACCTCAACAACCAGCCGTCAACGCTTGCTGGCTCTCTGTAAATTTCTTATAGGGGCGCCTGTTGATAACCCCCAAAACCTGATCATTGTTTTGTTTTTATTTACATCCCAACTTCATTGGAATTGGGGTTTGTTTTTCAAATCAATGTTAAATTGTAAATGTTCCCCTGTGGTCTGTTTTAGGGAACTTGTCAAGAAGACGTGAGGGCAGAAGAAGACATGCGTTGCAAGAAGAGAGCATGCGCAAACCTCAACACTTATGCAGCCATTTCACCTCATAGAGGTGCACTTTGTAAAAGACTTTGATCTAATGTTGTAGTTTTTTACTGACGCTGCAGAAGCGTTTTTGGTCGCCACCGTTTGGGTGCAGTGCACAGACTCTGAATGTAAGCCATGAAGACGTGTTGGAATGTCTGATGTTGTCGATTTGTGTGTGTGTGCGCGTGTTGACGTTTGCCTCCATCAGACCAACAAAGAGACAGAGCACAGTGGAGATATTCATCAAAGCTGCTGCAACTCAGCGCTCTCCTTCAGCGACCTCCAAGATTCTTGCACCCGGCCCAGCAACACCTGCAGCAGCTTCAACATCAGTACCATCATCATCTACAGCAACATCATCATCAGCAGCCGCAACATTATCTTCAGCAGCCGCATTACCATCGTCATCATCAGCCGCAGCATTATAATCGCCACCTTCATCAGCAGCAGCTACAGCAACAGCATCCTCATCCTCATCAACAGCAGCAGCAGCAGCAGCATTGCGTCGCTCGTGAGTGGAACGGCGCACCCTTAACAATTTGTTTTGCATGCAGAAGTTCCAAATGTTTCAATTTGTGTCACTCTTCCAGGGCTATCACCCTTCGGTGGAACATCGGACAGGTAAAACTGGGACCATGAAATACATTTTCAGTCAGTTCAGTCAGCATCACAAATGTCCTTCTCGTTTCAGTCTTCGTCGTCCCATGTTTGACATTGTTCCCACAAGGCGCCTGCCGTCCAGCATCGCCGGTGATGATAACCATTGCAGAGACAGAAATTCCTCAATGACGCCAAATCGTTACTACGTCCACCAGGATCTGCCCGCTGCACTTGCAGACAAACCCAACACCAAATGGCGAGACGAGAGAGAGGAAGGGGCTTTTACTGAAGGTTGGTCTTTAATATTGACACAGACAGTTGATTTATACTCGATGGTACATACAACTACAGTTTAATGAAATCCAATACAAGAGCAAAATCGTTGTTATGTACTTTTAAGTTAATATTGTGTGTTTCTGCTAAATACTGTGGCTTCGGCTGAGAAACAACTGATCACTTTGGTTTTGTATTTTGTTTAGTTGGATTGCTTAAACATCTCCCATTTCGAGAGCTTAACCGCCGAGATCTCGTCTCCGAAATCTGTCAGAGAAAGCCCATTTCACACCCCAATTTTTTTGTGCCTGTACTACGGTACACAGACCTGCAAGGACACAGGTAAAACTTGATTGTGGATGGATGGAGAAATGGATGCGTGCTTTACTAAAATTGACAGAATAGCAATCGTTGAACTCACACCTTGTTATTATTATGACCATCCCATTCTTTGAAATTTTTTTTTTTTTTTTCCCTCCCGACTTCAATATCGGCCACTTGATTCAGTTTCTATAAAGTGTACGCGCAGCATGGCTGGGTGTAAAGGGAAAGTTAAGATGGTGAGGGATGTATGGAAAGGTGAATGGCAGTTTGTCACATTTGATTGAACAAAAGTCCTGCAATGACATTAAAAGCCTTCGATGTAGCAATTAAAAAAGAAAGTGCTGTTTTAAAGTACAGCGGAACCAGCATCCTTTCCGAGACCCTGGGATGTTTCGGGGCAACGCTTACGTCTTCCACGACAACATCCCCATGCTGGTTTGTGTTATAACTGAGGCAAATTTGTCTTTTTATTGGTTGTAAGTTGTACATTATTTCTGAATATTGTGGTTCCACTTGAATAACGTGTTGTTAAGATAATCACAAACATTTGCATGTTTTTCCTTTTCCCTCAGACTGAGCGAGTCAACTTTAGAAAAAGGACCAAAGGTTGTTTTACCCCCTGTAGCAAAGCCCTCCGCATCCACAGGGTGGCACCATAGGTGAGTGGCACTGTCAGGCCCCCAAACTCAGAAGAGAAGGTCCGTCACGGTACTGCTCCGGAGAGGCCAGTCACCACAAGACCATCCCATCCAGCGTCCATGACGGACACTCTGGCCAGTGATTGGAACCTACTTGAACGGACATACAGGAACATGCGAAAGCATCGAGGTAACAAGGTCCCAATGATGTTGGTGTCAAATAATTGTTAATTCATTAATGATGGGATCATAAGATTGGTCTGGATACAATTCAGTAATAACAAATCAACATTTTAAAATGTATGCACAAGTTTTTATTATTTACAAACACAGCAAACAATAGTGCAATCCCATGAAATGTCAACAAAATACAAAAATAAATACGTTTGTTTTCTCTTTATGAATGTTTTTTTTTACATTTTACAAAAACAACATATGACATTGATATGAGGTGCTCTGGATGTGCGAAGTTGATAAACAAATGTTTCAGTCAAACTGGCGGAGATGGAATTGACTTCCTGTATGTCTGACCAAGTCCCGGAGAGCCACAAAACCAGCAACCGCCTGAGGGATTCAAGGAGAAGGATTTTGCTCATGTAACTTGTGATGCAATTCACTCATTCACAATAATGCCGATGACGGACGTATTCGTGTCCCGTCCCGTGATGAAAGGAAACGGCGTACCTGTGTAAGGATGAAAAGCGCTAGAACGATATGAATGCCTCTCTCCAAGGGCTGGACGAGAATGGCTTCATTGAAGAGCTGAAAGAGGATTTGTGGCAACTGCAGCAAGATGCTCAGCAGCCAAAATCCAGCCAACTCTGCAATCTTCCACAAACAGAAAACGCAATCCAATTATTTCGCTACTTTGGGCTCCTGAAAGTAAATGTTCTCCATTTGTGTGACGGGTGTTGGATCGATTCTCAAAATTCATTTTATTGTCAGTGATGTGCTACCTTTTCCCGCAGGTTCCCCACATAGCCGAGATAAAGTCTGATGGCCTCAATCACAGTCATCAGGATGAGGACAGTTACGAGGATGAACTTGTAGTAGTCAGGCAAAGCAGAATACTAGTAAAACAAAAAAATGATGTGGTTAACCAACAATTATACTGTAGTTACTGCGGTTGTTTAATTATTCCATGCGGTTGCTTGCGACATCAGAACTGCTGCACTCATACAGCTATTTTTTCTTGGAGACTGGTTAGAGCGTCAGCCTCACAGTTCTGCGGACACGGGTTCAATCCCCGGCCCCGCCTGTGTGGAGTTTGCATGTTCTCCCCGTACCTGCGTGGGTTTCCTCCCACATCCCAAAAACATGCATTAATTGGGGACTCTAAATTGCCCGTAGGTGTGAATGTGAGTGCGAATGTTGTTTGTTTGTATGTGCCCTGCGATTGGCTGGCAACCAGCTCAGGGTGTACCCCGCCTCCTGCCCCATGACAGCTGGGAAACAAAAGGGAGTGGAATATGCTACATCCACGAAAAATGGTGGACTGATGTCACTGAGCTCCCCGCACACTGCAGCCCGGACTTGGACTCGGTGTTTTTCAACTGGAAGTCATTCTGCTTGCCGCGTGAGTTTGCTGTATTCATAGTCGCCGGTGTTTACATCCCATACTCCCCCCCACAAGCTAACACTAATGCTGCACTGTAAAAAACTAGCTGATTAAGTAGACGAACTCGAAAAAAACTTCACACCTCGTTATTCTTGGGGACTTTAACAAAGCAAACTTCAATCACGAACTCCCTAAATACAATCAGATGGTCCCGCCAGGGAAAAGAACTTTCTAGCTGAACGACTCGTGCTCGTCTGATGACTGGTTAAGTCACTTAACGCAACGTAAAGGCACAAACTTGAATGTGCGAAACCTGTTGTGAAAACAGTAAAGAAGTGGACCAATGAAGCTACGATGGAACTTCGAGACTGTTTAGACTGCACAGATTGGAGTGTATTTCAAACTTCAACTGGCAGCTTGGATGAATATACGGACACTATTACATCCTATATCAGCTTCTGTGAAGATGTGTTTGTGTTCCAACGAAGACATTTCCAATGTTCAATTAACAACAAGCTGCGGTTCGCTGCAAAACGTCGGCAACTTCGCCCAGGCCAAAGAGGACGTCTGTCGGAGTGGGCACAGAGCCCTGTTCAGGCCAGAAACCAGCTGACAAAGGAAATTATGCAGAAACGCCGGAAAAGCAGTTTGGCGAGGATTACGATCAACTACAACGAACCGACTACAGGCGATCATCACCGCAAGCAGAGAACAATAAAAGACGACGACTTGAATACCTTCTGCTGCAGATTTGAAAAGGACACTTTGACAAAAAAACGACATTGAATGCCGGTGACCTTCGATCCCTCGGGCCGCACAGGATCAAAAAGCGACATCGATGTGTGAAGGATATCACCGCATGGGCTCAGGAACACTTCAGAAAACCAATGTCAGTCAATGCAGTTCGGCGCTACATCCGGAAGGGCAACTTAAAACTCTACTATGCAAAGCGAAAGCCATTTATCACAAACAGCGCGGGCTTCTCTGGGCCCGAGCTCATCGAAGATGGACCGATGCGAAGTGGAAAAGTGTTCTGTGGGCCGACGAGTCCACATTTCAAATTGTTTTGGGAAATTGTGGACGTCGTGTCCTCCGGGCCAAAGAGGAAAAGAAAACAAAACTGTGTCTAAAAGAGCATATTAATGGCTGAACACACTTTTATTACTGATCCAACACGTTGACGTGAGCAGTCCAAAAGTCGGTTCGTACTTTGAGGCGCAGCATGACAATCTCACTGATCCACCACAGGGGGAAGAAGCACATGTTGAAGAACAGAGACATCTGGAGCGGCAGACTGGACAAAACGCGTCTGTCTGGGAAGACAAAAAAGCAGACACGAAGAGGGGACTTGTGACGCGGAGTCGTGGGGGGGGGGGAAGGCGACATTCGTATCGTTAGCCGCGCTAGCCGGCAGCATCACGTCGAGCACATTGTGTATGAAATGTATGAAATACATAAATCCCCAAATCCGTTACCGTGTGCTGACGACGTGTGGCCAGGCTCCCTCTGCTCCACGAAGACATTACGGGAAAAGTCCTCCAAACGTCGTCGGATAGTGGCCGGGATGTCCATGGCTTGGAGCGCCCGATGCTAACGCTAAACGCAACAAAACACACCACCCCAAAAAAAAAAAAGCGACCCTCCTCTTCCTGTTCGCACTCGGCAAAGGCTGCTCCCGTCTCCATGGATACCAGCCAACACCAGCCTTCAACAATCAGCCTTCCGCTCAAAAGTCGCGTTTTGTTGTCCCGTTGCATACACAAAGTCCCCCCAAAAATCAATAATTAAAATAAAAATCAACTAACATTGACACATTCACTGGGTCAGGGTAATCGATGCACAAAACATCTGATTTTGAATACAGAGGGTCAAGCAATGCGAGGGGGAACTTTTTCACACAGGGCGAGGTAGCTTGGAATAGTTTTTTTCCCCCTTTCCTTTAATAAATAAAATCAGCATTTTATGTTTATTTGGGTTATCGTTGTCTGATTATCTGAAAAAAAAGACAAAAAATATAAGAGTCTGAGAAGAAGGGGGCAATACTTTTTCACAGCACTGTATAATTTTCAAAAGTAGCAATTATGAACAAAAATAAAAACAATCCTGCAATAGTTTGATATTGTGCATTGTTTCAATAAAAATCAGACCATCATATTTTGTTTTATTGTTCTATGCTATTTATAGTAGCAGTTTTATATACAGCATACTCTTATTTGAATATACAAATGTAGCCCTAAGACACAATACGCAGCCCACAGTTCTCGGCAAATCATGACAAAACGACCAAAGTACATTCGAGTTGACAGCAGCAGCGAGCAGAGCGTCGAGGTGACTTTGAAAGGCTGTCAGATGATGGAGTCGCAGGACTTGTTTGTGTACGACTGGTCCATGGTGTCATAGTACCGCAGGCATCCTTTGTACTGAAGAAGCTTCTCCGCGAGTGGGCTGACGGTCAGCGCTTTACCCCGCGCGCTCAGATCCATGTACCTGAGAAAGGAAAACGCAATTTACAAGGTTTAAAAAAACAACAACAACAAATGTCAATACATTAAATACAGAGCATCACAACTTCCTTTTGCAACAAATGCCAGCATAAAACCGCCATCATTTTGATAACATAATGACATCAAGGATTTCACGGAATTCGCCATTTCATACACATACATGCTGCATATACAGTATTATGAAGCACTTTTTAGTACCTGTATGTCCCACAAAGACTCATAAAAGAGACTCATCCATGCTTTCATGCTCAGAACTGGACTTCCCAACAACTGCTTGAAACATTTGACTCTCATTCAGAATGCTGCTGTTCGGGTTCTAACCCGAAACTAAGTCTTGGCAGTTGTTGAGTTGAGGAGGATTCTACTTTCTGAGGGAATCGAGGGCCAGCATGTGGGACAGTCCGGCCATTTGTCGCCCCCCCATGCAAAAAAAGAGGCCCGAAATGTGGACATTTTGAATCCAGATTTAAAAAAAACAAAACATTTTTTCTCTCATAATGAAACCTTATTGCTATTGTGTTATATTATATTCATCGTCTCAAATATATGTCGACGTTTTATTATTGTCTTTTATGTATTACATACAGGACTTTGTAAAGTTGATATTGTACTCATTTATATTGTAGCTTTCATAATGTAAAGTATTGTACAGGTATGTGCTTTTAGCATGTTTCCATGAAGGGAAGGTGATTGTCCCATTCGACCATTTACTCAAAGGTGCCTCAATGACATATTGGGAATCTTTTTTTCTTCAAACTATTATGAGTTTAGTGCCCTCTGTGATACTACGATTTCTTGCAAGTAGACCTGATGACAGTATATTTGTTACTTTTGTGGTATTCCCAGTAATGTGAGGTAATACAGTACCTGTGTGATATACTCCAATACACCAAAGTATTCATCGCCATCAGCGTGGCCATTAAGAAAAAGAATCTCTCCAGATTCCCGTCATGCAGGACACTTGGATAAAAGGAACCTGCGGTCAAGCATTGTGCTGTATTAAATGGCAATTCATTCCACCTTAAAGGATTGAAAGCACTTTTTTTTTTTTTTTTTAAAACCTCCAGACACGAAGTAGACCAACTGAATGCAGATGGCTCCTAGGAAGCAGCCTCCCCCGTAGGACAGTGTGAGAAAGTGCAGCGAGATTCCTCGGATGTGTCTGGGGGTCAGCTGGAAAGAGATCAGGGAACCTGCCGTAGAAAGCAGAAATCATCGCTGGAATAATATATGACATCATATATTGGAGTCCCTGCAAAAGGAAATCCATAGTAGTAATACAAATGGTAATACAATTTCTCTTCACAATCAAGATCATTTAGCTTTAGACGCAAAATGAGTTTGTTGCACTTTGTGCTCTGTGTCAAGATTGAATGGTTTAAAGAGTATCAGCTTACTGATGAGCTGACGGGGCCGGATTTGCCACGGAGTTCTAAAATGACTCAGAACTGCCAAAATACCATCTTCAAACATGTACGGCTCATTGCCCTTGCCTTGGCAAAAGACTCAGCAGTTGTTTTTTTTTTTTTTTTTTTAAACAAGCACTCCTAAAACTCTCGACCAAATACACAGCACTTTACACCTACTTTAACAGATCTTCCGACCTTTTGGGGATTGTTGGCATTGTTAGAAGAACCCTTCTGATTTTGAAAAAACCTGTCGAAAAAGTCCCCACACTGGTTCTGCCTTCCACTCACATGCCGGAGTGACCAGAGCCTCAGCCAGTCCGAGTAGGATGTACTGCGGAGCCAGCTGGAAACACGGCATGGACGATACTTGCAGAACCTTCCCGGAGAGGCTTTGCTCCACCAGGGGGAAAGCCTTCCTGTGCAGCTCAGATAAACCCGACGCCAGGACGGACAGAGCTGCACACGCGTGTCCCAGAGCTGCAAGGGGAGGATTAGATAGGGTGGGCTGATGAGACAGGGGGCTGCAGAATGGGAGTTATAAGACAAGTCATTTCAAGAGAGAAAAGGGGAGGACAGCAGAGGTAGAAGAAAGAGAGACATATTTAGATGAAGATGTTGAAACGACGTGCTGCATCGTGAGCGGTGTGCAGAGGGAAATACTCACTGATGACTCTTGTGGGCGCGAGTGGAGTTTTTGCCATGGAGAGCGAGCAGCTGTTGACGCACTCAATCAGCGGGGCCAATACGAGCAGAGGTAAAATGCTGATGACGTTCATGGCGCCGATGGGCAACAGGACGTCACTCAGGTGAAGGTTGGAGTTCATCGTCTGGATGTAGTATCCCGAGGGGATCTGCGTGGAAACACAGAAATGATCGGCTTTGGTACTTTGCAGTCGGGACGCTCCAGACCGTAGATCCCCCGGTGACTTGCCTGAGTGACACAGGCTCTGTAGAGCAGTTGGAGTCCATAAAGAGGGAAGAGGTTGGCCAAGACTTTGACGTTCTCCACGTGAGTCTCGCTGTACCGGCCGCCGTTGTTCTCCTTCGCCCGGTCCAACCAAGATGGCACATCTCCGCTGAGGTGGCGATAGTGAAGGCAGCACATCTTGAGGGAGTTCAAGAAAACTCCAAGCGTCGTCAGTAAGGATCCGCCTTTTGACAGAAACCAAAAGAGATTGGTCTGAGGTGCTGGACGGGCCAAAATTAACGTTTACCAAAAAGCAGTAAGAATATTGACACAGTGATACGGTGTGTACTTTTACCTTTCTTGGGTTTGTAGGTGAGTTTGTTGCGCATCATGTGTATGGCAATGAGTGCCAGCAGTGCAGACGTAAAGGGGATTAGGAAACCCAGATTTTTGGCCACAGATTGCTGGATGTAAGCAATACCCAGAAACACAACAGTGGAATTCAGGTTAACCAACCAGTAGAACCTAAACATAATGAAAACAAATATCAGAGAAGTCTTTCAAGTCATTCTTCTTTATCGTTTGCCAGCATCCGGCTAAAATTCGTAAAAAGGTTCAGATCTTAATCATATTTTAATCGTCTTTTAGGTGAAGAAAAATACAATAAATCCCCAGACGAACCAGCTGAATGTCATATTTGTACAATAATGAGCTAATAATGAAAGTATTCTCTTCTTCTGCCCACTAAGCGATGCATTCTATTGAGTTACAGTATCAATTGTAACCCAGTCAACGCGTGTTCCAATCATGTATCGTCGATGCATCACATACCAGTTGAAGAAGCCCAGTAGCTGGTATTGATTGTAGTTCTGCAGGCTGTATGCTCCCAAGGGGCACAGGATGGCCCGGATGCCGCCAATGCCCAGCGCGGCAGCCAGGAGGCCGGTGTAGAACAGGGCCTGCTGCTCTTGAGGTTCCAACTTGTGACTCATGTGATGAGTGTCCGTGTAAAAATCTTCGAAAGGGAACGCGACCACAGGCAACATGGCCGTGCCTGCGGAAAGCGGGACGACGCGGTCGTTATATTTGCGGGATAGACCCTAACCAAACATGGGCTGAAGTATTTATTGGACGTATGAATAACGAATGTTTTGCACGGCTAAACGATAGCTCATTTGTCCGTGTGTTGTTCTTTGAGTGAATTTCAGTTTTTGTTTTTTACAGTACCGTCAAAGTTGCAGTGAACCCTTGCATACAAAGACACACGGAAAAGAAACTTCCACTGTGTCTTACCAAAGAAATGGAGGAAAGTGCACACGTAGAGCACCTTGGTTCTTCCTAGGCAGGTTTCGGCGAACCAGCCAACCAGCACAGGGGTGAGGGTGCTGGCCCCTATGAAGCACAAGTTGACCGTGGCAGCCATGTAGTTGTCGTAGCCCAGCTTCACGGTGCAAAAGAGAATCATGTTGCATACAATGCCGAAAAATGTGAATCTTTCACACAGCTCCACCAGCAGAACACAAATGATGACTTGGAGCTTCTTGCGGCTCCCCGGTGATGCTCTCCGGTCCGGATGAGGTGTCTTGGAGAGCCGCCGTTGGTGGCGTTTGCCGTCTGGCAGTCTCTGAACTTCTCCCGCCACCATCCCGCCTGCAAACTGATGGATGGGATGGATGTGCTCTGTGAAGTTGCAGAGCTCTGAATGTGAAGAACAGGCCTTCTAGGAGAGGAGGAGGGTTCGCGTCAGGGGCTGGGCTGAGTGGACATGCACATAACAACTGCGTTCTGCACGTGCTGGGGGTTGATTACCCTCTCCTTTTATTACCTTACCGATTAAGTGTGTCAGACAATTGGCTGAAGTGATAGATGGACACAATTTAGAGAGCAGTCTAGAAATAGTTCTGTGATTACAAACAAAATACAAACATTTCCGTTGGAAAAGTTTCTCGACAGTCTTTACGTGTAAACTTCATTTAAACTTTGAAAGATTGCACGAAACATGGGAACACACGTTCGGTGTTGATGTGCTCTTAAGAACTTGACAAATAAAGCAGACCACGCACTTAAACACAACAACGATCACACATTAGAAGCGCTCAGCGTAATACCGCAACTCTTTGTGAAAACAGTCCAAGCTCATTTTGGCACACCTGCTGTATTTCGGCTGATGATGTTAAGTGCGAGTGAGGCACAGGGCGCGCACGTAAACACCAAGCAGGCCCGTATACCCGGCGCTTGGGTGAAGATGAAACGAGATAGCAGGTTTGTGAAAGGTTTCAAATGCAGATGATTTATTGCAAATATAGAATCGTTTCTATTTGTAAAGACAATATTGCTGTAGCATGCAGTGCCGTAGGACTGACTTGCAGTGGATATGAAAAGTCTACACATCCCATATTTGTGATATAAGTGAGACACCGATAAATCATTTAAAAAAAAAAAAATAATCCAAAATTTAAAAAATTCCACCATTAATATGACCTATAACCTATACAACTCAATTGAAGAAAAACTGAGCTAATGAGAGATGGCTCGGGCATCTGATAGATAGATTAGATAGATAAATAGATTAGATTGATAGATAGATAGATGAACCCTGAAGTGTTCTGATTGTCTATGAACAAAAGTGACTGTGCAAAAGTCACTTTTGGTCAGGAAGGACCATTTGACACTAACATGTCAAAGGGTCTAAAAAATATACATTTAAGCACGTATAATATAAATTATAGTATTTGTATTAGGTTTTAAGAAAGCACACATAACATAGGCTCAATGACTACACTACAAAAACAAATCTTTGTATAGTGACTATTCTCTCACAACGATGTTAAGCTAGCGGCATTACAGCAGCAAACAGCCATTTCGGTTTCGCTCTTACTTTGAAACTAACAATTGTACCACCTCCGGTGGCGGACCCCGGCTTGACGATTGTCATACGGCAGCTGGTCAATTGTATCATCACATTTGCGCAAATCACGTGAATTATAATAATAATACGATAGCATTCTACAAATGCATAACAAATTAGTAACTGTTCAATGCACTCAAATGATAAAGATGAGCATATTTCCTCAAACAATAAATGACTGTGGCCCTTTAAACAATCTAACTGCAGTCGTCATGGTTACAAAACGGCGTGGAGTATAGAGCTGGTGCATCATGGGAAACAGTTGTTCGAGAACGCGAATATGAAAGAAGGAAATGCACACAAGTTCCCATTCAGCCCTACTATAAAGGTAAGAAAGAGGGGATTTATTCA
Organism: Phyllopteryx taeniolatus; assembly: GCF_024500385.1. Lineage (NCBI taxonomy): Eukaryota > Metazoa > Chordata > Actinopteri > Syngnathiformes > Syngnathidae > Phyllopteryx > Phyllopteryx taeniolatus. The sequence goes on from NC_084506.1 coordinate 8,873,168, forward strand.
CATATTGTTTTTAGCGCCTCGTCGACGAAACAAAGAGAGGAAATGTTCATAAACCGTACCGTGAGTCTATAACTTAGGCAAGTTGTAACATCTCGGTGCTAACATCGTTAGCCGAGCCTAGCTAACCAATGAGCGTGTGTTTCCAGTAGCTTTGAGATGCCGCGATAAACGTTGTTGTTACTCAAGTACAATTGAAGAGATCACTGACAGTACAAAAGAGTCAAAACTGTTCTCCAAAAGGCAAACCGCTTTGATGTGCATTTGTTTTGTTCCGGCTGCAGAGATCGATCGACTAGTAATGTCTGGTTGGTGGCTGCCGAGCTCCCCAGCCTTTGCGTCCGAGGACTTCAGCTCGACGCCTCTCAAGCAAAATGAGAGAAAACACGTCCACGTATCGGAATACCCGATAGACGACGACGTCCTACCTGAGGACGACGACACGTACTCCTTGCTGTCCCCCATCTACCATGACAGCTACGAGAGCGATGAAGACGACGACGACCTCAGTACTACTACTACTACTACTACTCAACAACCGCTCAGGTATTACCTGAGTCTATATATGTCACGAGACATACAGAAATCATACGAAATGTACTAAAAGTCATTCTGACGCTGTGTTTGCTTCAATTATTATTATTATAATTATTATTATTTTTTTTTTTAAAGATGTGAGCGACAGAATCCCACCTCGGGGCAGATCGAACCTGAAGCCCTCAGTCCATGGGAAGTGTGGCTGGTCAACAAAGCAAAAGAAGACCAGCTTAAAATGAAAAAGAAAACCGAGGAGGCAAGTGGACGAGGAGTTTAATCATTGTACACGCTCTTGCTGTGTGTCTCATACTAACTCGTCGTTCAGAGTTAGTTAACTGCCTCACATTTGGTCGTGATGTCCAGGTTTGTATGTTTTCCCCACGCTTGCCTGGGTTTTCTTTGGGTACTCTGGTTTCCTCCCACGTCGCAAAAACACGCATGTTAGGTTAATAGAAGACCGTAAATTGACCATAGGTGTGAATGTGAATAGTGGTTTATCTGTGCGCTATGATTGGCTGGTTACCAGTCCAGTGCACACATACCCCGCCTCTCGTCCAAAGTCGGGTAGAATAGGCTCCAGCTCACCAGTGACCCTCATGACGACGAGCCTACGGAAAATGGATGCGTAACCAGACAGTATGGGGCGTCCATTTCACAGGAGACGCGATTTGAGCGTATTATTTTTTGAGCATGAAGATTTTTGTAGTTTATTTTTTGCATTTGCTGTGATTAAACCACAATGTCCTTTTAACCAGGTGCTTTTACTCAAGGGGAAAAAAGAACAAGAAGAAATGCAACGTAAACAGAAAAAGGTCATGGAGGAAAAAAAGATTAGAGACTGGCAGCAGCTGAAAAGAGAACGGGTAGAAAACTAGTCCACAATTCACAAGAACAAATTGTAATTTCTAATTATTTTATCCAATAGAACAAAAAATGCTTGGACGATATCATGTTTTTGTATTCCAAGGAAAGACACGATCAGCTTCTAAAAATCAGCAGAGAAGCAGCAGAGGTGCAGCGTCGACAGGAAAAACAAAGAGAGACGGAACAAAAAGCTCAACAGAAGTACAAGGACTGGCTTCAGAAAAAAAACCAAGAGAGGATAGAAAGGGAAATGAAGCAAAAAGTAAGTAAGACCCGTTTTTTTTAAAACGTCATTTGCACTCATGAGAATCTTCTTCTAACAGGAGGAAGCAAGTCTGAGGGAAGAGCAGGAGAAAGAGCGCCGGAGGAAGGCAGAGGAGAACTTCAAGCAATGGCTGGCAAAAAACAATGAGAAATGGAAAGCAAGTCCAAAAGCACCTCATTATTCAAGTGAGTGCGATCTGAACTGGCAGTTAGCAACTACAATTGTCTGTGGGGTGCATCTCAAATCAATTACAAAACTTCACGTAATGTATTTGTTGAGTTCAATTCAAAAACTCAGAGTCACTACACAAAGTCAACTATTTTATACTTGTGGGATTATTTTGATGAGTTTAGCTTAAGGCTAACAAATTCACATTGTACTGCCTCCAAGAGATGAGAATATTACATAAGTAAAAAAAAAATAAAATAATCATACGGAAATGATGTTGGAAATGCCCTTCCGAAAAGTAGTTTATTGCGTTGAATGACTGTATAATTTATAAGTTTCACTTTTGGAATTGCAATGCTGAAATACAGTGAACTCCCCTAAGAGTATTCTAATTTACACCTGCACACCGATGTATGACGTTTGCTCGCAGTGGATAGTGGTTCAAGATTTGTATTTCTGGGTAAGCTGCGAGTGTTATATCTTTGCTGCAGGTCCCTGCAGATTCCACCCACCACCCAGCTTTTACAACCCGATCCCATGGAAGCCGATTTACACGCCCCCTCCGGAAACATCTCCCAAAAACACACCCAGCAAGAAGCCTCAGAAGCAAAAAAAAAAAAGGACAGCATAGCAGAGCCTTCACAATCACAAACTCGACACTGACGGTGCTTCATCGAACTCGACTGTAAATCAACTTGGACCTATTAATGCCTCTAGGACGCCACAACATGATTGTCATGTATGAAAAGTATTATTTATTTTTTTCATTGTTTTAATTAAGTTAAACAATTTAATTGCTTGTTTTAACGTTGGAATTTTTGAATGTGATTCTTGATTATTTTGACAGTTTCCATGTAACATTTGTTCACCCAGAGCCTTTTTCCATTAATTAAAAGTTTTGAACGCTATATTTTTTTTGTATTTGGTGCACAAGTGATGAATACAGTTGCATTTCACAGCTTTGTTGAGGCCACAAATCGAATGGTGGGTATTACAATTCAATGCGTCATAATGCAGAGATTTTGGATAACCCTAACTTCATGAAAGGGTTCCAACAATTAGAAACACTGGATCTCAGAAGATGTAAAATAACCAAGTGCAGGTGTGTGTAATGAAGAACAGGACCCAAGTCTGTTTTTTGCATGCTGTCCTCTGTGGAACGTTTGACATTCAGCAGTTATGCTAGCTGATAGTGGCTGCCGAGGGAATTAAAGCAACAAGTCCCAACACGCATGAAGCCCACTGCCACACTCGGAATGTATGAACTACATTGACCAATGTGTTTAATGTCTTTTTCAAAATCACTGAAAGTGACAAATCAACAATCAGAAATGTCCTTTCAAAGGTTTAGTAATAACATATATAAACGTTATGCAAGATAATATCACCAAACAGTTGACTAAACTCAAAATGACTGTTGAGCCTGTATGCGTAACTGCGGCAACACAATCATGCAAAAATGACGTTTGTGGAGATAATAAAATACATCTTCGTTCAGATTAGTTAGTGTGTCTGAATGTAGGAAAACTGCATATAAATCCATGGCTGTTATAACAATTCTGATGTAAACTGGGCGGCACAAAGGTAAGTAACCACATTTGTCACAGAGCGTGGCGGTTTACTCACCTGGCGTCTGTGCAGGCGTTGCGGTTTCAGGTTCTTCTCCAGCGACAGTGTAAATGTTAGTGAGAATGGTTTTCTTGTCTCTATATGTGGCATGACTGTAAATGTCAGGAGAGGATCCAGCTCCACATCACATTGATGTGCAAACATGAAATGTAGTGAAGAGGAAGACTGCAGCGGCAGCACGAGTGCTCGAGTGCTCACACTATCTACCTCACAGTTCTGAGGTTTGGGGTTGAAATCTTTACATTGATCTATTGGGTAAATATAAATCATCTTATGCATCTGATTTCCGAAATCCATCAAAGAGCTGTTTTTGTCAGTTTGTGTTGTTTTAGTCTGGATTGAGTTTGGGAGTAGTGGCAGTAGTAGTAATAACTCTCATATGGCCAAGTTTGCTTTAAAATGTGAAAAAGAGGATATTGTTGTTTTGTTTGTAAAAAATATACCCTTGTGTTTCGACCTCTTAACGTCATTCATCATGGGCCAACTAATCCAGGGGCCATCCCTCCTGCTGGAACACCAACTCTACGGCGTCTTTGACATCCTGCACCACGTAGGTCGGCTGTGTAAGGCTGGGGTCAAAGCAAAAGTCCCTGTGGCCGTGGAAGATGCGCTGCTCGGTTACCGTGTGCGCCGTGTCCGACGGCAGCGCCTCCTCTTTGCTGTAAACTCCTGTACACACCAGAATGGAGTGGCACGCCTCGGGCAGATCCCCACTTGCCCCAAACACACCGGGCGCGCCGCCCAATTCCGTCGACGTCGTTTTAGAGGCCTCGAGAGAATTACGAGCAGCCCGGAGGTAGCGGTTGTAGAGATTGGCGCCGTATATGTCAGCCATGGGGTTATCACTACCGAGAAGAGGTGATATACGGTACATGCGTAAATCCGTTTGGAATAACAAACGTGTGGCCCAAAAATGCAAGGACGGAGTCGCTCACCCTATTGCGTACAGTCTCCTCACAGGTGTGGCCCATCCAAGTCTCTCAGCCTGCTTCCTGATCAGCAGCTCCGCATAATTATAAGTCACTACGCTGGGTTTACCAATCAGAGCCTCGTATTTGAGGTCATGACCCGTCAACTTCTTGTACAGGCTCTCCAAGCACAGCAGAAACATACCGTGTCCAAACCTGTTAGGGAACCACAACATGAGCTATAATTCAGGAAAAAGAACAGCACTTTTTTTTCCTCCACCTGGGATTCTTGGCCTCAGCCATCCACAGCAGGTCCATGTTACAGGCCAGCAACGGAATGTGAGGATACTGCACAGAATTCCAATTCCTGTCTGGCTTTCCGTTTGTTAGGAGGACATCAACAATAAGCTGGAGGTTGGTCTCCCATCTAATTGGCTCACCAAATAAGATGACAGCTATAAAGATAAGTGGGGAAAGTGGAAAAACTGTCAAATAAATTAAAATGTACAGGACAGGTGCATCTCAACGAATTAGAATTATTGGATAAAACATAATTTCAGTAGTTCAACTTAAAAAGGGACATTCATATAAATTCACTACACATTTGTAATATAAAGATACAAGGTTGGAACTGGCCTGGTGAAAAGTATTGCCCAACGTATTTGTTCAATCTTAAGTTTTGGACTGAAATAGATCAACTTTCCTATGACCTGTACTGTATGCATTTCATTTTTCTTTTTTTAAACACACATGCATGTACAAACATACCATCTATTGGCCGTAAACCTTCAGTTGGAAGAATCTGTGAGACAAGATGTAAGTATTCAACAACATTAGTGACTAGTTATCCTCACATTGCATTGACGGTCATCCGCTCATCTAGCACAGCAGCACCATCGAAATACATCCAGTCCAGAACAAGAGCGCCAATCCAAGTTGTGCTCTTAGATTGGCTCACATTTAATTGTGATGGTGTACCCAAACATGTTTGTCGTTTGTGTGCAGCTAAATAAACTCACACCGTCTTTTGGTCTTCTGTTGTGATCCACTATATCAAGTAGAGGATAGCCCTTTCTGAGATTATCTATGGTGACAACATTCTGGAAGCCCAGCCTGAAGTTTAGTAGGTTAAGGCAATCACGGGTCACCTTTAGTTAGTAACAATTACAGAAATCGACAAAACAAACAGATAGCGGAGGGTCCGACGTTATTCAAAGTTTGAAGAGCAGAGTGGACGCACAGTAAATAAACAGCGCATGAACACAGTGAGGTCGCCTCGGTCATACGGAGCGTGAGCCGCTGATTTGAAACAGGATACATGTGAGCCACCTCTTCAACAGGACCTTGTCCTGACACCAGCACGCACATTTGGTGAAACTGGGAGAACATTCGCAAAGGACTGTGGGACAGCATCACCTGGTCTGGTGACACCTGAGGTCGAAGGCACAAAGAAACAGGAACAAGATGGCTACGAATGGGCTAATGCGACATTGAAAAAAATTGGGTTCCCCTACCTCCACTTCAAGCAGATGCGAAAGATGCTCCGCTTTGGTCTGCCGCACGCAGTTTCCGGCATTGGTGACAAACACCACAGGTACTTTGTATTTGCCCTGGTGGTCCACGAGGTTCCTGAAACACTGCTTGGCCGCAGGGATGGGTGTCCGACCGCGCACCAGCACGCCATCGATGTCGAAGAGGAGACCGATTGAGCCCTGAGGAGACGGCGAGGCGACAGATAGCAGCAGTAAAATAAGTAAATGTATCGACTGATCGGCCATTTTTGTGGAATTGATTTTGCACAGTTGTCAATTGTCCGATTCGTCGTATGCTCTAGCCCTGCCCTTGGTCGTCATGGTAATGAAAAGCCATACACAAGCCTTTTATTCAGACATCGGGGAACTGTTTTAAATTGTGCAAAATTGCACATGATGTCTATTCACCTCGTATGTCAACTGAAGAAATTGAGGCAAAATAAAGTGTATCGCTCGACCGCAACCAGTCGAGGCACTGTTTGCGGTCTAAAGAACAGATTTACAATATTGTTTATATTGAATTATTAATTCAAAATAACAGTCACATTTACATTAGGATAACCTGCACAAATTAATACGAGTGACAAGGTGTAGATAAATATTAAAAGGACAAAATGGTTATGTTTTGATAGCAGTATTCATACAAGTGTAATGCATTTTAATACTTATTTAACAATATGTTGCAACTACACAAGTGAGGCATAACAAAGGTCTCGGTATATTGCATATAAAGTGAGGGTAGGTCATATGTGAGTATATTTCTGCATTAATAAATAAAAAAAACAATCATTGTTATGACAAAGAATGAGTCATTTTAGTATAGCAACAGCTAATTAAGACTTTGTTACAACAATTGTAAATAAAACTGTAGATAAACTCATTCAATGACTGAGTAGGCCAACTAGTGACGTTGCCATTTCTGCACTTTTCTCCTTTTACCTTCCAGTGAATTATATATATGTAAACAACAACAACAACAACAACTAAAGCGATGACTTACATGGCTGTAATGTCGTCTTGCTGCTCCTTGGCTGCTTGATTCCAACAGCTTCCAGGTACTTTTCAAACAACTTACTCTCTGCATTGCTAGCGTGTTGAAATGCCGCGTGAGACAAAGAAATAAAGAAACATAGAGTCAAGCGAGCTCCAAGCCCAAACAACACTGACGGCCTTTGTTAAGAAAAATAATATATATATATATATTAATGTTGGAATTTGAAGGTAAGGTCGCAAAAAGTTGAACCTTGAATCAGACTGCGGAGTGAGTGAAAGTTCATTCTGGTGCTGTTTAAACCTTTTCCGGTCACGCGTCCAATGACGTCACGCGTTACCCCGGAAACGTACTTTGTATTGGAAGTTTTCATTTTAGGAAAACGAAACCCCGCGAAAGACAACTAAGCTGTTCAAATTGTGTAGACGCTTAATGTGGATTGTTTAGTTATTAGGTAAGATGATGCTGAAACTACACAACAGTTCCATAAAGTGCAGCACGTTGAAATGGTTTGAATCTCAGCTCTTCCAACCAGTGTGGACTTTGCATCTTATTCTCGTACTCCCAAAACAATTTGTCCACAAGTGTAACAGAAAATGGATAATGATTTTCATAAAATCTCATAATCCTGTGTATATCATGTATTTTGTTATGTCCAAAATTGAAATAGACAGTTTTTGATTTAAAAACAACAACAACAACAACATTTATTGGCACAAAATAAACAAGCTGGACTAATAAACAGTACAAAGCACATCGCTTGTGTAAAGCTCACAAAGCTTTATAAGGCGTCCAAAACAAAACAAACAAAACAAAACAAAAACCAATGTGATCCATTCCCTAGCAAAATCTTAGCTCATTTTCCAATCCATAGATCTTGGCTTTTAACATCATCAGATCACTTTGGACCTTCTTCGTCCTGGTATTGCTCTCGCGGACCTCTTGCAGAATAGCTAAGTCCTGGTTGGGCCCAACATTAAGGGTTACCTGGACAATATATACAGAAGTATAGGCTTAAACATACTGTAAATTCACAACTACGCGCCCATTTCTCGGTGTAGAGAAAAGCTCATGTTATTTGTCCCTCAGTCTTTTACCTGTATGAGCTGTTTTTCTATATCTTTGAACTTTTGCCGAAGTTGCCTGAGGTCGGTCTTGAAGCCCTCCACCTCCAAGGTCCTCCTCTTCTCCAACGCCTCATAACGCTGCGTCATCAGCTTAAGACGCTGAGCTACTTTTTCCGAACGCTCCTGTGCGCATCAAACATTAGTAAAGGGACACACGGGAGTCGTTATCAACACAGAGGAAACTTTCGACTCAAAATGCCCGTTAAAGCTCCTATAATTGGGAATTTGATCAAATTTGAAGCAACCAACAGCGAACCTCACAAGAGCTCAGTTTAGCGAGCATCGGGAAGGATTTTCTTTCGCTGCGCTTATTCTGATAAAAAAAAAAAAAAAACTGCCTCAGAGAGGGTGTTAAGCAAAGGCAAATGTCCTCAACGTAAAGTCTGGGGTGTACCCCGCTCCTCGTTCAAAAACCAGCTAGGATAGGCTCACCCGCGAGACTAATTAGGATAAGCAGTACAGAAAATGGATCGATTGATGTTCTGTCATCTGAACAAACCCGAGGTCAGCCAGCATCTAGCAACAGATTGTGTTCGACTGTAAGAAGAAAACACATGAATAGGCGAGCCATTAAACGACCATACCTTAAATATTTCCTTGCCAACCTCACCCTGCTCCCTGGCTTGGGCCAGTTCTGTTTCCAGAGCTACACACTGCTCCCTGTACATCTCTGCCATACGGTGGGCTTGCTTCGCATCCTCCTGCATGGCCTGAAAAGATAAAAGAAACCATATGAAGGCAGTTTCATTTTTAAAACAGGTTTGAAGGGAGGATGTTTAAGCATTGTAAACACCCACTAGACATACCTTAATGTCATCCTTATGTTTCTGCTTATAGTCTTGTTGAGGCTGCGGGCTAAACCGAGTCGGGCTGACCCGAGTCGGGCTGACCCGAGTGGGACTCTCGCCGCTAACGGGCTGCCGTATTCGCCGCACCTCCACACCAGCAGATTTCTTCGGAAGCTTGTGGCGCATGTTCACATCTCCCAGGAGGCGGTCCTTCTCCAACATCCATCTATTTTCCTTCGTCCTTGTGTCAATTTTGAGCTTTGTGAAATCCTGGATGGTTTCGAAGAGCAGATTCTGGGTTCGCTTTAGCCTGTGACGTTGCACAGAAGAAGAAACTAACTCATCTACAGGTTAAGCATGAATGTATTTCAATGTATGGACAGCAATAAAAGTCTCACTTTTCTGTCAAAGCCGAGATGTGACACTGAAATCTCTGTCTGTCCGCCTGCGCTTCCTCTTTTTTAATCTGTCGGTCCTCCTGGAGCGACTCAACCTGCTCTCTGGCCAGCCGGGTTTGTTCCTCCATCTGGGCCTGCAGAGCTTCCACCTGGGGCCACCAAATCAGTAAACACCTTACGAATATGTCTACAACATTTGAATACAGGCAGGAAATGCGGTCCTCACCTGTAGTATTAAAGTATGGTTGTCCGTCTTATATTTTTCCAAAGAATCGCCAGTTCCCAAATCTTCAAATTTACTTTTTTTAATGGACACTGCTAAGAGAGCATGCAAGTGGCACAATAAAAACAACAACAACAACAACAAACAAATAAACATAAAGCATCTACTTCCTTTCGTTTGCGTTTTCTTTACTGGATCAAATTACAACAAAGAACTCATAATTCCACTGTAGCATAACATGACATGAGAAGAAAATGTCACAAAAACATTTTCAGACCTTTACTAGTCACAGTAGGTTTTAAATGTGTTGGCCTGAGATTGAGATTCTCCCCCGACTCCTGGTTCTTCTGTTTGACAGTCACCTAGTTATAATATTTGAAACAATTAGTTTTTCCAACTTATTTGTAGAAAAAAAAAATCACAGTTTAGAAACCCGAAGTAACAATGGCATGGTTACAACTACACAACATGACTACCTACTTTATCAAGATCAATGCAGGAGCTGCAGTAAAAACTCGATTACCAAACAACGATGTAATAATAATAATTGTTATTTGAACGATACACTTATCATTATTAATATCTAATATGATGAAGTGTACCTTGTGAGGAGGCTCCCGCAGGAAATATGTGGTCTCTCCATCATCAGTACCCACTAGTGAAAGGAGGTGATTCATTTTCTTTCTGTCCTCCAGCTCTCTGTGCAACAGTAAATAGATGCGAAGATGGTTTTGAGAATTTGAAAAGTGGATCAAGAATAATGATGACCTCACTCCATTTTTGGTTCCCCATTCACTGAAGGATTATTGGGGGGAAAGACTTGGTAATGTTCTTAGCTTTTTAACGATGATAATAATTATGATTCATCTGATGCCGTGCTGTGCACATTAAATGGCAAAGGAAAAAAGTTTTGCAATCTAGTGTCAGATGCCCGCTTCTTTGGGCCAATTTCCAAGCATTTTGTCTGTAGGAGAAGGATCCTTGGAATTTGTCTGATTTCCTCTTCCATTATGGGCATGGGACCTTGATACTTTTCCATGCGTCTTGTTAGGATAGCCAGAGTAATGTGTTTAGATCTTAGGCCACCACTAGCTTTGATTTTATGAGCCTTTTCACAGTCGTCGATGTTACTTGTAATACATGAACTAATAGGACAATGCGGGTTTACACAAACGAATACACAAAACTTTAGAGATGAATGTTCTGTGAAGGAGCAACCAAATACATTTCAATAACCAACGTATGTTTCATTACATCCTTTTTGGTAACGATCTGGATAAGGGTGCATTATATAATATTTCACATGTACAGTCATAATAGTCCATACTTGGTGGAGGTCTGAGTAAATGGTAAATGGACTGCACTTATATAGCGCTTTATTTTGTTTTTGGGTGTTCTTTCGGGTCAGATGCTCCCACCTGATCTTTAGTCTGTCATTTTCTGCATGAAGCCGCAGAGACTGTTCCCTTTCTTGGTAGAGGTACACCTGCATGTCGCTCAGCGCATTCTGCAGCTGTGCAATCTCTTCTTCACGCTGCCGTAAGTCACCCTGTAGCTTATGCTTTCACAAGGTGTTTAAAAAACAAAGACACTGGTTCACAGAGGAACATATGTGTAATGTGCCAGAAACGGTGGCCTGTCTCTTCGGCTTACTTGGTCATCTATGATGCTCTTGTATTTCTCCAAATTCTTCAGCAGTTGTGCCTGCTCTCCCTCACACTGGGCAATCTTGTCCTTGTAGAACTCCACGAGTTCCTTGCTGGGCCGAATGTGAGCTAACCGCTCACTGATGGGAGGAAGTGGGGAATCTGGCTCCTTACCAGAATTATGCTCACACACACAGGATCTGCAAAAAGAAAGACTGTCACTCCTTTGGAGTGGAATACTTCTGCATACTAGTACTAATCCACGGACACAGAAAGATATTCAATGATATAGACCAAATCAAAGCGGGTTAAGACTGAGGGATACAGTAATAGTATGTACTGGACTGAATATCCGACAAAAAAATAAATAAATAAATAAATAAAACAAGCTTACCTGTGTGCCACTGAGGGTTTTTTGGGTGATCCCATCCCAAGACAAAACTACAAATAAAAGAAAATACGTTTCATGGTGTTGACAAATTAAATCAAACTTTATTGATCGTGCAACACAGTTGTAAATGCACAATGCATTGTCAAATGGTTTGGCACCTGTCCAAACATTGGAAATTGAGCCTGGTGAGGAACAGCAGGTGAGTGCTAAACACACAGGCATGCATGTGCGCGCGCACACACATGCTGGCAGGCACGCACGCAAAGACACGCACAAACAGCGAGTGTATATTTGTATTTTTTTAACACAAATGATACTCGGTCATGTGCAAAATATTTTCCAAAAGCAATTGTACTGTAACCTGCAACTTCAACCCTAAAGCCCAATGGAGCTGACTTTGGGCAAGAGGTGGGGTACGCCCTGGATTGGTCACCAGCCAATTGCAGCACAGCAAAATTATATTTACTGTCCACTTGCATATTCTAGTAGGATCAAATACAACAGCTACAGTTTTGGTTGACATCATCAGAATTACTGTACTAATGTTTGTTTATTAGTGTTCATATTGTTGTGGTTAGTTCGTGTATTTATTATTATGTATACTCGTAAAAAAAGTATGATTATAATAGTTTTATATTGTATGATTTTTTTATTTTAAAAATGCTTCTCTATTATTTTGTCTTATTGTCTACTGTATTGTCAAAAATATTAAAACATTAACTAAATCAATGATAATATGATTGTGAGTGCATAAAATGAAATGTTCAGTCGGTAATACCAACCAAGAGGCGTTCAATGCGGTTTAAAGAGGGCGGAGATATAGATTTGTTGCCATGGACCGGGCGCCAGGGGGAGCGGGACTTTTGAATGCTCTTCTGTTTGACATATTATTGATTCATATCATTTCAGATGCTGAACAGGACGCGCATGCCTCTGACAGACATCGACTTTGCAGAGAACTTGTTTTGTACTGAACAGTATCAATGTAAATAAAGAGCATTTCGCGGTAATGTCTAAAGAAAGTGGTAGCGGCCGTCTACATTCATACGTGTCTCAGATAATAATTCCGATGTACAAAAAGTAAAGCATCATGATTAATAAGAGTCATATTAGGACATTACTCGAACATTTCACATACCGCGGTCCTGTTTCGTTGTATTTAAGTGCTGCTCATTGCGATTGTAGCAGTTTGAAACCCGGAAGTTTACGCCTCTTCGTCTTCTTCGGAGTGAAAGGGGGGGGGAGAGATCGTGACCATGATGGGGACTACTTTGCCATCTAGCGGTGGAGAAAAAAAAAACTAGCAACAACCCACAACAATGCGAACAACGGTAGGAAAGCAAAAAGAACGGCAATAATAATAATAATAATAATAATTTACTTTTTTACTTTACTACTAATAATTATGATAACAATACAAATTGTAACATACAGGTCCACTTATTTATATTCGTTTCATCATGCATGGTTGTATTTATTCATTCAACTATTTTCTTCTGTCCCAAATGGTTCTCTAAATCTATTTAGAAAACGTGGGCGAGTAACGGCTATTACTAATAACCTTTCTTCACCCACGTAATAACGTATTACGTATGCTTTTGCTAACTACTATTTCAGTTGTTGAGGATTGTGTAAATTGGACTACTTTAACAGAGAAACGAAAGCAGTTTAGACTTTTGATTAAAAACAAAATCTAAATTTTCGGGCTCTTTGGAGTAGATCATCAAGCATATGATTTACAATTGAATTTCAATTGATGTAGGATAACCTGGATCGAAAGAGATTAGATTTACTTTCCTTTATTTCGGAGAGAAACAAGTTCGCGCTTTAATTTGCCTTTATTGTGAAATCCTAACCGGAAATTAGACTGCACTAATGTTACCTTCACGTACTCTCCTGGGTTGACTCTGCCAAACTTCCCCCTCGCAGGCATCTCACATCATTGCGTTGGGCAAAACTTGGTCGCTTATCCCCGCTTGCTATGGAGCGCAAAGTTGCTCGCGAATTCAGGCACAAGGTAAGTTCCAAGCACGTCGTTTATCTCACGCCACAAGATCCCGTTTCTTAAAAGTCTACCGGTGGCGTCTTTGAGTTACTGTCATGTCCAATCAGGATCATCGTCATACAATACTTATCAATATTTAAACATGAAGCTTCTTGGAAAAATACTGGGGGGATTGTGAGGTTTACTTTTCAATACTAGAGCCAGAAAGTAAACAGAGGTACAGTTCAGAGTTAAAGGTTTTTGGGTAGTGTATCCTTAATTCTCAGTATAACTTAGATAACCTAGATAGATACATTACTAGCTGCTGCTTCCTTGTGTTTTGCATGATGTTGTAAATACATAGAAATATGTTATGCGAATGTAGGAAGCTGTTTTGAGTTCTATGCATCACAGGCGCAGGTCCTGCAAAGGTAACTTTGACAGCAGAGGAAGGTCAGTGTTTTCAGGCCCCAGTAGGACCATCTGTACTTGACACAGACACCTGCAGGCTCCTCATCGAGGGCAAACCAGCATTTGAATAATGTCGACGTGTCAGAGATGAGCAGCTGAGCCGGAATACATTGGCAATTTGAGCGTTTAATTAGAGAGGCTGAGAGAGGGCACAGTCAGGCTTTGTTCGTTGCTGTGTTGTGCTGCCTTGTGTTTCAATTTACTAGCCTGACGTGTAATTGAAGGGGCAGTAAATGTACATTTGTTCGGCAGGTTGAGATCTACCAGTCATAAATGATAATAGGAATCCACTAACCAGTCGTGGCACTTTTCGAAATGGGTGTGTGACTGACCAGTGATCCTTGATGTCATTGGTTTATGGTGTCAAAGTCCGTGTGTTGTTCAGACAGGAGTGGAGAAAGATGTTTACGGCCGCCATAAATGGCATGCAGATGCGGCGATGCACAATTGTCACCATAGTGTGTAGTCTAAGCTTCAGTCCCACCATTCATTGGAACATAGGGATCTGGGAATTTGTGTTATGTACTTGTGCCCATTTTTAAGCTGTGTGTGAATGACTTCAGAGTGTGAATGTTTACCTCTGTGTCGGAGATGTAAGATGACACTCCTGACCTTCCTCCATCAGCCTCCTCTGCTGGACTGCTATTATTCCATTGCCGCGGTTTATTGGGAAGGGAGCGGCAGTCAAACCGAGGCAAACCCAAGAATGTTAGTGGATCTCGCGGGCAAGTTCTGGTTGAGATTAGATTGAGTTGTAAAACAAGCGAAATGTGTTACATCAGTGAGTGGCCGAAGCGCTTCTTAAAAACTGTACTGCGACATCTGAGTCGTCATAAGGTTTGTATGACTGCTGCTGGAAAGTGGCTCACCTTTTGCAGTGGTTGGGAATGTTTTTTTTTTTTTTGTCTTGCAGGTGGAGTTGCTGATTGAAAATGAAGCAGAGAAGGACTACTTGTATGATGTCCTCCGCATGTATCACGAGTGAGTAATTGCTGAGTGCGTGTTTGTATGCACTTGAGTGCTTTGGTCTAAGTGCGTTCCATTGTTTTATTTTCATTATGCTACAAATTAAATGGATTGTAAATAATGATTGGACTTAAATAGTGAGTAGTGTGCATACGCATTATCACTTAGATGTAAAACTAAAAGTTTGTTAATTCATTCACTGCCAGCCTTCCCAGTTAACATGGATATTTGACTTTTAAAGCCGTCAATGGCATTGAATGTGTTAAAAAAAAGAAGTGACCAAACAAACTGAGTTTGCTCCTTTCCACCCTTTTAGCAGTTTCCTTTCCAAAGGTCAGAATCTTTGGCTATCCATTTCGAATGCTCCAAGAATCAAAACATAGTTTTCTGATAGCAGTGCAGTTTTAGTGTGCTGCGACAAAAGGGGTGGCTGGCTGCAGGTCTAGGTTTCAATCATCTTTGTACCTGTGTTCCCTTGGCTTAAGGCGCTTATCAGTTTCCACTGTGCCCGGACAAGCCTGGCCGCTTTTTCACAATAGGCCTCTGTTCATCTTCCAAGCAATTATAAAATGCCACCAATTAATTAATAATTCAAAGGAAGGGGATTTTGTACAGTAGTTTTTTCTTTGCTGCTTTAATTAATGCCCTTATAGTTTTTTTGTTTTTTGTTTTGGTAGTTTTTGACTTGAGCTGGACCAATAATGGGATTTGTCTTTCAAATTTGTGTTCATATTTTAACAACTAAATTGTTATACTACCCAGGGCCATAAAAGTCTCTACTGCATCATTATGACTCATTGGTGTGGGTGTACATTTAATTAGTGAAAATTCTTGGCCTAAACCGAAAACCGAAGCAGACCTTCATGTTGGCAGAAGTCTAGCAGACGAGCGAAAAATAAAGAAAATAAAATCGATGATCCCTTTTTTTCCATATGGAGCCGTATGCATAAAATATCAATCGAATCGAGCTTCTTGATATATCGCCCAGCGCTACTTCCAACATTGGTCCTTTTGGAGTGGAATGATTCATGAATATTTCGGTCAGCTATCTATTAGAAGACACACATGCACGCACACATGGATGCACGCACGCGCTCAGACGCTTAGCATTTTCCACTTACTGAGAGTTGACCCTATATACTTAAAATTCTCAAATTGCTTAATATTCCCTGCCACCACTCTACTTGGCATTTGATACCTGTAGATGTCCTGCGATGCTTGAAGGATTTATTAAGTTTGTTGTCAGAAAGGCAGAGTGGTCTAAAGTGCCAGACTCCAGGTCGAACTTTATCTGAAGGTGTGGGTTCAAATCCCACTCCTGACACATTGATTTTCTAGTGAGTGGAAGATTGCCAACTTCCTGTTACCGTCATGACATGCTGTAGTACTCTGAAAGGTTCTGTGCCATCAATTAATGTCCTAACTTTGATCCTTCTTTAATACCCCCCCTTCTATTTTGAACGCCATTGGATCTGATCCCACAAGTTTGGTGAGGTCCGATTACAGCTAATTAAATGAAATAAAAGTCGTTTTTTTTTGAACGATGTGTTGCAGAGCCATGGATTTGCCGGTGCTTGTCGGGGACCTGAAGCTGGTAATCAACGAACCAAAGCGTTTGCCCCTGTTTGATGCCATCCGACCGCTCATCCCACTCAAACACCAGGTGGAGTATGACCTGCTAACCCCCAAGAGGTCCAGGTGTGTACAAGGGCATTCTTTCTTTCTTTCTTTCTTTCAAGTTGAATCATATTGAACTTATAACCACATTTGGTATTTTGTATCTTTTTTTTTTTAAATGACACAATTTGGCTTTTTTTTTATGTCCTCTTCTATATGGACGCGTTCAGGAAGCTGAAAGAGGTACGGTTAGATCGGACACATCGTGATGGACTGGGTCTGAGTGTCCGTGGAGGGCTGGAGTTTGGCTGTGGTCTTTACATATCACAAATTGTCAAGGATGGTCAGGCTGGAAATGTTGGTCTTCAGGTTTGTGTATGAGCTGTCTTATGTTTCCGTAGTACTGTTTATGAAAGACAAGACAAAAGCAGAGTAACATTACATTTACATTGCTGGGTATGAAGCGTACAGGTATACTATATGTGGTCAGAAATCTATCAATTATATAACTATAAATAAATACAACTGTCTTACATAAAAGAATCAAGAGAGTCAAATTAAGTTCTATCCTGTAACGATACTAGAGGATAGTAGGTCCTCCGTCTGTTGAGCAAACAGACGATGTTCCTGGAGATAGAATTAACAAGTAGGTTCTGTCATAAGACTGATGTGTTTTCCTTCTTCTGGCCTCTTAATCTTGATTGGCGTCAAAAGCAAATCCAGAATAAACAAGTCACAGGGATCACTATATCCTATTATATAGGCAGACAAGAATATACTGCACTGCACATGTACATTGTTGGGCTGACAGTTATTTCAGGATACTCAACGTAGGATTCATACTGTTCCATGTTGTATGGACACACCAGGTGGGTGATGAGATTGTCCGCATCAACGGATACTCCATCTCCTCCTGTATCCACGAGGAAGTCGTCAGTCTCATCAAGACCAAGAAGATTGTGTCACTCAAAGTTAGACGTGCGTGAATCCTACACGACGATTTATGTTCTTGCGTCGAACAGCAGTGGTAACATTCATGTATTTTGCGTGTATTCTTTTTGTAGACGTGGGGATGATTCCTGTAAAAAGGTATGCATTATTGATGATGATTCTAACTTTTCTATTATTTTTTTTCCCCATCCCAGCGACTGTTGTTCTACAAGTGATACATTATGATCAATATCTTCTGTGTTTAGCTCATCAGATGAACCCCTCAAGTGGCAGTTTGTCGATCAATTTGTGTCCGAATCTGGGGTGAGTCAGAATCAGAAAGGTCAGGGTTTAGCTAGCTCGTCATTCAGGGGCCCACGGCCAACATACTCAAGGTCTCGCTCCCCCCGTCCCCCTCCCTTTTTTGAAATGTACCCCATTTTGTCCTGACTTGAAATCTGTTCCAATTATCTGACAGCCCAAGTTAGCCAACTAATATTTATCTCTATACTGGGCGGACACTGACAGCAGTGCTACTGCTACTGTCCAGAGCATCATTATAAGTATTAGATTTTTACAAGGCATGGAGTTAAATCAATAAGTCAATAGTCTTCTGTCTTTGAAGATGTTTCTTTTTACAATTCAGTAGTAAAATCAAGATTTGTTCTTCATGTGAATTCATCGGAACATTTAGGCCTGGCCAGCAGGAAAGAGTTATTTGTTGGCTATATCCAATGTTGTGTTGGTCATATTATTAGATAATAATTGATTTCTTGTGTTGAGGGAATATTGCAAAAAAAAAATTTCCGCATGCTTCATCACAATGGCAATATTTGTTGAAAAGAAAGAAACAAAAAAACCCTCACAATTAAGAGTGTTTTCCCATATCGTGCTCCTGATTGAAAACTCGGTCGTTTGACTTGGCCTCACATCGTTCAAGCTTATCGGCTTCCCAGTGACGAGGACTGCCCAAGTGCACACGTGAATTTGTGGGGCTCGGAGATTTTTATACTGTTCAGCCACTTTGGCTAAGAGCATTCATGACCGAGTGCCAACCGCGAATGTGTCAGAAAGTTTTCACGGGAGCCCAAAAAGATCAAATTGATACGAATATCGAAGCAAAGTCATGATTTTATACATGGTAGACCACCATTTTCAATATTTAAGTATACAAAGACACACAGATACAGCACTAGATCACACTTCACATGACCCTTGTCCTTTTTAGTATCTCCTTTGTATTACCTTAGCAGCCAGCTCTTTCAGGTTCTATTGTTCTTGCGTAATGTACAACCCAGGAGAAAAAAAGCAGTGTTGCTGGTTTGGCATCGTTCGGAGGGAAGGAAATCAAGGAGAAGAAGGTCTTCCTCAGCCTCGTGGGCACCAAAGGTATGGGCATCAGCATCTCCAGTGGTCCGACACAGAAACCCGGCATCTACATCAGCAACGTCAAACCCGACTCACTATCTGTGGAGGTCGGACTTCAGGTGAGTGCGCAGGCAGAATGTCCAGGATGGGGCTTCCTGCTGTGAGCTCCAACTGTGTTACAATTGTGTGCACAAAAATATAGATTGGAGACCAGATCGTGGAGGTGAACGGAGTGGACTTTAACCATGTGGACCACAAAGAGGTAAAGGCATGAAAAAGATTTGTAATGTGTCTTCTTGCACTGGCTGCTTAAGTTTGACCGTGCAGTCCTATCATTTCCCTTTTGATACATTTGAAGTACAGCTTGTGGTTAAACTTGGACTTGTGCAGCCATCTTGGACATCTTTTCAATGTCAGTGTCAATTCATGGTTTTGTTCATTAAGCACCAAATGAGTAATAATTCATCCAAAATGCATTAGCAACAAAAAAAAGCGTAGTCTCGCATTGACTGTACATTTTCGGCTAAAGGGAAGATACCGTACATCAGCGGTATGTACCAATATTACATCACTTAATTGGTGTCATTCTTATGGATTATTATAGCTGTAATAGTAATCGAACTGGACCTTCTTTTCTCACTTCCCAAGGCCGTAAGAGTCCTCAAAAGCAGCAGGAGTCTGACTATTACTGTTCTGACCGGAGCCGTAAGTAATAACATTCAATTATAACATTTGTGCGTTTTGAACTTTTGTTGTACCTTTTACATACTACGTGTACTGTTATGTAGATTCGGAAATAGTAGGTATATAGGTATATATATATCTATATCTATATATATCTTGCTTGATTTATTTTACAACAACATACCGCTGCACTTTGCATTTGTTTGGTCTCGCATCCATCCGTCCTCTGAATCGGTATATCTTTCTGATTTTGTTTGTTTTTTTCTTATGAATTTTACATTCATGCAAACATTGGGCTGTAACTGAAACACTAAGATGAAATGTGACATTCACTTCACAGTCCAGGAGGTTGGTTGGCTCACACATTGCTTTCTCAGGGCAGCGAGCTGTTTATGACGGACGAGGAGCGTTTGGCGGTGGAGGCACGCAGGGAGCTGGAGAGGCAAGAGCTGATGCGTCAGAAGAGGGTGGCTCTGGAGACCAACAAGATCCTTAAAGAGCAGCAGGAGAAGGAGAGACAGTAAGTGACTGAGGGCTTTATGAAATGGCGAGAAGAATATCCAATATGCAAACATGCTCGAAACCGCTTGTGACTTTGAATGGATTTTCATAGACAGCGCATCTGGGGCGGGGTGCAAATGATGGCGGATTCTTAATTTCTTAATGGAAGCGCAATGCTCGCTGCGTGTTTGCCAATTTGCTAGACCGGTCGTGCGGCAAACTGGCCGTTGCGGCGCAGTGTCGCCGCGTCCTTGCAGATGCGCCCGCCGGAGTGACAGTTTGGTGGCAGAAAGTCGGTCGAAAATTAGGAGCTAAATACGTCTAAATACTGGTGCAAGGTAGGCTGCTGATCTAATGTGGTTTTGGTGAATTTGATCGGGGGCACAGCCTCCGGCAGACAGAAGCTGAGGTCTGTCGACATATTTAAGTCCCCTGCTGTTATCGCCAGCTCATTCTGTATTGATCAAGGTTCCCCGCCACATTGTCTGATGGCACAGCAGCCAAGAGCAGTGGCAATGCTCCACTCATGCAGCAGATCGCCACAATTATGCACTGTACTCTTCAGTCGAGACTGTCACCGCGCCACATTTCGAGGGAATGAGAGGGGCCGCTTGGATTGGCGTCATAAAATGAAGGCTTTAAATTGATCTCCAGAAGGAAAATGGAGATCTCACAGAAGGCTGCAGAGGAAGCGCAGCGCTACGAGCAGGAGATGGAGAGGTAATCAGCTGCATTTCTGCTGCTTGCGGTAACATTCAATATCTATATTTGAATTGTATTCTGTTACTTTGCCGTCGTCTTTAGAATTGAGGCTGCGGAGAGGAAACACCACAGAGAGTGGGAAGAGGACTATGGTACTACCGAGCGACCTCAGGATCCACAGATCCAGAGGAGCCCATCACCCGCCCCGTCTCCGAAGGCCAAAGGTTCTCGTAAGGATCACCATTTTCTACCGCTGCATGAAAATGTTAGCCTCTATTTGCACCTTAAGCTTTCAGCAAGCGAGCATGCTCTTTTTCTATCACCGCTGTGTGCTGTGCTGCTTCTTGTCAACCCTCCTGTAAGATGATGAAGCCAGCTCATTCACTGTCGAAGCTGAGGAGGATGAGGAGGACAGACAAGTGAGTGTGGACAAGTACAAATGTGTGGAAGTCCACATTTATGAACAAACATGTCCTACATTTCCTCTGACAACCAACTCTAACAATCATTTCATTTGGCTCTTGTGCTGAATTTGATCAAGATATGCCCCCCCCACACACACACACACAAAAAGAAAAGAAAAGAAAAAAAACGCGTTGATGTGTGTGCTCAAAATCGGCATCTCGTCATGTAATTTTCAAGAAGCAAAGCTTATTTATGTGTTGCATATTAATGAGAAATCCGGCTGTCTTAAATGCCAGGCCAAAAAAGACCCACCAGAATAGCTTGAAAAAGGTCATTCTGGGCATTTTCAACTCAAATGATCTTGCAAAGCTGATAAGAGGGCATCAAAGATGCCGACGGAAGAAGTGTGTGGAGCGCAGGCGAGACGATGTCAAAAAATGAAACACGTTTGGCCAAGTTCGACCATGACATAGACAGATAGAGATACTGTAGATCGATTGATAGAAATGTAATATGCAGGGCTTTGAGTCATATTCTAGTTATTATAGTTCTATCAACGTTCTATGTGTGAACTGATGTTTTTCTTTTTGTAAATCCATGACACGGTCCATGGTTCTGTACAAATAGGTCAGCCTTGATCCCTTTCCTTCTACTTTTCTTGGATCCATGATATATTTATTGATTTGAATTTGAGTTATTGACAAGAAATCATTTGGTTGAATGCTTGAAATGTGTGACCAGTTTAATGCTGAGCTATTGTTTCATCTCTGTAGCATTTGGCTGGTTTTATCAGTACGAGGGGAAACTTCCATCCTTCCATAAGGTATCGTTGACTACCAGTGTTGTTTGTGGTGCTATGTGAGAGAGGATTTACTGTATGACGGTAAGACTTTATAGATGCATGAGATTTTTTTAGATGCCTTTTAGTCGGTGTGAGCATGTCTTGCCAGTTGCCATGAGGTTTGCAGTTTGTCGTTTACACTGACACACTATTGACACTGCAGAAAGGAGAGAAAAAGAAGAAAAAGAAAAAAATGTCCAACACAGACACGCTGCAGGAGCAGAGGAAAAACAAAAAGGAGATGGAGTTTGAGCTGAAATTGGCCAAGGAGAAAGAAGAGATGTACGAACGAGAGAAGCAGTTGAAGATCAATAGGCTGGTTCAGGAGGTACAATTCAGAGAAAACTGAATTTGCTGTTCTTGCTCTACTCAGCACAACCACGTATCTTCATTTTGTGTTACTTTATTTTACTGCCGCACCTACAATAATTGAAATCCTTTGAATAGCACGAATGAGTGTATACGTGTGTGCATGCGCGCGCGGGATTGATAACCCTGCTGCGGTGCCGAATCACCATGCCTGTAATGGCAGGTTTCAGAGACAGAGAGGGAAGACCGAGAGGAGTCTGAGAAAGTGCAGCACTGGGTTGAGTGTCTTTGTCAGACTCGCTTGGAACAAATATCTTGTGTGGAGAACCCGTCGCCAGAGGTACTTTTCTTGGAATCTCCTTGTGGTTTTGTCTTTCTTAATATCTGTCAAAAGAGGTTCTTGTTATTGTCACCTGGAGTAAAACATGTTCCAAGACTTGATTGTACGTACCAGTAAAGCTCAGGTTCTCGAATTGTTTTAAAGAGACGCATAAATGCATTTTTTGAGGGGGCAATTTTAGTTGCGAAAGCAATTAACACGTTAAGACGGGCTTTGGTAATGAGCTTATGAGTTATGATTTGATGAGCCATGTTAGGGAGAGTTTTCTTTCTTTATTCATGCCCAATGTTATGATTATGGTGAGTTTTGTTAGCACATAAAAAAGGACAAGCTGAATTATTTTTCACTCCCCATTTTGTTAATCACAGAATAAGATAATTTTTTTGTCATTTTAAAATGTGTACATTTCAAACCAGATCACACAAGTCCATTTTTATTTGCCATTGTCACAAAAAAACAACAACCCCAACAACGTTGCAAAGTATGTTTGTACGGTATTACAACATATTTCTGTTTTGACCCTTAAGCTGTCACCCCCCCTCTCACCTCCCTCGGAGCCCAAGGTGAAGCGTTTCCCTGGAGGCCTGCACCTTGCCACTACTGACCTGGATGACATTAACTTGGATCATGTGGATCAGAGCCTGAAGGGGCCCCTTAAGAGACTAGCGCCCACCCCACCAATGAGTAGCCAGCCTCTCCCGCCGCCTTCACCCAAAGCAAACCTTCTTCTATCTCCACAGCGCCAGCCAGCGTCTCCACCCAACGCCTCGCCTACCTTGACCAACAAGGGGCGCAGACCTCATCCGTCTCCAGCCCCTCATCTACCTTCCTCCCATTATCCCCCTCCGTCTCAGTCTACCCGGCCGCCTTCATCCCCTCAGCCCATCCCGACACCTCCTCCGGCTCCACCCCCACCCCCACCCCCGCCGCCCCCGCCTCCTCCACCGCCACAGCAGTCTGAAGAAAGAGTAGGTGCCCTCGGTGGATACCGCCAGCATCATAACCTGGCTCACCCCTCCGGTCCACCTGAGCGCAGGAGTGAGTGGGAGGCGGGCGGATACCTGCCGAGAGGGGGCATCTACTCATCCGACGCAAGTGAAATGTCCTACCCGTCGAGTCCCAAGGTTAGAGGTTCTCATGTAAGAGGCGAGGTGTGTGTTGGACTGGCTTGAAAAATGTGACGAGCATTTGTTCTGGGAAGACTTTACAGAATATTTAAGGCAGCGGGACGTAGTGCCCGCCGTGCATAATAGTGTGTTTTTGAATGAATGATTTGTTCCTAACGGGGATGTTTGGTCACGGTGTGACATATTGGCTCGCTATAGATTTACCTTTAGCCTCGGGAAATGTCTTGAAGATATCGTTAGCTGTTTTTGATTGGTCGTGGGTTTGTTTTGATGATGCGTTGCATGCGGTGTGCAGTGATTGGACAGGTTTCTGCCTTTTTGTGCCTTTCTAACGTGGCAATACGAAATGGGAAATGGAATGGAAACTTTACATCGAAGTCTGTTTAAGGTTATGGTTCAACACCTTATCCGTGCCGTGGTAATGAAGAAGATTTTTAGTGTGGGTGCCAGCAACATTTCATTGCATTTCACTGTGGTTCAGGTTCTGAGAAACACTTCGCATGCCAGTTGCATTTCCACTCCTCCCTTGGTGAGTTTCTCCGT
Source organism: Phyllopteryx taeniolatus (assembly GCF_024500385.1). Lineage (NCBI taxonomy): Eukaryota > Metazoa > Chordata > Actinopteri > Syngnathiformes > Syngnathidae > Phyllopteryx > Phyllopteryx taeniolatus. Next base: position 8,897,420 of record NC_084506.1, read on the forward strand.
TAAAAGGCACATCTCATACTCATCAATGTTTGTTCTAACATAACTCTATGAAACATTATGAAGTACATTGACAATATTCCGATAGCAACTGGCACCCAGTCCTCCGAACCAGCGGCGTCCAACGGCCCCCGTCACGGCGAAGCCCGTCATGCTGCCTCAGTCGCAGACCCAACGACCAGACCCGCTCAGACCTGCTGTTCGTTCTGATGGACTGGTATGCTGTGAACCAGTCATGCGATTCACCTTACAAGGGTCACAAAGCATTGTTGGGGCACATCGCATATCATGAAGCTCTGGCGCTTATTTCAGTCTTTCATGCACTGTCACTGATTTATGGAAAATAACATTTGCGGATCTCGGATTACATTAGCAACACGAGTCATCAGTGATGTAGATTGTCCCAAAGCAGAGGCAGCAATGAGAAGTAGCGTACCACTGAATAACCTCAGCAAATTTGGTTTTCACTTATTATGTTCATGTCATCTTGTGTTTCAGCCTGCAGAAATGTTAAAACGGATGGTGCCTTTCAACTCTTCTTTTAAATCGAACAACAAACCCCAAGTAATCTAAGCTTCAGTGATGAACAACCTTCGAACTTCCTCTATTGCTTCGATCAGGGCATTAAAGTCCAGTGTTGTAGATTATGAGTTTTCAATTGTGTCTTGATACCTAGAATAGTTTTAAATGTTACTGGCATGACATTTGTTTCTGTATTAGTGGTTTCCCATCGAAACATTTCACTGGTTGGTAGAATGCGACTTAACCCTTGCTGAGTTTACCAGACTTGTAGTCATTATGGTGGTCATTTTATTGACTTATTTTTTACATTTTTTTTTTTTTTACTTCAACTTCGGCTTCCCCTGCTACTTTAAAAAAATAAATAAATAAATAAATAAATAAAAAAAAAAATATATATATATATTTTTTTTTTTTGGGGGGGGGGTCAAATAGTGAGTGGTTGCAAGTACACGAGATTGTACACTCTCTCAGAATCCCAACAACAAAGAATGGTTTTGTTTCTTATGATTGAATTGGCACTTTTGAAGTCTGATACCTTCTCAAGAGCAGGAAAATGACCTGTACATGACTAATGTGTATGGTGGTGGTGATGATGATGATGATGATGATGATGATGATGATGATGAGTAGCAGAATGAACCTCCTGTCCTATCTCTGTGGGCTTTGTTCAACTCAAGTAAAATTAACCTGTGTTATTCTTATCGTCACTAGATCCTATAAAAAAAAAAACAAAATACACGTCAATTGCCTCTGCATTTGTGACTCCACGCTTGTCAATTATTGGAAACGGTGTCGTTCTGAACATTCACACGCCGGTTGTCAAAGGAAATGTCACCGCAAAACACTCACGTTTGTTGTTTGTTGCTTTGTGTCCTCTTTGTGAATTCTTTGTCGCCATACGGAGCGGCTAAATGTAACGCATATTGATATTTTTCCAGGGCTTTCAGAAATACCTGGAAGACTTCGATCCCCACTCCATGGTATTGTATGGCTTCGCACGATCAATGTGATATACACTAAGCGATAATTGTATGGTATGTAATAATAATAATGGCCGGCATGGTGCAATAGTAGTAAACACTTCTGACGAGCAGTTCTGAGGTGCTCGGCCGTGTGTGGACCTTGCATGGTCTCCTGATGCGTGCGTGGGGTTTTCCGCGGTAATTCTGGCTTCCTCCCACATTTCAAAAACATGCACGTTAGGTTAAATACAGACTCTCAATTGCCCATAGGTGTGAATGTCAATGGCCGTATACTGTATGTGACCTGCTATTGGCTGGCAACCAGTCCAGAGTGTAGTCAGCCTCTCGCCCGAAGCCTGCATGTGATTACCTTGAGCCCCCCCCTAATGAGGAAAGCCACGATAGTCATTAATGACTAAAAGGAAGACTGTACTGTCACCACGAGGGGTTCTTTGTGTGTAATGATGTCATTTAGGTCTGCAGACTCCGAAATTGCCATTTGCTCATTATTGCACTCGCGTGTTTTGCTGTGCTTTTTCTTCTTCCTCGCCGTCTCGCTAAGTTCTCATCAGACCAGATAGCGGGACGAGACGTGAGACTACTGAGGATCAGAAAGGTACTCGCTTCAGAGAAATGGTGACTGTTGCCTCTTCTCCCGACGCAGGGTGAGCATGACTGATGCTTCTGTTTCCTGCTCTTGAGGTGGGACAGCTTGACTTGGCTCTGGAGGGGGGCGCTGACTCACCTTTGGGGAAATTAGTGGTGTCGTCGGTGTACGAGGGAGGGGACGCAGATAAGCATGGTCAGTACATGCTTAACGTACACAGTATGAGAACACCCAACTCTTCTTGGGTACCATCCACTTTTGATCCATTTCTCAGTAAACAATTCTCCGTCTTTTAATGACGATTAGACTCCCACGTGGTTGACTTGCTATGACTAAAATGTATTTGCTAGACTTTTATTTGTGTGCACTCATTTTTAACAACATAAATGTAAAAAAGACTGACATCCCAATTGTTTGTATTATGAGGACATCACTAAAAGAAATGTAAATACACAAATAATAATAATAATAATAATAAAGAAAATCAAAAAAAGCAGTGAGCCTGCGTTCTGGGTGGGATGTTGCACCCTCTCTTTTTCACTCTCGCACTCACTGAGTAATACTAACCATTTGTAATTTCATCACGGATTCAAGTTTCGTCAGTCAATGCATTGCTTGCATCACGAGTGTCAATTTATATTTGGTAGCTACAATGGCTGTCATGTGCGTTTGTTTGTAGGTGGCATTGTAGCAGGTGATGAACTTCTGGCTGTTAATGGGAAGATCCTGATAGATGCCACACTGAAGGAAGGACAAAACTCTCTGGCACGAGCCTGGAATAGTGGAGGGGTACTGTATTATTTGTTTTCCTAAAATATTGGGACGGGATATTTTGATCTCATGATTTTGGAATCAATCAAGCCAGATGGACATTTTTAGGAAGGTTTGGTCTTGATGAGGGAGCTGTGGGGTCACGTCGCCCCTCCGAGTAGTTTGGGCGTTCTGTACCTTGCTCAAAAGCACCTCAGCAGTGTTAAGGAAAATAAAATCTTCAACTGTAAGCGCTCTCTGCCAAAGCCTTTCCATGATTGGCTTGTTGTTATGTTTAATTTGATTCGACACAAAATGAAAATGTTTTGACTTTCAGGACTGGATCGACGTTGTGATTGCAGCGTCGCCCCCAAAACATTATGAAGATGAAGTGTAAGCGTTCCCTTTTTAACACCCGTCGTAACTGCACTTTCTGTTGACTTGAATACATATCTGTATTATAGTATCAATAGTGTAACGTACGTGGAGCGGGCGTAGAATTTTGACGTTGCGGTTTGTGTCTATGTGTTTGCACATGTGTGTGCAGCCCAAAGTCAGCATCAGTCAGTCCCTGTGTGAACAGGAAGGTGCTTGAAGGCAGTGCAACACTGTACAGGCACGGCTACCTGCTTCAGCCCTAACCCTCAACCCGGTAACTCGATCTGTTTTCAAACGTCCTCTTCTGCACAGCAGAGTGGATGTTGCTGTTGTCTGTGACATTTGCCCCCCCCCCCCCCCACCCATCTCAGCACGTGACTGTCAGTCAGGAGGAACAAAACTAGTGTTTCGTTATAGTTTCTTGTCACCCATGGGAGACTGGCAGCAGTGAGTAAACACAATTGACTTGTTCCTTTCCAAGGATCGAGGCAATATCTCTTGATTGGATGTGCTCTAGATAGAAACATGCTATTCAGGTGAAGACATTTACAGCTCATGTGATCACTGAGCCATCCTATCGTATATGTTTGCAAGCCTGTGAGCTTTTTTGAAACATACACGCACACATGTGGCCTGTGTGGTGTTGTCCTGTGCCCTGAGGTCATGGATGTTCATAAAGCAGCACAGGACTCCTGCCTGCCTTTAGCAGTTGTTCTGATTGATGTTGTTCCTCGGGACTGTGACATCTTCGAGCATGCATTGTCGCGAAGTGACTGAGTGGGGGGAGTGCTACACCAGTCCACACTGGTGTCTTATCAAAAGCTCATTGGCACTTTCAAGGCTTTGCATTAATACAGACTGAATAGAATAGAGAAGTTTTGGGCTGCAGTTTCAATCCGATTATTATTTGCTTGTAAAACTCAGCTGCGTGTGTGTTACATTGTTGTGTTGCAGAGCAAAACATTTTCCCCACATGAGTAAACAATAAATGTCTTTTGTCGTCTTCTCCGACAGAACATTCTTCTAGCTGCTGCAGTTTGGTTCAGAAGAAGGAACATTTCATTCTTGAGGATTCCTTTGGGATTTAGCTCATCTTGTCCGCCACATCAGAATCATGCACTTGCCCGCAGCCTCCTGGTGTTCTTTTACTCTTAGTTTGCATTGCAAATTTGAGCTGGAAGAGCCTGCCAAGATAGTGAATCATATTTGGCTTGATTTGTAAAGGATGCTCATGATCAATATTTCATTTACTCCAGTAATCCTTCTCACCCGCGTGCAGCCGGGCCATGAAGCCGTTGCCCGAAAAAAAAACACACACACACAAAATAAACAAAACACGTCCATGCTGAGCTTTCCTACATGCTTGTGTCTCATTGGTCAATGGTAGTAAGGGTTTTAAGGAATAAATAAAGGAATTAAGAATCGATATCTGCTTTACAGTTTTTGCTTGGTTGTGAACGAAACGAGCAAATCTATCCATCCATGGGAGGAATAACCTGACCTGAAGAAAACCTTACGCAGAATCGCAAACGTCACCCAGAAAAAGGTCTGAAGAGAGCCCGAATCTCTCAATTGGGAGGCAAACGTGCCGAACACCAATTCCACCATGCTGCAGACACTAGATCGTATTGAAAAATGTATGCTGTAGCGTGCCTGTAGGCACTCAAGCAATCCCAAACACTTAATACAAATGATCTTTGTGAGTGATGTATAATGACAGAACAATGAAATACACTTTCACGAGAAAGCAGAAGGTACAACAAAGCTACTATCTATTGGCCACGAGACAATAGAATTCATGGCTTTGTGTTCAACTGAAGAGGCAAGATACCACACTACGTACATTTGGGAGGGAAGACAAGCTCATCATTTCAGTCAAATTATTATTTTTTTGTTTAAAATGGAAAATGTGTGCCTTGGCTCGGTTAAGGTTGGGAACAAGTGTGGAACTCGAGGCCTTGGGGCCAGATCCGGTCCACTGCATCACGTATGGAGCCCAAGTTCTTTCCATTTTGGTAGAAGATCTGTATTCAGATTGCATCCCCTCCACCCCCCACACCAAATCCCTCATTAAAAGGGAGCAATAGTTTGATACTTAAATATTTGCATGCCACAATATTCTGTGGTTTACAATTACAACCTCAGGTTGTTAACAATAACAATGAACTGCAGGGGCCCTTGTGTAATAATATGACCAGTTGACGAAACGTTGATATGTTTTTTTTTTTTTTTTTTTTTACAGTCACAACAGCCCTCTGAGGGGAACGATAACTGAAAATGAGTTGGACACTCCTGATATTCTGCCAACACTAAACTTAAGTGAGGGATGGGGAGCAACATAGAACGACATAGTCGTGTGCATGAATGTCCACAGGGGGCAATATTGTTCCTCCATACATTTATAGTTTCACACAATCCTTCTTTTCTCCAAGCTTTGTTTCTTGCCTAGATCTTTTCTTTTTTTGCAGTATACTGGTAAGCCTATTAAAAAAAAAAAGCCTTTCGAATCGTAAAATTCAAAAAGTAGCTCAAACAATTTGTGTGTAGCAGTGTTCTGCGTGTGCTTTTCCCAGTTACATAACCAGACCGTGGAGTCATCTCCGCTCGTGCCGCATACGTGACTTTTGTCTGCCTCCCGTTTGCAGCGGAGCATCGACCCGGTTCGCGACCGAGGCCAGAGGGTGGGCCTGGGTCTGCCTTCACCCAGCCCACCTCCTTGTGATCTTTCACCTCCGCCCGCCGCACACGTCTTCAGCACCACGGATAGCTCCCCGCCTCCAGACCGGTGTCCGGGGTGATTCCGTCCAAATTTGAGACGGCACTCCGAGCTCATGACTGGAGGCCCTTTGCCAGATTATTTCCCGATTTTTCATCGGAAGTGTCGGACGTGGCAGTGCTGAGGAGCTCGCGATGATCACACGCAACGAACCGGTAAGACCGAGAGCACCTTGCCTCCACACTTTAGACGGTGATGCACACTGTTGCATTGCTATGACCTGCTGCTCGAGACTGTGCTTGCGCAATCCTGAGTTTGATGCGGATTTAATAATGCTTGAATGTCATTATTGTTATTGCAATGACATGAATGCGACTGCTTGATTAAAAGGCCCGAGGGTGGAAAACTTGCACTAACTAAGATAGCGATGGCTTCCAAAAGACTGAACTCAAAAGTCATGAGGAGATGAGCGCCAACAAATGCATCATTGTCACATTAGCTATATTAAAGGACATATAGCCTCCAGAAGGCCGATAGTTCACTAACAAGTTCTCTATGTATTTATATATATATATTTTTTGCCATAATATCAGTCCATTTTGGAGCAATCCGTAAATAACTATTTCTCCCGGGAGTGCCTGTTTGCTTTGGCAAAAATCGATGGCGCCATATCTTTTCGCCACGTCAAAGACACAGCTGGAGACCCTCTCTGTGTTCGTCAAGCCGGTTTCGACCTAAACGTAGGTGGGCCAAAATCTGGCAGAAAATGGCAAGCCTAAAATGACTGCTGAGTCTATTTTATGGGGGATTTTTTTGTTTTCTTCTGCAGACATTGTTTTGAAGTCCAGCACTATGAAATAAGTGGCAATGTCCACAGTATTAGACAGCTCCTTTAACTGTTGGTTTGTGTGTGCTTTCACAGGCTTTCTGATATTTTAGGACCGCTTGCATTTTCCTCCTGTGCCATCCAAGCCACGCTGACCTCCATTTGTGTGGATTTTATTTCCCCCTGGAAACTCTCCATGTGTGTGCCTGTGATGGAGGCTTATCGTTGATATAGGTCACGTAACGTCCACACTTTTATTCAGTTTACCTTTGTGAGGACTTGTTTATTCTCCTCAGCAGTGTTTTTTTCTTTTTGGAGATATGAAACGGATTAATTTCCTACAGGAGTCTGACATATCAAGACAAAAATGTGAGAAAGAAAGGCGCAATAACAAACACTCCACCAAAACACACCGTTGATTGCACGTATGCATTATAAAATCGTTTTTTTTTTATAGCTGTGTACTACTTCGATGACATCCTGCATCCACAGTGATTTAAAGGAGCAGCTATCATCGCATGTCAACTCCACATTGTGAGGAGTAAGAGCAAAAAAAAGCCATCGGGAATGTCCCTGTTGGGATTATTCAAATCTGCTCCCATGTGAGTTTTGCTGAGCCCTCTGAACAAGCTGCTATTGGGTGCATGCACTGTCCCCCACCCCCCTCCCCCAGTGGACTGCATACACAACACATTTATCCCATGCAGGATTCCATGACTATCTCCCCATCTTTTCTTACGTGTGCACCCTACCAATGGACGGTTGTATTGTTTCTTATCGGAGGTCTTTGGGGGATTTCAGCACCTCTCAAAACCGGGTCGGAATTTAGATTAGCATGCTTGCTCGTGCTTTAAACAATGGGATGACGTTTGCGCTCCTCATTCGGCAGACACCGTCCCTCCAGTCACGCTTCATCTTTCTGTATTTCTCCCTCCCCCTCCTCAACTTCACCCTCCTCCTACCTTTCCCAGCTAACTCCTCCAGCCCGCCCGCACATTCAGCCCCTCCTGCTCTCGCCTCCCAAGGTCGCTCTAGTCTGCAAAGAGACAGGAATAGCAGGTGCGCTGCAGAATGCCGCCGCCGTTCTCCTTGCGTGTGTGCGAGCCACGTGAGAGTGTGTGAACGCATTCCAGAGGGGCTGCGCACAGCTGAGCGAAAACTGAAGCCCGACTTTTAGAGGATGTGTGCAGTCGCGGGCAGGCAGGATGCAGATGTTTGTCACCATCGCGACCCCCAAAGCTGCTTAGACTGCAGAGGAGGAGCGGACTGGGATCGTCTCTGACCCCCCCGCCCCCCCCACCCACCCATCCTCTCCTTCACCGTATCTCCTCTTCGTCACTGGATCCAAATCCTGCAAGCTGGATTTAAGGCGTAACAGAAAGGAGGTCGCGCTGGAAACTGCCAGGATCTGTCAGTGTTTTCTTTAAAAGACACCATGCTGCTTTTTGAAAATCGGTGGGTCTTTCATCTGTGTCTGATACCCCCCCTCCCGGTCCTGCCCCTCCTCCGTCCTGCTCTCCTTCCTTGCAGAGTCCCGCCTCCACCATGTCCTTGGCCTTCTGTGGGAGCGAGAACAACTCGGCGGCCTACAACGTGGACGGGGGCGTCCTGAACAACGGATGTTTCCTGGACGCGCTCAACGTGGTGCCGCACGTCTTCCTCCTCTTCATCACATTCCCCATCCTTTTCATCGGTGAGTTGTGCTCCGCTCGCAGCCACACATCACATGCAGGATGTTCATAAGCGGAGTGAACATGAGAAGCGGTCTTCGTGGCTTTTCGAATGAGACACGGCCACAAAAGCTCTTTTAGGACAATTCCCCTTTTGATAAAGACATATTTAAGTCATCAATAATCTCTATGTGTAACTATGGTTTCCACGTGCTTGCTTTGCCTTTTCACGTTGTCATGTTTGACCTTTTTTTTTGATCCCATAAATAAGTGCGTTAGACATGGCTGAATATTTGTGCACAATACTCTGTTTTCTGACATTTTGCATCTTTCCCGTGTTGGAATGTCGGTACAAGAAATGTTGTCGTTACTTTCCTGCTAATCTTTGGTGGCCCAATCAAGAAGTGTAAAGTTCAGCGTGTCACTTGTGCTGTCCTGTGCGTGCGCTCATTCGAGAGGTAATCGAAGTTGCTGCTTCTGAAGTGTATGACAGGTAATCGAAGTTGCTGCTTCTGAAGTGTATGACAGGTAATCGAAGTTGCTGCTTCTGAAGTCGTACGATTGGAAAACGATGAGATTGTTCTGATTGTTATTGGCTAGTAATTGGCAATATGCGCCTCCCAAGGTCGCTTTGATATCAGCATTCATGTCACAGGGGTGTCGAACTCCGATTCACGGTGGGCCAAACTTAATATTTTATGAAAGATCACCGCGATGCGCAGAAATGTAGCGTTCAAGTTTATCATACGACAACAAACTTCCAATTGTGCTGAAACGCTGAATCTGGAATAAACAAACTTTGATATTATAATTTGCGATAAAAGACACAAGTGGTATTTGTTTTGTATTTAAATAGATAACATGAAATCTTCTCTCTATCTCCAGCTACCTTTCTTTTTGATGTAAATCGTTTTTCAACAAAACAACCCCAAAAAATAAGAAATGTGCTCGAGGAGACCGGTAGCATAGTTGCTAACGACTGCAACAGAAAGGGAAGAGGCGCTCGCACAACGCACTAATATTGTAATATTAGTGGCGCATGCGCTATACACTGGCGGGCCAGCTCTAATACACATTCGATATGGTCTTGCGGGCCAAATCTAATTACATCGTGGGCCAAATTTGGAAGAGCAAACCACAGAGTACAAATGTGAAGTAAATCAGGTGTTCAAAGGAGAAGTACTGTTCACCTGAAAGCTGCACTCGTCGATTCATAAGACTGCTCGCAGCCCGATCGCCTCGGTGCACAGCGAGGCAGGCGGCGCAGGCGGCTCGTTTGTAATGAAGGACAAGACAGTCACAGGAGAATTCGCGTGTCCGATCACTATAATGATCATGAAAGCCGTTTCCTGAGCAAGTTGTCGTTACCTCAAGAGAGCCCTTTACGAGACTTTGGTAACATCGCAGGCTCGCGATATTCTTTTGAAGCCAAACGTTGCTGCTGAAGAACCGAGAAAGAAATATCGAGTCGAGCCTGTTTTGGTTTTCACGCCGCCTTAACCTTCCATTTTCTGCTTCCTGTGCCAGGCTGGGGAAGTCAGAGCTCGAAGGTCCACATCCACCACAGCACCTGGCTGCACTTCCCCGGTCACAACCTGCGCTGGCTGCTCACCTTTGTGCTGCTCTTCATCCTCGTCTGTGAGATCGCCGAGGGCATTGTCTCCGATGGGTAGGTTGTGTGTCCGCGGGGTCGCCGCTCGATGACTTTGTATGTGGCTGTAGTACACGAACAGGAGCTGGCTTGTACTGTGCTTTGGAGACTGCGAGACCGATTGGAATGTTCTTTCAAACAACAGGCGCAGACTCGATTCCTGGTCAACGACTTCCCACCCCTTGTAGATTTCTTTGGAAGTCAATATAAATGAAAATAAGAGGATAAAAGGTTCACTAATTGTTTGCTTATTTTGAATTCTCTCTCCTCTCTTTGACCATACTTGTAGATTCAGCCAATCTCTCCATCTTCACCTGTACATGCCGGCAGGTCTTGCCTTTATGGCTGGCATCACCTCGATCGTGTACTATCACAACATCGAGACCTCCAACTTCCCCAAACTGCTATTAGGTAAAGCGTTCACGCACCTCCAGTACACTTTAACCTTGCTCTGTCAGTCTCTATTATTCAATTGGGTTTGAATTAGTCATGACCCGTGAAGCCCGATTTTAACCAACTCATTTTGAAAGAACAACAGCCGCCGTGTAAGCTTGTTCGCACTTCATGACGATATGTTCCTAAAAACCAGGCGACTGATTTCGTCGTGTGTCTCCAGCTGGAGGGTTCATTGCCCTGAGATGAGATTGCAACACGATAGAAAGCAATTTCATCGGCTGCACGGTGCGCCGAGCAGACGTTAATCATCTTCTTTTTTTTTTCTTCATTAAGCAAATGAGCATTAGCTGGTTTGCCTGATTCTTTCTGTATTCCCCATACAGATATGAATGCGAATAAGGGTTTTAATTTCTGTGCGGAAAAGATGCAAGATAAGGTTTTTCTTGAGAGAAATAACGAACAAAATCAACACTGCGCATCGTGAACTAATCGGTGTTAAACTCGGAGTGCTTCACTTGCTCGCTGAACCGCCTCGGACCGGTAGGTCTTGGTTTTCGGCCTTGCCGCTTACATGCAGCGATTTCTCCAGATTCTCTGAACCTTTTGATGATATTATGGACCGTAGATGATGAAATCCCCAAATTCCTTGCAATTGTACGTTGAGGAACATTGTCCTTAAACTGTTCGACTATTTTCTCACGCACTCTCGCCCCATCTTTGCTATTTGGAATTCTTGGAACAGTTCATCACGTGTCCTAAAAACATGATTGTCAAACAGAAACACATTCCTGAAGCTTCCCAGAGGAGTTTAAGATGTTATAATTACAGACGGCGGACTAATGTCATATTAAACCCTATTGATTAAGAATGCGATGTCACTTAAATTCATATCTTACTTTTGGCAATATAGTGTAACTGAAGGAAATAAAACCGATATAAATAACGAAGCAATCCTGTTTTTTTGACTTGTTTCGTACCAATGTTTTTGGTTTTGTTTTAAAATACAGGGAGGTGACTCAATGCTAAAATTATTGCAGATTACATTTTTTTTGATAATAAATTCAAATTCCCAAAGTGTTTGTCTAGACAATACTGTACACAGTTATACAAATCTGATACAAAACTGCTCCAAAATAAGGCATACTTGTGTGAATCTTCTTCTTCTTTTCCTTTGGGCTTGTCCCTTTTAGGGGTCGCCACAGCGCGTCATCCCTTTCCATGGAAGCCTATCTCCTGCATCGTCCTCTCCAACACCAACTGCCCTCATGTCTTCCCTCACGACATCCATCAACCTTCTCTTTGGTCTTCCTCGAGCTCTCTTGCCTGGCAGCTCCATCCTCATCATCCTTCTACCAATATACTCACTCTCTCTCCTCTGGACGTGTCCGAACCATCGAAGTTTGCTCTCTCTGACTTTGTCTCCAAAACATCGAACCTCGGCTGTCCCTCTGATGAGCTCATTTCTAATTTGATCCAACCTGGTCACTCCGAGAGCGAACCTCAACATCTTCATGTGCTCTGCTTCCTGTTGTCTCTTCAGTGCCACTGTCTCTAATCCGTCCATCATGGCTGGCCTCACCACTGTTTTCTAAACTTTGCCCTTCATCCTAGCAGAGACTCTTCTGTCACATAACACACCTGACACCTTCCTCCACCCGTTCCAACCTGCTCGGACCCGTTTCTTCACTTCCTGACCACGCTCACCATTGCTCTGGACGGTTGACCCCAAGTACCTAAAGTCCTCCACCCTTGCTATCTCTTCTCCCTGTAGCCTCACTCTTCCCCCACCACCCCTCTCATTCATGCACATATAGTCTTTCTTACTTCAGCTAATCTTCATTCCTCTGCTTTCCAGTGCATGCCTCCATCTTTCTAACTGTTCCTCCAGCTGCTCCCTGCTTTCACTGCAGATCACAATGTCATCTGCAAACATCATGGTCCACGGGGATTCCAGTCTAACCTCATCTGTCAGCCTATCCATCACGATTGCAAACAGGAAGGGGCTCAGGGCTGATCCCTGATGCACTCCCACCTCCACCTTAAATTCGTCTGTCACACCTACAGCACACCTCACCGCTGTTCTGCTGCCCTTGTTCATGTCCTGTATTATTCTAACTTCTCTGCCACTCCAGACTTCCGCATGCAGTACCACAGTTCCTCTCTGGGTACTCTGTCATAGGCTTTCTCTAGATCTACAAAGACACAATGGACTTCCTTCTGACCTTCTCTGTACTTTTCCATCAACATCCTCAAGGCAAATAATGCATCTGTGGTACTCTTTCTAGGCATGAAACCATACTGTGGCTCGCAAATACTCACTTCTGTCCTGAGTCTCGCTTCCACTAGTCTTTCCCATAACTTCATTGTGTGGCTCATCAACTTTATTCCTCTATAGTTCCCACAGCTCTGCACATCACCCTTGTTCTTAAAAATGGGCACCAGCACACTTTTCCTCCATTCCTCAGGCATCTTCTCACGTGCTAGAATTCTATTGAACAAGCTGGTCCAAAACTCCAAAGCCACCTCTCCTAGATGCTTCCATACCTCCACAGGAATGTCATCAGGACCAACTGCCTTTCCATTTTTCCTCCTCTTTAATGCCTTTCTAAGGTCCCCCTGACTAATCATTGCCACTTCCTGGTCCACCACACTTGCCTCTTCTCTCTCATTTTCCTCATTCATCAACTCCTCGAAGTATTCTTTCCATCGAGGTAGCACACTGCTGCCACCAGTCAACATATTTCCATCTCTATCCTTAATCACCCCGACCTGCTGCACATCCTTCCCATCTCTATCCCTCTGTCTGGCCAACCTGTAGAGATCCTTTTCTCCTTCTTTAGTGTCCAACCTGGCATACGTCATCATATGCCTCTTGTTTGGCCTTTGGCACCTCTACCTTTTGCCCTATGTCGCATCTCAATGTCTTCCTTTCGCCTCTCCTCGGTCCTCGCAGTGTCCCACTTCTTCTTAGCTAACCTTTTTCCTGTACTGTGAGGTTCCACCACCAAGTCTCCTTCTTTCCTTTCCTGCCAGAAGATACACCAAGTACTCTCCTTCCTGTCTCTCTGATCACCTTGGCTGCCGTGGTCCAGTCTTCTGGAAGCTCCTCCCGTCCACCGAGAGCCTGTGTCACCTCTTCCCGAAAAGCTACACAACGCTCGTCCTGTCTCAGCTTCCACCACATGGTTCTCTGCTCTGCCTTTGTCTTCCTAATCTTCCTCCCCACCACCAGAGTCATCTTACACACCACCATCCTATGCTGTCTCGCCACACTCTCCCCTTCTTCTACCTTATAGTCGGTAACCTCCTTCAGATGACATCATCTGCACAAGATGTAATCCACCTGTGTGCTTCTACCTCCGCTCTTGTAAGTCACCCTATGTTCGTGCCTCTTCTGGAAAAAAGTGTTCACTACAGCTTTGTGCATCCTTGTTGCAAAGTCTACCACCATCTGTGCCTCCAAGTTCCTTTCCTGGATGCCGTACTTACCCATCACTTCTTCATCTCCCCTATTTCCTTCACCAACATGTCCATTACAATCTGCACCAATCCCGACTCTCTCTCTGTCTGGGATGCTCAGAACTACTTCGTCTAGCTCCTTCCAGAATTTCTCTTTCACCTCTAGGTCCCATCCTACCTGTGGGGCAAAGCCGCTAATCACATTACACATAACACCCTCAATTTCAACTTTCAGCCTCATCACTCGATCTGATACTCTTTTCACCTCCAAGACATTCTGAGCCAACACTTCTTTTTTTCTCTTCCCATCCCATCCCAATTGAGTATTGGTTGAAAATGCATTTGAGTTACTGTTGCCTTGTAACTCTCACTCAGCTGCACACCAGACTGATTTCCACAGTGATCTATACCTGTGTTTGTATGTAAAATGGATTGTTTATTTGTAAAGCTCAAAAAGGTTAAGCGCACATTTTGATCAAATTGGTACCCGATTAAGTTACTACAGAAAAGGACGTCAATATTTCAACATTTGATAATGTCTGAAACACAATATTTTTGTGGGTTGTGTGACCTCTTTTCCATGTGAAAATTCCTCAGCCCTCCTTATCTACTGGGTTCTTGCCTTCATCACGAAAACCATCAAGTTCGCCAAATACACCGAGCATGGTATCGGCCCCAGGCAGCTACGCTACTGCATCACGTGCTTGCTGGTGCTGCTCTATGGTCTCCTGCTGGCCGTGGAGGTCAATGTGATCCTGGGCAGGGTGAGTGTGCCCCCACTTCTGTGATGACGCATGTGGCCAGACGTGGAACTGATAGATTTCTGTCTGTTTTTTAAATGGAAGTCACATTTGCTTTTAGTCTGGAGCCCCAGTGAGCACAGCGGTTAAACTTTGTACTTGTTTTGGCGTCAGGCCAGACAGAACTGTGACTGAAATATTGAACTCGGCGAGAGAGCAGACTATTGACTGACGCTTTTTTTCGTTTGGCATTTTTCTGCCACATGATTCATATTTTCGATTTTTCGTTTTCATGACAATTTCAAGTCTATTTGTCTGAGTTAACCCTTTGAGCTGAGTACACCTCATCTGCAGATTCTGTTTCCTCTGGGTAAACAGCTGTGAAAGCAATGCTCCCATCATGCTTTGCACATGATGAAGCGCAACGACCTTAATATCACAAAAGCACAGTGAGTCAACCGAAACGTAACAGGCTTAAAAATTACACACACAAAAAGTGTATACAGGCAATCAACCGTAATGGCTCACAGAATTACCAATACATGATTAGCGCTCATTAGAGCGCAGACCTCCACCAAGTTTTCAAATGTTCATCAATGTCGAGGGCCGTATGTGTGCTGCGTATGCTCCATCGTGTTTCGGTTGTGTCAGACAACCTTAGCCCACATGGCCCGTCACAGATACTGTGATCGACCGTGACAAAACTTAAAGAGGGGGGGAAAAAAATGGCATCCCATGACGCTCTACTTCTTTACTGCCGTGTAAAAAAAAATCTGCAATCAGCAGTGTGTGCTCTCACAAAAATGAGTCAGTAGATGTAATGAATAACCTCTGTTGTGGTTTCATTTAATCGTGTTTCACACCACCACAAAGTTTCATGGAAATCAGTTTCATATATTTGGTGTCAAACGACAATCAAGACAATACGTCTCCCTCTTGTGCTTTTGTGCTTGACGGAGGTAATAAAGGCGTAATTTAGAGGAGATTGCAGCAATGTAATCTTTTTCATTCAATCAGCAAATGGGATTTTGATTCAATTTGTCCACAAGGTTCAGCGGAGCTCACCACAAAAACGTTTTGTAACGCTACATCATGACGCTGCTTGTTTTTTTTCCCCTTCCCAGTATAAGAAAAAAGAATGACGGAAATGGTGTGACATCATACCAGTGTGACACACTTTCACCTGACCAAAAATACAGTTAAAGTTAAAGTGAAATAAAGTTTGCGTTCTCAGCTGAACTGTACTGCTTGGTGGAAACAGAGCTAAATTTAGTTCGCTCATGTCTTCTTTTAAGTTTGAAATAAAATTCTGGCTAAAGGAACATTCCTTGCATCCTCTAATGTGATACACATTGGCAAAAAAAATCAACATTGAATTTGTCAAGTTGTCGGCAAGTGTCAGCACAAAAAAAAAAAAAGAAATGTTCTTCCCCTCGCCATTACTCGAAAGAACAAATTGGGATAAACATTGCAAAACGGAACAATTGCCCCAAAAATTAGTATTCATATTTATTCATTGTATGCAGTTATCTTTTGCTCTGTTGTGTATAAAATGAGCCAAGCGCCCTCTCATTAAATGTGGAATAGTTATGAAAGCAAAACTACCATTTGCGCTAATATTGCGTTGTTATGAACGACACGATTCGATTATGTACCTTGTAATCTGACTCGATTTCGATATTGATTTAAATGCTCTCATATCGATTCAGTAAGATGTGGAAATACACAAATAAAACGAACGCCCCCCCCCCCTCCCCCCCATCACGCTGACACTGTAGAGTGGATATTTCATCAGCCGGTTTGAGCACATTTTCAAGTGGATGATGAGGTTGAGTCACGTGAAAACTGGCCAACAAGGAAACTGTTAGACTAATTAGCTGTGTCCTTGTCTTACAGCGATACATGTGTTTCGCCATCCCGACAGAGGTGAAGCCCCCCGAGGACCTTCAGGACCTGGGTGTTCGTTTTCTGCAGCCCTTTGTCAACCTGCTGTCCAAAGCCACCTACTGGTGGATGAACACCTTCATAACCTCTGCTCACAGGCGACCCATTGACCTCAAAGTCATTGGAAAGCTGCCCATCACGATGAGGGCCCTCACCAACTACATGAAGCTCCGCAACGCCTTCGAAGAGCAGAAGGTCAGTGCGCTGCTGTTTTGAATTTGAATTTACTTCACAAACGACGTGGTATAGTACACCCCTGCTGTTCTTTTTTTAAACAGCCCAAAACTCTTGAAGAAGTGGGGATAAACTGCCAATAAACTATTTCAGGGTTGGTACCCCCCCCCCCCCCCAAAAAAAAAAAGGAATAACAAGATTTGGCTTTCTTCTGATTGGTTGCATGTTCCTTATGTTGACAGTGCTGGTTCGGGAGCGGAAAGGGAAGGCGGAGGTCTTCGCTAGTGACGTAGATAAGCTCAGGAAATTCCAAGAAATTTCTCGGCAGAAAAATATCTGGGACTCAGGAATGCGTGGATGATTTGAATTCATATTTCACATGTTTATGGAGGCACCAATATAATGTTCCAAATGTTAGAAAAAGTTGGTTTGGTAAAATATGAGCCCTTTGAACTCGATATTAACGATATTGAATAAATGCTCAAATGGAATTGCATAAAGAAGCAGAGTTTTTGCGCTCAAAAAGGATTGTAGTGTTTAGAATCAAGAATTCGAGAGAGGGGAAAGGGAGAACCAATGATCTTTTAATATGTGCTGAGCACCCTCAGCATCATCGTCTGCACTTTTAGTACCAACTAGTCACACAGTACATGAGGAGGCTTTCGACGGTGGGATGACAAAAAAAGCCAAAGTCATTTTTTTAGTAGCCTTGGGAAGTGTCTGGCATTCCGGGCATCCTCCAGAAGGGCCCCGGTGAGCCGCTTGGGATTCGCGCCATGCCCCCCACCATTTGTCTCCCTCTAAACGAAATCAAGAAAAAGAAGTATCGGATCAGTGTAGTGCAGTGATGTCACTCCTGAGGAGCACATGTTAGGACTGACATTTGAAGGGCCTCCTCGGCAGGGTCAGAACTTTCCAGAGTTTCTAAGGTCACGGCAGTCGTCACGGCCAAACATGCGTCCGGTGTGAACGCAGTTTCACTTCCTTCCGCTTGAGGAGAGAGATAAAAGGATCGTGGTGGGAGCGGGGGGCGGGGAGGGCGTCGGGTCATTCCCATTCTACTGTGAACAAGGTGACATGGTGACCCCTGCGGGCGTGACAGAGCTGCACTTTATGGGAAGCCGGATCGCTGTATTAATATGCACTCAAAAAGAACGATAGATGGAGACACGTCTGTTTTCTCAGAGCGCTGATGAGATCGGCTTCTCAGAGATGCGAACACACACACGCGGACACGTACATTGAACATTTCCTGGGAGAGCTTCACAGTGACACTCCAGATGTTTTCCTACGATCGTTGCCGACCGAGTCGTTCAAGCCAGGCTGTTGTGTTGTCGGACGTCGAGGAGTGCGCAAAGTTTCAACATACTCACACTAGAATAGCGCACAGCCGAGTGCGGACCTCCACTAAGACTGGCCTTTCAACAAAAGGGAGCTCTACATTTGTTAGTTAGCAGGCTACTTTCTGGTTGATGGAGGATGAAGTTACAAATGGTCAAGCGATAAATTGACACCACAGTCAGATTGAGATGGTCGAGGGAGCATCGAAACTGTCCCAACTAATAAACTTCACTATTCTATCCAATCTGCTTTTTCTATGTTAAACATTTGCGAACCATTCCGATTTTTTTCCATCCAATGCACGTACATGCAATGTAATGATATGAATGTATGTACTAGTCTATTCACACAGCTGTTCAGAAATTCAAATGTAAACGTATTCCTTTATTCACCTTTATTCTGATTTTCACTCAAATGTATCCCCCCCCCCCCATCTTGGTACAATGGCGCCCCTTCTCTACAAAGTTTCGTGAAAATAGGTTGTGTAGTTCTTGCTAACCAGCAAACAAACACACAGCGATCGAACGATAACCCCTCACCTTGCACTTTGCAGAGTTATTAAACCGCAGTGATAAATAACAAAATAAGTCATCCTGAGACCGAGAGTTGACTTTGTGCTCGAGCCAGTCATGCGCCACTGCTAACCCATTAATCACTGTTTCCCGTGATGTAGCTGCAGTGGGAAACGTGGAAACCCTGACGACTATGACCTTGTTATAAAGCGCTTCGTTGAATTGGTTGACTGATTGAAGTTAATCTTTCTGCGGTAGCAGCAGTTTTTGCTGCAAGCTTGTTTTTTTGCTGACTGTTAAATGACTGCCGACCAGTCCAGGGTGTAGTCGACCTTTCGCCCGAAGTCAGCTGTGATAGGCTTCAGCTCCCCGCAACACTGAACACTATAAGCGGTATAGATTTTTGCCGAGTCGTGTTTAATGTCATGCATTTGTGTCTCCGAACGGAGATATAACCATAATCCCAATCGCTAATATTTTTCTTTTTGTCCGCCCATCCTACCAGAGACCTCCGGGCACGGCGCCGCAGGGAGCCAAGTGGATCTGGCAGGCCTTGAGGAAAGCGTTCGGCAGACCTCTCATCCTCAGCATCACATTCCGCTTCATGGCCGACCTGCTGGGCTTCGCCGGTCCACTCTGTATCTCCGGCATCGTCCACCACATCAGCAAGGACAACCGAACCATCCAGCCACCGGTGAGAACCTAGGATGGGGGCACCATGCACAATGTAGACCTTTAAACTCATACTACACCTCAGACATTCGTACGTGAAGTATTTCAATCATAAAGCCATACCTCAATTAAGATGACTGTTTAGTATGTTTCACAAACAAGTACTTAAATACTTCGATACCTCTGCAAACAGCAGGGGTCCAGTGTACTATCACGTTATTGAGTCAAAAAAAAACAAACAATCAGAATTTCATCAATGACACTGCAGCACAAGTATTAGTTCAATGAGGAAACGTCCTCACCCTCTGCCCCTGACGTCACAGGCTGACGTGTTGTTGTCGAACAAAATCTGGCTGGACTTCGAAGTCTGGCATCACAAAACAATGATGCCTAAAATTACTACTGAGTCTATTTTGCGGGGATTTTTTTTTTTTCTGCAGACATTATTTTAAGTCCAGTCCTATGGAATAAGTGCCAATGTTCACAGAATTAGTGAGGTCCTTTAATACCGCTACCCAATCCAAGGCAGTCCAGGATGTTCTCTGCCGCTCACCCAAAGTCAGCTGGGATAGGCTTCAAGTCACCAGCAGTACAGAAAATAAATGGATAGATGAAGTATTAATACCTTTTCTTGTATATGGGTATATGCATCTTTGCTATGATCCAACATGTGTGGTTGGCAGTAATGCTACTTCCTACCAGTACAGTATTTGTTCAGTGATGAGGACAATGTATTGTTAAGTTGTCCTGGGTGAAAATGAAATGTATTTTTTTTAACATATTAATTAATAGGTCAGGTACTGTTTGTTGTTGTTGTTGTTGTTGCTGCGAAAAAGCAATAAACCCAGACAAGGATCTATAAGCATGCACAGACATGAGCGAGGTGTCACCTGGCATTCTGCTAACAAAGGTCAACCTTTCAATCATTCAAGATCCCCTATATCTCCATCTGGCATGCCTGCTTGGTTGGAGCACTAATTTAGGACCTATCAAATATTTATGAGACTTATTGCTGCAGGAACCTGTCTCAATTTCATGGATTTCACACAAAGCAGCCCATCTCTCAGGCATCCATCTGTGCGAGTATCTCTTTCATTGTGAAGTCAGAAATTCACTCTCTGCTGCAGTGGAACGTCATGTCAAGCTAATGTGAAAATAGTACAGTCGAAGATGACTTTTTGAAGAGCAAAAATAGACTGTTGTGTAATGGGTCTAATTTGAGCATTTGCGAGTCATAATTTTGTACCAGTGGTTAAGGTGTATTGTATGTGTTATTACTATTTTATTTATTTATTTGTTTGTTACATGCCATATTTGGCATCTTAGTCAGACAGTATGCCTTTTCATGCTTGAATAACTTTCCTGTGCGCAAGAAGAGTTTGATATACTCCCTCTGTTTTTTTTTTGTATATCTAGATGGATATATATAGAAAATGCAGTCAGAAAAACAAAGTTTGAGAAAAAGAGAAGAGCAACAAAAATAATAACAGCACATCAACACATGACAACAATAACATTACATAGGAGTTGGATTTTATTTACAAGTAGACCGGAAGGGCAGTGCTACATCCTATGGGGAAGGGATGCAACAGGTAGCAAATAGAATTGGATGGGACAGGACAGGGCAGGACATGACGGGACAGGCGTTGCGAGCCAGGCAATGCTATCTGTGTGTGGCAGGGGTTGGCTATGCAGTCACAATCACCCCTGTAAATTTGAGTGAAAATGAGAGAACAGTCCAGTTTTCTTTATTTTTGTATGAAATAAATCCAATAAAAGAAAACTGTGCTTATGACTGAATGCACGTTTGGAGGTCCGTCGTAGAAAGAAGGCTGAGCAACTGTTGTTTAGTAGTGGGATGAGAGCCACACTGTATACAGAGCATAGATTCAAAGATCAATGGCTGGTGTGATATTGAGGCCATAAATTAATCCTTTGAAATCCATCCAGGGACAATAAAGCTTTTAGGATCACATTCAATTCAATATCTATTCCCAGGCATTGAGTCTCATTTCATCTCACACTTTTCAATCATTTGTGATGGATGTGCTTGGATATGCTTTCATCGACACAATGATGGTTGCTGTGTGATGTTCATTTATGAATATTTTCCCTTCAAAACTCTGCACCGATTTTGAGTGTCAAATCCTGCTTAATACCAATGGTTTCGGTGACAGCAAAACAAGGGCAATATACTGTATCTATCTCCCTCTTTCTGTCCCACTCTGTCCTTCCAGATAAGGTTGCTGGGGATCTATTTTATTTCCTCCAAGGAGTTTCTGGAGAATGCATATGTTCTGGCCGTCTTGCTCTTTTTTGCATTGCTCCTGCAAAGAACATTCCTCCAGGCCTCTTACTATGTGGCTATTGAGACTGGCATCAAGCTACGTGGAGCCATACAGGTACTCTGCATCGAGAATTCACCATGAAATTGAGTGAATTGACAAAATGATCCATCCATCTTGTGGCTGCTATCTCCTCAGACCAAAATCTACAACAAGATCATGCGTTTGTGTACATCCAACATGTCCATGGGCGAGCTAACTGTCGCTCAGATTTGCAACCTGGTTGCCATAGATACCAACCAGCTTATGTGGTTCTTTTTTCTCTGCCCGAACTTGTGGGCCATGCCCGTCCAGGTAAGATACATGAAGGTCCATCTTAAGTGCTGCATGTAATTTGTTGCCTTGCTGTTTGATATTTGCTGTGTCAATGGATTGTGTCTTGTTTACATTGTCATAACACAAAACATGAATTGTGTCTATCTTGTATCTGCATTTACCCAAGGTGAAATGTAATGCTCTACTGTGTTGGTTTATGTACATTCTTATGTTACGTACTTCATTTGTTATATGCGCTGTACAGTGTTTATGTGCCCATACAGCTGAATGTGAAATGGGTTTATACAAAATTGAGCGGGAAATCATACAAAACCTAAGCATTACCTTCAGCACCAGCACCGCTGTGCCTGTGCATAAACATCGAGGTCTGCTTCAACACGGTCCACAACGCTCCGCTGTATTGAAAATGCTACATTTGGCCCTTTCGAATCACAGAATGTAGTAATTACAGTACATTACTTCTCCTACACCAGCTTAGTTTAGCTTTAAAGTAAAAAGTACATGGATGAAACCACGTCATGAATGCCACTCTGACTGATTCGAGCCTGAAATGTTCTATAATGGACTGCATGATTCAAGACTTGATGCAGTTCACTCAGTAATTAACCATCATAATGTGAAGTCAAGTCAGATATGAAAACCACGAAATTGCAACTTTGGTAGGGCACCATTTTGTAGAAATCAAAACCCGAGAGGTGCTCTGTTATTGGACTTCTGTGGTTGTCACGGATTGTCTATAACCAACACCATGCACACAGCCATAAGTGTCTGTGTGC
Organism: Phyllopteryx taeniolatus; assembly: GCF_024500385.1. Classification (NCBI taxonomy): domain Eukaryota; kingdom Metazoa; phylum Chordata; class Actinopteri; order Syngnathiformes; family Syngnathidae; genus Phyllopteryx; species Phyllopteryx taeniolatus. Next base: position 8,920,134 of record NC_084506.1, read on the forward strand.
ATGACCGAATACTTCAAAGACCTCCTCAGTTCCACGGACACATTTTCTTATGAGGAAGCAGAGTCTGGGGACTCCGAGGCGGGCTCTCCTATATCTGGCGTCGAAGTGACCGAGGTGGTTAAAAAGCTCCTTGGTAGCAGGGCCCAGGGTGGGGATGAGATCTGCCCCTTAAGTTCCTTAAGGCTCTGGATTGTGTTGGTCTGTCCTGGTTGACACGCCTCTGCAACATCGCATGGACATCGAGGACCGTTCCTCAAGTATCTCGGGGTCTTGTTCACCAATGACAGGCAGATTGGTGCAACATCTGTAGCAATGCGGAGCTGAAAGGCAAAGCGCTCAATCTACTGGTCGATGTATGTTCCTACCGTCACCCATGGTCACGAGCTGTGGGTTCCGATCGAAGAACAAGATCGTGGATACAAGCGGCCAAAATGAGTTTCCCCCACACTTAGTTTCCCTTAGCGATACAGTGAGAAGCTCGTTCATCCAGGAGGGGCTCAGAGTCCAGCTGCTGCTCCTCCACATGGAGAGGAGCCAGGTGAGGTGGCTCGGGCATCTGGTTAGGATGCCCCCGAACACCACGCTGGTTAGATGTTCCGGGCAAGACCCAGCTGCTGGGGTCCACGGGGACAAATCAGGACACAGTGGAGAGACTATGTCTTTCCCGGTTGGCCTTGGAACGCCTCGGGATCCCCCTGGAAGAGCTGGAAGAAGTGTCAGGGGAAAGGAAAGTCCGGGCTTCCCTGCTTAAGTCGTATTCAGCCAATTTACAATAAGCGAAGTTTGTCACATTTGAATAACAAACTGTGCTAGAATTTTTTGTTTTCTTTTAAAAACCTATCTCAGTTGGGAAATAAAAAAATCAACCGCTACTGTCATAAAAATGTAATCGATTTAATAAGATCATATTTAAAAAAATAAAATAAACTTAGCCTGAACAATAAACACGGCATTTTCAGATTCAGTGATGCTAAATTGTCCTAAATCAGTAGAAAAAAAAAACGGAGAAAATTTACAACCCCCCCAATATTTTGTTTTTGTAACCCAGTGCAATAAATCATAATTTATTCCTATTTTCTTTTATTCATTATACTCCCGCAAGGACAAATTCAACACGTGCTGCTGTATATTTGTGAACCAGGTCTCACACACACACACACACGCGGAGGCATGCAAAGGAGAGCTACTGTATACTGTATGTGTCAAGATTTGAATACAATAGTATCCAAGTGATAGCATTCAACTCCTCGTTATGGTCTTTTGATGTACATTTCCCTCTTTGTCCTGTCGTCCACACGTAGATTATAGTGGGAGTGATCCTGCTCTATTACCTCTTAGGAATCAGTGCCTTGATTGGAGCAACTGTCATTGCTGTGCTAGCGCCCATTCAGTATTTTGTTGCCACAAAGCTGTCACAGACGCAGAAGAGCACTCTGGTGAGTATGACCATCGGCGGGCGCCTTCTATTTTCGTAGTCATGCCATAGCAATGGGTGGGCAAGCCAGAATGTCACTCGGGCTGTGACATTGCTGACATATACGTGATGTGGAGCAACAGTTGTGCACTGCTGTGCATTTGAGCTGTTTCTATTTTATTTATTTATTGACCCCAGCTAGAGCCTTGAACGTGTTTGAATCCACTCTTCCAGGTCATTACACCTGCTGTCCAACTGTTCTGTTTTTCACTCAGTAAATGAGCTGTCGTGTACACAGACAGAAGCTGACAAATAGTCTTCGTCAATATTGGTTTGGGCACTTTTCCTCCAGGTAACAAAGTGACATCTTACCAAGTAATGACGTGCATGTAATGATGTCAGATAAGCATACAGATACAGTATGCACTTCACACAAAATGGGAGAGATACTCATCTTTTGGGTGTCATTTCAGGATAAACCTAAAATCTGACCTTCTCCAAACTGTCCAATGGTTCAACTTGCTTTCTCTAACAAGAAACTGAAAAGCCATAGAAGTGGACTTTCTTGGAAATGAATTGGACAAGTCACGGCTCAGAAACGAGCTCTTCAACTCCTTGTTAGAGAACAGCAGATTGCGCAAAATGTACTGAAGCAATAAACAACTGGACACGTGCAGTCAAAGTTTGCCTCAAAGGTCAAATGACATTCAACTGTAAAGGTTACACTGTAGTGCATTTCAAACAAAAGCTGAATATCCCTTGCTTTTTGTGAATAGTCTATGTTCACATTGGTAGAATCTCTTCTCTGTCTGTCCTCTCAGGAATACTCCAGCGAGCGCCTGAAGAAGACCAATGAATTGCTACGAGGCATCAAATTACTGAAGCTGTACGCATGGGAACACATCTTCTGTGACAGTGTGGAGGAGACCAGGGGCAAGGAGCTCACCAGCCTGCAGGCCTTTGCGCTTTACACTTCCATATCCAGTAAGATGTCCTTAGTCTTGTCCTATTTGAAATGGTGCCAAAAGTCCAACAAATGAGCTGCCACGTCTATCTGTCGTGATTGGCTATTGAACGAACCACAGTAGTAATCAGTCAATATTAGATTTCAGTACATATTCAATATTCCCCATGTTTGTTTTAATCTAAACTGCAATACTTTTCAATATATCCTGCTTGAAAAGAATTCTGTCCCGATGTTCATTCCACACAGACAAAAACAAAATGCTCCTCATAACCATGTGTGTATTTCTCTTTTTGTTGACTTTCAGTCTTCATGAATGCAGCTATTCCCATTGCAGCTGTGTTGACGGTGAGTAGGAAACAGTGGATCATGTGTCTGCGTCTTGTTGTGTGTGTAAACACTGACATTTAAGTGCATGTGCTTCGTTCAACCGATGTAAAGCAAAGAGTCCGCTGACATTTGACAGCGAATGACTCTAAGGCTTGGTGCCAAAAACACTAAACACATAACCCTGCCTATATTAATAGAAGACCTTCATAGTTGTAGCGCGATGGCAAGTTGAATAAAGGCGGTCAGGAAATATTGGAATGACTTTTAAGGAGAAAGGTGACCATTTATTAAACAAAAAATGTTTAATTACAATTACATTGCCAATTACATTGGCAGGAAGCGCATATGGAAAAATATAAGAAAAAGATATTGGCTCATTCCAAATGTGGTTGAGGTCAAGGTTCCCAAAGTCTTCCACACCAGAGTCATCCAAGCAGGGATTTGAACCCCGGTCCTCAGAACTGTGAGGCAGATGTCCTAACCGCTCGAGTACCGCCCTGCCCCCTAAAGAAACATTCTTTCCTTTATTCACTAAAATGACTTCACGAAGAAACTGTTTGCTGACCAGACCGAGTGATTGTGTGCGCGCGTGCGTGTGCGACACCATAGGATAGGGCTAATGTTGCCATAGCCACTGCCAAAACCACAATAGAAACATCTGTAACTTACCGCAAGGTGTTTTCTCAAGTTAGAAGTGGGCTGAAATGTCCAAGTTTGGACAGTCACAATTTAAGAGCTGCATGACAAAGCTGCTGTTTTTTTGGAGTCTGTAAAGTAGTAGACATTAGTGATCACATTGGGTTGGCGCAATGAGCGCCCTATGCTGAACTCAAAGATGGAGTCTAAAAATAGACACGCACACGCAAGAATGGCTAAATAAAAATAGGCCACATGCGTTTAGCAATAAAACAATGTCATTGTTCAAAAGATGGAAAGACGGTGACCGTAAAGAATCTTCTCAGCTATTGTCTCTGTCCTCACATTCTGCAGACATTTGTTGTTCACGTGCACATCTCTGACGACGCTGACCTGTCTCCAGCCGTGGCCTTCGCCTCGCTCTCCCTCTTTCACATCCTGGTCACGCCTCTCTTTCTGCTCTCCAGTGTGGTGCGCTCCACAGTCAAGGCTCTTGTCAGGTGAGAAACCGAGAAAAGCATCTGAGATGTAGTTTGTTTGGAGAGAACAGACTCAGTAGAGCAGCAACATACAGTGCAGTGCATTTATATGAAGGGGAGCTGAAATCTGCAGTATTCCTTTGCAGCTTACACTTTAAAGAGACAAATAACATCTGCAAATGTCTACAGCTGAATGTGGGTTGAAAAAATGATCAACACTGCCGCATTGTCTTTTCTTTGATGGTTCAAATTTCATGCATTTGCTTGCTCTCTTTCTGACCTGCAGTGTTCAAAAACTCAGCGAGTTTTTCTCAAGTGATGAGATTGGAGATGAGCTGGAGCCCAGACCAACACTGACCTCGGGCTCCAACAACCATAACCAAAATAGGTACCAGGCTGTGGTAAGTCACTTGCAATAATTTCAGTGTTTTGGGAAAATATAAGTGTCAATTGTATGACTGATTGTATGTAAGTCATGTTTTAAATGTACATTTGAATTGTATTTAATTCAGTGATTCTTTCGCGTGCCACTAGAGAGCGCCCACGTACCACTAGTGGTACTCGTACCACACTTGACTGTTGTCCAGTCCAGCCTTGCCTCTTGGCCAAAGTCAGCTGGACTAGGCTCCAGCTCACCAGCCACTCCAATGAGGAAAAGCACTATCGAAAATAGATTGATGGCCCAAAGTAAAAAGCTTTTTCAGTTAACCCAAATAGTATGTCATTTCTTTATGATTACCTTGCAAAATCCCACCTTTTTCTGTTCGCTTCACATTGACGTCAAGTGGGAGCATAAACCCAACTTTCTATCTTTTCTTTCCAACCATGCCTGTGTAGTCATCGGCTAAACCTTAGCCTGCCTGTCCCTGTTTGTCTGAAATCCTGCAGCCCTTGAAAGTGGTGAACAGGAAGCGTCCCCCAAGAGACGACTGGAACAACTACAGCTCACATGGGAACCCTGAGGGCGATGGACCCTCTCCAGTTGTGGACCAAGACGTTTGCATCAAGGTGAGACTAAGCGAAATGGAAGGCAGTGTGTTTATTTCCTGCCACCTCTGGGGATTGTATTGATTGGCCCGCTTATTTAACGCTCGGTACTTTAATGGATTCTAATGAATTGTGACGGCTCTCTCTGCTTACAGAGGACGTTAAGAGGCGTTCGATCTTGTAGGTCTTGTTGCCCAGTTACAGCTCATAATTCGTCATTGTATTTTTGGCAAGGTTGCTTTTTGAACCAATGTTCTTTCGTGTGTTTGTTTGACTTGGGGACTTGTGTTGTCTCGATGCCTTTTATGTCTCGTATAAAACGCTTTGCATTGCCTTGTGTCTGAAATGAGCTAGACAAATAAAAAACGTGTGTGTGCTGCTTTCTGAAGATATGCAGCGGTTATTTCACATGGACAGACGGACCACCGACACTTGCCGATGTGGACATCGTGGTTCCCTTCGGTATGCATCACGAAGTTTGACTGTTCAACAAGTTCCTGTCTTTTTCCTGTCTTGGCTTTCTTCATTGTTGTTCATTTCAGGCAAGCTGACCATGATTGTGGGCCAAGTGGGTTGTGGGAAATCCTCCCTGTTGCTTGCGGCACTGGGCGAGATGCAACGAGCGTCAGGGACCGTCACTTGGAACAGGTCAGTTCCAGGTTTGGCAATTATTTATTCTCTGTAGCAGTGCATTCCGATCATGTTTTTCAATTGGGACGTGTGGTTTATTGAGTAATTCGCTTGCTCGATGATATCGTCAGATTTCGTCGTCAGAGTTGCAGGGAAACGTATAGACGCCATTTTGTAGTCTCCACTTCCTACGTCATTAAAAATGGCGTACTACACAGATGTGATGTATCACTGAGATCGGTACTCAATGAGAAAGCAATAGGAGACCTGTATTTGAATGGAAACCGATATACTTTACGAAAATTCAGTTCAGGCCAAAGGTTTGACTTCCCCCCACGTTCTAAAAACATGCCAAGACTCTAAAGTGGGATCAGTCCAGGGTGAACCTCGCCTCTTGTCCAAGTCAATTGGAAACCAAATAACAATTAAGAGACTAGCCTTCATTAGCTTAAACAGACAGTTTGTGAATATGTCATCACCTACGCTGCGAAACTGTGACTTTCTGTTTGTCAACAAAGTGTCCCCCTAGCAAATCCCTCCCACCGTATCAGTTCTGTCTCCTGCCTCGTCTGTTGCCAAACTCAATAATCGTGTGCTGCTATTTATATTCCTGAGGTATTCAGATATGCACCTTCATGAGAAACCAAAGCAGATGAATGACTGAGCGAGTGTTCAAGTTACTCTGATTTCTTTTTTTTTTTTAAATACGGCAGCTGACTCCATACACCGAACACCCCCAACAGACCCTCACGCACTCTATTCATTCCCACTTCTCTCGCCCCAAATTGTGTCTGGGCTGTGTCACTCATTAAAGTGGACGACAAGCTCAGCATGCAGTCACGAGTCCCTGAAAGGCTGTGACCCTGAACTGTAGGCGCTGCAGTACTTAACTGAAACACAGCAATGGCGCAACCTGCTCTGCACCAAACTATATAGACTGTGTAGCAATTAATAAACAGGTTTTTTTTTTTTTTTTTTGGTAATAGAGATTACATGTATTAAAATAAGTGAGAAAGGATGACAAATTCACAGTTTCACCTGGATGACCATGGGTCTTTTAGGGCAATTTACACATGGATGATCTCAAAAACCCACTTTTTATTTAATGTGCTTTTCAAAAAATGCTGTCTTCAGCGTTTGTGTGTAGACTAGGAGAACTGAGCACTTTGACATTTCACACTTGATTTAACTTTGGAGCATGTGCTGATTTCATTTCGTGTGACTTAAAACATGCACAGGAAACTTAGATTCATTCGTTCATTCATTCACAATTATTCAGATACTGTCGTCTTCAAGGAGTGCTGATTTCATCCAGCATTTTCTATTTCTGTAACGGTCAATACACCCGTATGTAGAGGCTCTTCAAACAAAATGCTATTGTCACAAACCAGACTCACAAACCCCATTTCCTTTCTTTCTTTCTTTTTTTTTTTTTTTTTGCTTCTGTATTTGGAGAAGCAAATACTATCATTTCTGCACTTGTACTGTATAGCTTATTATATCTTTGTCATTTAATTGAACTGTTAACAAAAGTAGAAAGTTGCGGAACACCCTATTGGTATTTTTTTGTCCAACCGCAGCAAGCAGCAGTGTCTGCAATTAGGCGCATGCATTCTGACAAGAATGAGGCAGCAGATAGCAAGGAACCGCCATTCATATGAAGTCACACACATAAACAAAAATCAAACGCTGAGAATTTTTCATTTTGTAATTTTTTAATTTAAAGCAGAACACAAGTCAACATATGAAGCTTGATTCAATAAAACAAATCAGAATGTGTAGTATAAGACGGGAGATGACAGGACCATGCATTTGGGTTGTGTCACAATGCATGCAATGCTATTTACACAGAAAAATAAAATCAATGGATGAAGGGAGGGAGGGATAGATGGATGATGGACAGACGGACATATAATTTGGTAACTAAATAATGTCTTAGTAAGCATACAACTCGATAACGCCTTGTAGAGGTTTTGCATAATCCTGTCAATAAATGCAGGCTTCAACTGAGCCTGTGCGAAGACTTAAACCATCCACTAAGCATTGTTAATAGACTCCAAATGAGTTTTTGAGTTCCGTTAGCGTAGTGACTTAATACTATATTCTGTTCTGTGTGACTGCAATGTTTACTTTGATTTTATTTGCAGCTTGCCGAATCTGGAGTCAGACGGTGATGAAAGGTGAGTCCTGTGAGGGGGAAAAAAACCGAGTCCAAAATCTTTGACCTCGTAATTACATTAGGCAAATATGTCTATATAGTCTATATATAGAATAACAAATTAACACACGAATGGAAGTGTTTACATACAGTGCATACGTACATATACATGTACACGTATGTATGTATGTATGTGTATACATACAGTGCATACATATGTGTGTGTACTCTTTCTTCATTTCACGTTTCCCCCTCATCATTTGAGGAGCACCACCTTCATGTGCCATTGACTACTTAAAGATAATAAAGAGGTGGCGGCATGCCCGTTGTGCGATTGCATATCGTCGCTGTCGGGCAGGAACCCATGTCCAAATTTGGTCAATTTCATATTTTCTTTTTTTTGCTTTTCTAAAAAGGGATGGCTTTACAGATGTGAGGACAGTAGCGATATTTCCCAAAAATATCAGTGTTCGGTGGAAGTAGATCTGTTCTTCATCACGCTCGATGGCAAAAGAACCGTTTGCAATTTGTTTATTTGTTTGTTTTATTCAAATTGATCACTTTTATAGCATTTTAATCATATCGAATAACCCAATGTCGGTTCTTGTAGTTTGTATTGTACCTTGGTGTAACTTTACATAAAGTTTTGGGATGTATACATTTCTCATTTAGTTATTCTTAAGGCCAACTAATGATCGGACTATAGAGACGAAAGCATGTATAATGAGGTGTTTTTTGGTTGTTGTTGTTGTTAATCAGCAGAGGACTGGTTGACATGACATGACATGAAAAATCGTGTTTACGGCATCTGTGTGTTGACATGTTTGCTATATTTCCTCTGCAGTCCGACAGACAGAGACACAGCCGGCGATGGTGATATCAGGTAAGCTCTTGAAAGGCACAGTGACATTTGCGAGGCGGTCCCCATGGAGACCCATCGTCATTACGAGCACAGTCAAACAGCCATTTTTCTGGTTATCTAAAAAGGAAACATAATAGATTTCCTCTCCCCCACTGCCTCCCGTCACCCTCAGCTGCACATTGACTTGACAAACACATCTCACTCCTTAATGATCACTGAGTCACCTATTAATGGACTTGAGTTCCTTTCATGCATAATCACCTTTGAGAGCCAAAGCAGTCCCCACAGATGAAAAACCTCTCTAACCTTAGCCTTGACTCTTGTGTTGCATTTGACACCTGTGGTAGGAAGAGATGTGCAGTGGCCTACGCATCCCAGAAGCCTTGGCTGTTGAACGCCACTGTCGTAGAGAACATCACGTTTGAGATGCCAATGATCAAAACCAGGTAAGCTGGAAAAACGGATTTTTGGATGCATAAGAGATCGGAAGAAGTGGCACTGCACAATCAATCAGTTCTCATACCTCGTCTGCGTTTTGATGCAGGGGATCTAACACGATTTTGGTGCATCTGGTCGGTGCGAATGCAGGCAGACGAACACACGAGCCCACTTAATCATTGTAGAACGCAATTAATAGAACGTATCATTATGATTATCTGCTTTATTATATAGTTTTTAATCATACCACATACTGGCTATGGGGTCGGGGGTTTTTGGGGGTGGAAAGGAACAATCGTTGTATGGGAAAGGTTGTTAGTGAGTTCCGTGGACACATTTGTCACCAGCGGTTTTTCACCACCTCATTCTGTACTTAATAAGGGTATACCGCTAATGTTCAATGCTCCAGTCTCACCCGGATTGCTGAGTCGTCTTCCGAATATAGCGATGTCAACATGCCAGACTATTTGCCTGTTAAAGGAGAGGAAATAATCTGCTCTGATTGGAGAAGATTGAAATATGGCGGGCCACACCATAGCCAGTGCTAGCACTAACGGTTGCTCGTAAACATGCTGGAATTCTGTGAAATCATGCCCGAAAGCTTTGGTAAACATTGGTTTGTGCGCGTGAATAAATGGTGACAACGTTGAGCAGGTATGTTGACAACAGCAAGCACACGAGGCGAAGCGCCGGTCACAATACGCAATCCTATTGGTCGAAGTCAAGGTGTGCTGCCGGAGAATTGTCATTAATATGTCACACTACACAGAAGATATCCAAAAATCAAACATGCTAGACTTTTTATTGAATCATTGGTCATGGATTATGTCACACTACAAGAAGTTTTGTCGTTCCTGACAAAATATGTTGGGCCCGATCACAAGTCTGGGTGCACAGATGTCACACTGGGTGTACCCCAGGGTTCAGTCTTGGGTTCCCTTCTCTTCACCATCTACCTCCTACCCAGGGCTGAATCCACCATCACCATGGTATCCTTTTACACTCTTTTGCTGATGACACACAGGTCTACATCTTCTCCAAACCCATCTCTGCAACTCCACCCACTTTCCTCACCACCTGCCTGGAAAACATCACAACCTGGATGAACAAAAACATCTCAACGAAACTAAACGGGAATAAAACTGAAGCTCTACTCATGGGGCTAAAATGTACCCTCTCCGAGTCACAATTCATCCCTGCTCCATCAATCATCAATGACATTTCCCAGTACCCTTTTCTTCCCACGTCAAGCACCCTCTCATTTGCACCGCACATTCACATCACCCAGAGTGCTTTCTTCCACCTCTGCTACATCACCAGACTCCGCCCATCACTATCCCAATCCAACACTGAAATCCTGGTCCACGCATTTGTCACATCCCGTATTGAGTAGAGTATTGCAACGCTCTCCTCTCTGGTTTCCCTTCCAAACTCATCAACATTCAAAACTCATTCAGAACTGAGCCACCAAGAACATCACCCCACACCAAATCATCTGAACACATCATCCCTGTTCTCATCCAACTTCACTGGCTGGCTGTACAATACCGCATCCTTGACAAAAACTTCCTCCTCACCCACAACTCCACTTACCTCTGCAGGAATACACTAGCTCTCGCACCCTCCGCTCAACCTCCGCTCGTCTCCTTACCACCCCCACCTTTCGCCTCAGCACCGTGGGTGTCCGAGCCTACGGCTGCTCGGCACCCAGACTCCGGAACTCCCGCCCCACACATTATACGGACAAACTCCCTCCCATTTAAAACCCAAATCAAAACATATGGGTTCAAACTGGAAGTTTTGTTGTGAGGCAACACAGACACTTACAGTTGTGCTCTCCATGGGGCCACAGTGTAAAGTGGAAGTGTTGATTGAAAAAGTCTCCTGTAATCAGTGCATGAAGCCATTAAGAGATGATAAAAGTGCTTGTTGTTAATACTCAGCAAGCATATGCTTTTAGGCCCGTACGGTAAACAAGTCATATTAATTATCAAGCTTTGTCATGCACTTATTCAAAGGTCACATGCTTCAACCTATGATAATGACTTACCTCGCTCGGATGCTACATATTCAGAAGCTGCTTCTAATGGACTTCTATGCTCGGTTGCGGTAGTGATTTCTGATGAAATACATGAACTTTATTTAGTAGTGACTCACCAACCACTTTCATTTTTGATACTGTCTAATGGTCAGTCTTTATTTCTCTCAGCATTCACGCCTATAGTAAATTGCTAGATTATTGATTGACTATATACTTATTATATCCACTGCGCGTTGAATCCAAGCAGTGCTCCGAGTTGCTGGTCCACTGTTGATGCATCGCTGTCTACCATACTGAACAGCAGAGGAAGTATCAAGGCGACAGTTTCATTTTTGTAATATCGTGGGTATGGCAGCTCATTTTGCTCCTTTTCAGTATTTGATCTGTGTTGGTGTCCCCTAGATACAAAGCTGTCATTGAGGCTTGCTCTCTTCAGCCTGACATCGACATCCTTCCTCAGGGGGACCAGACGGAAATCGGGGAGAGGGTCAGTAGCACACAACACAATTCATTTGGTTTCCTCTGTGGGCATTTTTATTGCCTCATCTGGTCATCGCTCATTTCACTGGGACTCACTGCACTACACGGCAGCAACATTTGTCATCATTACTGCGCTGTTAGGATGTAATGCTGGTGTGCGCAGCGACTCGGATCGATCGTTGCCCGTGCTGTTTCTTCATCCGGGGTATAAACCGGTCTGACCCCAGAGGCTGTGCACATTCATGCATTTCATGATGTTATTTGTTCCTTTCTGTGATTGAAGCTGATACCGTCTCATCTCTCATTCAATTTGTTACAGGGCATCATCCTCTCCGGAGGGCAGAAGCAGCGTATCGGTGTGGCCAGAGCATTGTATCAGCAGACCAATGTTGTCTTTCTGGTGAGTCAGCTACTGACTCAAAAACTGTATGACACAGAAATCGTGCCTCCAGAGCAGCAGATCATCTAAGTACATTTCTTCAATCTCACAATTTTGGAAACTGAAACTGGCAACAGTTCTATGTACTGGTCAGGATATGCCCGCAGGTCATACTGTAGATACAATATGCTCTTCTTGCAAATAGCGTTGGTCAATCTGACCCTGGCCTGGCAATCTCCAGGAAACACAAACAAGAAATCAGTATGATGAGTGGACTTTGAACTCCTTTTTGATTGTTTGTAGATGACTCAGTTTTGCCAGCTCATTGTGGCCCACCAAGGCACTAATGCAGGACGTTCCCTTGAATTTGTCACACTTTGAATGTCCTTTTACAGGACGACCCATTCTCTGCTTTAGACATTCACTTGAGTGACCATCTTATGCAAGATGGTATCCTCAAGCTTCTGAGAGAAGAGAAGAGGACCGTGGTTCTGGTCACACACAAATTACAGTACCTGCTGCATGCCGACTGGGTGAGAGCTTTGTCTATGTGTGTGTGGACTGTATATGCTGGTTGTATCTATATGCTCAGTTAGTTACAAAATGATGCCGGTATTTGTGTGTGTTCTTAGATTATTGCCATGAAAGATGGCACCATCCAGACTGAAGGTACACTGAAGGACATCCAGAAGTCTGAACCTGAGCTCTTTGAGCAGTGGAAGACACTGATGCACAGACAGGACCAGGAGTTTGAGACGGTAATCAATCAGCAGCCACTTGCAGTGCAATTTATTTAAACTAACAGTCAAGCATGTTTTGCTGTGTGTAATGAATTTTAGATGGGATAGGTTTTTACATAATGTGCAAACACATTGCTGTCTCCTGTATGTTGGGGAAAGACCATGTTTTTTTTTTCACCTCCTTTCCAGGAGACCGTTGCATCAAGCATGACAGATATGGAGAGGAAAAACCTGCGGAGAACAATGTACTCTAGAGAGGCTGCTAAGACCGAGGAGGATGAGGAAGGTGAGGGGTCAAAGGACTACTGCCGATGCACATTTACATGCGGACATAATGAAGAAAAGGGGATTCAGTCCTTGATCTTACTGCAGCTCCATGTGTGTGTTTTGTTTCTGCTGCAATTGTGTCCTGTGTTTATAGCAGCAGCACAATCAGCCTGGCTTGTTATTTCCAGACATCAAGCCTTATCCACCAATGAGATCATGTTTTTCTCCAACTTGTACGGACAAAGATTCAAAGGAAAATGATATAAGTTGCAGCTATATTGTTAACTCCCCAAGAAAATGTGACACAGCTGGTCCAGTTAACATACACATGAACGTTTATGATAGGGTCTGAGTCATGGTGACGTAACATACTGTATTAAAGTTCAGATGGAGATGTGGCCACAGTAAGCCACGAACCCAAGTGCAGTTGTTTTGGTAACCTGGCGGACGCCCGTGTGCTTTGGTGCCACGGAGGCTCTTCACGCTTCAACTCATCTGCTTATTTTCAATTTTCCCTCCCTTGCATAGATGTTAGCATTGAGCGGAAACACTACACACCTTCTGCGTGCCATTCTTTCCCTGTTGCAACGGTCCAAAGGGTACAATCCAGTTCTCTTGACTGCTTACCGTACTCGTAGTGGCTCCCCTCCTCCACTCTACCCCACTTGTTGATTCAACCCTACTCTTCTACTCGATCAAACTCTAGCGTACGCTACCCTAATCTTCTTGACACTACACGACCAGACTCGATCCTAATCTCCTTGACACACACACTTACTAGACTCTAATCTACTCTCATTGACACACTCCTGTACTCTAATCTCCTTGACACAACACTCCTGTACTTTAATCTGCTTGACACAACCTTATTCCACTTTATCCTATCCTACCTTTCTCTTATAGTCCAGAGGCTTAGTGCATTTTTTTCAGGCGAATCATTACAAAGTGGATAAAGGTGCCAAATGTTGGATGAGTCTTCCTTAGGAACAACTAAAGGGTTTTAGCCTTGGAGCCCAACACATATATTGCAAATATCCAGAAATCATATCCAAGCCAGCGCAAACTTTCCAAAGACCCGCTTGCATGGTGTGCAACGATGGTGAACCGCGCTAGTCCTTCCTCTCGCCTTCCTTCCTGTCGACACTCACGAGCAGCCTCGTGCTCCTTGACCTGCTGCATGGTGTGTGGAAATCTATATGTTTACAGCAGGTGTGAATCCTCGCCTCGGTTGGCGTATGCAACTTTGCATTGATGGAAGCGAGCCTCCGCCTGCAAAAGAACACGTACGAGGAGAAGGGCGCAACTCAGACCTCCGCCAAGGCCTCTCGTTATATTCACATAATTGGAACCATTATGCACACCTAGATTGATTTACTATTTATTTTACATGCGCCTATACTGATTTTGAATGAGCTCACCCCCTCATGAAATGACTTTCATGAAGTTACTTCCATTGAGGCAGTTTGTTAGCGGGATTGATGTTGCACTAGACATTCGTGTAGCTGTGGTTACCAGCACTGCAAATTGGCCTTCGCAGCCGGCTTTATATTTCTTCGAACCGAACAAAGAACCCGAGCCGTACACAGATCAGTAGGATCTGGATTTGATGGGTCCTTGGCACGGGTCCCAGCAACATCGGTATTGGCTTGAGAAGCGATACCATCTGTGATCAACTTACACAGTATTCAACACCTTGGCGAAGGTAGATATTCTTGTTCTATTTGAGCACTTTGTCCATATGATATTTTGTTTTGGGAATGGCTTATTAGACAGATAGTAGCTGAAACAATCTGAAGAACGTGTCGGATAGATTTTAGGGAGTACGGTATAGCGGCAATTATTCGCATCAGCACAATGCAGCCAAATAAAGGAATGAAGTTCATTCGAGGTAAGAGAAATGTGTCGCTCTTTATTATGTAAGTAACGTCCTTCCAATGAACTCGTCTCTGTCTGGTCTACAGAAGAATCCTCGGAGAGCGATGGTGACGACGACCTGTCGCAGGTAATGCGTCAACGAGCCACCATACCCTGGCGCTCCTGTGGCACCTACCTGTCCTCGGCTGGGATCCTTCTTCTCACCCTGCTCCTCCTGTCACAGCTCCTAAAACACACACTCATGGTGTCCATAGACTACTGGCTGGCACACTGGACGTCAAATGTCATCACGGCCAAGTCGGACGCCACAGCGCGCAACTGCACGCTTGTTCAGGTGAGGGAGAGAAATCTTGCATCTTGGTTTTTTTTGTTCCTCCTTCACTAACTATTTGACCAGTAGTGTACAAAAAGTGATGTTCGTTGAATTCCTTGACATAATGCTGGGAAAATACTGTAAACACCACCACCACGAAAAATTGCCAGATTTGTGTCCAACCACATTTATTTATTTTTTTTAGCCTGTATGTTAGCTGGCTACTTTCATGGCATAAGAACAGAATTACACGTGAGGATGTTTACCATTTGCATTCTGGGAGTGGTTATGGTGCGAACAGCATAAGGTGAAAATAAATTTGTACATAAATTGGAAAGTACTGGAGTCTGTCATTACAGTTGTTACACTAACAGTTGTATGAAGAAACACTTCTAGGTATACAGTAAAACAATCAAATGCAAACCAGTAAGTACAGTGGTAACTGACTGTGCCATGTAACAACCTATTTTTTTTTCTTTTCACATTTTGTCCTTGGGCTTAAACCCAGCAAAGAATTGTGAATGTTGCTCTATGTGCTATAATGTCAATATTTCGATTTCGTTTTAGCTCTGCAGCAAAACACGTGTGAATGCTTGACTGCTTGCTTTGCGCTCACATTTTCCTTTGCTTTTACCGCAAAGTGTCATTCATATCAATGTCTTGCGCGGGCCACAGCAAAATTGACATAATCACCTTGCCGCTAATCTGCCAATCACCGTTGAGTCACACTGACCTAAAACACTTGCACGACCACTGACTGCCAGCTCCAGATGGGGTGTTCGTTAACGCGCCCAGAAGCAACCACACGCCAGCCTCTTCATCACAACAGCGGAATCAACAAACCGATGACTCGGGCAGTCTGAAGAGAGTGAGCCTAAGAATGTCGAAACTTGAGGTGAAACCAAATGTCATCTTTACAAGCGGAAAGGCCACCGTTGGGTTGCTCTCTCGAGTTTCACTACTACTTGATAGACACACACACACACACACACACACGCTGCCAAAAAGAGAAAACAGGATGAATATTACAATTTGAAGGTTGAACTGGGAGAGTCACACATTATCACAATTGCTTGAGGCCAGTCAGATCAGGTATCAGTATTTATATATATAGGTTTAAATATATACATCTATTGTGTGTGTGTGCCAGGTCACATTTCCCATGGTCATGTGGAAGCTAAGGACTCCGAAAGGCACCTCGTCCTACTCTCTTATTTTTAGTTCCACTCCAACACACTTCATAATGACTTAAGTAGAAGGTAAACCGTGTGCTTGGTGCCAAAGGACGCTTGACTAAACTTCAGTGCAGTGAACCTCTGCCAAGTGTATTTCATCTCCGCAGACACAGCGAAGTCCACTTCCTGTCATATCATATCATAATCACCGTCTCCTTCGTCCGTTCGCGGTGTTGTACGGCTGCCGGCCTGCTGTCGTGCGCCGCACGCTTACCATGAACGGATAGCGAAGGTGTTTGCTGTTCCTAGTGTGGGATTAACAGGCACTGGATGGAAAAAAAAAAAAAAAAGTGCCCCTTTTTTGTTGCAGCCCAACCACTCGTTTTCATTCATCAAATCAAAATAAATAAATAAATAAAATTAGGTGGCACGGTGGGTGACTGGTTAGCATGTCTGCTAACACGTTTTTTGGGGGGTTTTTTTCAACCGAGTTGTACAGGTTGTACTTTAACTAGTTTTTTAATCATTATCTTATCTCATTTTTGTATAGCTCCAAAACCTGCCATTTGAACAGGGGTGTTTAGACTTTTTCTATCCACCGTAGCTTCCCTTCACCTCCTTTGTTAATAGTTGTATTATTGACTGTGTTGATTGTATCTCACACTCAGTTTTTTTCTTAATTGGATGAATAATTTTGGTGATGCGTGCCCTTTCTTTGGCTTGAGCACCTGGCCCCAAAAATGTCTGTGCACATGCCAGTGGATTAATGTAGTGAGCAACGCATGTATGATCAAATATATATTAAGGGCGGTTGTTCATGCTGTTTTAAACCAAAGTAAGTGCTGATTTAGGCATCAGTTGATTCGGAACATTCCATAGCAGTCATGGAAGTGTCCCCGAACTCTTTATCCGTGTTTTTAATTGCACACTTATTAATTCATGTTTCGCACTTTGTTGACATGCCCTATTTAACAAGTTCACTGGCCTTCACGAAACATTTGCATAGTGATCAAAACAAGATGCCACCTCCATGGGTGGTGCTGCTTTTTAGGGGCTTGTTGAAACTGCCATTTTGAGTTGGCATGTTTTCTCCGTGGAAGTGTATCAGTACTGCGTTGATCGCATCGAGCGTTGCCACCTTACTCACCGACCTCTCATTTGCCAAGCCTTCTCACCAACTACTGGTCTGGCACGCAAATTACAGCGGTTTTGGCCAATTTCACAGGCTTGCTTGCCATTGTTGTCGTCTGTCATTGGAAGTTAGATGCGAAATGAGTTTGTTGTCACGTAAAGGTACACTTAGCGTGATAGCATCTGCTTTATAAGTACATTCACAGACTCGCTGTCATAGGCGGTATTGCATGCCCATAGCTAGGCGGTTCATGTCGGGACTTCGGATTTACTCGTCCACAATGTACTTCTGCCTCGAGATGTTAACGCCACGCTTTACTTGAAACCAAGATACTTCAATTAAGCGCACAACTAACAGGGATAAGACCGAATGGATTGTACTGTACGTTTGTGAGGATGCCTCAAAGGTGCGCCGTTGAGTTGGCAGTCACCCCTGTGAGACGTGTGCTCACGAACCCACTCCCGACCCGAAACCGTAGTTTCGGAGCAGCGTCATGACATCTACTACTTGCGACAGTTTCCAATGGCCTTAATGTGTTGTTACAGGACTGCGGCTTCAGTCACTCGTGGTATCTGTCGGTGTTCAGCGTGTTGTGCTGCCTGGGCATCATTCTGTGTTTGGCCACCTCCGTGGCTGTGGAGTGGACCGGCCTTAATGTGGCCAAGGAGCTCCACCAGAACCTCCTGAACAAGATCACCCTGGCCCCCATGAGGTACAACGCTCTCTGTACAGTAGCGGCTTGATGCTGTGGTGTGCCAAAGACATCGACAATGTGTGCGTTTGTATTAAAAGCAGAAACACAGTTTTTCCGCTCCATTACTCCAAGCACCATCTGCTTTCCTTCCACAAAGCCCAGAGAGATTTGTTATACAAAGACGCACGCACGCACGCACGCACGGCCCTGAATGTCATGTGCAAATACACATACTGCACGCACACACACACACACACAGATGAATTAACACACTGGCATCACACGTAATGAATCTCAACCAAATGACGGTAGCTGAGGTCTTAATCTAAAGTAGTATTCCAATAAGATTTTCAAAGTAAGTCAAATACACGTCACGTCACGTCACGATCGAGAGGTTCCGGATTGGAGTCTCAATTTGGGTCCTCGTGTGTGGAGTTGCCATGTTCTCCTTGTGCTCGCATGGCATTGCGCTCTGGTTTCCTCCCACATTGCACAAAGATGCGCGTCAGACTTATTGAGGACTCTAAATTGCACATGTAGTGTGAATGGTTCTTTGTCTGTTTTTAGTTTGTGCGCTAGTCGGTGACCGGTCCAGGCTTGAATCTTGCCTCTTATGAGGACAAGCACTATAGAAAATGGATGGATGGATATTTATGTTGTTGTTGTTGTTTTTTGTTTTTTTTTTGATATTCCAGGTTGTTTGAGACCACTCCACTTGGCAGCATCCTCAACCGATTCTCCACAGACACAAACACAATCGACCAGCACATCCCCACCACCCTGGAGTGTCTGTCTCGCTCCACACTGCTGTGCGTGTCGGCCCTGGGGGTCATTTGCTACGTCACTCCCGTGTTCCTCATCGCCCTCCTGCCACTGGCCGTCACCTGCTACTTCATCCAGAAATACTTTCGGGTCGCTTCCAGGTGAGACGGATGGGACCGTGGCGGCATGTGGGTCAGTGTTTGCACAAGATGAATAAAAGCTTGAAAATGTTAAAGGTTTCCTATTTCATCTAAACTTACCACAGCGGTGCGCTTGGTCAATTTTGACCTATCGTGCTCCTCAGAGGCGAGTCGCTTTCATTAGATGCGAGGAATTAGTGTGCTTCCTAATTCCAAATTTGTTGCCAAAGGCGAATGGCTTGACACAAAAAGGTTTTACTGTACAGAAATAGCATGTTCCAGGGTCCAGACTTGTGTCTTGTATTCCTCAGAGTTAACAGTGCCGAAATGCTCCTCCCTCTCTGTCTGCGCTGCGAGTCTATGTACGATATATACAATAGATATAGGCATCACCACATTAGCCATATATATATATATATATATATCCCGCAGGAAATAATGCCTGGCTAATGCTTGTTCCATTAACTGTAATGATGAAGGTGTAATGTGAATGCAAATCTTATTTCATTATGAATTATAATTGTCACACAAGTGTACAAGAAAGTTAACAAGTGGAAAATGTAAAAGCATCATAACAAGTGCTGCTCAAATGTATTGGGACACTGCTGAAGCCTCACTGCTTTGAGGATGTCTCCGTTTTTTTCCCGCAAACTCCAGTGTGGTGTGTATTCTTGTCTTAATGAGAATTGTCCTAGGTTTGGAATTAGTGTAACATAAGTTCCATGCCAGTAGGAGAAGGCTCATCAGCTGATTTTGCAGAACTTGGCTGAAGCAGCTGTTGTTTCCCTGCTCTTTTGCAAAGGGACCTGCAGCAGCTGGAGGACGGCACCCAACTGCCTTTGCTCTCCCACTTCTCTGAGACAGTGGAGGGTCTTCCCACCATCAGGGCCCTCAGGTGAGTGCACGAGCTTCTTCAAAGCTCTTCTTCTTATGCTGTCACCATGATAGCAAGCCCAATGATGAAAATCGTTTTCACGTCCCTCAGATACGAGCCCAGGTTCAGACAGAGGTTACTGCAGTTCACAGACGCCAACAACATCGCCTCGCTTTTCCTTACAGCGGCCAATCGGTGGTTGGAGGTCCGTATGGTAAGGACTTATTTGTATTTGTACTGGTCTTGTCGCTCCTGCGCTTCGGATTACGGGAAGTACAATGTCACTGTCACGACGTGCCGCCCGGCTGCGATGTTTTATTCTGGGGCTGCTCACCTGGCCCCCGTGGAAATGACCTTTTGGATGTTTATGGATCCCTGGACAAATCCAGCCCTTTCGTTGGCAATAAACAGACCGCTTATCTCTTTTGAACGTTATCACACTGTGCACGAAATCACCCCAACATTCTCGAATGACTTGAATGCCTGCAGGAATATATCGGGGCCTGCGTGGTGTTGGTAGCAGCAGTGGCTTCCATCACAAACTCGCTCTACGGTGAGCTGTCTACCGGACTGGTGGGGCTGGGCCTCACCTATGCGCTCATGGTGAGACTGTGTGTTGGATGTCTCAAGTGTGACTGTCTAAAGTGAGCTCTCGAAGCCTACGACAATGGGGAATACGTTACACAGCCAGTGCTGGCAGGATTACTTTGGAATGTTGAAAAGTTGCCCTGTTGAAAATGTAATAGTATTGTATTTCAATTGCTTTCTTAAAGTAATATAACTCTTTCAATTTGATGACATTTGGATTGCTTTTCTCAATTTTGGATAATTCCTTTAAAAAAAAAAAAAGTGGATTAAAACCATAGATCATTCTTTTGGAATCAACCACATCATTTGTTCTTTACACAAATAAAATAAGAAAAACATGATGAAATGTAATACATAATAAAAAAGAATGTTTTTTTGTGTGCATTTTATGGGTACAACATGTGGAAAACCTCCATACCATACCATGTTGACCTAATGACAAATATGTGCAATTGTACGTACAAGAACTATGTGGAACTACTGAAGCAACGTCTCAAGACGTCAGCCGGGAAGTTAAAGCTTGGGTGCAAACGAGTCTTCCCAATGAACAATGACCCAAAGCATTTGGCTGAACCGGTTCCAAAGTGGCTTCAGGATAACAACGTTAAAGTTTTGGAGTGGCCATCGCAAAGGCCAGCTCTCAATCCTATTGAAAAATGTTCGGGCCATGTGCGGGCAAACCTGAGTTACAGCAGTTCTGTCAGGATGAATGGCTCAAAATTCCTGCTAACTATTGTGAGAAGCTTGTGGAAGGGTGTCCAAAACAAGTCATACAGTTTCAAGGCCATGGTACCAAATACTCACGAAATCTGTGTGTAAACTTTGGACTTTGAAGAAAGTTTTTTCGTAACCCTAAAAAAAAAAAAAAAAAAAAATTCCTCCTCTCATAATTTGTTTCTATTTTAGCAAATAGAACTAATTTCCGTCATCCTAATTGAGCAAGAACAGGAAACGTTTGCCTTTTATCTGTCAGGTTTCCAACTACCTGAACTGGATGGTGCGCAACCTGGCCGACATGGAAGTGCAGCTGGGATCCGTCAAGAGAATTAACGGCCTCCTCAAAACGGAACCCGAGAATTTTGAGGGTCTGCTCAGTGAGTCCCGCCTTCAATCTTAAGGCAGAAAAGGTTCTGCACCATGAAAACACTGAAACAGGATATCCAAAGTCCTCTAAACTTGGCTTTAACGACTACTAATCCCAACATCAACAGAACATTAGTTTGACTCCAAAGTGTCAAACTAATGTTCTGTTGATGTTTGGTGTGGTTCCCACCCAGACCTGTCTCAGGTCCCTGACAGCTGGCCCCAGCGTGGCGAAATCCAGATTCAGAACTTGAGCGTCCGTTACGACGCCACGCTCAAACCCGTGCTCAAAAACGTCCATGCGCACATCAGCCCCGGACAGAAGGTAAGCAAACCCGGGGCGCGAAGAAACCGAGCTGAGGGAGCGTGTGTCAATGAATGTTGTACATTTTGCAGGTGGGGATCTGTGGCAGGACAGGCAGCGGCAAATCATCTTTCTCCCTGGCCTTCTTCCGCATGGTGGACATGTTTGAAGGTTTGCACTCTCACACTATCGTGTTTGACACCGCACTCCGCAATGCCCTACGAGCGTCCTCTTTACTTTCGCAGGGAGGATTGTGATCGACGACATCGACATTGCCAAGCTGCCCCTGCAGGCGCTGAGGTCTCGTCTGTCCATCATCCTGCAAGACCCGATCCTCTTCAGCGGCACCATTCGGTATGAGGAGCAACGAGCCTCCGTTTCACCCACAAATGTTCTTGTCTTGCCACGTTAGATGAGGGTGAAACTTATAGTAGGTGCAGCGGTTAGATTAGGACAGCTTGTAATTTGTCGGTGTTACGTTTAGTAGCTTGGAGGAGTCTTTTGAATGAAACGTCAACATTTCACAAGCCAGTATGGTTTTGCAGGTTGAACACTTGTTCAATATTGAATCTGCGGTGTGGTTTATGCTTTTGTTCCACTTATTGTGTGTGTGTGCAGGTTCAACCTGGACCCGGAGATGAAGGCCACAGATCAGATGCTTTGGGAAGCTTTAGAGATTGCTCAGCTTAAGCCCGTTGTAAAATCGCTTCCCGGCGGGTTGGGTGAGATTTTGCTCGGCTCTATTTTAACGTGTGTGTCGATATAAGTGTCATTCAGCACAGTGTTATCACCCTTTTAGTGCCAGAAACAGTCGAATCAAAGTTCAATTTGCTTCCATGGCCCGCCCATTTTCCTCTCACCTGCTGAGCCGCATCAAAGATTGCACATCCGCTGCACTGTATCACAATACATGAGCATCGATATTTAATGCACAACGCCCGTTCTCGGGCCGCAGTCTCGCATTCGAATAGCGGTCTCGTATTCACCTTCATCTGACTTCCACGACGAGCGTGACGAATGTGATGAGTGCTTAGTATGCTTACGGCTTTATTTAGCTGCTGTGGGCTCGCTGGTTATCTCTCTGTACTTTAGGTTCTCCCGTAAGTGTTTGTCATGACCAGACAGAAAGTTGATGCATCTCAGTCTCTCCACCATCAGAACCCATCGGTCTATCTATTTCTCTCTCTCTCTCTCTCTAATTTTATTCCGATATAACCGACTTCAAGTCTTCATTTGAACATGTTTCCAGATGCCAATGTGACAGAGGGAGGAGAAAACTTCAGCCAGGGTCAGCGTCAGCTCTTCTGCCTGGCCAGGGCCTTCGTGAGGAAGAGCAGCATCCTCATCATGGATGAAGCCACGGCGTCCATCGACATGGCAACGGTCAGTGGGTTTGCCACCACAGTCTTCCTACAGGGATGACGCTGGGGGGGGGGGTGGATGTGGAGGTCACTGGTATATATATAATAATATATATACTTATTTCTGCAGGAGGACAGAACGAAAAGAGTGCAAATAAGAGCCTGAGGGCCAGCGTGCGCAATGGGCTACTATTTATTCTCTTCAGCGCATCGACTGAATGCCGGTTGACAAAGAGCGCCATTTGTGCTCTCCCTTGAGCGGCAACGCTGAGCTTTTAACTTAACTCGCCCGTCGAGTTCCTTAGGTCAAGTCGATTGGATGCGACGGAGAAAAAAAACAAGCATTGAACAGCTTTGGGCAACATGAGAAAAGGAAAATAAAATATGATTATTATTTATTAGTAGTAGTAATAGTCATTATTATTTGTCCTTTTTATTGACTAACGCATTTTCTATGACCACCATTCTACTGTGAATGGTCATGAATTCATTGGTGCCATACATACATGATTGGGCTGCATGAGTACAGAAACCAGGATCCACATCATATGGTTCTTTTCCCACGTTGGAGTTATTTTATTAACACTCACTGGCCACAACATTAGGTACACCTGCACAGTACAATGGGGTCAAACACAGCAGCAGTATTAAAAAAAAAATAAACTGCCTTTAAAAATAATGCTCTGTTTCGATGAGATATATATATTTAGCAATACAGTACGTCTTGAGATACGTCTTTTGCGCTTTGACTTGCAAGCAAAAATAAAAAAATACAGTACAGTCATATATATATATATATATATATAAATATATATATAAATATATATTTATATATATATATATATATATTTATATATATAGAGAGAGAGAGAGAGATCTCAAAGTAACATATCAATAGCTGGTGAAAGTCTTTTTTTTTTTTTTTTTTTTTTTTAAATGACTTATAACCAATCTTCTTCTGCCGCTAAAGGAGAGCATCCTGCAGAAAGTGGTCATGACTGCCTTTGCTGACAGAACAGTGGTTACAATAGCAGTAAGTGCATATACAGTCGCGTATAATCACCCCAACACACACGCATGCACACTCACTCTCCTCATATTTGATAGTTTTGACAATGGTTTGTATTTGTTAGTATTGACAAGCGGTCGCTCTTATGCTCGCGTGTGGCACACAGCATCGCGTCCACACCATCCTGAATGCCGACCTGGTGATTGTGATGAAGCGGGGGATCATCCTGGAGTATGACGAGCCCCAGGCCCTGCTGAATAAGGAGGACAGCGTCTTCGCCTCCTTCGTGCAAGCAGACAAGTAGCGCAAGAAGAAGAAGAAGAGAACGCATTAAAGGAAGACATTCAAAGTGCAATTGACCCGTGGAATATTTACCTTTATTTTTTATTCATATTGTATTATATTTGTACATAACAATGTGAAATGATTGTTAATAAAATATATATGATCCCTGTAAGGTGTGTTTGCACACGGAGGCAAGTGAGGAGGTGACTGACCTTCATTGACACAGCCAGTAGCACATGTTCATATTCTCACGAGTGTCACAAGACGCTGCAGGAGCCAAGATTGACGCCTGAAATAGCCACGACAGCCTCCGTTGGAGGCTGCTGTTCTCGGAAAGCATTAGGTACACCCCCTCACCAAAACGCTCTCTTAAAAAAAAATAAATAAAAAAAAAAAAGACCTTCATGCTCACTTTTGATTGGCATTGTCAGAGCGACATTGGACTACACTTAGTGTTGGGAAGAGTTCTTGGAAATCCTGTTCAAACCATAGATCATTTTTGGGGGAATTAATCACATATTTGGTCTATACACAATTTAAAAAAAAAGATGTTAAATTGTGAATACATACACACTGTTTGTTGCATGACGTGTACAGCATGTGGAAAACCACTACGCACTGTATCATACATTGTTGACCTAATGACAAGTGTTGCACAATCTAGACAATGTCGCTTAAGCTTTTGCGGCGTTACTAAAATTGTAATCGTGGAAATTTCCAGAAGCACCTGGAATTTAATTACACATTTTCTCCTAGTAACGTAATGGATCACAATTACATATATTTTATAATTAAGGGGGGGGGGGGGGGGGGGTCAAATTTGTAAGATAGATAGATAAAAAGTTGATTCATCCACAAGGCAAATTCACTGTTTCAGCAGTTTGCACAAGAAAAAAAAACAAAAAACAATGGAAAGCAGGCAAGGTAGCTTAGTTTACTTCTAATATTACAAATGTGAAAAATATTAAACATAGGATCTATATACGTTATTTGAATGTGCATACATACAATCGAGGTCATGATTCCAGTGTGATCTGAAGGTCTGGAATAAGGAATAATAAATCTTCGTAAACCAATGAAATGACACGTCGGTACCGTGAACCAAGGATCCTTTTGTCCTCTGCAAGATCCTTCCTGTATTCTCATTCAACTCCCAGCAAGGGCATGAGAGAGAGGGAGGGAGGGTCTGCACGCCCACCCCCGCCCCCACCCGAGCAGGAGAGTCAGCAGAAAAGAAAAGAGCATCCCGCCGATGGAACATTACCACCATGAAACGGCTGCAATATGGAGCGTAGTGCTCGTGCATCCGTGGTGATTTTTTTTGTTTGTTTTTTTTCCAAGTGAGGGGGGTATGCGCCTGCTGTTGGTGGGGGTGTAGTTTTTGTTGTTGTCGGTGCAACCCGAGTGACGGTGGCAGCTGAGGACGAGGCAGAGGAATCCCCACGTGGGCGCCTGATCTGGTCTGGGGGGTCAACGTGAGGAGAGCGCATAGCTCGGATAAGCAGACGAGCACGAAGGGCGCAGCCGAGCTAAAAAGCTGCAAAGCCATATAAACGAACAAAGAGGGCTTGAAATGCGGGAGAGCCATGTTGTCCAGAAAGGGGCTCATTCCGGAGGACTACCTGCTGACGCGCTTGGCCGAGGACGTCCAACAGCCCAAGTTCAAATCGAAAGCAAGGAAAGCCCGCTTCGTGGCCAAGAACGGCGCCTGCAATGTGGCGCACACCAACATCCGCGAGCAGGGTCGCTTCCTGCAGGACGTCTTCACCACTCTGGTGGACCTGAAATGGCTCCACACGCTCATCATCTTCACCATGTCGTTCCTGTGCAGCTGGCTTCTGTTCGGGATGGTCTGGTGGCTCATCGCCTTCGCGCACGGCGACTTGGACCGGCGGGCGGGCGACTCGGCGCCGTGCGTCACGGACATCCACTCCTTCTCCTCCGCCTTCCTCTTCTCCATCGAGGTGCAGGTGACCATCGGCTTCGGGGCGAGGATGGTGACGGAGGAGTGCTTGTCCGCCATCGTCGTCCTGATCGTGCAGAACATCGTGGGGCTGGTCATCAACGCCATCATGCTGGGCTGCATCTTCATGAAGACGGCGCAGGCGCACAGGCGCGCCGAGACGCTCATCTTCAGCAAGCACGCCGTCATTTCGGTGCGGAACAACAAACTCTGCTTCATGGTGCGAATCGGCGACCTGAGGAAGAGCATGATCATCAGCGCCACCGTGCGGATGCAGGTGGTCAGGAGAAGCACCACCGAGGAGGGCGAGGTGGTGCCCCTGGACCAGATCGACATCCACATGGATAACCCGGTGGGCACCAACGGGGTCTTCCTGGTGTCCCCGCTCATCATCTGCCACGTCATCGACAAGGACAGTCCCCTGTACGGCACGTCCGCCGCGGACCTGCAGCACGACGACGTGGAGGTCGTCGTGGTCCTGGAGGGCGTGGTGGAGACCACCGGCATCACCACGCAAGCCAGGACCTCCTACGTGTCCGAGGAGATCCTGTGGGGCCAGCGGTTCGTGCCCACCGTGTCCGAGGAGGACGGCATGTACGCGGTGGACTACTCCAAGTTCGGCAACACGCAGAAGGTTCCCACGCCGTGCTGCAGTGCCGAGAAAATGGACGAGGCGGGCGGCATAGCGAGGTTTAAAGTCAACGAGGGCGTCAACTTGCGGCCGTCGGCGAGGAGGCGGCGGGGGGCCAGCGTGGCCCGGCGCTCCAGGTTGGAGAGCCGATGACAATTGAACCTCATCCGAACGTCAATTCAGCGTCAGTTGCATAGCAGCAGCTCACAACAAAGAGTGTGTTCTCTCGGCACTTTACAGCGAGGTCCAGAACGGGGGTGTGCAAACTTTGGCGCTCAAGAGCCACAGTTCTTTTTTATTGCATTTTTTATTTCCCAAAGCGACAGATGAGGCGTTCAGTTAAAAACGTGTTCCGGTACTTCAATAATTGATACTAATTCAATATATAGTATAGTATATAATAGAATATTTCAATTGGATCATTCATAATTAATTCAATTGTAATCAATTAACCATGAAATAGATTCAACATTGCTTGACTACTGTTCAAATGTAAGCATAACATTGTTTATTTTAATAATGATCATTTTCATGATTAATGTTCTTAGTTATCATTAATGTAACTACCATGAACGAACCAATCAACTCCCGAATTAAATCAAATATGCACCATAAAGGACATTTTTGTTTGCAAACAAATGGGAATTTTTGAATAGCGATTGTGTCGGCAGGTTCAAAACGACTTGGGCTAATTTTCTTTTGCCCATCCCTGTTCTAGAAGCACACTCATCACACATTAATTGATGTTTCAAAATGTCTTATTTCATGTGTTGCACAGCACACACATGCAAGGCATGCAAAAAGGGGGCGTCCGGGGGTTCACAAACAGTGCTCAACCTCGAGCCGGGGAAGTGGGGTCGGTGCCTTGTTCAAGGGAACACGGACAGTAGACCGCAAGCAGACCATAGCGTCACGCCAACCGCCGCTTGCCATTTCACATTTTTGTCTGCAGCCGGACTTGAACCTGGCCCCGCTGGCGGCAAAGCCCAAGCAAGTCGGTACAGATGATACCGAACCTCGCAGCAAGTACAAGCAAGGGGGGGGGGAAATCCTTGTGCAGACCCAAGACTCAGCGTGGGGCGGCTGTCTGCCTCGACCGGTTGGGTTGAGACAGGAGAGAGGGACACTAGGCAGAGCGAGACGATCAAGAGGGATTGCAGGAAGCGGAGTGGACTGTACTTATTGTATTAGCAATCATGGCGATGAGCAGTAGTCGTGCTATTGGCACTACGAAATCAACCGTACCAGATGTAAAAGGGCATTGCTGCTGTTAGCTGAACTTCTGGAAGCACTTCTTGTGACACAACACAAAGACAGACATCGCAACTGAAAAGCAAACACGTGCAGTAACTTTTTAACTTTAGTTGTCTCACTGGAAACCACGTTAAAGCGGAGTACCAGATAATTGGGCAACGCTATAGATGAATTGGAAGCGCTCTAAACGGCTTCCCAGCCGCCCTCATTAGGGGGGCTGGATTGGATTTCATAGTTCCAAGAATTCCCACTCACATTTCACTGCATCACGTGCAACCGCATGGACCCGGCAATCGTGATTGTAAGTCTCCAGCTTGAATGTGTCCTGCAAATATTTGAAAAAAAATAAAGGACAACTCTTTATAAAACTTGGGGGTCAAAGATAAACCTGTTTTTTGAAGACCTAAATGTCCAACTTCACTATGCTATTGTCTCCCTACATCATGTGGAAAGTGACTCAATTCCAACACAAAAACTATAGCTTGCGATGAAAGGTCCGATAATCGGACGGCTCTGGAGGAACATCGAGTGGCGTGGCGCGTTTTACGAGTGATTTTCCCTCTCAATCTGCTCAGTTGAGACCGATAAGCACAAACGCTATTGCCGTTCGTCATTACTGAAAGTAAATCCTTGTGTCGGGTCAACACCGATTTCGGCGAGACCATGATTGTGCTGTAAAAGGGAACATCGGCCTACATTCGGGCAGCATGGTGCCACGGGGCCCGTGGCAAAACGCTCCCAATTGGGCCTTGCGTCCCGATTTGAACCGTGATACTTGACTGTGTTACGTACGAACGCAGCCATACGAGATACGTTTGAATTCAAGATTCTTTTCGAGACGAGCAACCTTCTTGTTTTGACTCTGCATTTTCAAACAAATTGTTAAGCTTTTCGTCCGGCATAATCACTGAAGTTTTACCTCGACCGGAATAAAAGCAGCGGGCAATCGAGGTTTGTACGGCCGGCAGGTTCTACGCGGGCCGCGACTTTTCTTTCCTCTCAACGCCAGGCTTAAATGTCCAGTAGAATTGTTCTTATAGTCCGGTTTGTTCCCTTTGAGAAACACAATGCTTGTTTCATTAAGGTGACGATCTTGTGATGCAAGTGTTGAGTGAATGTCATGATTTGTTTTAAGATTTTATCAAGCCAGTTTCAGTTGCTTTTAAGGCAACTCTGAATTTAATACATGCAAAAAAGTGCTCCTTTGCGGCTGTAACTGCACGAACTTAGGATGCAGGTGCAACACAAAACATTTTTTCTCAAATATCAATCAAGAGCCAACAGATTAGAACGGCATTTCTCTTTTATTAGATTATAATCAGCAGAGCTTGAAATATTAAATTGCTTTTAACTTAGTTAATAATTAAAATACATAAAAACAAGAGCCAGAACTGAAGAACCCTGCAAAAAAGAAAAAAATAAATTATAAAAAGGGACAAATATAAACTCAATCCTCCTCCACATAGAGGCTGTCTGACAGAAGTTCAAGCAGATGTTCTCTTTTCTATGTGGAATAACTATTGTCATTATCTCCAAACTAATTTGACTTTCATAGTCTCTTTAAAAGCAAATTTTAAAAAGGGAGGTGAAAAACTAAAAAACAACAAAATAAGAAGAACGGAGATTTGCAGCTCGCCGCCAGCATGCTCCGCATCCCCCCTCTTCACCCTTTTTTCCATGTTGGTTTTTGTGGGACTGCGGACACGACGTCCCGTGTTTGTCCATCTGTCCTGCTGCTGGGGCAGGTGTGTGTGTGTGTGTGTGTGCGCGCGCGCGTTGCGTGGAGGGAGGAGGCGTGCTACACTGAACACTAACAAAAAACCACTGCAATTCACCCACCAGTCTGTTAAAGTATCACCATTTCTCTGATCAGATTAAATATCTAATATACAATCTTTATATTTTCTTCTGTTTCCGTGTTTCTGCATTTTCATCTTTGCTGCCCTCTAGAGGTAAGTAGGCTACATGACGTTTGTTGGGGGCCAGGCCGTCAATGTGTAGGTCATGTGGAGTTTGGCAAACTAAAGGGCCAAAGAAAAAAAAAAAAAAAGAGAGAGAGGGGGGGGGGAGAGGAGAGAAAAAAAAAAAGCCTCTCTGGCAGCAGTGACATACTTTCTCTCAGGTCCTGAGTAGGCGGTGCCTTCAATCAACCCCCGCATAAACAACCCAACCAGGGATTGGCTAATATTACCCACCGTGCCACTCTCAGGACCAGCGTGGCAATTGGGGCTGTCGGAGGAGGCCGGCAGAGACGTCTGTCGCCGTTCGCCGCACAATGTACTGTACCGCCCCCTTGTGTACGGGATGTGTGCTAGCGAGAGGGTAAAGAAGAGGGCCGATAACCACGCTGCAACGCCCCCCCCCCACACGCACACCTTTAACCCAACAACAGCAAAATAGAATCAAATAACTTTCCGACAAAAAGTAAAAGTGAAATGAAACAAAACAAATTAAACGCAGCCTTAGTTTTTTTGTCCTGGTTTACATGGCAGAGAAGATGGGAGGCATGTTTTTTCGTTTCGATCCCTGGGAGGAACGTTCACGCCAATTCCTGCTGGCGTTATAAACCCCTGGCTAAAACCCACCCCCCTAAACCCTGCCAATCGCCCCTCCCCTCTCCGACTGGTTGGTTGGTGCTGCAGAGAAATACACAAGAGTAGCGGAAGGTCTCTAAAGTCCTGCTGACACACCGTGGAAAGCGGCCAGGCCGTCTTTCCTCCATCTTATCCTCGATCAACTCCGGGAGGGCCGGCGCCACAGCGGCGCCTCCGCTCATCTCTCCGTCATGTGGTTTTGTGAGGACGGGGAGGGGGACGAGGTCGGGGAGGACGGGGCCGGCACGGCCAACGGCGGCGGCGGCGGCGGGGCCGGGGTGCACAGGATTTCGGACAGGTCGTCCATGATACAGGTCTCCTTTGGGTCAACCAGGTTGAATTCCCTTACAAAAACGATGAAATGTGCATAGAGAGTGTTCAAGTGGCCCTGCAGGTCCAGTGCCACCGTCTCTTTAAAGTGCGCCCAGTAGAGGTGAGCCAGCACGTGGAACAGATACCGGCAGATCTTCTTCACCAACGTGTCAAAGGAGTTGGGGAATTCTTTCCCTGCGGGAAGATGGAGATGATTAGGAGGTGGCCTAACCTTGCTGAAGCCCACACCCAATCTGCCTGGAACTCAAAGAAAAGAACGCAATATAGTTTGACTTCTTGCTTTGTTTAGTGGCGAAACACAACAGAGGCAGCAGGGGGCAGCAGCACAACATTTCTTGCTACATTACTGGAGCGGTTCCCAAACTGGACTTGAGGCGCCCAAGGCGCATAATACAATACACATCAAGAAAATCTCATAGCACACCACCAAACAAAAAGGATACAGACACTAGTGGGGAAAAAAAAAAATGTACATCGTCAGTGTGAAATCCGTCCTGCGTCGTTAAACACAAAGATCTTCAACAGCTCTGTTTCTATTTGTTTATTTTTTCTAGTTTTTATGGCAGTCACGCTGACAGGTGGGATACAAAGGTCAATTGTACCTTCTACCATGCACTTGACTATACATTGCCGGCACACACGGCCAAAGATACACTCTTTTTAAGAAATAAAGAAAGAAATGCTTCTCAGCGCAAATCAGTGAACTTGAAATTGGATCATTTCGAATGTGCTTGGGAACCACTTACTTGAGCAGTGGAAGGGACACTTACCATATTTCGTAGGAAAGGTTTCCTCATCTGTCACCAGTTTCTGACAAAGACTCATAACAAAGTCAACATATTGTGGCGCAGTGCACTTTGTCTTCTTTCCCTTCTCGTCCTGCCAGTAGTATATTCTGGGGAACAGACAAAAGAAGGAGAGGGGGGAACCTTTACACGCATTTCAAAATACTGGACAGTGAGGAAGAACAAAGTGTAAATGAGGTATTCATGAATCATGGAAATGTTTCCTTCAAAATATTTGAGGAAGGAGCAGCTGTTGACAGACAAATGTCTCTTGCGTCACACTCAGTATTTCATTGAGATTCCAGAAGAAACAAGTCGAGCGACCTCAGGAGATGTTCATCCGCTGCCGTATATTGCCGCATTCAGGGAAAACCCGACCGAGTACGCCAGTTATGTCCGACTCGGAGCATTGCGTCAAACTCTAAGATGGACGACGGACACAACGGTTGACTCAAACAGACCCTTACCAACATAAGATCACTGTACATATGCATACATCACAATGTACTATATACAGGTACATCTCTATAGGTTAGAATATGGTAGAAAATGTATTTCAGTAGTCATACATGATATAGATTCATTAAACAAGAAAATACTTTTCAGAGGGCAAATTCCAGCCTAATGTGGTTATAAGTGGTGGATCAATATATGTATCGATCAAATTGTTTGATACAGCGGTCAGGGTTTGGTACACACTAAATGACGTATTGCGCGTATCAATTCATCTCAACCTCCGCCAACGAGGAGGTGTGCTAAACGACGCCGCCTTACGCCTCGTTGTCGACCGCAGAGCCGCGATGCGCCTCCTCCGCATTCATTCTGCCAAAGGAAAGGGCCGATCGGAAACTCACCCTGAGACAAAAGCGAACGCGCCATTGCAACATGGCTAGTTCCACCAACCCTCCTCAGATCCAAAATCCTCCATTGTCTTCCAAACCTGCCGTTTGGAACTACTTTGGTTTTTGTGTCACGCATGTCCCAGATGTCGTGGACAAAAGTACAACGGTCGGTATGTTGCAAGTTTCAAACAATCGGTGGAAATACAACAAACGTTTATGACAACATCACCCCAATGAGAAAATAAGTGGCAGACAAAAACAAGGAGCAATGTCCTACAAACTTGACCTGACGTATTTGTTCAAATTCAAATGGGGCAAAATAAATTGACCGGGCGATTGCTACTTTCATCGCTGTCGATGCGCGACCCTTTTTCTAACTTGGGGACAACACCGGGCTTCATAACAAGCTGCGGCGTGGACACTCGAGCTTAAGATTCCTTCGAGAACCTCGCTGCTGCTGCTGCTCTGACCTCAGATGGCTGGATGTCGAGAGCTCCACGCAACTACTTGACAGTCACACTGCTGATGATTGAAGCAGAGGTCTCACAGAAGCTGTGGAGAGTTTAGCATTCAAACAAACAATTTGACATATCTAACATACACATTTTAAATGTACAACAACATTTATGAACAAAAATATGGAATTGAGCCAATTTGGACACGGGAGGATTCGGCCCAACGCCCCAGCGACATGATTAATCGACTAATTGCAAAAATAATTGGTGACGAGTGGAAAATAAAATAATCGCTTGCGGCAGCCTTAATGTTGAGCTGAACTCAAATATGAATTTAATGTAGAGTACAATTAAGTACAGTAAAACATGGCGTCCGCCTTGCTCGATTGCACACGAAATGGGTTTAACCAAGTCTTAAATGGTTGCGCTCCCATCTCAGCTCATGGAAACATTTCCATCCCAAAATAGTTTTGAGCCGTCTTTGGGCAGGAGCACTGACACCGACAAAAGACAAGTGGGCAGGGGTCGGTTGGTCACGTAATGAACAGGATGGAATCGGACGAAGACAAACTCGCATCGCTCGAACAAATTGTGTTTTGTTCTTCTAATGAGCGAGAAGACACAAAAACAATTTATGAACCTCCCCTATTGTCTTTTGTCCCATTTCATTATTGAAGTCAATTAAGTCAATTTACACTGCGTCGCACGTGTATGTCGTCACACTATTTACGAGGCTTCACATGATCAGGATTTTTGGGGGCGATCGGCGAGTTTAAAAAAAAAAAAAAAAAAAAAAAAAAATAACCGATCACAAGATGGAGGATTGTGTCTATTTAAATGACCTGTTTATTTACTGTATATAATTGTGTACTTAATTGCTCAAAAAAAAATTTGATTTACAATAAATGTATCTTTGTTCCTCTATTTATGCCAGTGAGGCATAGTGACAGACAGAACAAATGAATGGTCTTCTATTAGATGGCAGGAAGTAAATACAGGAATTAATGTATCCACTTTTTGTGACATTTTTCTTTGTTGGTGTGCCGTGAGATTTTTCAATTGTAAAATATGTTCCTCGGCGCCATAGAGGTTGGAAATGACTGCTCTGGTCAGATCGTGTATTCCAATCAGTCAGGTCAAGCCAACATTACATGACACAAATAATGGGCGCTCACTTATTTGAATTACATTTCTTTATTTGTAATTAAATGACTTCACCCACACTGAAACTTTAGAGCACGATTCGCCAGAACGGCGGCATGTTTCGGGCTGCCACTCGCTTGGCTAGGCTACTAAACGTTTTTGTTGCCCGCTTGCGAGGCGCATCGTATTCAAAGTACGGGAACATACCTCGAACGTCCTCCCCGGTCCTGAGCACCGGTTTCCCCCCCATTTTGTCCTCATGATATAGTCGGCACGATCCGCTCTTGTTGTCGTCGCCACGGTAACGAGTGTATCAGGGCGCATTTGAGTTGACAAGATAAAGCCCAATGATCGTCAAAATCAGGATGCAGTGGTATCGGAATACAAGATTTTATTGCAATGTTGAAAGAGCAAATTTGTCTTTTTTTTTTAAAAATAACTTGATTACAGGTCTACGTCAAAAGACACGCGACAAGGATAAAAATAAACGAGCTTTTGGATTCAAATATACTGTGCACGATGGCGACACGGAGTAAATGTCTTTTGCGGACAAAGTATGACAAAGCCGATCAGCATGAAACGCTAATTATCGGCCGATAAAATCGGTGTAAAGTCTACTATTTACACAGTCGCCACAGCTGTTGCAGTCCCACTTTTTCACCCTGCTGTGGACACACGCGCTAGATCAACGTTGCCGTCTCGACATAAAACATATCGATATTTCTCCCTCTACATCTGGTCGCAGCACTTTTGCCAACGTGTCGGAGAGCAGTGGGTAAGTAGCGGCTTAAGGTGACAGCAGCAGCAAAATGACTGTTGACTGAGAGACAAGCTCATCTTTCACAGTGAATGCCTCATTATATACAATGGGACTCAACAGTTTGCGCGTACATTTGTGTGTGGGTAATCTGGTTTTTCCAGCATGCAGAATACACAGGATGAACAAAGGGCTGCTCCTTAAGACAAGAGTGCACACCATTAAGTCTGTACCCCACCCTGACAGGGTAAACTAGTTCGATAAATACTTATAATTAGCCACAAACAGCCTTTCAGGGGACAATGACCTTTGAAAAGCGTCAACTGCCACACACGTATTAACGGCAAAATTTTTTCCTCGGTGAGAAATCTAGGCTCTCGAAAGTAATTTGTTTATTGTGCACCATTTCCTATGAGGAAAAATGTTACAGAACGTCACTCACTGATCATTGCCTTGATGGTAGCGAATATGCTGTGCCGAAGGGAGGACGAGCAGTGGATCGGTGAAGATGAGGTCAAAGCCGTGCTAATTGCTAAGCTATCGTTACAAGCAGTCGAAAACATTGGAATAAGCCATTTGTCTGGCTGGAACTGCGTTTCGCGGCGTTACCAACTTTGAACAACAAAACAACAGGCCAAACAATACGCGTTTAGAGATATCAATATGAAAATAATACACGTTCACTCAGGACGTCGCTTCTGGACCGGAAATGAATCACTGCACACGTTACTTCAGAATGTGGGCAGGTTAAAAGTATATTATTATTGTTATTATTTCACATTTTGTAATATAAGATCACATTTATTAGTCCCACAAGGGGGACATTTGCATTGTTTCAACAGCAATTGTGGATTTAGGAAACATAAATATGCAACATAAATAGCATGCAAGAGAAGACGCAATTACATTTCTTCTTCTTCTTAAATGTACTTCTTGTACCCGTACAGGAACTACACTGGCCATTGCCCATAATAGAAACCAAAACTATTGTCCATACATAAACTATCCAATTCAGTCTATCGGCAATGTCATTTGTTTGTTTGCAAAATAGAGTGCCGAGTTTTAAGTTCGACGTTTGAGATCTGATGAACCTGCTTTAACAGACTTGCACAGTTGTTGTTTTTTTCACATTTATTTTGTTACCAGGGTTGAAAACAGAATTGGCAAAGATGAATTAAGGCATAGACCGATATTTTTGATGCTGAAATGTCAAAATGCTCATCTACTGGTACCTTGAAGCAGGCTGCAACTGCATCCACCATTACAAGGTTGACGTAATAAAAATATGAAAATGACAACGACTGAAGCCATAATTTATTAACGATTATGACGGTTGCATGGAAATGTTCTCGACAAAACTTTGAAAATATGGAAATTCAGAAATTTGGACGAATTGTTCTTGAAGTGAATTTTTATAGGTTGGCAGCTCTGCGACAAGCAGAGTTATGGTAGAAATATAAGCCAATAATAAACTGACTTTTTTTATTGCACTGTAACAGCACATCTGTGCACCTTCTATAAAAGTGATGTGATAATGATGGAGGAGGAGCAGCTCTTACAAACAGAGCAGAATGGAGCCCCAGAGGTGCCCTACAGCTCCCTAAAGTCAACACAGGTAGAAAGCTGACTGCAATGCACGGACGGATGCTGCAGATTCAGACAGTCGAGCGGCCTCGGGCGTCTTTGTGACTCAGCAGCAAAGCAGATAGCGGGCAGAGAGTGGGACCTCAAAATACCAATCTCCTGAAAGTCACACCATTTCAAAACTGACCAAAATAACTCGTGTGTGACGTCACATGATGAAATGAGTGTTAAAAAATGGTTCTATTGTTTGAACATATTCATATTCGTTTGCTTCGTTTACACCTGTAAGCCTGTTAACAATGTTACACAGTTTTTATGTTGCAGACAATTCAATGAGAAAATTGTTGTTTAAACTGTAATGATTGACCTTTAAGGTCCATTACTCACGTGTTGCATGCCGTCATGGCTTGACAGCTGTCACCAGTGCAGAACTCTGAGATGGTGCTGTACTGTAAGTTGATAAGATTGAAGAATGTAGTTGCTGCAGGAACAAAAAAAAAAAAAAAAAAAGGAGGTCACATAATGCCAACATGCTGAGTCATCTCCTGCTCAAGATTATCTATCCTCTTATAATAATGCTTATTGACGTCACACCACGGAAGAGGCGTATTTGTTAATGATACGTCTTCTTGTGGACTGTCAAGTACGTTTCTCACATCAGTGAGTCACAGTCACAAGCAGCACTATTAGTCGGTATTAAAGTCATCCGCAAACCAAGTTTTACTGAAGTCTCAGGTGTGTGCAATACAAGAGATTGAAAAAAACATTAAAGACAGACTGTGGGAAAATGCTTTTTAATGTGCTGCCCAAAGTTCTCAACAGCGGGGAGGCCCAAAGCAGCGTTATCAGGTTGATTTATTTTAAGCCTACGCTCATATGTTGCCAGAAAAAGAATGTTTGCATTTGAACGACATCGATGATGACTCACAACACAAGGTAACACACGCTGTTTTCTTATTAAAGCTGCAACATTTAGGTTAACCACTGGTGAAGTATTTCATGTGAAGATGTACCTGCAGGGCTTCCACGGGTACCAAGAGTTACTTTCGAAGGCCCACTCATCTCACTCTAGTGTGGGAAAACTTTTTGTCATGTGACCGCTATGCAACGTGACTCTCTTATCTTGCCATAGAGTGTTAGTTACCGACATATAGACATTGAAATTCTGTAAATAAATACGGTTCCTGCCCAGCAAAAGTACTGGGAAATATTTGGAGAGTTAAGCCATGATTGTACGCAAAACAAAACAAAAAACTGAAGTAAGACGAAGATGAAACTATAGTAAATATCAATGGCTACAAGTCCAAACACAACTTTTATAACTTCCTGTCGATAAAATGCTAACATGTGATAACCTGTTCTAACATCCCATTTGTTTCCTTTTTTCCCTTCCCCTTTTGAGCAGCCCTTTACTGAAAACCTGAGAAAAACAGTTGGGGAGAGAAACCAAATTAAGTCTAGAGGAGGATCAATCAAGCACAGCCTGTTTGCAACAGTGTGCTTACACGATTCAGGAAATTATGCTCATAAAGACAAGTGTAAATTTAAGAAAAAGGGTAAACAGGACTGACAGTAAGAGATGGTGTTTAAAGGAATAGTTTTCCATGTTGTTGGGAACGGGCTAAATACTGTGCCATGTCTGGATTGTGTTAAAGGTTTGGGTCTGTGGTTGCTGCACCGCCAGCGGCTTCTGTTGGCTGACATTTTCACTTTCCACTCGTCTTTATTTCCAGGAAACCTCCTGTCTTGTTTTTTACCTGGCATGAGGAAGATATTTTACACAGCGATGTCAAGAGTTCCAGTTTGGCCATATTTTGTTAGCGCTACGTTAACATGGAGTTGGCCAGTAAGGGAGCGAGCAAGAAGGTATCACATGCCCTTGACACGCATGTAACGTGGCTTACGATTGCTGATACAAGGAATCACGCACTTCAGCACGACCACAGAACGGCGGCGATACAAAGTGAAGTTTTGTCACCAGATCATTATGTCCAATAATGTGTGGAGGTGTTTGTTTGGTAAATAAATATAGAATTCAAAAGCATACATGATCTGTGTACATGTAATACATTATCAATTTGTTTTCAAAATAACTCAAAAGGACTCAAAACTCAAAGTGTAGGACTTTCGACTTGACTCGGACTTGCCTGTCGAGAAGCTGGCTGAGACTTTCTGCCACCTCTGGTAGACAGTATTTAGCTATGGAAAAAAAAAATAGCTTTCTGCCTTCTGTGTTTTGTGTCGACATGTGACGATAAGCTTCGCAATTGGCATCCCTTCTCCGTCTTTCTTCTGTGAATTACTCATCGCTCCTCCATTTTTGACAACAATACTTGTCAGAAGTGTAGCTTATTCGCTGGCAATGATGAGTGACTTACGCTACGTTGACACCGGAA
This sequence comes from Phyllopteryx taeniolatus, assembly GCF_024500385.1. NCBI lineage: Eukaryota > Metazoa > Chordata > Actinopteri > Syngnathiformes > Syngnathidae > Phyllopteryx > Phyllopteryx taeniolatus. Next base: position 8,959,271 of record NC_084506.1, read on the forward strand.
GCGAATCGTACTTTCACCGCCGCAGCTCGTCATCATCACAACTACCTCTTTTGGCAGTTTTATTTAACTGACAAAAGTCTTTCGGTCCGAAACTAAAAAAAATACACTTTAGGGTCATTTTCGGCCAAAACATTTCGGTCATCTAAATTACTGTGCAACAACAAAAATGATGGATCGCGCAGTGTGTTCATCGGAACAAAATGGGGAATAACGTGCGTTGGTGGTCACCGGTGCTCGGGACGTTCATTTAAAGCTTGCGTGAGGTACGTTCACGTACTTTTAATACGATACTGCTCACAAGCAGGCAACAAAACATTATGTAGCCTAGCAAGCTAGTGCTAGCACTAACGGTTGTAAGTGAACATGCAGGGGTTCTGAATCATGCTCTGTGAAGTCATTTCATTACAATAAAGTCATTTCATTTCTGTCATGTTGTAATGTTGTTTGACCTATCCATGGACTCTTTTTGCACAGCTGAAAGCATATAAATGTCCAAAATGTCTTGTTTTCTGAAACTAGAGTCTGGTTTAACACGCACAGTGGCTACGGAGAGTACTATGTTAGCACCTTAGCAACCTGCTGTTGTGATCACACGGGGCTCTGTATGCCATCCTGGTGCTGCAGGTGCATGATACCACCACATTATTGATTTTAGATCCATTCCAATCTAAAGTGACACGCTTTTTCTTTTTTTGCTGACCACGGACCGATTTCCGATCTCAAAGATTGGATTGGGACAGGCCTATATATCATATTCAAACACCAACCACCATCACTTACTGTTGCTGGCTAGCCATTCGTGGAGGTCTATCTCTCGGGGCAGCACCACCAGCTCCTTAAGGTCAAAATCCACCACTCGGATCTTTGTGAACTCCGGCTCTAGGTATTGCTTCTTCTCTTCGGCTGGAGGCTTCTTTCCATTTGGTTTTGTCTTCGACTTCCTGTCAGGCAGAAGCAGAGGAAAGCTCAGGATATTGCACTTTTATGCAGGTAAAGATGGGGAATGAATGCATGGAAATATGCAATCTAGCACCGTGGAATACGGCAAGTAAGGTAACAATAACATTTACAGTAATGCAAGGAAAAAAATGCAGTTGAAAGATCACATTATGCTAGATGATGGTCAAGAATCACCAAGTACTTGATAGAAGTAGCATCATTTAATTGGGAAATGCAATGCCAATGGAAAAAGGTCTCGAGTTCAGACACGCGGATTTAGAAAATTATAGTGAATCTACAAACAGTTTTGAATTGCTTATAGCAGTTGACAGATCCCAAGGCTCAAAGTGAGGGATGACATTTTGCAACAGTAGATTCACACCCACCACCATAGACTAAACCAAGAGGCCTGTCTGTACATGACCTTACACTCTGACCTCTAACCTAATGTCATGTCTGAAGCCGCAAACAGCCGTCCCCAGCGCCTTGTACTTCCATTGCTGGTTGTCGCAAGGACATGTCACATCACACTTTCTGTACTTCCTGAGCTACAACATACCAGAGTCCTCCTCCCGCTCTGTAGCAGTGCAGTGTTGGTGTACAAATTTAACAAAAATAAAATGTTCGTCATTTCTTTGCCTCCAACTTGGGGCAGGCCCATCTCCACCTGCACCTGATGCCTGCTTAAAGCTGTGCCACATTAATAGCGTCCTCCTCTTTAAGCACTCTCCTGGAAAAGAATTGACTAAAATCATTGTGTTTCACTTCATTTTTTACCATTACCAACTTCAAAGGCTAATCCCAAATGTATCCCGCGCCGCCTTATCCTCACAAGGGTCGCGAGCGTGCTGGAGCCTATCCCAGCCATCTTTGGGCGAGAGGCGGGGTACACCCTGAACTAGTCGCCAGCCAATCGCTGGGCACAATTTAAACAACCAACCAGTCGCGCACACATTCACACCTAAGGGCAATTTAGAGTCTTCAATCAACCTACCACGCATGTTTTTGGGATGTGGGAGGAAACCGAAGTGCCCGGAGAAAACCCACGCAGGCCCGTGGAGAACATGCAAACTCCACACAGGGGGGGCCAGGATTTGAACCCCGGTCCTCAGAACTGTGAGGCAGATGTGCTAACCAGTTGATCACCGTGCCCCCCCCCCCCCCCACCCTCCCCTAAATGTATCCTAACTTTGCTCGTTACTCAAAATGGCGTTTTTTTTTTTTTTTTGGAGTAACGTGTTACCAGCATCACTAGCCGCAGCTGACCTTGCGATGTGACTATTGTGCACACATACATCGCGATGATGTTCAAACAATATATTGTGCTGGCCTCGTAGCTTGCTCAAGAAAGTAATGCAGCAACTGTCAACCTTTATTGGACTCTCCTTAGCTTCTGGACCCTTTGTCACACACTCAGATCACCTGAGAGTCTACAGTTGGCAGCTCCTGCTTTTGGACACACACAAGCTCTTGTAATAGCACTCATGACACTGGATCATGGATTTTTTTTTTTTTTCTGCAGCCCCTCTCACTTTCACTCAAGCGCTGGACTTAAGTACTGCAGTATAGAAACAAGGCGGGAGGGCACTATAACCAAAATAGAGACATATTTACAAAGAAGAACAGAAAAAGTCAGTGAGAAAGAGGCCAGATGTAGTGAAACTAATGAGGAGGGGAGGCCAATCACCACGTGCACAGCTGATGTCCGTGGGAACTAGTAAACACTACTAAATCATGACAGCACTGCATAGCACAAGGTGTTGCGGCAAAAGGTATGCAAGTGCTCCTTAACGAAAGCATTGCCCTTCTTTCCATACTGGTAACCAACTTCTTGCTAGTTGGGTGGTAATTCATCTTTAGGGGTCAATATCTACTTTGGACATTGCATCTGTACTTATGCTAGTCAAAAAACAAAAAAAAAAAAAAAAAAGCAGATGACACCATGAAGGATTTACATTTTCTATTACTCTGTCCTTCCCATCTAAGTATTATGATTATTTTTGTTAAATGAATGGTCTTTCTCCCACCTCAGTCCTCATGACAAAAGCGCCTGTTGTGCTCGCCCAGCCTTGGGCCTCATTTTTTCATCTTTGTCTGCATCTCCTGGTCACAAACTGACAATCTGACCCGTTCACTTCTGATCTCACTCACCTTGTTTGAAAAGACCCTTATTTTGGTTATTTAGACCGCCATAGAGTGACTCTCTAACATGAACTTAGTATAAAAGTGTCAATTTCATTTATATTTAAAAAAAAAAAAAAAAAAAAACACTTTTTGCCATCTGAGTGTCCAGAAAAGGCCCCTCTGACAGTTACTGTTGTTTGAACCAGTTTTGTATCCCTTTTGTCCATATTTGGCATAGACCACCCCTTTCCTCTGATTGGTTGCCTCCGAGTAGACGACCCATTTGTAAGAGCAGATGTTTGTTATGTTGACAGAGCTGCTTCAGGAGCGGAAAGGGAAGACGGAGATCTTCGCTAGTTACGTAGATGAGCTCCAGAAATTCGAATGACCTGATTTCAGGTCTCTCACAGAAATGTTTACTGAGGCACCATCGAGATAATATTACATTTCAAATACTAGAAAAACTTGGTTTGGCAAAATAAGTCCCCGTTAAAATAATAGCCATGCCTCTCAAGACACATACCTTTTTTCTATTCTTGCTTCTTTTTCACCCCTAACTATACAAAGTAAGAGAAAACTAGTCAGTGGTACCAACAGTTTAATGGTTCTTGTGGCTTTGGAGTTTCATGTTTCATGCTGTGAAAGGGCTTAAAAGCAGAGCAAAGTGCTTCATCCACAGATAGCATCAGTCTCGCAACATTACAAAGGCTTTGCTAATAAGCTCCTCAGAAATCTTTGGCTCCTGAGAAAGGTTCAAGTTTGTTCTTTTGCCATCCCCCTCCACTCTTTTCCTTTAGAAAACATTATGTTCACCCAGCTATTTCCTGCCTCTTATTTCATAATTTCTCACACAAACACCTCCTCCCTGTCTAGCACGCATTTGTGTTGTCAGGGGAGGTGAATTTCTGGCGCTGTTAGTTTATTTTAGGATCAATAAAACCTCCTCAGTGCCAGAATTCCTCCCCTCATACATGCACGTCTGCCCTCGCTGAACACACAAGCTCGCCTGTTCTTGATAAGGCCGGTCTTTGCCATAAAAGGCAGCAGATGCCCATTTTGTCTCACCAGATCAAGGCAGGCCACAAGACCAAGACCAGGACTCGGCACTAGTGGAAAGGACTGCCACAGCCTGTTTGGCACCAAAACGGACCGGTCAAATCTCACAAATCAAGAAAACCTGGTTAGACCTGTATGGGGAAACTCATAAGAGCCATGCAAAGATCACATGTACAAATTTGATGTGGTACAGTTTTTTTAAAGAAAAGGTGGAGAAGGAAGCAGACATGCTAGGTGTTTATCTGTAATCAAAACAATGAGAAAATAGGGTTGTATAGCCGGGTGACATGCAGGTCATTGCAGACAGAGCTATGGATGACTGACCTGGCAGCTGTTCAACTCCATCTGTCATCCACTATCTTGCCCCCTTTCACTTTCACCGGCCGCCACACGACCCCCTACCAACCAGCCATCTTTATTCACTATATAGCATGTTTGACATGGTGAAAAGGGAAACTGGAACTCTAGGGTTCAGCTGACTGAAAATGCTGTAACATGCATGCCAGTCATCTAATTTGGAATGGGACGTTGGGTAAAACTACCCACGCTAGGGCTGGGCATCTTTAAGAACATCGCCATTTGATGTGATTTCGACTCATTAGGTTGCAATTTGATTCAATATTGATTCTTTAGGCTGCAATTCTATTTGAGCCGATATTGATTTCAATGCTCCGATATCAATTCCGTATCCATCAATACATCCATTTCCCGTACCGCTTATCCTCACTAGGGTCGCGGGAGTGCTGCAGCCTATCCCAGCTATCCTTGGGCGAGAGGGGGGGGGGGGCACGCCCTGAACTGGTCGCCAGCCAATCACAGATATCGACTGAGTAAGAGGTAAAAATAATTAACCCTTTCATGTAAGGAGTGCGAGTCAGCAGGATCCAATTACTCCAAAGCAGGCTTCCAGATCTATTTCAAGATTCAAATTTAACAGACAAAACTGTTCTCTTCCCTGAAACAACCACAGACGATTGAGACCAGCCTGGTCTCTGCAAAGCAAAACCACAGCAGCCATTATGGGGCTAAAAAGAGACAAGGCGAGCACGTTCAAAAACTGTGCAAGGTACTGTTGGTGTGTCAAAGCTTCTGCTAAAGTTCCTGTGAAGATTCACAAGCATCTTATTCAGGATGACCTCATCAGTTTTAGTTCTGCGGCGATGAGATAAGCAGCAAATGCAAACATAGAAAGCACAGCTGCCACCACTTCATCAGGAGCATCACCGGGGGCGTCTGCAGCACTGTAAATCAGTACATGAGAATTGTAGCCAGGGAGCGGGCCTAAACGTGCACACACTGTTCCAATTCAACCACTTCTACTGTCCCAGCACCACTCTGCCTAAAGGCTTCTTTACACTCGCGCGGGCGGCGACCGCGCTGACGTCACTGCGGCTATCCCGCGCGCAGTTTGCCTTTATAGTCGAGCGCAACCCACGCGCGCCGTTTTGAAAATGTGCTGCAGCTCTCCTCCAAGTCGGGGGTGTCGCTACAGCTGATATTGGCTAGGACACCACAGGGTGGCCAAGCCCGGTAGTCGTTTTTAAGTCTCCGGAACAAGGAAAAAAGAAACAACAATGGCGACCGTGGAACAGTGCCTGCAAGAACAAATGATGATGAGTTTAATTATATTGCAAAATTGATCAAGATGGCGGCGTAGGTGTTTTGTATTTTAAAGATGGTGTTATTGAGGAACCAAGGGGAAAGCCGAGTACGTCATCACAGCATGTGACTCAAAACGGACCAATCGCGAGAGATGATCTCCGCGGCATTAAGCGCGCGGCGGCAATTTGCGCCGTGTGCCCGGTCACGTTATGCAATGCGGGTGCCGTCACCCGCGCGAGCGCGGGAGAATAAAGAGGCCTTAACGCCTCTTCCCCCGTGTCGTCCTGTGCTAAATCCCATTCAGCGGCTCATGGGGCTGCGGAGTATGCAAGGGCCCCCCTGCCGTTACGATAATGGAGTCTCATCAACATCACAACGAGGTGTGAGAGGAAAGGTGGGAGCGGGGGATTCTGTGAGATAAGATTGGACTTCTTGTTAAGCGCTTGGCACAAGGAAGTTGATTGTAGGAAGTTTAGGTCAGACACTGACTGGTACAAATGATGATGATATCTGACAAAGTGTTGAAGCCATGAGTCACGAAGGTTGACTAACCAAGTGAATTTAAACAAGCAGCAAACCATAAACAAACATGCATTCAAAGCATTAATAGCTTCAATTTGAGAAAAAAAAAAAAACCCACCAAGGAGGAAATGGGTTAACAGAGAAGCTGTAAACAACAGCCCCAGATCCTCATAAAATCCCAAACTATGCAACCTTATAAACTTTGATGAAGTGTTATAGTTCGGTCTTCTCTGAAGATGGAATATCATTTAACATATCCAAAAGAACCTTTAAGCCGCAATAGAACGCTTACAAACGTCTTCAAACTATGACTTGATTGGGTGCAACAGAAAGTGTCTCTACGCACATTAAAGCCCTACAGCGCTGCATCATTTAACATCTGTTCTGAGTTCTAAGAAGGCATCCAATCTTCCGCTGTATTGCTCCGTACATCTTCACAGTCAACAGGTTTCGAGGTATGTGGCCTTTGTTCTTCTCCTTGTCCTCGGGCTTCAAATGGTAAGAGGACATTTCACCAAATCATTAACGAGACAAGCTTTCCCAAGAAGGAGCCCAGTCATTGTGACCGTACATCCTCTTTACATGACACACAACCTGGCAAAGTACACACGCGTAAAGTGGGTTCACAGTGGGCATTTGCTTTATTTGCATGTACGCAGATTAATAGGAGCGGTTTTGTTGTATGTGTCACTTGGATGACATACAAAGACATTGGCCACGGCGATCTGGGTCATGCATTCTCGGTTTGACTTCAGCTAATAAATGATTCATTTAGCCAGCAATGGTCACGCACAAAATATAGGTCAAGTGGAGAAACGTTAACTTCTGGTGTGTAACGCATTGCCTTAATAAGAGGCACAGAATTAAAAAAAAAAAAAAAAAAAACAGAGGGAAAAAAGAGCTTTCATGTCCATTCGGTTAATTGCATGACAAACCTTTGAAGCTGCGACATTCCAAGTTAAGCGGTGACTCTTTATCTCGCATGTTTGACCGATTTTCGAACAACGGCGCGTCCATAGCAATTCGTTTTGGAGTTTCTTGCCGGGGAGAAATGAGCGCCGCGAGTTGAAGACATCGAAGTCGTGACCAACTTAAGCAGCTGCTCGATGAGCCGCGGAGCAGCGCACTAATTAATACCCGCGCATTTCAACGGACACACGGCTTAACGTACACCGACCGACGTTATCTGGCGCATATCCTTGCAAATTCGACGACGCGAGAAAAGACAAGCAGCAGCTTTTACATGACACTGTTTTTGGTGCGTTTTGTTTTTTTTTTACCTGAGAACTTTGCCGACCGCTTGAAGCACCATTTTGCAACTTAGTCCGTTTTTAGAGTTTCTCTGGGAGTGCATGTCCTTCTTATCCCCAGAGAAAGAGCAATAATCGCCGACCATAGCTCATGTCGGGGAGAGAACAGCCGGGACGCTCCACAAAGACGAGTCTGGAGTTCACTGACACTCCGCGAAAGCAACTCTGGAAACTCCTAACTTTTGAAGCAAAGCCCGCCTCCTCGTATGACATTCGTCCAATCGGAGAAGAGCAAAGCGGTGACGCCGAAGCCTGCCCACGTGGACGTTGCTCGAGTTGTTACAACGCAGCAACAGGTGGTAACGCAGTAAATGAGGACTCAGATCCTCTTTTTTTTGTATAAATTAAAAAAAAAGGTGTCGCTGCATTTCATTCACGAATATGTGTACAAGCATGTTAGGCTAGAAATGACAGGAAGAAAAAAGCACAAGCCAAGTGTAGTCTGCATTCGTCACATTAACGCTGGTGCTATGTAAATTGGACCACTATCCACTTTTTGTTTTTGTTTTCACTGCAGCAACTCGTGCAATAAAATATATGCGTGTGTATGCGGCTACACGTGTTATGATACTCGAAGGGCTAATGTCCCACTAAGCTCCTAAAATAACTGAGTACGACAATCTTGCAGTGAGCAAGGACATAAATAACGTTTAAAAGCACTGTTCATAATAAGGCCTTTCAAATGCTTTGCTGTTGGTGCTCACGAACACGCATGCTGGGACGGAGGTGACATTCCTCCTGTTGTTTGTGAAGTTCACCTGGAGTCCCACAGTGACAGGATGATAGCAGTCAGGCACGTTCAAGCACGTCAACACTGGAAAAACCGGCGAGATCATCAAACAAAGCCCGAATGAGAGCGCGTGCTGAATAAACATGAATATTTACATTTACATTAGTGCTTGTTTGGGGAGGTTTGCCAAATTATTTAGACTTATCTTGGGGGGTTTCCTTCGGATTCGGAGTGTTTGAGTGGCATGAAAATTATTTTGTTGCAACGAGTTATAAAAAGAGAAGAGAGTATTAACCTATATACTTCTACCCCTTGTCTTTTTAATGATTAGCAATAATGCACAACTAACATCAATATTACAGAAACTTCAAAAAGTGTCAAATTAACAGATACAGATGTCTATATTTTAAATGAGGTTGAAAGCAAGTGAAATTCAGAAATATCAAAACACAAACTTGACTAATATGTATCAAACAAGCAAATTAAATGTAAATCGCAATGTAAACTGTAATTAAACCATGCACCTTTCGTCCTAATAATTACAGCTTTTAAACGAATATCCCCTCTTCACACGTTTCTATTCCTGTCTCGGTTGTTTTTACTGCCTATCGGATGACTTTTATGCTTCATTAAGGGGTGGGAGAACTACGGCCCGCGGGCCACATCCGGCCCGTTGATCATTTCAATCCGCCCCGCCAAAGATTGGTAGAGAATCGCGCAGATCATATCAAAATCACGCCTACATTCATTTGACCTTGTCCTGTAATGCCGAGTGCTTCCACCAGGTTGTCCCGTAATGCCCAGTGGTTCCACCAGGTAGCGCAGTAGGCACAGTGATACGTTGACTTGACTTGGGCTGTTCTGTTTTTACTCTGCTACTGCTCTGAACCCTTCTTCAACCATGAGCGGGGCAAAGAAAAGAAAAGTCGACAGTGAGTGCCAACTGTTTAATATAGAATGGACTACTAAATACTTTTTTCGCTGAAGTCCGGTCAAAGGCTGTATGTCTAATTTGTTAAGAAACCATTGCGGTTTTAGAGGAATATAACATCGGCTGTCACATTTCTACCAAGCATGCTGATTATGCTAACAGCCAATCAACGCAGGAACTGATGGCCGCGGCTCAGCGGTTAAAATCAAGCTCGCAGGCTCAGCAAAACACCTTTATCTGACAAACTGCCAGTCCCCGAAACAGCGCCACGGGAGCGGCAGATGGAACTGACTGATCTCCAATGTGACAGTCTTCAAAGAGAACTTCAACTCTCAAACTGGATGAGTTTTATACTTCATGAAGCGCAGACAAATTCAAAAAAATCCGGAAGATGACACAGAGGATGCTGGTGGTGTTTGGCTTTATATTTGTGTGTGAACAGACTTTTAGTGTGATGAACACCAACAAAACATCCTTCAGATGCCAGCTGAGTAATGAACGCCTCACTGAGAATTGCCACAATAAAACTAACACCAGACTTTGACGCACTGGCCAAAAAGGTGATCAACAAAACAATACTGTTCCAATTAAAAGTAAATCAAAGTATTAACACTAAAATGGTTTTTACATTTTTTATTTTTGATATGTAAGCATCTGGTCCTGGCTTGGCCCGTCTGTCAAATTTTAAAATTCAATGTGGCCCCTGCGCCAAAAGTTTTGCCCACCCTTGGCCTATCCCTCTCTTAGCGTCGACTTCTCCTCAACCATTGTTTTTGTCTTAATTGTTTTTGTTGTCCTCTCAGACTAAACTTCTGGCGCAATGCCACAGCAGCAGGAGTAAGTCAGGGAAATGTGGACCCACACAGAGAAGCACTAATCTTTGGGATCACAGATGCTATGAGCACTCCGTGTATGTGGGTGGTACAAGAACTTCGGAGGGAGATAAAAGACCTTGTGAGGAGGGATGCCGGATATGTGCGTAGTGTTTGTAGACATGTCAGTTGAGCATAATTACGGTTGGACCCTCGGCGGCGCCACTTGTTTGTATTTAAAAGCCCCCATTTGATCCAGTGAAACTATCTGAAGGAAAACAAAAATAAAATAAAAACATTCAAAAGGGACATTGGGAGTGATAGGCGCCAGGCTGTACCGTCATCCTGCATGACTGGCTCCCTTCCTGCTTCCCAGATTGGGGAGGGTGGGGGGCATCGCCCGCCTGGTCTAGCCCATAAAGAATACACAGAACATCACAGAGAGGTGGGGTTGGGTGGGGGTCTTAGCAGTGCTCATGAATGTTTAATTGTGTTAAAACATGACATTGAATTAACACATCCAACATGGCTACTGGGAAACAACCATTTAGGAACACTTTTACTTGACATTTAATATTTATTGCTATATTAATTTTAAATTGATTGTTTTATGCTACTCAGAGTCCCTCAAAGGCATATTTTGTGCTGCACACTACACAGAGAATGTGATCATGCGCGTGCAAAGATGTTCCCGTCAAACTTTGCTGTCGCTTCCCTAATTAATGGTCTGCGCTTTCTTAGTGAACTTTCTTCTCTTCAAAGTTTTGCTATAAAAAGGTAATATATAGCCACACCTGTAGCATGTCAGGTTTTGTTGGCTGCAGGCTAAAAAGGGAGGCGCCGACATGAATGGTGCTATAGAACTACACAAATTGGACCTCTTTGCAAAGTGTCACGCAACATGTGACGTGGATGGAAACTAACGGCCACATTCCATTGTGAGGCAGACACTTTTTTTCTTTGTCCGTGTCACACAGTTACCTTGCATTCCTCAATCGAGACAAGACATGGCATCACACTCAGTTGCCACCTGCTCTAACCAGACCAGATGTTACTGTATATCGCATTATGTATAGCTGCTTCCTCGCATGCATGCCGAAATAGAAAGAGCAGGTGTGCAGGAATGACTGAAAAGAGCAGACAAGGCGAAAACGGGGAAATTGGTGAGAGAAACAAACTGGATTAAAATAGTCGCATTGTGTCAGAAATTAGGGGAGAAGTAACATTTCAATTGCAAACTAAAGAAAACGGGAGTGTAAAGTGACTGACACAATAAAGGGTAAGGACAACACTTTTTTTTAACACAGGGTGTAATGGAAGCTTACCCAAAAAGTAGCGCAGTGTTTAAAACAAAAATAATAATAAAGTGGTTTATGCAAATACAAATGGGGATGCCAACCGGACATGCAAACATCAAAGGCATGAAAAAGGTGACCAAAAAACATTGTAAGTGGGGGTTCTTCCCTCCCGGGCCCCCGCAGAGAAATGTTTTGATTTGAACATAAATTGAGCAATCAGGAAGACTCTGAAGAGTACAATAAAGCAAAAAAATAAAAATAAATAATAATAATAATTATTATTATTTACACCACTGTTGATGTACAAATTTAAGATTAAAATAAAATTTGCGCTTACATTGGATTGACGCAAACAGCGGCCAATGCGGAAGTCGAAGTCTCGCGCACGAAATAGTTGATAAATAAGCAATCTTTGACAAATAAAAGTAGCGAGCGACATTTAGATACATTTGTAACGGAGTGAAAGTACTGTTACTTCTTTCTTAACAGCAGAAGCAGCGGAAGTGTTTTTTCTGGTCTCGTCAACTCCTGTGATTTATCCAAACATAGCAGGTCCCGAACGCACAGGCGGAACATCAGGCCGCCGCGGAGTAATATTCAGAAATGACATCCGTGTGTGGAATGGATCGAGCCGACAGCGTTCAAGGGGTACGAAAGAGTCGATGACGTCTATGACTGGTTGCCTGCAGCAGTCCATTCTCTGCTAGGATAAATGACTGGGTGGGTCGACAGGTTTGGTATGGAAGTAGTCAATCCACCTGGTGGAAACAGACCACACTGGTCCCAGGCCATGAGCTGCAACAGATGCACCGGGGGACAAAATGACATCGCAGTGGCTGCCATCTCCTGCTAATCACAGACATCATGAGCATTTCTAGCCTATCACCATTTTAACATATTGTAAACGTTGACAAACTGCAATGGCCATCCCTCCAAGGAGATGTTTAAACTACATTGCATTCAACTTCAAGCAGATACAAACTGCATACACTAAAATAGAATATCATTTATGTATCGTCACTATAGAAGTACAATATCCACCATAATTCTAGTTCATGTCTTAAAATGACAGTGTACATATTGTATCCCTGTAAATGTACAGTAAAGAAAATACTATAACGTTGTTTTTTACTTACTTGGACTGAAATGTACGGAGCAATTATTGTGAAATCATGCGCAGTAACAACAAACAAATGAAAATGTGACTTCTTTGTAAGCATAAGAAAAAAAGCTCATTTGAACCAAACATACTTTCCCCCCATGGTTTCCCTTGAGTCTGCATTCTGGGTGTGTGCAGTGTGTTTAGGCAAGGTCTTAGCTAGAGAAAACAGTGCACACTGAAGGTCTTTACAGACCCTGGATTTTCTATGGGCCTGCAGAAAGGTCAACAAGGGCATGAAACAAGTTTTGCCAGTGAACCCGGTGACTGAACTTGAATACCAAGTAAAAAAAAAATATATACAAGCAGCCCATTTTCTGATGTGGGATATTTCAAGCAAAATCACCTAATTCACAAGACATCGAAATTGTGATTAAAAAGGAAGGGTCCTGTAATGTTAAAATCCCTGAGGCTAAACGGACGCCTAGTGTCACATTCGCCTGTTAACGACCACCTCTGAAGTAAAATACATGGACCGTACTGTACTTCAAATAGAATACTGAGTATTTGTGGTTTGTATGAAGCATATGTACAGTTCAACTCTGAGGGCATGAGTCAAAGTCTGAGCCTGTTAAAAAAAAAAAATAATAATAATAATCATACCAACACATATTCACACCTCTGCTCCAGGCACTAAACCGTACACAAACTGGCAATAATTAGGCATTAGTTAGAACCAACGCTTGACACTCTAGTTTTCCTTTCACCAAACCAAAGCACTACTCTCCACCTTTCAGGCCTCAACGTCCGTTTGTTTTTCCTGTGCACGCTTTCGTCCCTGGATTCATTTCTTTACTCTGCATTCCTGTAGGGGAATGGCTGCATGCTGAGACGTGTCCCAGCTAACTTGATCATAGAGCCTGGCTAAACAAAAGAAGAGACGAGGAGTACCGAGGGCAAACAGCAATATGGCTTGATATGTAAGAGACATGGTGTATCTTCTTTGACAGGCACGTAAGATAATGCTCACTAAAAATGCATTCAAAATTAACTTAAAAATCAAAGAAAGCAATTAGAATTAGTTTTAAATAGCACAGCACCACAACAGGCCCTGTCAGAACTGGTTTATGAACTCAGAGGGAGCTTCAGCAAAATGAGGAGACAGGAGATGAGAAATACCAGACTTATGTCCGAAAGTCCATAACTCAGCATCTCCATGGCTACCGCGCAGATTAAACACTAACATATCACCAGGACCAGGACAGCGTGAAGAGAAGAATTATGTAGAGATGGATGAAAAATGAAATCTATACGGAAAAAGGAAGTGAGAAAGAGGTCATGCTTTATAACTATAGTACATGAGTGAAGAGGACAAACAGTGACAGTAAATGAGTCTAATAACAGATCGCAGAGGGATGAGGAGAAGCTATAAAAGTTGCTCAATGTGGGAGTTGTCTCAGCATGCCCTGGACACACACACACACACACACACTTCCATTCCACATTCCTTAACCGGGTAGAGTCTCGATGTATCCCCCAATTCCCGTCCTGGGCAGTCCAACACTTATCTGTCAAGTTTAAAAGCATAAACACACACGGCGTCATGTAACAAACACAGTTAGCGGTCAAGTGGAGGAGAGGTGGTGACCTCTGGAATACAAACTGGCATTCTCTTGCTTATCAGGTGTTTAAAGGTCAGCCAGTATGTTGCTCTGCGGGTAAAAGAAGGGTGAGAATGAAGTTTTCTCTCCTACCAATGGCACCATGTCTACAGCAGGGGCAAATGTCTCCCGTGTGGAGTTTGCATGTTTGGCCCATGGTGTGTGTGTGTGTGTGCGTGTGTGTTTCCAGGTACTCTCGCTTCCGGTGTGAATGGTTGTCTGTGCCCGGAAAAGTTACTGGCGACCAGTCCAGCGTATACCCCACCTCACGGACAAAGTCAGCTGGGATAGGAACTTAATCAGGCCATAAATGGATGGATATTATTCTGCCTTAAATTGAAATGAAAAATGAGCATGTGACTTATGCATGATGCTGCACTTCTTGTCACGGAAAATGTTCCCCATGGCAAGCTTCCTAGAACTCAAATAATCCCTCAAAGAGGGGAAAGAACGTATATTTTCATGGAAAGACTCAATGACCTTGGTGCTGACACTACCACACACAAACCTGAAATATGCTGACCTGTCTTCATTCCCCAGTTGCTGATAAAGTTCAGAACATTTCTGAAGCGAAGCAAAACATTACCTTGAGATTTCACTCCCAGCGGTTCACAGCAAATGTAGCTTGGGTAGCGCTGGTAATTAATGGTGAAGAACAACCTTGTTTTCTGAAAGAGCCACAGTCACTGACAACTGAGGTGTGGGAGCAATGCTGTCACCTGCTGACTCAAAATGGGAATGTACTCAGGGGACAAACAAGCAAGCACAGCTTCTCTTTTTTTTGTATAGGTGCGTACGAAAAGCAGGACACATTAGCGTGTACAAGGGCCAAACTAAAAAAGGCATCGGAATGAATACAAATTCAAAATTACTGCATCACCTTAAACAAGACTGCATTATTAACTGATTTTTTAAATTTGTTTTTCATTTTATTATTATTATTTTTTGAGTCTGTTGTAGCAAAGTAGTAATTGAAAAAAATATGAAAAAACTGTTTGGTGAAACTATTTTTTTCTCTCTATCTAACAAGTGTTTTTGGAAGGAAATTACTTTTGATTTAGCCAACAATTCATGTAAAGATTCTGCATTGGGAGCGTGTCACATTTTGGAGGAGAATTCAGGGCGTCAATGAAAGTTAGCAAGTGGAAAGGTGGTGGGGCTTCAGTCGAAAACGCTAGAGTTTGCATTGGAGCGCAACAGTTGGCGTGTGTGACGAAAGATCATCGTGGAATCAAGGATAGAGTCAGGAAGCAAAGAGGAGGTGGTGGAGAAAATGTTTGGGGTTGCGCTCCTATTTGCACAGGAAGTGTACACCGTGTGTGTGAGGTGGAGCATGATGGTACTTTAAGGCATCTGGGCTTGGGGATGAACAGAGCTCTCTTCTCATGGCCCCTTCGAGGGACCCAATTGACAAAATCATAAAGCAGTGCCAGTCTGGATGGATGGATGGATAAGCAGACAGGTTTGCGTAAAACTGCGTTTAGTGCTCTAGAGCTGTGTAAGGGTCCCCCGATGCAGCTCATTACCTCCCAAGCGAGGGCATTTAGGCACGGAGCTCGGACAGAAGGGATTGTTAATGCTTATAATTTATTCCCAGGTGCAATTTGCACCGATACACAAACAGAGGATGTGACTAAAATGTACAGAATTTCCCTTTGACAATAGAAACCTGCCTTAGGAATGTCTGCTTAACAGCCACATTTTGCTTGAGTGGTAAATGAGCATGTGATGGAAGTCAAGAAGATTAGGCTCACACACGCGTGGACAATACAATGAGAAAGTAATGTGGAAAATTAGTTTGTATGACATGCATGGGTGTGGCGGTCAGAAGCTACAACAAAGCTGCCATCGTGTCAGCAGACATGACAATGATTTCAAATGGTTTGGTGGAGCCCCCTTTGCAAGGGAATAAACAGTCTGTATTTCCCCACTAAGATAAACAGCAGAATTGAAACTATTTCACCCAACGTGCTTGCTTACCCAGACAAGATGGAACAAAGTAACGTTTCTTGCCTAAAGCCTATTAGCAATAGGTACAACCATTCAGATTTCGGATATACCCAAGACTACATTTTTTAAAAACTTTTATTAAACAACTCAATTAAAACTAGTATAATTGCTGAAACTGAGCCACGCAAATTGTTGAATCAAATATTCTACTGATCAGCCCATCGATTAACCGGAAAAAAGGATTTTGCATTAATAAACACAATAAGTGAGGTGCAGGTATTATTTATCTCCACCAGGGGTCACTGTCCTCATGTTCTACTGTGGTACCACTTCAAGTGTGTATGCCTTTAAAAGTAAGACCTGGCCTGGTGAGGGGCATAGGCATCCGTGAATGAAAGTGTAGAGTTGGCTGGCAGTTAACTGGCCAATGCGTCGAGTGACTCTGCGTGAGTTGTCGCCATCGCCAGCACAGATATGAATGTGCAATTACTTGTTCGTTTCCTTATTATTTGTTCAATAAAGCGACTGAAAGTGCACCGGCGGCTACGTCTATCCTTGACCACTTGCGGGGGTATTTCAATTAGGGTTGGGAACGATGAAACCATGCGATCAGACCGCTCGTAAGGGCGAGAAATACGTCTGTATCGGTAGCAGACTAGACTATCGATCCAAAATCCGCCAGGAATTTTTAGATCCATCTGTGGTACGTCAGTGGACCGGATCTCACGAGACTAGTAATCGATTGCCTGAGGCTTTATATGGTTTTCGTCTCGTAAAACGAGCGAGAGAGGTCTCGCGCTGTGCTCCACAGGTAACGTTATGTTTAAAACCAAACACAGCAGTGGTGGATACTAGCGACGTACATTTCCCCATAGCGTCAATTTCAACATCAAATAGCTTTTCAATCGTTCGGCAAACGTAGCAAAGTAGCATTCCCCCACGAGTTGTAAACATTGAATGCAACGTCGCGTTACATACCTTATCTCAAGTCCGCCGTCAACACCGAAATGTGCGCCGCAGATTGTAAACATGCCGACAATATGGCAAAGGTAGGTACATCTCTGCAATTTCCTTGAGCTGTAACTCAGCAAACTAATGCTTCTTCTCGAGTCCTCGCGATCCACTTATACGTTCGCGTTGGTACTGTGCGACCCTAAAAAGAAACTCACGAGAGGACACACAGCCAGGTATATCCCGAAGCTGACACAACAATCAATCAATAAACGAACATCAATAAATTGCACTTTATCTTGTTCGGTGTCAAATCATTCCAAATTCTGGACATCGTCTGTCACGGACTCTTTCATTCATGGCTCGGCACCAATTGATTTCTACCCAGAGTGATACATGAGACTGCAGTAATATGTCTCTGGAAAAATGATGACTGCAAAGCATCGAGGCAGAGATTTTACTTCAACCATTTTTTGTAACCCAATTATTTGATTAATCGTTGCAAGCCTACATGGTTGCAATATTTTTAGATGTTAACTATTAATCAAACAATGATTGCGTATCATGCTTCAAGTGTCTTTTGTCCAACTCCTGTGTCCCAGATTTACAGGGGAATCCAAAATGACCAGATTGAAAAATAGAAGTGGCTCGCTTCACGCTGCTGTTACCGCAGCTGCTTGTTTTAATCGCAATTTTGTTGTTGTTAGATCGAGTGCTGCTTCCGTCCATGCAATGCGAATCACATGCAAAGTGCCTCTCACTGGCCAGGAGGTGAATCGATTTGATCTAGATGATTTGCTGAATCATTATTGAATTGTGCGGAGAAATATTGCAATGCCTCGATGAATCGATAATATTACCAACCCCTAACCAAGAGCTACATCATTTTAGTCTGAACACACTATCCTTTCCTATTTCAGATTCATATGGAAGCGTCATGACAAAGACTTCCAAGAACACTGATGGACTCTCTAAAGCGGTGATCTGCATATTGTACAAAGTTATCTTAGGGGCATCACTGGATTGGCCAAAGCAGCTGAAGGTGCACAGAGTGCGCCTCCAAACATCCCATCACACATCTGCTGCTCTGCTCAATCACAACAATTTGGTCAAAAATACCTGTTTTCAACTACTTTCATCTCAGCGATGCGAGTGTAGTTTAACCCCCCCCCACATACACACACGAAATAAAGTAAAGAAACGAATGGTCCGCCTGGCCAAAGATGACTAGACGAGATACAACCACCTCCTGACTGTAGGGGGAAACTCTGCACCATTGTCTGGGTTTCACTGAGACTGGAAGGGATTAGTGGGCTAGGAAGTGGTCACACCTAAGAACATTTGGACAAAGAGGTGAAGAGCAGGCAAGTGACGAAAAAGGTGCCAAATAGATTAGCAATCAAAAAACTAAACTGGTGGAAAAATTGAGCTATTAAGCACACACAGAAGTAAGCTCTGGTAGGCGTGCAGCGCTATGTGCGCAGAGTGCCTAAGGAGACGTAAGCGAGAAGTTTAATCTCTTTTAGGAAGCTACTTTGAAAGAAGGCAATGAAAGTTTATTCAACCAGCAAACTGTACTTCGGCTTGGCATTCACAAATGTACTAATGTGGGATTTTTATTTATATTATCCTCCAGTATTCACCGAAGAACTCCCCTGTTTTTGTGTTCAGGCCAAATCAATAACAGTATTGTGTCAAGGAAAACAATTTGAAGTGAGTTGCAGAGCTTCATTTAGAGAAAAGTAGTCCTTTGGCTGCCATCTTGTGGCATCTTTAGGCAACAACAAATCCTTCTGTCACGGGGCAATTAAACATTTTTGCTACTCGTGGCAGGACTTGGTCCCCATCACCAAGGAATAGTAAGGGTTCCCCGAATGATAACATTTAAGTTGAGATCATATTTTTTTCCAGAATGTGTCAAAGCCAAATATAATTGTTTCGGGCAATGAAGACAAAAGCATATCAGGTAATAGTGTCAGTGCAGATCAGTCTCTTGAGTTTAATCAGGAGGGAAAACCATGTGTCCGTGTTTGGCGGAGGAGTTATAAGAACAAAACCGGTGGTGTGATGAGACAAAGCAACAACATTGCATGTTCCTGTGTTGTGACTGCCACAAAGGAAAGAAAGGGTTGGACTGGGGATGGGGGAAACAAGAACAAAGAAAAGGAGTGTCAAATCTTGTAAAAAAAAAAAAAAATAATAATAATAAAATAAAATCCTGGGTTAAAACGAGACTTTACACCAATATGATCGGCTTGGTCGGTACCGGCCGATAATTACCATTTTATGCTGATCGGCTTTAATGTCATAATTCGCAGAGCCGATCAATCCGCAAAAGACATTAACGCTACGTCGCCATCGTGTGCAGTATATTTGAATCCAAAAGCTGGTTTCTTTTTACCCTTGTCGCGTGTCTTTTGACATAGGACTGGAAATAACCAACTCCCAATAAAGTTATTTAAACAAAAACCAAAACATGTCGGCAGTGTGGACTATAAAAAACAGGAATATAAAAATCATGGAAACTCATTTGGCAGCAGACAAAAACTGTGGCCTATGGTACATGAAATGATTGAGGAAAAGAAGTGGATGGAGCAGATGTGTAAGTCCTAATGGGACTGAGAGATGCATACGAGAGAGACAACAGAAAGGTCAAATCAATGCGATCTCCTTGAATCAGCATATGGCGCGATGAGAGCCCCCGCCCCACTGCAATGCCTAGTCATTGCTGAGATTTGACAAACATTTGGAATCAATCTAGTGTTCTTTTACAAGGCGATCACCATCTCTTAATGTTCCGTTTCATGTGTGTATGTTCTCACCAAAGAACTCAGTTAAATAAATCTAATTGGCCGACAGTATTTATTCAAATATTTCAACATTATGGATGGGGTGTGATGAATTTAGACAGAGCAAGTCAACATTATCTTGGCAAACTGTCACTATGCTGTCACTGTTAAAAATTCAAGTCTACATGTGTAGACGTGACGTGTACTGTAGTGTATTTGATGGAAATTCTCAAAGCAGCATGAGCTAACAGCATCCATATATGGCAGGATTGATAACGTTGGAGATATCACGAGTAAATACATTAAATGATCCGGTTGAGTGATATGGAGCTAAACACTGCTACTGAACTGTCTTGTCTCCAGAATTACCCAGTGGCTGTGTTTGAAATTCCTCACCATCATGTTATGTTATGCTGAAACGAAGAGGGAGAATAATGACGTTGGACAACAGGGTTGTTTTGGGCCACTATGAATATACAGTGAGTGTCCATGTTCATAGTATCTGTTCTCCTTGGAATTACATAAACTATTTTAATAACAACATCACATGAAACATGCTTGTGTCAGCATTGCACAGCATTTGTTCCCCCTAATGCAGCATCATCACAACTACCGTAAAGCTCAGTGTATACAGTATAATCACAAGGAAGTCATGTTTGTGTTGCTTACTGTATTTGCCTAAAAATGACAAAGATCCAACTGGGATGTTGAAAGGTGCATTTTTTTTTCTTGTTGTCCTCTTCAGTTTATCAAGTAACAGCAAGAAAACGGAATGAGGCTGGCATTGCTGCCAAAGGCACTGCAGCACAGAGGAAAATTACACTGCTGTGAAAGAAAATGTGTGGCAGACACACCTACTGAACACCACCTTCTCCAGTCTGTTCGGCTGCACAAGACCACCCTTTCCTTTCACTCTCCCCTGGGGCAACCTCAATAAACACAAAGTGAGGCGCCTAAACACTTCCTGTCTCCCATGAAATGGCCCTCTTGTTTTGAGAGAGGCTGTGGGCTGCGTGCTGCAGCAATTCTAACACCCACTTCACCTGACATTTCATGCCTAAAGGCCACATGCATGTCTGGTAAGCACAGGTAGAACCTTTTTTACAAGCACAAGCCATTCATACATATAACACATCCTTTCCCTTTCATTGTACGCAAGGTGGGTGAAAAATACAGTACATCGTCTGTAACTAAATTTAGAGTTGAGGTTAGTGCTAGGTCATCAGTTTCTGCTTCTCAGCAAGCCGGAGCTGCTGCTAAATGCAAGCAAATGCTACGAAAGTGTTACGCAACTGTCCTTGTGTGAGGTCAGCACTCTGCAGTGACAAGACAATAGTTGAAAGTAGTTGAACACCGACAGACTCTTAATGCATGCCATTTCATAAATGCCATTCTATAAATGCCATCCCATTTGCATTAAGTGCATTGCATTACTGTACTGTTTAGCACAGCACCCCTTAGAAATCCATTTGGGCCTGGGGTAGGTCACAGCGTGAAGAAGGCCGTTTTTTCACCGAGGTCGAATAAAAGGACGCTTGAAATGAGCCCAACAAACGTAGTTGACAAAATCTTGGAGCTGTACGAGCGTAATTTCTTCAACAGATTCAATAAAGTGGCACAGTGGATGACTGGTTAGCACATCTGCCTCAACTCAATCCGGCTCCGTGCGTGCGTGGAGTTTGCATGTTTTCTCCGGGTACTACGGTTTCCTCCCATGTTCAAAAAACATCCATGGTAGGTTCATTGAAGACTCTAAATTGTGGGTGCGAATGTTTGTTTGTTTATACGTGCCCTGCGAGAAGATGGCGACCAGTTCAGGGTGCACCCCGCCTCTCACCCAGAGTCAGCTGGGAAAGACTTCAGCACGCCTGCGTGTCCCATTTGTTTGTGTGGAACATGATAAGCAGACAAGGAAATGGGCTAAACACAGAATAAACAATGTGAATTTTGTTCTGTAGTATTCAGGCCCATTTGAGACTCACAAATGGAGATTAGGTCTTCACTGAAACCTATTGCACTCTGTGCATTACACACTTTACCGACACGTCTATTGAAACAAATTGAAAACAAATGAAAAACTCCCAAACTTGCTGATGTTACATTATGAAGCCTGGGCCTCACAGTATGTCACAAAACACCAAACATAATACAGTTTTGTATAGAAAGCTACAATTATGGAAAAATGTGGAGGGCAAAATGGAGTAATGCTTCAAAAAATGAGACTCTTAGTGTTCATCTTGAACTAGATGTCTGAATCTAAACTAGTCTACTTGAAAAGGAATCCTGTGAGAGTGACAAGGGATTACAGGGATCAGATGATGAGCCTTTCAGGCAGGCGTGTAACTAACCCAAAAGGTCAAACTACACTGGCTACTTCTTTTAAGATTCCCTTTACTAAATGCGGAACTTAATCAGCAAGGACCATAAACTGCCTTCTGCTTTTCCTCTTTTTGAGATATGACATTAAAGCCGATCAACTCATTAGCATAACATGCTAATTATCAGCCGATACCGATAAAGACGATCAGATCGGTGTCAAGTCTAATCCGGACATCCCAAATCCCGATTGGAGGCTGAAAATGAAGATAAAGTGCGCTTTTTACTTTAACTGATGTCACACTATGACAGATGATGGTTTGACGGAGTGCTGGCGTGCAGTTTGCAGTCCACAAACTGCCACTGTTGAACGCTCAAACACCAGATGCAGGTAGACAGAAGTCTGGACTGGGGTGAGGTCAATGAGGACCCGTTTTGGCAGGTGTGCATCAGTAATACAAACAAATGATGTCATAAGGTTACGGCGACACTATTTGACTGGCTAATGGAGGTGTAACAGGGAGGAAAATGCTGAAAACAGACTCGACAGCCCATTTGGACTTAACGTGGCTATGAGACAGCACACAGCCCAGGTTCCTCCCTCACCATCACGAAGGAGCGAAAACACACATGGGGAACAAACCCTCCCTTTACTAGACTTTCGTGTGTGTTTCTTTCATTAGGGGCTACAGTATAAAGCATATGGACAAACACACACACATAAGTATTCCTTTAAGAGTTTCACTCCGTAAAGTGTAAACAAAACTGCAAATCACTGTGACGCCTAATCAGATCTGAACTGTGTGCTACAATTTCACCATCGTCAAAAAAAACCCTCAGAGAACTAGCACATTATATTTAGACTTTTAATTTTTTTTCTTTTTAGAGGAGTTAGGGCCTGTGACTGGCTCACCCCACAACCACAAGAGAGGGGAACCAGATGCCAACAAGCAGAGCCCAAATCATCTACCCAAACAAGCCAGCCCAGTGGTTCCCTGTGAGAGTACCAGCATGCAGCTCTGCCACCTAGGCCTGTCACGATAAAAACTAATTAAGACGATATATTTTCCCCAAAACTATCACGATAAACCATGCTTTTTTAAAATGGCAATCATGAAAAATAAGGCCGCCCTTATTATTATTATTTTTTTTTCCATTGCTTTTAAATTAGTATTGTTCTTATAATTTTCTCTCTTGTTTCTCTATTCAATTGTTTTTTCTTACTCTGTGATATGGATCCCCCTGGGTCCGAAATAAAGAGCTGCAAGACTAGCCTGGTTTACATGGAGCCTTCTATTTCGTTTATAATCGGTTTAAAGCCCAAACCGAATAGAAATGCGCCATATAAACACCTCAATCGGAATAATTGGCCAAATCCGAATGGAATTTCACTCGTTTTCACATGGATGGAATATTACTTTTGCCAAACTGCTCAGAAGTAAATTTTCACCATGTATACCGTCAATCGAATAGAGCCGAGAAAAGCTCTGTCTGTGCGTGCTTCGTCTCGACGTAAAAGAGCGGCTATCGACGGAGCTCGTATGTGACAGAGATCTTGTTTTTAACTACTTATTAGTTGTTTTTATTTTTAAACATAAAGCTATAAAACATTCCCAACTACTGTGCTGAATAGACGACGGACCTCCATCTTGATATATGACGTGACGTTCACAACAAAGTGCGCATGTCACACGGCTGTTCTGAATAAATGTCGTGCACATCATGTATAGACCCGATCGGAACACATCACGTCACATGTAAACAATTGACCAGAGATCTTCAATCGAAATGATTTTAATCAGAATTACAAAGAAGTCTCCATGTAAACCCAGCTACTGTGTGGTTGGTCCGATGAAAACAAGTCCCTCACCTGTCAATCAAATATACGTTGAAGTTCGCTGTCGTCAACTATTATGGTTAATAAACAGTTGACGTTCCCGTGTTTGGGTTAATTGGGGAATAACACACACAACAACTCGGTGCGAAGTTCTGGTAAACAATATCGGCGCGGTGGAGCGAGCTGATTAGCTTAACTCGCTAGCTTATTAGCTCGCAGCCTTGCTTGTTAGCTAGAACAAACAGTTAGCTTTTCCTTGAGTGTGTCTGTTGTGTGAATCGACACGCTAATATGGATCAAGGCTGCGCAGTATTGGACGGAACCAACACCAGCAGGAGCTTTCAAGGTACAGTCAAAAGGGTGGGAGGAGAAAAAAAAAAAAAACAGAGCAAAGTTTGATAAGTTCGATGCTGCGCAAACAACAAATAGGAAACACATCCATGCCCCCTCGTGAGGGAATACTGGTTTCAAACAAACACTGGTTCGCAGCCAAGAGGCTCACAGGAAGGCAAAGTCTGGCAAGGCCAGCAAGTCATTAGAAAACTAGTCTTTGCTTACTAAAAAAAATGTAAATAACAGCCAGTGATGTTTTAATATTCTGTGGTTAGCTAAAGCAGGCAAACTGTGTGCAGTGCTGGCCTCACACACCTCCCTCCCTCATGTACATGTCATGATAGCCTAGATCGGGCTCCATCAGAATGTCTGCCTGCTACAGCAGCACTGACCTCAAATGTCTCCTCCAAACAGCAGCGCAATAACAGTGAATGAAAGGAGGGGAAGGTAATCAGATATATAAATAAAATCTTATTATTCAAAGATTGAGTGAAAAGCGAACTCTAATCCAAGAAACGTAAGACAAGAGAAAAAGTCACTTGGTTAACTACCTATAGAAGCAGCAGTTGCAGCACACCAAAACACCCATCCAGGCGACGGTGAAGCAGAACCGGGCCGGACCCTTCGTCGTGGCTACAGGTGAAGCAGGGTGACGACTTCCAGCCTAGCGCCTTGTGTAATCATATGGCTGCACAAACGACCTTTGACTTTCGCACAGGACAGATGAATGCAGGACCAACCAATTCAAGTGTCCGCAAAAAGTAGCAGGAAGAGATAACACTTCGGCACACTCCATTCATAAAATCTTACAATTTTCATCGAGCAGGTTACTCATTCTCACTGACTTCCACCGTCTGCAACTGCCTGCCTCTCTCTCGCTCTCTCCCCCCTCGCTATCCTCAGTGAACAACTCTCTCACTCTCTCTCTCTCCCCCTCGCTCACTTGCTGGCTCCCACCGAAAAAGCGGGAAGATTAGCTTGGCAAACATAGTCCTGTCAACTAAGTGCAGACGAACGGCGGGGCAGCACAGGGTGGACTGCAGGGGAAGGGTAAATAGAGGGAAAGAAAAAGGAGGGAGTTGCAGAGAGAGAGAGAGAGAGAGAGAGAGAGAGAGAGAGAGAGGAACTAGGGAGTAAACTAACCTCAGGGGGGAGCAATTTCAGTTTAGACATGTACATATACCAATATAAACCTCCATACTTCGGCTAAGCATATGCATCACTAGCTAAAATATTTGAAAACTGCCTGCATGAAATGACGTGTAACCAGGTCTTAACTGTAAAGCCCAGTTAAACAAATGTTCATGTAACTACACAAGCGGGGTGACTTTTCATTCTTACGAATGATGCAGTGGAACAGAAAGGGAGGGGCTAGTGCTTTGACGAGCCCCCAGGAAGCGAGCCAATCACTGCAGAGTACTCTACAGACAAATAAGGTGAAGGACACCATGTCTGCAAATCCGTTTCTCTTTTATTTACTTGCTGGAACAAAACACACATATGAATGCAGTGGTGTTAGAGTAATCAAAAGGCTGATTCTGACTCCAACAGAGAGTGACGAAGGTGGCTGACACTGCTGAATGTCAGACCACCAGAGTCAATCCGTCCTTCTCATGGGAACGAATAAATGCAGCCTGCCAAGAAACAGATAAGACAGGCTGAAGCACCTTCAGTGTAAGGAAAGTACCCCTTATAACACAAGCACAGGTTTGTGCTCTGGGCCAATGAAACAACACTCTTCATTATCTCTTGCTAGTTTATGTTTGGCAATCAAAGAAAAACCGCAGCAGCCCAGCAAAGCAATTTGACATCCAGTGACGTCATCGCTCCACCTCCTTCTCGGAGGCCCTTTCGCCAGATGCTGCGGCTAAAGTGAAAGATGTGTAGGCATATGTGCAATCCAGCATGCATAATAGATTAGAGACAAACAGAGAGATGAAATAATTTTAGGGAAATTCCAAATGTAAGGCTAAATAGATTCAACACAGATTAAATTCAGGACAATTTGAGGGTAAATTGCGATGGCATTGTTCTCGATTTTGTTTGTGTGATGAGGTATGAGCACGTGTGTTGACAGGGAATTTATACAGTTTGTGGATCTAAAAGGCAGGATGTAGGTTTTGTGTGCGTGTTATGACCAGCGGAAGGCCATGTGGCCACTAACGAGGCAAAAGAGGAAAAGGAGTGCCGAGTGCTAGGAGTGAAACTGCCATTAAAAAAACTGTCACTTTCAAAAAATATGAGCAAGTTCTTTTGGCTTTGTGTGTGTGTACTTCCCTTGACTTTATCACCAGTTCATATAATTCAGTCAAACAATAAAAGCATGGCATCTGCACTGAAATTATTCATTAGAGGCAAAAAGACAAATGTGGTTTCCTTTTCAAAGAGTTTCTAATTTAGAGCAAAAGACAAGAAAGGAACGGGACGAAACCACACCACCCTGTGTGTGACCCTGTGCAGAAACAATAGGATATACATGGAGGCAATGAAAAGTGGGATGAGGTAGAGGGGGAAGAGACCTGTCACACCAAGCACACACAAAGTTGCTCGGTGATGGGTTCACCAGAAGGAGCATTTCCCTGATGGAAAAAGAGGGGGGGGGGGGGGGGGGAGGAAAAAGAGATGAAGATGGAAGCGAAAAGGGGATTAACAAAAGAGGCAGAGCCCACCAGCTCTAAAACAAGAACAACAGGTTTCCTCAAGACTGAAGAACAAATGCACACCCAGCAGGGAAAAATGGTGTATTAGAAACATTAGAAACATCAGGCATGGGCACTGGTAAACAGTCTGTCTAAACAGTCGAAATAAAATGTCTACATGTAGCCTTTTTAAATACATTAACAGTAACCAGAATAAGACGCTATATGGCATTGTATCCATATGTATGAGACTATGAAGCAGTTCCATAGAAAAGTGATCGATGGCAGGAAGATATAACAAACAGCTCCCTCCCTCCCACCCACATCTTCCTCCCCATACGCGTAAAACGTTCAATTGTTTGGCGCACAGCAGCATCTTACCTATTTAAAGTGTAAGAGCCGTTCCTTTTAAACCTCATCCTGGACGACAGGAAACGGATAAAGAAATCCAGAATGGTACGATGTCGGAGCGTTTAGGCGGCGCCTCGAAACTGCAAAAAAAATAAAAAAATAAAAAAACTCCAGCCGTTGCTGTCGTGGATGGCTGCCGGCCGCACAGACACGGAACAAGACGGACTTGCTCGCTGCTCAACACCTTTCCGATTATCTTCCCCTCTCTCTGCACATTGCTCCTTCACACCCCTCCTCCGTGTAGTTTCCGCAGGGCAGGCTTTGTGCTGAATTCCGAGCACAAAGAGTCCACGATCTGCTGCAGTGGAGTTCAGATCAAGACAAATGGGCCGGGGTTAAAAGCATAAGCGTGCTCGGAGGCAGAGGCGGCTTTGTCTCTCAAGAGTCACACGATCGTCTCAGGCCGCCATGAAAAACATCAACTCCACAAACGATGAGCAAACTATACCAAAAGCATGACGTCAGCACTATGTCTTTGTGGGGGTGGTGGGGGTCACTTTCGATGAGATGGCTTCCCCATTCATTGGAAGAAGCTCTCATTTTACCACTGCCCCAGAGCCACGTATATATTTACAGATTTCCAGCAACGAGTTCCAAACATAGCACTTGTCCAAGCCTGAAGAGTGAGAAAGATCTGATGCCAAGAATAGGACTCAGGAACCGCTAATGCCATTGAGGTACTGTACTGTGTGTGTAGATGTGCACGTATATTTTTACATTTTAGATAATCAAATGAGATAAAAAGTTACCTTAAGGATGTTGTTGCCAATCTCAAAATAGCAAACAGAAATCAACAGGGAGCTATGAGTCTATCTTTCCATTTTCTACAGTAAACTGCTTATGCTGTTCGGGGGTCACATGGAGTTGGAGCCGAGCTCACAGCTAACTTCAAAACAAAGGCAAAGTACACCCTGGACTGGTCGCTTGTCAATCCAAGGGCGCTGAGTGCTGTACGTTGGCTAATACTAGTCCAAAGCGTATCGATCAAGCCACACGGTTAAGATGTGAGCAGCACAGGTATAACTGACACTGTAATTTTTATTTTATTTTTTTAAATGTATGAGATAATGAAAGTACAAACAATCTGCTCCGAAGTTAAGTTTTGTCCATCATAAAACCTTTGAGTAAAATGTTAACATTCTTAAGTCATACAAGTAAAAATAAGTAAAAACACTTTTAGATACATTTCATTAGTCAACATTAAAGGTAGCATTTGCAGCCCCCCCCCCCCCCTCATTTTATGCATTTAATTTAATTTCACCATGTTGGGGAAGGGGCAGCTCGGTGGTGTACCCCGCCTCTTGCCCAGAGTCAGCCAAGTATGGCTGTGGGGGAAAAAACAAAAAATATATCGGCTAACACGTCTAATCGACCCAAAAAAAATTGGTCGATGCAAAAATTTCTCCCTCAAGCCAATAAAAAATATCAATGAAAGCATATTTGCGCCGCCCTGAACCAATCTGTGTCGCCCGGAACCATTTGGCCACTGTCCATGTTTACCGCACAGACTTTCAACACACTGTTCTACCAGTGAAAAACATGGCCAAAAATGAAAAAGGAGCATCTGTGAGTCATATTAAGAAACTATTAGATGTGAAATATACATATAACATGACATATGAGTGAGCTTAATGGCAGTTATTATTTATTTTGCGATTTTATTTGCGACCCATTGACTTCACCAGACTGTTTCATTCTTGATTTGAAATTCTCTTCTCGGCCTTTACTGCAGCCTCTTTCAGTTGTTGTTTGTTTCTGTTCCTCTTAAAGAAGAAGTTACAGGTCTGTGAAAGCCGGAAATCTTGCTTATTTGTAGGTGACCAAATACATATTTTCCACCATAATTCACTAATAAATTCTTTAAAAATATTTTATATATTATTAATAATAAATATAATATTTTTGTCGAGACTCAAGAGACAAGGGGCCCAAGGGCCCCCCAACAGTTCTCAGGAGGCAGGCTGGCATCAGTTTCAGTTTCTGTATTGTGTTTCTATCATTCAAAAGTTGGCTGATTAAAACAATGCCAAACGTTTGATTGTTTAAGTTCAACTACTAACTGTGGGGGTTCAGTATCTTGTATCAAGGACACTTTGATAGGGCTGCATGGGAACTTGGGCTCAGGAGCTTGAGTGTCTGTCTGGTACAATTGAAGCAGGGAGAACAAAAATGAAGATTTCAGTCAGTCAGTCAGTCAGTCAGTATGACATCATGCGAATCCGGTGCAGAATGTGTCTGGGTTTCTCCTGCACTTTTGAAAAGCACTCTGCTGATTTCAATGTGTCCAAGTTTGTTTAGGACTATGGGAGAACCCTGGCAGCAGAACTGCTGATGAGTCGCACCGCTGCTCCTCTTGTCAGTCACTACAGGGAGGAGACAAGGAGGAAGCTGAGTAATTGAGGATAAGAGGACTCTGGAGCGTACAGGACACACTGGTATGTGGTTTGGATTCTACATAGAGAGGATGGAAATTGCAGACCAAAAAGGCTTCTTTTTTTTAATTAATGCCACTCTATACACCCCCCTTCTTCCTATTGAGCTTTATTCCACCCCTCTTTCCAGCATGTATTCATCCTCCTTTATTTTATTGCTCATTTTGGAGCCCTTCCATCAAGCTAATTTGAGCTTTCTTCCTTATTTTGCAAGCCTTTCTATCCGGTGCCCCCCATTGCATGCCTCTCTCACAACTTGAACGCCCTTTCCTCCCCTCGGGTCCCTCCAAGCGCAATGTTTTCCAACTCTGTTCTTTCAGTACATGTTGTGCAAGAGTAAGTGTTGGCATTGCATACTATAATGGAATTCAAGTTCTGAGAAGTTTTTTTCTTTCTTCTTTTGCTTTTTACCATGCAGCACTTTGTCTGAAGGTGTTTTATTGAAGCTAAGGAAAACAAAGTCTTTTCTCTGTTTATCCCACACAAAAACAAAAATCATGACAGACTCCTGTGCCCTGGCCGCTCAAATCCCACACAGGGTTTCCAGGAATACTTTTCACAAGCACAAACATTGAACTGCGGTCAAAGAAACTTGAGTGCATCATGCAATCGTTACCAGCTTTAGAAGTAAACCATATTTCTGTGTGCCCAAGTTCCCCAGTGCTTTTATTGACAGGAAACACACTTTGTGTGCCACATTCAACACCCCTTGCTCTATTGCCCAAAAATATATAAACCTAGGAAACCACATACATATGTTGCCTGCACAATTTAATGTACACAAGGGGGCACCGTCAAGTCACCAAGAACCCAGTGTACCGAGCAAAGTGTGGCATGTGCACACACTGGATACAGTTAGAGGCACAGTATATGTGACACTTAGTGGAGCAGTATGAAAGGGTCTACTGTATATGTATGGCCAGGCTGGACGACGCCACGAGTGGGTCAGTCTTGACGATGAGCATCCTTCATTTGTAGCTTAAACCACGGGAACCCAGCCTCAAATAAACATCTTTCCTTCGACAACTCTGTATTTTGTTGCCCAAACTGTAAAACGTTGAAAGTTGCGCAAGACATACTTTTATACAGATTTTTAGGTCATTTTTAATTTGCATTTGCCCGAATACAGTCCAAAGATGCTCAAACACTCTGATCTTTAAAGTCACTGTATCTCATCTTTGTCAGTCATTACACTTGTGTAAAAACTTAGCGTGCTAGCAGCTAGCGGGAGAGAAGGATAGAGGAGGAGGGGTGAGAGAGGGCGGGAGCGAGAGAGCGAGAGAGAGAGAGAGAGAGAGAGAGAAAAGGGGATGGGGACAGAGGGATTTGAGTGCCGTCTAGTGTTGAAAAGGGACAACGCACAACGTATGAAGGAAAAACAAATACAATAGGAATTACACGAGATGTGGGAGGAAATCAAATTGATGTGCGTGATATTTCATACTTTTCCGATTACAATGCTCTTGAGAAGCTATAAAATAAAAAGAGAATGATTACTATTGATGATAGTTTCTCTCTCTAGCTGCTGGTGGACTGGGACCACCAGGTCAATACTGCAGCCTCTTGATACGGTCATGTGAGCCATGACCGGAAAGAGCCTACGTACAGCCTGCGAGGCATCATTATGCAACAACAATCTAATTTCATGCTCACTGGTTCATTTTCTCTACATTCCTCCTCCATCTATTCTTTCAAGCTGGTATCTAGTGCGCTTCCTCAAGAGACTAGATCCCTTTTATTGCTGATTTACTTTAACAGAGTAAAGACAGAACACATACAGTGGGTACGGAAAGTATTCAGACCCCCTTAAATTTTTCACTCTTTGTTATCTTGCAGCCATTTGCTAAAATCATTTAAGTTCATTTTTTCCTGATTAATGTACACACAGCACCCCATATTGACAGAAAAAAAAAACGGAATTGTTGACATTTTTGCAGATTTATTAAAAAAGAAAAACTGAAATATCCCACAGCCATAAGTATTCAGACCCTTTGCTCAGTATTTAGTAGAAGCACCCTTTTGAGCCAATACCCCCATGAGTCTTTTTGGGACTGATGCAACATTAATTTTTTTCACACCTGGATTTTGGGATCCTCTGCCATTCCTACTTACAAATCCTTTCCAGTTCCGTCAGGTTGGATGGTGAATGTTGGTGGGCAGCCATTTTCAGGTCTCTCCAGAGATTCTCAATTGGGTTTAAGTCAGGGCTCTGGCTGGGCCATTCAAGAACCATCTCAAGGATGATCAGAAGAAATGGACAGCAACCGAGTTAAACATATGACTTTCACAGCAAAGGGTCTGAATACTTATGGCTATGTGATATTGCAGTTTTTCTTTTTTAATAAATCTGCAAAAAACAACAACAATTGTTTTTTTCTGTCAATATGGGGTGCTGTGTGTACATTAATTAGGAAAAAAATGAACTTAAATGATTATTAGCAAATGGCTGCAATATAACAAAGAGTGAAAACTATAAGGGGGTCTGAATACTTTCCGTACCCACTGTACATTACAGTCTCCAACAACAACAGCACTCATATGAATCAAACCATGACGGTTACCTACAATGGCTGCCAGGTTAGTATCAGTCTACTGTACAGTATTCCATTAAAGTAAAGCAAAATTGAGATATCGGGCGCCTCTTGTGGTATGTGCACTGCATTATGTTGATGTTGATAAGCTTATCCTGTGCTTGTGTCATATGAATTTGGAGCATTAAACATGATAACAGATACAAATGTATTGTAGGAGAAGATACTTTTCTTTAAAGCTATTATCACTGACTATAAACCTAAAAACACACGACTTAAGGGCATTTCAATAACAAACTCACTTCTGTTTAGAGAGGCCTATTTCCAAGGGCTGCGCATTTTTTGGATTATCAAGCAAAAAGAAATTTGGGAGTAACATTATTAAACTGAAGGGGTACCACTGTTGAGATTACTATTCATGTCATCCACAACTCAGTTGCAGTACTGTACAAGCTGGTTCCTCTTCTATAAACCGTAGATGTGGATAACCTTAAATTCTAAAAGGATGCAAAAATAGGCACTGACGGATTGAACTTAATTGAAGGTACTTCACATTTTGAGACAGGTTTGTATGAATACCAAAAAAACATGCAATGAGCCAATACAGCACATCCTGGCTTATGATTTTGTAGACGATTTCAAACTTCCTGGCTCCCATGAATACTGACACATGGATGCACAAGCGTACACATTTCTGGATTGCTAACACTAGTGGTTATGCAACAGTTACGTGTGAGTACACAGTCAAGCCTCGGTGCAATGCAGAGCTGTGAAGAATCAGTGACCTCTACGCAACATTGACCCCAGCGCTCCTCAATTTCAGCTAATAATGACGCAATCCACACAGACAACTCCACAAGTGGAGCTTCAGTAAGGTTTGTGTATAGTAAAGAAAATGCAATTCACTTGCTTTGAGCAATATTAAGAACCAGTGCAAGAATGCAAGTGTGTTAAAGTCTCGTTTAAACTGAAGATGTTTTGAGCTATTTGTTTTTAATTTCTGTAAAAAGCACATCATAACAAAGCCCACGCTGGCAGCCTAACCCCTGCATAGTTGTTTTTAGAGATAGGGAACAGAACAGCAGCCAACAGAGCTGCACAAGTCAAGCTTCAGTGACAACATGGCTCCCACAGAGATCCACGAGCACAGCAAGCAACAGACCAAGACGCTTGTGGTATGAGCCAAAAGCTCACGCTGCTGCATTCTGATAAAGCCAGCTCAGTGACAGACGGTTGTCGAGGGAAGGCAGCACTTCCTGTGCTTGCATTTGGCTTCAGTGAGTGACAAAGACTTCCTGCGAACAATGAGGAGGGAAGAGTGTTTGTTACAGTGCGGGCCGATGAGCGAGTGGGTGCACACACAGTCAAACATGAGGTCATCTGCAAACAAGAGGATGCAGGTGTACATGAAGAATACACCCAGAACAAAAGCATTAGCTGCTTGCAGACAGATGACAAACTGTAACAATCTCAAGTAGAGCATGAAAGGGAAAGAAGGCAGGTCTGTAATCTACGATGCGTTCAACTTTCCAACCTCCAACATTGATGTGTACCACAGGGTGCGCGAACCTAAACCTAGCTGAAAACAGAAGTCGGTTTGTATTTATTACACAAATCCAGTTATTTGTGCTCTGCAGATTTGCTTCCCATCGCGAGTCGAGCTCAGAGACGCACATGAACTCAGTAGAGCGGACCAAACCTCTGACCTGCTGCTGTTACCTGCCGACATTTGACGAATGTGGAGACTGTCGCTCACTTGTTTGCGCCCTCATGCTGACAAGAGAGGTGGGGAAAAACTAAAACATGCAATCCAAAGCACCAGAGAGTTAGCACGTAAGGTTTTCTTTACTTTGTGTATGTCCTCCTACTTCTTGACACCAGTATTAACGGGAAGGCTGTGAAGGAAACTGAGACAACAATTTGGTGAGAACATACTTTTAGCACAATTGGGGAAAGTCCAAAAGATGCACCTGAACAGACAAAATAAGAACAGTTGTATTTCTTAGCTGCCACTACATAACCTATCAAGATATCTGTCAGAAGTCACCGAACTGGAAGTGCAACATCCTTTTAACTGCTGAGCATTTCTTAATGGTTATATTTTCAGAACAATCCAGAGGGAACATCAGCAGCACTTTTTAGTGAGTTTGACTTGGTTAAGGTAAGCACAATAATGTCTTGCCCAGTACTTCTTGCAAGTCCTTTTCAAAGAAGCTCAACAGAACTAGTGGTGTTCATTGAGTGATGCCCAGACACGGAGAGAAGGCCCGGATGAACGAAATGGTAGTTTAGCAGAGGATAGTCGGAGGTCAAGAGCCATTGGTCCCTTCCGAGAACTTCTCTCTCCAAGCGCTCTTTATGTAAGCTAATCTCTTCCATCTCACTTGGCCTCATTTAGCCAGCTCACAGACGATAATAAATCAGCAGCACACTCCCCAGTGTGTAGAGCCTGCCCAGCATGGCATGCTCACATCCACTGAAATGTGCAAACCCTATACCTAACGTGTCAACTCAGTGGGGTTTTATATATATATATAAACTTTTTTTTTTTTTAAATCACGATTTTTTTTTATACGGTTTGATCTCGATTATTATCACAATTTTTTATATATTTTAAAAACTTTTAAAGCCAGTTTTAAAGCACCCGTACGCAAAAATACAGAAGCTAGAGATTAGTTCCAAATTTTATTCACACCTTTGCGTGACAGCACTCCTATAGTCAATATTAAACTTTAAACCGATCTGATCGGCTTGATTGGTAAGAGCAGATAATTAGCATTTTATGCTGATCGGCTTTAATGTCATAATTCGCCGATCCGAACAATGACGTCATTGATCGGCTCCCCAAAAGACTACTTTACTCTGCGTCGCCATCGTGTACAATATATTTGAATCCAAAAGCTTGTTTGGTGGTGGTCACTGGTGATCGGGAGAGGACTTTCATTCAAGGATTGCTTGAGGTATGTTCACATACGTTTAATACGATACGCCTGGCAAGCAGCCAACAAAATGTTATGTAGCCTAGCAAGCTAGTGCGAGCACTAACGGTTGTACGCAAACATGCCGGCGTTGTCGAATCATGCTCTAAAGCACAGGTGTCAAACTCATGGCCGGGGTGCCAGATCCGGCCCGCCGCATCATTTCATATGGTCCGCGAAAGCAAATCATTTGCGTCGACTTCATCTCTTGCTAAAATACCAATCAACATACCAAAGTATATACAGTAAATGAACAAGTCATTTAAATAGACACATGGCCCGTGTGATGACGGCTGAGTTGGACCTGGATTTCGCTACGGACCAGGCCAGCCGAGGAGGCGCAGTTTCTGTTTACTCCCACAATTGGCAACTGGAAGTGGAGCAGGAAAACGATCATATAATCACACAGCTCTACTGCTTTTTTAAACCCTGGAAAGCATTAATTGGGTCAAGGTGTGGAGAGTGCACCATATAAATTCATTAATATAAATTTCAGATTATTCGCATATAATCGCAACATGCAAACAGATGATACTCCCCAGTGTACGTCCATGTAAAGTGTTAGATTTATCTTTGTTCACACACACAACACACTTGCTTGCACACACGCACGCACGCACACACACACTTCCTTAAGGGGATATCAGAGGCTTTATGGGGGTTAAATACTTCGTTGTATGTTTTTGTGTGGAGTCAAGTCCAGCTTTAAGCTTCTTTCCCTCACAGCTGAGAAGCCTAGTCAGCAAGTCCCATACAGTCACCCAATCCCAGCAGCGGAAACCAGCTGACCTTCTCGCTGCCTTCCGAACAAGTCAAACATCCTTAAAACATGTCAGTGTTCCTCCTCCATATCCCTTTGTACATCCGAGGCCAAGTGTAAAACTGATGTCCACGAGACATTGGGATAAATGTTAACATAGTTTTGGTATTTGGGCTAGGTTAAGGTTTGGCAATCTCAGCCACGGTCTGAACAATAGAACACAGAGCTGCCAATCTATAGAAATTCACAATTTGTCAAAATCTGTCTGAAAGTCCCCAATTTAAAAAATGTTTAACAACATTATTGCCTGACAGTTACTGCAGTATATTATTTAATAGGATATAAATAATTCTGTATACTGTTAAATTGCATGACATAATTATTACTCTATAATCATAATCTTTAATAAATTGTGGCTTCAGTATTTGTTATTTTATAAACTAAAAAAAATGAGTCACAGGAGTGACATCACCAAGATATGAGTATAAAAGCAGTTGAAATGGTAAAGAATTTTAAAAGTGTTGCGATGAATCCCTTTTTAGATAGTCCTAAAGAAGGATTTCAAGGACAATATAGCTCAGGAGAATTTTATCAAATTCACACTTTTTAGTTGACAAACAATATTCAAGATCTTAGGTGGTAAATATTAGTAGGCTAACAAAAGTACAGTGCCACAACTTTCTCCCTTCGTGTGATGGTGACAGGAAGCTTAGGTAATGCGCTGAGCGTATGGAAAGGTCAGATCCATAATGGGGAGCTTCTGTGTGCTACCCACCAGTGCTCGCTAGAATACTCCCAAAATACATTCAAGGTATTAAGCTGTATGAAGCTTGGTCTCATGTGACATCTTTTAAAACTGACACAAACCATACCTAATTGGCTAAGTTTCTTAGCAGACAAAAAGATGTAAGGAAGGACAAAATCATGCAATCGGGACCCCGCAAAAAAAACTTAAGGACCTTCTACTTCCTGTGCAATGCTGCTAAACAGGAAGTGCACAATAGGAAACAGGTCAAGAGTAGCTCATTCACTCCCTCCTCAGCAGAACGCCTTCAGTAGGACGATTTAGATCATTAACTGCAGTCGTACATTTTCTCTCACTTTTTTAATGCCATTCATTTTGCTCAAACTCCCTGTAATCCCATTTAGAGTGGGTATGTGGGGTAATTATAAACATGCATACAACCGCCAACATGTTCACTTAAACACGCATGCTGAAAGAAGTACTTAACAGCCAAAGGAAAGGGGGAGGCAATAATGATTAAACATTAAGTAAGCATACCAGAAATTAAGTGTGTGGGGAGGGAGGGGGGTCAATGTGTACAGCCTCAAGAATTGCAATGAACTTTCTGAGGCCCGAGCACTCTTGAAGTGTGTGAGCACGAGTATGTGTGCCTTGGACTCGCCTGCCCTGATGCACCACAGAGATCTCTAATCCAATTACACTTCAGACCAGCCTTGCGGCCTAGCTCCAGCCACCAAGGGCAAATCTATCGTGAGCTTATAAACAGTGCTAACAGCCTGCTGGCTATGCACACATCCAGCAGCTCAGCCGAGGCCTAGTTGTCAAAGGATAGCCATGGCTATGTGGAAAGAGTGATCAAAAATCATTTTTAGATGTACAAAAATCCTAAAATCTTATTTTTAGCTCATTTTTACATATACAGTATGTCCAGCAAGGTCAGTTTTTTTTTTCCCTGCCTGGCATACGGCTCATTTGTCTGTGTGTCTGGCAGCCGGGGCCCCTGCAGTTAAATCTCCCCATGTCCTCTATTGCAGACCTCTGCTGTTTCCGATCTACCGGTAACTCTTTGACCTATGCTGCCGCTTCCTCATCTATCTCCATATCTCACCTATTGCCTGAGCTGGACTATCATTTGCCTCATACCCTCTTCTCTCTCTTCATCTACATTCAATTTTTTTTCGTTTCCACCTTATCAGCATCACCCTCTCTCTGTCTTGCGCCAATACACCTGTTAAAAGTAGCCATTAAATGACAGCGTTCAATTTCACTACCTTTAGTTGGAGCCGAGACGAAAATGATGATAGATATGGGAAGCATGCCCCAAAAATCAGGAGTCATTGTAATGTGGGAATATATGAAGAGACATTTTTTGTTTATGGTTTAACCCTGAACACGTGAGTTCTTGTGTTGGTCAGTGACTCCAAATGTGGGCAGGGTACAATGAAATCTCAAGAGTATCAATGTATTCTAGAGAGAAATGTGCTGCCCAGTGTCAGAAAGCTTGGTCTCAGTCACAAGTCATGGGTCTTGCAACAGGATAATGACCCAGAAATACACAGATAAAAACACCCAAGAATGGCTAAGAGCAAAACACTGGACTATTCTGAAGTAGACTTCTATGAGCCCTGATCTAAATCCTGAAACATGAAGTCTGGACAAAGCACCCTGGAAACCTGAGACAACTGGAGCAGTTTTCTCATGAAGAGTTGGCTAAAAGCTGAGAGGTGCAGAAGTCTAATTGAAAGTTACAAAAATTGCATGATTGCAGGGATTGCCTCAAAAGGTTGTGCAAGAAAATATTAAGTTAAGGGTACCATCATTGTTGTCCAGGCCTGTTTCATGAGTATGTTTTTTTCAAATACCGGTAATTCTATTGGTATTACTTTTGGCAGATTCAAGTTATTTTCTTTTATTAACAGAGGGGTACGAACAATTTTATCCTTGTGAGTATGTGCATCATATGACACTGATTTAATCACTTGAGCTTTGATTTAGGAGAGTAATGATTCGATCAGTGTTCTCCAACCTTTGTTGCTCACTCATCGGTCCCAAAAATCCTGAGTGTGTAAAGGCTACTACCTAAACACAAGTGTGGCTAGGGGATTTTTGTACTGTTTAGCCACATTGGCTAAAAGAGGTTTCATAACCCAGTGCCAAACCTGATTAAGTAAACCATCCATAAAGACACAGGTGATGCAAAGCAAGCTAAGGGTTCATTCAGACTGAGATTGGTTAGGGCTGGGTGGCCCGGAGCTCACTCCACTGAGCTGCTGCACTTTCCATTCTCTCTCGCTCTTAGTGCAGCATTACCGAGCCATCACTCAAAATCAAGGGAATTAAACATCTGTCAAAGCCTGCCCACTTCACCAGGCAGGAAAAGACACAGGCGTAGCGCATCTGCCTGGTGAAGTATGAAACTAGACAAACAAGGTCCTTCGGCTTAGAAATAATGCTCACTCTGAGTAGCGTCTGACTTGCAAACAAATTGTGACAAATGCAAAAATAAAAACAATGGTTATTAAAGCACACTACCCCCGCGCTGCCCTTGCACAGAAAACATTTGTCACATATCGTGAACTTCAACATCATCTTTCTTTATCCTGCCACCATTAGAGAAGTGTCGCTACCAGCTCCAATCGATTCCCGCAGGAGCTTCCTGCTTTCTCGTAAACTGCTCCACCCCTTCTTCCAGCACCTGCTAATGTCTCCAATATTACTTAAGATACCTCATCAAATACTCCAATCCGATCTAAACATCTACCATGCTAGCTTTCTTTCCGCCATTATTATTTGTCCATTCTTCCTTCATACAGTACCTCCACAGGTAGGCCTGTCACGATAATTACAATATCGACTTCTCGTTCGATAAATAAAATGGACACGATAGTTTTTCCAGAGTCGATAAACTGTCATTGTTGTGGCGAGCCAGCGTGCGAATAACACCGTGAGCCGACAGTGTTGGACTGCTGAGTCATTAGCCGGTAGTGTGCTTGTGGAACGCCAGCAGACTGTTACACTCTTGCTGGTGTTGGCTCCATCCAGTACTCCACAGCCTTGCTCCACATGCAGTGCGTGGATTCACACAGTAGAAACACTTAAGGGAAATAGAACTCTCTGTTTTCGCAAGCTAACAAGCTAGCCTGCGAGCTAACAAGTTGAAGCAAAACAGCTCGCTCCACTGTGGCAAACGATATTAATAAAAAAAAAATTAAATTCCTTCGCTCCGCGTTGTGTATTAGTCCCAAATTAACACAACAGGGGAATCTTAACTGTTTATTCAGCATAACCCCCAGTGGCACACGTTATTCGGCCAGTAGTTGACGACAGCGAATGTCAACGTATATTTGATTGACAGGTGCAGGGCTCGCCTTCAACGGACGAACCACACAGAAGCATGTGTTACAACAGCGTGGCTTCGTAGTAAAAGAGTGCGGGCACTAGACTGGCGCAAAATGTGAAAATGTGTGGCGCATTGTGAAGCGTAAAACGGAGACGCCGGACTGTTGAACAGCTGAAGCTGTACATCAAGCAAGAATGGGAAAGAATTCCATCTACAAAGCTTCAACAATGAGTGTCCTCAGTTCCCAAACGTTTATTGAATGTTGTTAAAAGAAAAGGTGATGTAACACAGTGGTAAACATGACCCTGACCCAGCTTTTTTGGAACGTGTTGCAGCTATAAAATTCTAAGTTAATGATTATTTGCTAAAAACAATAAAGTTTATCAGTTTGAACATTAAATATCTTGTCTTTGTAGTGTACTCAATTCAATATAGGTTGAACATGATTTGCAAATCATTGTATTCTGTTTTTATTTGTTTAACACAATGTCCCAACTTCATTGGAATTGGGGTTGTATGTTCATTTTTAAAAACGCTTGATAAAAACAACTCAGAAGTAGTTCAAAACAAGATCTCTGTTGCATCCGAGCTCCGTCGGAACCCAGCATATTACGCCCTGTGTAAACGATGACGTCACCACGTATTTACGTCAAGACGAACCAAGCACCCACAGAGCTTTTCCCAGCTCTACACCAAATGCCGAAAATTTACTTCTCAACAGTTTGGCAAAAGGAATAGTCCACCTGGCAAAAGGAATAGTCCACCCCTGTGAAATCGAATGAAATTTCATTCAGATTCGGCCTGTTTATTAGGATTGCGATTTTTATATGGACCACTTTCATTTGGTTTGGGCTTCAAAACCGATTATACTAGGAATAGAAGACTCCATGTAAACCAGGCTAGTCTTGCAGCTCTTTATTCTTTATTGCAGACCGAGATCATATCACAGAGTAAAGAAAAACTATTTAAAGAAAAGCTATTTAATAGAGAAACAAGAAGGGAAATTACATTAACAACAACAATAATAATAATAATAATAACAATAACAAAGCAATAAAATAAATAATAAATAACATGGGTCAGCCTAATTTTTCATGATTTCAGAGGCATGTAAA
This sequence comes from Phyllopteryx taeniolatus, assembly GCF_024500385.1. NCBI lineage: Eukaryota > Metazoa > Chordata > Actinopteri > Syngnathiformes > Syngnathidae > Phyllopteryx > Phyllopteryx taeniolatus. The sequence continues at coordinate 9,000,482 of NC_084506.1, forward strand.
AAAAACAATATCATTTATCTTGGTATTTTTTGGGAACTATATTATCTTAAAAATATTGTTATCGTGACCGGCCTATCCACAGGTTTTGACACAGTTAATATAGTCAAAATACCAGTAGGAAATATACAGTTAAAGATTTTTTTTTTATGGCAATGGTTTGAATATGCAACAGACTTACATTATTGTATAAGGGACCATTTTTTTAAATCCTACTAAATTGGGATGATCAGCATCCCGAACAAGATTGTGTTTGACCTTCAGGGTTCCACTGTATAATGAAAGTGAACCTCCTCAAATTGAATGTATTGAGCAAGTATTTGGGTCAGTACACAACATAAGTCTTCAACAGGCAGTCAGAAACCAGCTGTCAACACTTCAAATATGCCATCAGCCTTTATCAGCAGACACGCAACATGACATGAATTCCCAACATGCTGGACAGACAGTAAGTATGACTGTTTGAAAGTTTGAGCATCACACAAGATATGGACTTTGAGAAGGAAATGGTGTCAGTGTTTATTATTTTTCACAGTGATCATCCACTGGACCAGGGGTGTCAAACTCAATCGCACAGGGGGCCAAAACTCAAAGCGGTTTGTACATTAATATGAACCGAAACAGACAATGTGCAATATTATTCCCAAATTAATCCTAAACATAACAAATCTTAAAATTACTTGCATAAAATATCTCAAATTTATACCAATAAAAGAAACGTGAGCGTGCTGCAAAATAAAAGAAAGAAAACAAAGACAAATTTTGTATTTCAAGAAAAGTTTAAATAATCCATCCATTTTCTGTACAGTTTATCGTCACGAGGGTCGCGGGCGTGCTGGAGCCTATCCCAGCTATCTTCGGGCGAGAGGCGGGGTACACCCTGAACTAGTCGCCAGCCAATCGCAGGGCACATACAACCATTCGCGCTCACATTCACACCTACAGGCAATTTAGAGTCCTCAATTAACCTACCACGCATGTGTTTGGATGTGGAAGGATTTGAACCCCGGTCCTCAGAACTGTAAGGCAGATGTGCTAACCAGTCGTCCACCGCGCCGCCTAGATTTAAATAATAAAATACAAATGTCAAGTTTCTTTGCTCTTATGCTATTTTGTCAGCTGCTTTTAAGCTGCTTGGCATCTTGTCTTCGATTCTCAGGAAGGACTGTAGGTGGTCATCAGTGAGGCTACTCCTATGTGATGTTTTGAGAACAGTTGCTCACACAGATTTGTGCTGTGCTGATAAATGTTTAAAGACTACATTACCCAGAAACCTTACTGAAGAATATCTAACCTAGTGATTCCCAACCAGTGTGCTGTGGTACTTTGGATGGCACGAGAGATCAACTGATGTGCTGTGGGAATCGTCCAGTTTATAAATACAATAATTTATCAATTTCTTTTTCTATGCCAGCAACGGCAATAGTGACAAGCAAAACAATTCAATGCTTCTCCAATTGATGGTACTTTCCGTACCTACTGTACTAGTCCCGCTGGCAAGCCCTAAAATTCAGTGAGTTACTGAAGGAGGTGAATGGGTGTCAAAATACATTCATCACTTTTTGCCTTTTACAACTCGAGACAAGTCGCTGCAACGCAAGAATTAGAATCCCAAACGTCCAAAACAAGCAGCTAAGCTTGGTAAGAAGAGTACAACTGACCTTTTATTACCACAAAAATAATCTATATTTTTTTTGTGATATCTAAAATGCACAAGACATGAATGAGAATGGCACTAGTGTGAACTAGCTCATATTGTGGCTGCATGTGAATTTTATCTCTCAGCCAAAACATCACATGGTGTAAAAGCAGCCCAGACAGCAGTCCGCCACTCCTCTCTGCCCTGCCCTGCCCTGACTGCGTGCAAACAAAACAAACAAATAACACTGCTGATCGACTGACTTGGACAGTTCATTTCTATTTTGTGCAATGTACTTGTACGTGTAGAGGAAGTACGTGTAAGAAGAAGAAATGTAATTACATCTTCTCTTGCATGCTATATATATTACATATTTATATTTCCTATCAATTTCACCATTGTGGGAGTAATAAAGGTTAATTTATCTTACACACATTTATTATTTATAATAATAATATACTTTTAACCTGCCCACATTCTGAAGTGACGTACGCAGTGACGTACGATACGATTATACGATACGCTTTTGAAATTAACAGCAGCGATAAATAAACAACCAATTATTTTTGAGAGCACAGATTTCTCACCAGGGAAAAAATGTTTGCCCTTAAACATTTGTTAATACCTGTGTGGCAGCTGATGCTTTTCAAAGGTCATTTCCCCTGAAAGACTGTTTGTGCATAATTATAAGTATTTATCTAACTCGTTTACCCTGCCAGGGTAGGGTACAAATTTAATGGTGTGCACCCTGGTCTTAAGGAGCACTCCTTTCCCCCCCTCCCCCCAATATCTGGAACAATCAGTGTTACGGCTGTAATGAGTCAACGTTAAGTGATTTCCGTGACAAAATACGGACGTTCCGTCACATTTAGCAGCTCTGCTTTTAGCTATGGGGGAGCCTAAATGATGTTGTGTATTGCAGGAAACCGACCACACTGGTAGCCCTTAGACGTGAAATTGAAAATGCATCCGCAGCAATCAATTGGTTTCCAAAGCAGTAGTTACCCGTACACATACATTTCTGGAAGCAAATGGCCACCACTTTGAGCACCTCTTGCATTAGTTGAGGCCAAAGCTAAATTGTATTAATCTCGTGATGTCTGAATAAATGTGGTATTAAAATATTTATGCTAGTTATCCTATCCCTGATGTGTGTATACATTTTTTTGGGATGACTCTAGTTCTGGGAACTATTTCATTCAATCACGTAGGTTTACCAAGCTTTACATTGCTCTATTATCGGCTGTCGGATGCCGATATCCGCCAAAATACTGAATATCGGTGCGGATAATCAGCCCGGCCGATAATCGGTATATTCCCAGCAAAGGTATAAGTGGAATTTTGTGGCTTTATTTTGTCCCATTGTGATACTTAAATTTTACTCTATTGATTTTTGGACATACAGTAGTTATGTTCATCCTCAGGTTCTTAATGCGTTGAAGGGCACTTTAAACATAAGCATGTGGAGTTATGTTTTCAAAGGCTATTTTTCTAACCTACAGTCTTTGTTTTTAACTTCTATCATGAGTGGTGTTCGGGTCCCAGGGTGACAACAGTTGAGAACCACTGGCAGCCTGAGAAGGAGCACCTTGCACTCGGGCTATAAACTCAGCTGTGCATAACAGCCTAAGCAGGACGCTGCTAATGTTAGCCACTTTGCTTTGCTGTCATTGCTATAAATACGCAACCCTTGCTGCAGACTGTCCTCGGCGAAGACAAGACCTAATGTGGGTGTTGTCGTTTTAGGGCAGACGGCAACACGCTGCAAAGACACGTAAATAAAAACTGTAGCTCCTTGGTTAAATCGGTTTCTCATTGCAGGTGAAGCCCGCTTGCCAGCTTAACTATAGAGCTAGCCTCACCGGGCTCGGCTAAGCTAAGCGACATCATACATTTAAGGCAAAATGTAGGAGTATTCAACACGACAGTATACGGGAATTGTGACAAATTAAGGCGGCGACAATCCCAAAGTGTCACTAATAAAAAAAAATAGTGGGCAGGTGACCTGTCAAATGAAAGGAAGCGGTGTGTACTCACCCCATTAACCAGTCCATGGTGCTGTGTGGAGCTAGCGTAGCTAAGGCTAGCTAGCAGGGGATAACACCAGGAGTCGGAGGCGACCCCCCCCCCCCCCCCCCCCTTACTTTACCCGGCCGACTCCCTCGCTGCCCGGCTTGCCTTGCGCCGCCGAGTCCCGTCGCTCGCTCTCTCCGGGGGTCAGTTGACTCTCCCCCCCCCCCCCCCCCCAACCCCGGCCGCCCAGACAGAAAACGGCACTCACGCTCCGAGTGACCGTCCTCGTTGTGCTCCTTGAAGAGATACTCTCACCGGCAGCTCCTCGGCGAGGCAGCCTGGAAGTATTGAGCAACTTGGAGCCGGCGAGCAGAGCGGCTTTGATGCAAGGAGGGGATCCGGACCGGTGCGACGAATGAAGCAAGAAGGCTCGACTGCCGGGATGCCGCTGGGCCGAACCCGGTTACCACTGTCATGAAAGCTCGTATGAGTGCCGCTGTGTTATCTGACAGCTTGAAGGTCCAGTGAGGCTGCCGCTGCTCCTTGCCTGTGATGAGCCACTCTCACGGTGATGTCCGGAAGTAAACACAGAGCGAGCCGAGCCGAGCCGAGCCCAGCCGAGCCCAGCCGAGCCCAGCCGAACCGAGCCGAGCCGAGCCGAGCCGAGCCTCTCAGCCACTCGGACTCTATCGCTCCTGTGCGCGCGTCTGTGCAACGTTGAGGCAATAAAACGCTTGCATATGCATTGGATGCTTTGAAGCATACATTGCACGCGCTTATTCATTTGTGTGAATTACTTTTCTGTTATTTTTGTGTACTGGTTATGGGTTCTGTAAGTACGTGTAACCTTGTCATCATCTCGAGTCATTGTATCGATGGTGGAGTTGGACGTTGCAAATGGCTATTCCCTTTGAAAATACGTATAAATGCTGTGGCTTAGCTGAAATGCCAAAGAACACAATGAATGGTGGACTTTAATAATCCTAATGGGGGACATTGGGAAACAAATATGCCCCCTAGCGCCTGTGAGTATTTTAGGGATGACGTCAGGGCGATTCCGACTGGACTCTTTGGAAGTTGTATGAGCTGATGCCGTTACATCATTGTGCCGTATTCCTTTCAATAATGCTACATTGCAATTGCTGTCAATTGCCTTTGTGTCATGAAGTAAAATGGTTTGCCGAAGACACACAAAAAAATATCTATACAGGTATTTGTAATCATTGCTTTGTTCAGTTAAGAGTTTGATGTAGTTGATGCTGTATTTTGTCCAACTGATACATTTCTAGTCTTATTCAGTCCATTGTTTGCACAAAACTAACCATGAAAGTGATTTGATTCTCTCTTTCCTGCTGCAGTTGTCTCATTAAATGTGTGGGGGAAATAAAGTAACAAAAATGATACGCTGTATGCCTAATGGAGCCACTAATGTCTTTGTCTTTAGTGAGCTTCGTGTGGCATTTATCAGTGAAATGCCACTGGAGGCCTTATTGCTCCTTTGGAAGGCATCCATGTGCGCTGACCTCTCGCCGTAAAGCGGTGCAGGGGCCATGCACGTACAGTAACTCACAGCTAAATGGTCCTAAATGAGCTCACATACAGGCAGCCCTCCAAAAGAATAAACTGTGTTGTATGTCTTTGTCAGAAGGAAAAGGGCATCCACCTGCTCGACTTCCCTCAGCCAGATGAACAGCAACAGTTAAAAGCGCTTCGGTTCATCTAAAATGCACGTTTTGGGAACGTATACAAACCAAGTAGAATACGTCGGGCTTTTGTGTTGATTATTAAGTACAAGCATATTTACTAACGTGACTTATTTTGAGCTACAGTTCTTGTAAAGGTGTTATCGGAATATATCATAAAAAAATACATATTCCTATCCCATCTGACATGTCATTCAGAAGTGAGACTTATTGTAAAGGTGACATATTCACCTTGCCTTTCTTGAATTGGATTTCTTAACACTAGTCCTTTCTCGATTCATGTGAAAATCTGTCGACTTCATCACGATTCCTCTGCTCTGCAAAGGTAGTTCTGTACTCTGTGTTGCAAACAAAAAGCCTGTTGTTTGCACGCCACTTCCCTCGCCACTGAGGAGGAACTGAGCGTGCATCTGTGTTCTTCAAAGTGCACAAAACACCATTTCAAAAGTCCCAAAGTTGATGAAAGCATGATTTCAATTGCACAACAGAACATCCTGTTTGTTCTCCCCTGACCATCTCACTACAACACTTATCAGACTGATTAAGCTGTATAGTCATCATTAGCAAACCTCTTCATCCCCTCACTTCTATAAATAACAGCACCACATAGAGCACTGAGAAAAGAAGCCCTGGCAACAGGGGAGAGAGTGTGTCACACGATTGGCTCTTTGAGCACCCTGGTGGCCACCAATCAGGTCAACGAGGGGGCGCGGTTTCAGATATGATTGGCGTGGGGAAATAAATTCATTTGGAGTACTTCCATAGATAGCCACATGATGGCAGTGTGGTGTAATATGTGACTTGGGCGCTCATGTTGATCCGCCTAAACATTCTCATACAGCGTTTTGTTTTCATTTGTTTGATATTCATGGCCTGGTGTTTCTCATACAAATATCGAGAGTAATCGTCACTTTACTACTGAGTTCGTCCCCCCACCTGAACCGTCATTTTATCGTGGTGAAGGTGTATGTGTATCCCAATGATCCCAGGCCTTTACGCCCCTGGTAGGGTCACCCCTGGCAAACGGTGAGGGACCAGAGTCACCAGGCTCGAGCCGCTGCTCCTCCGCATCGAGAGGAGCCAGAAGAGGTGGGTCGGGCATCTGGTCAAGATGCCCCCCCCCCGGACGCCTCCCCGGTGAGGTGTTCCGGCCACGTACTACGTCCATGACTGCATTAAGTTTAACAACGAACAGTAGTGACGGATCAATGGCGTCTACGTTGCTCCAACTACCGAAATACGTGAGCAGCAGTACCCTTGATCGGCCGTGACGCTTTCGCTGAGCTTTGTTTACCAACTAAAACTGTTGTTCCGGAGGGCAGGGTGTCGCCACAGACGTGCTCACTGTGGGAAATGGAGCCGGCCTCCGGTCAGGTGCTCCTTTTCGCCAGTCGAGGTCACTTCCTGAAATCCATCTCGTCGTCAATAATGGGCCGTGCGGGAGTCGATAGTTCCCCCATGCCGCAACATCCAACTCGATGCAGCTGAAGAGAGAGCCTAAAGTTGTAGCATTCTTGTGGAGTACCGTCCAAATTGGATGAACGTCGTTCCATGAAATGTCTTGTCATTGCTGGGTCTCTGCCTTTTGGATTTTGACTGCCACAAATAAGAGGAATGCAGGTTCAATTTGGAATGATCAACCATGAAAAAAATATGATATGAAATATAATACTTTTGGATGCACATTCCACATTCCCATATATGTAAGATTCATCCATTCATCTATTTTCTGTACCGCTTATCCTCGCATTGCCTATAGGCAATTTCAAGTCCTCAATTAACCTAGCGTGCATGTTTTTGGAATGTGGGAGGGAACCGGAGTACCCGGAGAAATCCCACACAGGCCCGGGGAGAACATGCAAACTCCACACGGGCGAAGCTGGAATTGAACCCCGGTCCTCAGAAATGTGAGACAGATGTGCTGACCGCCATCTAAAACATTGGATGAAGTAAAAATTCCAACCGTGCAATTGGCTGGTGACAATTCCAGGGTGTACCTCGACTATTACCCAAAGTCAGCTGGGATAAGCTCCAGCTCACTCACAACCCTAAGAAGGACAAGTGCTTTGTACACTTTTCTTCATGTTGTAGCTCTATGGTTATCGTGACACTTTGCCTCTGCAATTTATAATGCCCTTCTGGGGTGGAATCCCCCGCGTAGTATATATATATATATATATACACACCCAAAAATCCCCCAAAAGCAAAACAAACATTTGTATTTAATCCATCAGACGCTGAGTGAATTGAAGTCTCGAATTGAAGATGTTCTGCAGTCTAGCAGGATGTCACACATCACGAGGAATTTACACAGACACATGCAACAATGGCTTCAACACCAAATTCGGGTTGAACGCTGAATCGTACAACTTGGGAGGCTTCAACTTCAAATTTGAATCTCGGAATTGCTCAAATGAGCATAGTCTAACAACGTTTGTCATTAGGAGAAGAAGTCAAAACTCTTTCAAATAGCAAAAGTATAGTTCTGAGTGGTCAGGCTTGAATTTGTGCCGGCTCATGCCGTCCAAGGTTGTTTGTCTTTCGTGGCAGACTTTTTGCGTGACTGCTCGTCACGCCGACTCAGACAGTGTGACACGCACATTTACACACTACAGATTCAATTGAGATGCTTTCCCCCCCCCCCCCCCCCCTTGTCAAAGAGTTTCTACGTCTGAAAGTCACCCGACGTGCACATGAACGTTCATGTAACGACTGATGTGATTTATTCCCGGCTGGCTGGCAGTGATGAGTGTTTTGGACATACTTGGCAAATAAAGATGATTCTGATTCTGATTCTGATTCTGATGAGTCAAACAGCCAATCGGCGGGCATGATAAAGGAGACACCCGACATGAATACCGGCATGAATAATACATGTTTGAAGATTGTGTTGAAACATTGCCGCTTAAACTGGCTTCTATTCCACTAGGGTATATGTAAATCAAACTGCATTGCTAAGGTAACACTTCTCACGCTGGTCCTGCACTTTTTGCGCTACGTGCTAATTGATGTCATCAAGCAGGCATATATTATGCATTCATTTGACAATATTAAGACATCTGGAAACTTTTTTTTGTGGAAATACCCCGAGGATGAAGAAGAGCAACGTGGTTCCACTGAAGCGCAGAATGTCCCGAGACACATTTTCAGAAACCGGCAGATAGCAACGCGCGCTTATTTAATTTCACGCTCGACGGGTGGGCAGGCACCCTGAGACCGAAGTTTTTGGAAAGCAAGCATTTTCCTAACAGCAGACCAGATGGTTTGGGGAATTCAAAAAGCCCTTCAAGGGCAGTCTCGTCTCCATATGTTTACCTTTAAAATGCCAAAGGGTCATAGTACTGATCCCTGTTCCAAGTCATCTACGTGTCCGTCAGGCGTCTTCGAAGGGGGACTCGCTTTACTTCAAATTTTGAAACTCGCGTGACAGTTCCAAATGTTACTGTAAATTCTTTTCATTCATTCCCTTTTTCCGCGCGGCTTCTCCTCACTCGGGTCACGGGCGTGCCGGAGCCTACGCAGGCTATCTTTGGGCGGGAGGCGGGGTACACCCGGAACCGGTTGCCAGCCAATCGCAGGGCGCATACAGAAAAAAAACGAACTTTTCAAACAGGCCATTTGGAGACTTCATCGAGCCGAACATGCATGTTTTGGAAAGGTGGCAACGTGGAAGGAAGCCAAAGTATCTTGAGCTGAGATTCAAACCCAGATCCCCAGAACTGCATTCCCAGATGTTTTGTGGAATTCCAAAAAGCGTTTTTGTTGCCCTTCAAATACTAACTGATGATTTGACTGGACATCATTTCCCCATATTAACATATACACAATATTGCGACCTGATCTCATCTAATCGATTAACACGATCATAATGGCTGTTTGCGTTATCCCGGTCTGTCCGTGTTGATTGGTCGCGGTGTGCGTCGTGTTGTTGTGCGTCCTCAGTCATGTCTGCGAGACTTTGCAGCACACTCGTCCCGGGGGAGAAGAGGTGGCTGGGAAGGCAGACAGGGGATGGAAAAGGAAAGCATCAGGAATGTTGCAACTATTGGGGCTTTTCCAAAAAGGGGAAGCAAAGCAATTATGCCTCTGGCACATCAAATGGCGAATAACACGTGGAACAGTCAAAACATGCTATTTGAATGCAGTGAATACACTCCGCCTTTGTCTTTCAAGCAGATCAGACATGATTCATTTCCAGCCAGAAGCGACTTGACAGAAATAGCCCGCATGTGGCTAAAGGCTCCCCCCCCCCCCCCCCAAAAAAAATGATAAGACAACGAGCACTTGTACTATGTCATCTACGGGTCATCTCAACTTCCAGAAGCAGATCCGATATGGCGTTCCCCTTCTGCATCGTGTGAACTCAATTCAATAATGTTTAAGGGCATGTCAACAAATGGACGACTGCTCCCCCCTCCAAAGTGCAGAGCTAGGACGAGTGAGAGCGCAACATGTAGACCTGCTCTAGTGACTAGAAAATGTATGTGTTGAAAGAAACCGGAACGCTGCATATACAGGGTGCTCTTTTGTGTGTTTGCACGTCTGTGATGGCGTCGTGGTTTCCTCAGCTGAAGTTGCAAGACTCTGCTGCTGTTCAGAGAAAGGCCCCATGCAAAGCACAGTGATGACGTGCAAAGTTCACACAGGAAGAATGCAAACTCGCAACCTTTTTTGGACGGGGAGGCACAAAGACAACGATGCCGACAAAACCTTCGTTCTCGACTTGACAACGGTGCAATGCAATTCTGGCACGCGAGCCATTTGAACGATTCCGACCGTCACACTTGCAGGAATAAGATCGCCGTTGTGTTCAAAACGCACACATTTCCCCTTTGAAAAGAAGTTATTCCATGTCATAAACAATAAAACACTCTGCGTTAACTTGCTCAATGATCCCAGACAAGAAGGAAATGTCGGGCCTGGTGTCAGCACTGACACTGACACTTTCACCTGAGGAGGTGCGCACGCTGAGATTTAGGATAGGCGCTGCAGTGCGCACGATGCCGATGGCGCCGATGCAAGGAGAGAGATAAACACCCGAAAAGGCATTCGGAGACCTGCCCGACGGCATACCGAGAAGTGCTTCTCGAGCGTGACTTGCTGGTAAACCCCGGACTCGTCTACAGGCCACATGGAGACCAACAAACTGCGCACATTCGCATCTACGGACAAATCATAGAGCTTAAGATGCATGTTTTGGAAAATGTGAGGAAAAGACTAGAGCGTTATTAGCTTTGTTGAAGAGCGTTTTGTGGACATACTTGGCAAATAAGATGCTTCCCATTCTGATCGTGAAACCAGCGTTCCCCAACCACAGGGTGTCCCGAAAGATTATCAGGTGTGCGGCGGGAAATGATCCAGTTTCACTTACTTGGTCCAAATTTGTTGTATTTATAGTCTACACGTATTGTGTATGAATCCCTCTATTATTGCCAGCGATGTATAGTGACAGGCAGAACAGTTCCATGCATATAAAACATGTCAAATACATGCCTGGCCTCGCAAAGGTTGCAGTCAATATCCTGGAGGCCAAGTCATGTCTATCCACTCGGACAGCAGGTGGCAGCAGAGAGTAATCCAAACGAATCCAAAGGCCAACGCTTGTTAGCATTTGTTTCTCTTAGCGCATCAAAGGTAAGTATAAAGACATCTTATAAAATAGCTGACTATCATTTCTGTCAGCCCTTCAGCTCCAGATAGCAGTGTGAACCCTGAGTGGCCTTTCTTTGTGTTTCGTGTTGATTTGCCAGTCGGAACGTGTGCGTGTGTTCACTGTGATGGCTAAAACGGCAGAGAACACATTTCGTGTGCATGCATGCATGTTCATGACAATAAAAGGCGATTCTTCTTCTTCTACTTCTTCTTCTTCTTCGTCTTCTTGGAACACGCACACAGGTGGCCAAGACAACACGACACGGTCTACATTAAGATGGATTACCTGAGATCTGCTAAATGCATCTACAAATGATGCCCAACCCTAGCGGATGGTATATGCTATGTACACCGGAGACCGTGAAAATGTGGCCTACGGTTGAGAGTTGGACTCCACCGACCAATCGTGTTGATGACCTAATTGTATTTGCCTCAGCGTGAAAATGGCCGCGAAGCTGGAGGTGCTGCCACCTGTCAGTACCGTTTTTTGTTGTTGTTTTTTTTTTACAACCCCCCAAAAATAAATAAAATAAATACAAATGAAAAAAAAAAAACAAATCCTCCTTCCCAGCTGCTCGGGAACTACTGGGGGAAGGCGCTAAGCTAATTTGATCCGCACCAGCTCCGAGCTGCGACTCACTAGCTGGCACGGCTAAACGCTATCTTGTCCTTTAAATCACTAATCCGCAGCGCCATGGTGGCGAATAAGCTACATTTCTGACAAGTATCGTTATCGCTAAAGAAGGATGAGCAGTAACAGAACAAGCAAAAAAAGACGGAGGAGCCACGCAAACTGCTCAACTAAAGTGAAATGAGCACTGAAGCACAAGAATAGAGGCGTAGGTGTTAGAGTACATTTTGAACAGAAGTCTGGCTGGAAGTGCATAACAGTGGGGCGTAAACAACTACAGTGCAGTATTTGCCTGCCCGCTCCTCAAATTCGTATTGTTTGAATGAATAGTTTAAGCTCATCAAACACATGGAAATATCAGACAAAGATAACCCAAGTCAACATAAAATGCCAACATTTCACTGACCGCACTCAAGCCTGATTACCCCCAGACCTGTTCAGTCAAGAACCTGTTTGACAAAACAAAGTCAAAATGGCACGATTCAAAGAATTTCCGGAAGAGACAAGAAAAGTTGGAGAAAATACTTGATTTCAGTCGTTGCTGCTCCACCACCGCTAATTTTAGGGGCCATCACTTTGAAAAGTTTTTTTTTCTTGAATAAATCAAATCACCGTATAAAAACTGCATTTTATGGTTACTTGGGTTATCGCTGTTATCTGATATTTACATTTGTTTGATGAACCTAAACATTAAAGTGGGTGAAGGTAAATTTGGATTTAAAAAAAAAAAAACGATCATTTTGTGCTATGCTGGGTGTTTGTAGCCTTCGTTTTTAGGCGGACGACCCTTAAAATTCCTTAAAATCAAGGTTCCACTGTGCTGTGTAGACACATTATCATTCACATTCACACCTTTCGACAATTTAGAGCAGGGGTCTGCAAAGGGGGCCACAGGCCGATTGAGCATTTACATGACCTGTCAAATTCTCGGCATTCTTTTCGGCAAACCCAAACATTTGTCATCAAAATGTATTCATTTCCTTTTGTTTTTTCATTCATTGACTTATTTTGCTCACTCGAATAACCGAAAATAGTGACATTTAAAGAAATTGGTTGATTTGAATCATAATTCCATGAAATAATGGCAACGAATCATATGCTATTGAAGTAAACCATCAACATACGCATTTGAATTGTTCCCCCCCCCCTCCCCCCTTCTTGATACAAATGACCAGCCGCATCTGCCAGTTCTAAAAATCAAATGTGGTCCTTGAGCACCGACGTTTGTATAACCCTGAGTTCGAGTGTTCGATCGACCGAACAGTCACGCTTTGGGAATGTGGACGACGACCACCCAATCTCAGCGAAAGCATGCAAACGCCGCACGCGAAGTCCAGAGCTGGGATTGGAGACCTAAACGTCCAGAACGTGAGGCAGGCGTGCTAACCGCGAGCCGCCGCGATGCCCTCGGCGAATACGTTTGGGGCGGGAATCTGCACTGAGGGAAACCTTGCCTGCTTCCACTTGCGTGAGAGGCTAATGGTAATGAAAGAGGAGCGCTTGTCACGGAAGGGTTTTGGGGAGGGCAAGGCAAAACCCAAGTGCGGGGAAGCAAGGCAGAAGTCTCAAATATGACATTTCATTCCAAATCGAAGGCGAACGAGGATCATAGGATCAAAGTTAACGATGCAAAGCCCCCGAACCGGTAAACGAAGAAACGCTTGAATAACCCTAAAACTGCAAACAAGACGCAACTAGTGAAACACACACAATGAAACGACAAGAAGTGAAATGGATGCAAACGACCTGACGAGACAACGAGGAACACCTGAACGAGACACGCGTGGACACAATAACTAAGTGAGCTCCCGAGACGTGCGTAAAAAGATCCAATCCAAACCAAAACACACACCGTGAGGAAGGCCAGACATCCGGGCCGCCTGACTCGGGTCAGGGTTATATAAGGACAAGAGTCTTCCATATATAAACAGTGCCAAAAATGTTCTTTGGAGTCACACCCCAGTGACGCATGGAAAAGTCAGCAATTCGGTGCGCACATTCAAGAGACATAGAAGAAGAAGAAGACAATGTTGGTCGAAATCTGTTCAGGAAAGCGGACATGTGTGCAAGTGGAAAAGAGTGCTGGTGCCACGCTGACGTAACACCCGCTAAGTGTTTCCATGCAGGAGGCCTGCGAGGAAGGCGTCGGGCCGCCCCTTAGCGTGGATGCGTCTGGTAGCCATCATCCGCTAATGTCGGCGGCAACGTTCGCACACGCACGCACGCACGCACGCATCCGGGAGCGTGCGAATCTGCCACACGTCTTCTCCTCTACGTTTACCGTGCGTTGGACAAAGTGGCGCATAGGATATCCACATGAAAGCAAAAACAGAGGAAACACATGTGGACGCAATTTCACACACACACACACACACACACTACATGGAAAACAAATTAGTGACTAAATGGAGAATCATTGGCGAGGGTGGACGAAGTCCGTCACCGTTCTCCCATCTGGAGCATTTGCATTATCATATTTGTTGCTTAAAATTTATGTATTCGTTTAAAAAAAAAAAAAAAGTTATTTTTATTCATGTATCTCATGAAGTCAGTAGTTAATTGAGTTATTGTCATGAATACAAACAAATATCAGAACATGATACAGGTAGAAAGGATTTTGAATGTACGGGGCGGCCAGTGGTGTGCTGGACAGATGGAAATCATACTTGATGAATGAGGAAAACCAGAGGGAAGGATGAGTAGAAGATGCAAGGCAGTATCAGCGATGACTATGGGAGACCTTCAAAAAAACAAAAAGCCACCAAAGAGGAGGAAAAATGGAAAGGCGCTTGGTCCTGATGACGTATCTGTGGAGGTATGGAAGCATCTAGGAGAGGTGGCTGTGGAATGTTTTGGACCACGTTGTTCAACACAATTCTCGCGGGTGAGAAGATATGGGATCTGCGGAGTCAAGTCAAGTTTGTTTGGATAGCCCTTCATCACAAAAGAGCCTCAAAGGGCTTCTTTCACAGACCCACCATTGGGCAATGATTGATGACATCCCCTCATCTAAACTCCTCAAAAACTCAAAGCCCCATTTAGGGAAAAAGGAAACCTTGAGAAGGGACCTCAGATGGGGGGGGGGGGGGCGATCCTTGACGAGGCTACAATGGATGCCGAGTGGCCATTTATCGCAGAGTCTGGTGCTGTGCAATGTTCGTTACAATGGCAAGATGTTGTACGGTGTTCATTAAGGTGGCACAAAAGTCCATTTAAAGAGAGGAGGCGCCTTGAGTGGTTCCGCCTCAGGACCTGGCCCGGTCGGGCAGGGAATGAAGATGAGAATATTTGTGCATGGAAGAGAGTGAGTGTGATAAAGAAGTGAAGAAACGGTTGGAACGGGTGGAGGAAGTTGTCAGGTGTGTTTTATATATATATATATTCTATATTATTTTATATTGAAAAGTAGCAATGATATCCCCACTTTTGTGCTTTATAATCTATGTGCATACATACAGTATTGCCTATCTATTGCAATAAATAAAGCCAGAGGAAAAATGGGTTCATTACTTTTTTGAGCGCCCCTTACTAAGACTGTTATTCATGAATGCGACATTGTTGCCCGTGAAGAAACCGATCGCAATTGTAGACAGGCGGAGCGGTAGGACGTTCATGTGTTCCATCACTGGGCTGCTCTCGTGGTCCCACTGCGGGGAATTCCCGTGAGTTGTATGGGGAAAAAGAAGACACTCCGCTATCACGCAATAGCGGCTCTCAGCCGGAGAGGCCGAGAAGCCCGCTACCTCAGCGTGCCCCCGGAATGGCTCATTGTACCCGCCAGCTGTTCTGCCTCTATGAAGCTTCGCTTGCACATGTTATTGATTGTGTGAGCTGGAATTCCACCATGACATCATGAAACCGAAACGGACTTGGTCAGAGGATGCAGCAAAATGGCCGCCATGGGCCAAATAGCTCTCACCGTGACCTCAGCCCCCCCCCCCCCCCACCCACGACGATTCGTGTCTCTTTTGGCAATTGGATTTGACGTTTGAAGACAGATATTCCAAATCGAAAAATGACTGGCTATTTGATTTTTGTTTTAAAATAGAAAAAATGGATTTTTGATTGATTCATTTTTTTTGACGTAAGTAAGTTAAGTAAAAAAGTAAGAGTGAGGAAAAGTTGAATAACGGTTTGATCTTCAGTTTTCATTTGTAAAACTGTATTTATTGAATATAAATACAAAAATATTTGTTTTGGATTGGCGGAAGTTGTCAACGACGACAACAGTACTCGTGCCGGCCAGTAGAAAGCGACAGCGTGGCGCCTACACGTCGAAAAACACCGAAGAAGAACGAGGGGGCTCCATTTTCATTTCATTCATTCATTTTCAGGGTTTACACAGGTTGAAAAGGGGAAGATCAAGGTACTTTTTTCCACTTACTCTCTACTCAGGAGTCAAACAATAGCAATGCTTACCCTTTGGTATGCACTTTAAAAAAAGTTACGTAAAATAGGCTGAATAATCCCACCACCCCAAAATCAAAATCGCAGAAACACGAACAGATCCAATCTCACGTGCAGTACAGCACGTCTTTTTTTCCCCCCACAGCCGAAAAGAGGATTCTGCGGGCATTGGAGAGACTGCAGAGAAAATCGAGGAACTGGATCAAGACTGGCATCGCAGAGCCCAGCGCGTATTGTGACAGCAATCAGAGAGCTTACCAGTCTCGCTTCTACACAGTCATCCGAACTTCTGCTATTTCTACGAGTACGTGCAGTCAGCAGCTTTGCTCAATTTTATTTCACGCATCAGAATGGAAGATGGACGAAAACACAGTAAGTCTCCAGCCGACGTCAGCTGTTTCTCATTTACAGCAACAGAAGAAGAGAAGCGCCGGCTTCTCTCTTCAGTGGATAGTAGATCCATATGATTGTTGACCTCGAGCAGCCACAGCCGTTCAACAATGGGACTCCTCTACATTTTCAAAGATTGGTCTTATGTTAATTGGCGTGTCGCTGGTGTGACTGGAGTGTACTGCACAAATCCCAAGAAAACTCAAGTTTAGCCACTGTAGCAAAACTGCTAAAAGTGGGTGCCATTTAGAGATGGAACATTTAGTTTTGACAAATTCCGTGGGACTGTTTCGAAAGTGAAATGAAAGCATTACTTGAACAAATGCAAAATAAAACGTAACTGAAGCAACAGTTAAAAAAAAAAAAAAAAAAGGAAATTTAAGCAATGCCAGAGATTTTTTTTATTTTTGTGAGAAATCATTAACATGATCAGTGTCTTTCACATGATTACTAATAATAACATAGCGTTAAAGGAAATTGGAACGAATTTATTTCAAAGTCGGCAAGGTATTTGAAAACAATTATTTTCACTTTTTTAATACTTCTTTGCAAAGGCCCCCTCAATGAAAGTTACATTTGAATCACAGCACACTTACATGGAAATATAAACTTAAAACTAAATGTTCAATCTAAAAATAGAAATCTTTAAATATAAATAAAACTAAATGTTAAATATTTAAATGTTAAATGTAACTCGGGTCGAACTAAATATGTAGTTAATATGCAATATGAGATTTAGATGTAACATTTAACTTTTGGATTTAACTCTAAAGTTGACAAATATTGTTCTAAATGTGCAAAAAAAATTCACACCATTTTTTTTCAACATTGTTTGAAGCTAAATGTGAGAAAAGGTTTTCAATGTGAGCCAGCACCCCATAGCATGCACTCCTTTCGTGGCGAGATATCCTCTCGTCATCCTTCTCCCATAGCTAGGTCCTGCCTGGAAAACGTTTCCCAACTCACATCTTCATTATACATTTAGAATCATAAAGTGACACTGTGCGCAACATGTGCAGTATATATATATATATATATATATTTTTTTTTAAATGAAAGATTTGCACTTTTTGCGTTTATCATACCTCAGTAATGGCTTTTGCTACCTCCAACTCCAGATGTTCGTCGGGAATTCCCCTTAGCCTGAAACCGTTTTCCTCACATTTCCTGCTGGAAATCCTCTTCCACCAAAACCTTCATGGAAAAGGGAGTTCGGAGATGTCGTTGGATGACAGGCCTCGTTTTGCCATGTCCACAGGTGGGTAGAGTAGCCAAATATGGTACTCAAGTAAGACTACGGTTACTTGAGAATAATAGGACTCAAGTCAAAGTATTGAAATATCCAAGTCACAATTTAAGAGCTGCTTGACAAAGGTGTTGTTTTTGGGAGTCTGGAAAGGAAACACACTCGTGCGCTTTTGTTTTGGGTTTTTTTTCTTTCCCAAAATGAGTCATTTTGATTGGATCGTGAAGGCTACGTTTGCGGTCACGTGACTGCCTCGTGTCGTCTAATTGGCGCGTCTAACGGGCGCCCGGGGCGGAAGTCGGAGATGGAGTCTAAAAATAGACAGGCGCACGCAAGAATGGATAAATAAGTGGCGAACGGCATGTCGATCATTGTAACAGAGTAAAAGTATCGATCCTTCTTCACGCATATACTCAAGTAAAAGTAAAAAGTATGGCACACCAGCAGCCTACGAATCTCATTAATTGCGCCCCCTCGTGTTCTTCTTCTGTGTTTTCCGACGGTTGGCATGTGTAAGCGCCATGCAGTCGCCCTCTACTGGCCGGCACGAGTACTGTTCTTGTCACTGACAACTTCTGCCTATCCAAAACAAATGTACAGGCCATTTTTCTATTTGTGTCCCAACAAAGATTTTAAAAGAATTTCTTGGGTCTCATTTTTTGATATATATATATAAAAAAACCATGGCTTTTTAACAGGGGTGTGCTGACTTAATATCCACTGTAGCTACATTTTTGGAACGACACACTGGATGTGTCAATTTATCTTACCGTAGCCGCTGATCAGCTGTTATGGTCCACCACTGACAATAGTGACGTTTAGCATCCTGCTTTCTCCAGTGTCAACCCCACAAAGAGCCTTGCCTGCCTCTCAGACAATGGCACTGACTAATTCAATGACGGAATATATTATTCCATATGGGAACTGATTCTTTTCTATAGTCTCACCGACTTTTCTCTATTTTATTCCCCCCCCCCCCAATCTCGTCAGTGCAGCAGTGGTCAGGGGAGGTCAGGTCTCCAGATGTCATCATGAAGTGTGCAAACATATCATTGGAGTTCCCCTTCGCAACCAGAAATAGCAAGAAGAAGCAAAAGGAGAAAATAGTTTGTATTTTGTCATGTCTGTATTTTGTCTCATTTTCACAAAACATGTACAGGGGAAGGAAAAGCCTTTCAATGGAACCTGAGGTATTTTTAGCATCAAGCAGCCTAGGTATCAGGATTTTTCACTTAAAAACTCCGTGTTCTTCCATGTGTTGTTGCTATTTACAACCACTTAATAATAATAATAATAATAATATAGAAATTCAATAACAGATTTAGCAAATGGGACAGCCTGCATCATATTTGTTACATATAAATAATCCTAACAACAATTTTAAAAACAACATGGAGGAGGGACTCAGGAGCTTGATTGAGCCTTGGGCAAACAAAAGGAATCTATCAGAAGTTGTAGCAGCACAAGGTCAAATGCTAGTCATGGGTCAAAGGACAACATGTTGTACACGATGAATAAATAAGCATCTCGCACCAGGAGAGCAACATTTTCATTGTTTTTTTTAACTGTTGTTTTGAATCAAAGTATGAGGGCGAAATAAGAGCGATAAATGTCAGAGAATTCCATGTGCTGTGCTGATGTGCTGGGCTTGGCTCACTGAAAGATCCCCTGAGGACAGAAAAAGATGTGTGTGCGCGTGTGGAAATAAGTGCATACAGTGTAGGGTGTGTGTGTGTGTGTGTGTGTGTGATGCGTTCAGCTTTGGTGGGACACACTGGAACTGGCTTTGAGAGGGCGACTCGTTGATCCCAAAAAGTGTGCGTATGTTTGCATAAAGTTGTTGTCACGCATGCCCCTCCCTATGTCGTGCACAAAACGCTCACGTGTTAAAGCCATCATCGCAGATTGCACTGGCGTTGCCTGCACCGTCCCACAATAGAAAGCAGAAAGGTGCCTTTCTCCAAGTCTCCCCAAAGAAGGAACAGCACGTATTGCTTGCTTGAATCCGATGAATGTATGTATTTGTATGAGTGTCCATAAATACCATACAGCAAATAATAATCATCATCATCATTCAAGAAAAGAAAAGAAATAAATCCACAAAACATTATATTATATCTCATTACCAGAATGACCAATAAATTAAAAGTGAACATAAAAGTCCTTTTGAGTTGCTATACATATACAGTATATTCATATTGTATATATATGTATATATAGTCTTTCTGCTGCCAGCCTTTTGTGGTGCATGCTCAGGAGCAGTGGCAGGGGCAGGGAGGGCCTGTGACCTGAAACCTTAGTCTGATGACGATGCCGCTAACGCTGGAAACCAGGGAGGGCCAGTGTCGCTGTGCTGTAGGGTCACCGGCGGGAGCGGGCGTGCGCTGAGGCCTCGTCTTTGTTTTGGCCGCGTCGAGGGGATCGGAGTGCCGTCCGTTCGCCTTGTGCTGCAGCAACACGCGCTCTGAAGCCTCCGCTCAATGGGACCGAAGTGGACGAGAACGTAGGAGGTTTTGAGGCTGCGGGGACACCGAACCGGTGGACGCTTTGGGGTAACGCGGGACGCTCGGATCACGAGTCGTATATAAACATCGGATCTACTCTACACTTGACCGGAGGCTGGCAGTTCGTGTCTGTTATTCTACATGATAAGGATGCAACACAACACGGGCTCTGGGCCCTTTGACCGCAGAGGGTCAGTACCTGCAGCCCACCCTTCGCTGCCGTGAGAGAGTTCAGAAGGTTGTGGTCAGCACGTTGTCTCTGCTTGAATCTTTGTCCGTCTCTCAGTTGGAGTCTTAAACAGTCTGTGCTTCTAAAGAGGTCTCGTTCTGCCTCCAGCTTTGTTCATGTCCATTATCTGTCAGGATACCTCAATGATCTCAAGGCTCCCAGAGAAACTCGACTGTTTCCCAATCTTCCCCAGTTCTTCCCGGGAGCGCGTCTCCGAGATGCCCTCCTCGAATTCCATCTGGCAGCTGCGGCGCTTAAACTGCTTCTCCGTGGCCGAGCCGCTGCCGTTCGCGGTGCCGGATGACGTGAAGTCTCGCGTTTCTCGTTGCGGCATCGGGGGTTTCTCCTTCGGCGGTTTGTCTCGTAACCGCACCCCTTCGCTGCATCCGAACGCCAGGTACGCCGAGCTGCTACCGAATCTCACGGACGACTCCGTTCCTCCGGCGTCGCCTCCGCCCCCCAGCTCCATATCGCCCCCCTCCTCTGCCCCCAAGTGCCAGGGGGCATCAGCGGTGGGGGTCACGGGAGTCACAGGCGTGGTAGCCTGGACAGTGTCTCTATGTTTGGTCCACATGGTCCCAGAGCCGATGGAGGGCAGAGAGGGCAGCGCCAGAAGCAGGGAACTCTTCAAGTTCTCATCTTTATGGTCGAGAGGCAGGCTGAGGGACTGTGGCGGATGTTGTTGGAAATGGTTTGGTGGACTGCCCGAGCCATGCTTGGCTCTTCTTCTGGGTCTGGAGGCCGAAGAACCAGGTCGATGGACCCCCTCGCTCGCTCCTTGCCCCAAACCGCCGATGCTTCCCACGCTGCTTGGTGAGGGGAAGGGGGAGTCAGAGAAGCAGGGACTGTCCAGGACGGGAGACTGAGAGCACACACCATTGGCGCTGCCTGTTTCGGGGCTGTCCAGTTTGCACAGCTTGGGGACGTCTTCGGAGTGTGTTGGCGCCATGGCAACGGCGTGTGGACTGGTAGGGGAGTACACAGATTTAATGTCCAGGGAGAAGGAGCGTTTCAGACGATTCGTGTCCATGATCCTCTCCGCAGAGAGGTGCAAGCCGTTGAAACCTTGTTGGAGGGAAGCGGGTGACGGTACCTTGGGCTCGGGTGGGTTTTGTGGCTCTACCACAGATGAGTCATAGTTACTGTGGTGACCATTCATCTCCAAACACGCGTTGACACCGTTGAGATCAGAATTTTGCTTCGAGTGGACTTCGAGGATCTTGTCATCGGAGCTTGAAGTTAACGCCTGGAGTAGTCGTAAGCCTTTCTCGAACTCCAGCAGCTGACCCAGGAAGTTAAAGTTGGGGGATATAGATGGTCTTCGGTCCTTTACAAACCTGTCAAAAAAAAAAAAAATGGTTTGACTGTGTTAGAAAAGGCAAATAGTGACCTCATAAAGTGGGTGTGAAATTGTTTTAGCGGTTTCACGGCACTCTGCATAACAGAAACGGAAAACTTTTGTACATAGCCCCTGGCAGCAGCCGCATTGATCACCTTTTACAAAAGTCAGTGGGCTTTTTAATACGCTTTTTTCACCTTAGCTCAGCCGCGTGGGAGGAGTAAGTGTACCTGTAGGCGTCATCTGATGACAGGCCCATTGTCTTCATGATGTACGCGATGGCGATGGTCGCTGAACGCGAGATTCCAGCCAAGCAGTGCACAATGACTCTGCAGTTTGACACCTTCGCTTTGTCTGTCGGAGGAAACGAACAGGTAGGGCTCAGTCCACACAAACGCACACAATAGCAGCAGCACAAAGTCTGGCGACAATCGGCCTCTATTGAAAGAAAGCTGACCTTTCCTGGAAGAGGACATAAGGCTTTGCTGGGCTGCACCACTGAACCGTTATCAGTGGTGACAAAAGCATCAGATACGCTGGCACCACTTAACAACCAACGAGTCGAATTGTCTTCCATTCTATATTAGAAACCAACAGGTGCATTTCCTTCCGCCTTACCAATGAATTCATTTGTCTTGTCCAGCCAAGGAAGCAATTTTTCACAGTAGTTGTCGTTGACTGGGATGCGCATGAAGTGGCTCTCGCTGATGAAGTCCGGCTTGGGGCAGGTGTTGCTGGCATTGAGCACATATGTTATAGCATTCTGCGCCATCAGATCCTGCACAGATATGATATAAGAAAACATTAGCATGACACATTACATAAACAGTTGACTTCAGTTTTATTGAGTTAGTTATTTGACCTCTCAAGGTACTTTTTAGACGAACTGTGTTTAGTACGCCACTCCTTAAAGAGACACCACATATCCCCACAAGAACTGAAACTTTCGCAACAGTGGTAAGGATCCCTTCGAAGTCAAAATCCTTACATTCTGACTGCCACTGCAGTACAAACCTTATTGAGGACATCTTTCTGTGAACCCAGGTACAGGTGTGGCAGGATGCGAGTGGGCCCAACATTTGCCACAGGCAAGCAGGGCTGGGACAAGCTCATAGGAAGAGCAGTGGCCGGCTTCCCTTCACACAGGCCGGGGAAGCAGGAGGAGAACGCGGCAAAGCCTCCTGCAGAGACACAACGAGAACAGCTCGATTACGCTAATGCTTTGCAGCGCTCAAGTCATTCACCTTAGGTCACACGAGTTAAACAAAAACAACAACAAGAACCTTGCACCATTAGCAGAGTAAACACTTTCTAGACTTTCAGAGGTGACCCTGGGCTACAACGTCTGGGTCCTGGCTCGTGCAACAGAAGCAAAGAAGAGGCTCTCTTGTTCTGCTGTTTGAGGTTAACTGCAGGGTGGCCAGGAATGTGCGTGTCTGGCCCTTTAAGAGGCAGGCGGCTCCACTTTTGGCATACGTGTACGTCTGTGTGTGTGTGTGTGTGTGTGTGTGTGTGTGTTTCCTGCATGAGCTCATGTCCTGTAAAAGTGCATTGCGTCAGGCCGGGGGAATGAGAGAGGCCACAGGTGCACGGCCAGGACAGAGGCCCAGTAACATCCCCCTGACAAGCGCACAGCATGACACACACACACACACACACACACTGACAAATTGATACACTCTTTGAAAACATGATCAGATTATCTTTAGCTCTACACTAACTCTTCACTCTCAATGAGTCACAATGGCTCCGTGCAAGACACCATCTCTTTCCAACACACACTCATCATTACTCTGCAGCACTGTGGTTGTATAACTACAGGGTGGGGGCCAAGGGGAGGAGATGGGGGTGAAGTGTGTGTGTGTGTATTGTGGGGGTAATGACCTCTCAGACGAATGCAGAGAAAAGAGGGGGACAAATCTAAGGAACTCTCAAACCTCAGAGAAGAGATTAGTTCGAGATAAGTTCAGCCCTGCCTGACCAAATTTGGGACAGACAGACGCGCACGCACGCACGCACGCACACACACACACACACACACACGTCCACAGAGTGAGTGAGACATGACATCACGGTAAAAGAGTAGCGCACACAGCACTGTGCAGGGCGCTGGTTGAAAAGCACACCCGCCTTCCCACATTCTAAGCACAGTGTCAGCAGTGCTCATTGTGAACTTGGCAGGTAGGCACGGAAGCAGAAAGAATCCAAACGTGCCAACAAGGGCACAGCTTGGAGAAACAAAACTATAGCCTTTAAGGAAGGAGGGGATGGGTCACTATCATCATCAAGCGCTACAGGGGGAGCACTGTGCCTCTCAGTGCAATGTGGATCCCTGTCAGCCTCCTGCTATTAATGGCAACTGACAGAGAGATGACATCAGCGTGCATGAAATGAGGGGATGGATTGGATGGATGTGGAACAAATGATAACGCCCAAGCACCAGGAACTAAGGCTTTAATGCAAACCGCTGTGTAAATATGTCTACATACTTCATCTATTGGGCCTCTGTGCAATCCGGTCATAACGAACCTATGGCTGCTGTGTTCCTCGTACATTGATAACGTGGATGAGGAAGGGTGGTTCTTTAAAAGGGTTTCTTCCTGGACTGCCGCGACATATAGCAACGGGTCTTTAGTGCATTGTAACAAGGAAGCAGTATTTTTCCTGGAGACAGTAGAAACAACAGCAAAATGCTCATGTCACACAACAACCATTTCCTTTTCTCCTTGAGGACATTGTTAGAGAGTTTGTTAGAAGTGCACAAGACAGGACATTTCGCTGCGGACACACAGCATGCTTGCTCAACGGCATGTGTGGGGAGAAAGTGTGTGTGTGTGTGTGAGGGGAAGTGAGAGCATGATTGGACAGACTCTACTGTACAAAAAATCTACTGTACTTGCGATGACAATTACGTGAAATCATCTAGTGTTGGATGAACAAATAGGTACAGGAAACATGTCGGGCGACTCGAGGAACGAGTGACAGAGATAAGAGACCTGGAGCGAGTTTGCTTGGAATGGGCTGTTACATGGTGTCAGTACAATTCCAGACACCTCCCCGGTGGGCAGCGCACAGCGCGTCACCTGACCTCCCGCTCCTGTGAGTTGTCATGACAACAAGGAAGGACAGTGCTGACGGTTAGATCATGGTGTTCCCCTTGTGTGTTGACAAGATGTTATAGTACGCGCAGCCCAGTGTCAAAAGTATTAAAGTACGCCTTTAAATGTTTCACTTTGTTATATTGCAGCCATTTGCTCAAATCATTTAAGTAAATGTTTTTCCTCATTAATGTACACACAGCACCCCATATTGATTTATTATTTGCATCATTCCCAAAAAGACTCAAAACGCTGCTTGCGCTAAATACTGAGCAAAGGGTCTGAATACTTATGGCTGTGTGATATTTCAGTTTTTCTTTTTCTTGATAAATCTACAAAAATGTCAACAATTAGTTTTTTTGTTCCTGTCGATATGGGGTGCTGTGTGTACATTAATGAGGGGGGAAAAAAAATGAACTTAAATGATTTTTGCAAACGGCTGCAATATAACAAAGTGAAAAACTTAAGGGGGTCTGAATGCGTGCCGTACCCACTAAATAGAGGCATGAGCTCACATTCTCCAGAAAAGAAAACGACAACTCATTCCAATCTCAGAGCATAACGCAAAAACACAACTCACAATGAAGTCATTGAAAATACCCTGTGACACACACCGACCCGGCTGTCTCTCGACATGACATCAGAAGGTCAACCGGGAAGGATGAGTTCATCTTCAGTTGAGCGCGACAAGCTGATACTTAACACATGAACACAAAATGCGGCGCATATTTGTGTGAGCCGGTGTCAAGAATTGCCGTCATCCTTCCAACCCATTGCGTGCTATCCTTGCAATGTTTGAGGAATGTAGGCTTCGGTGACAGGAAAAATACAGTCTTGATATTTCTTTTCAGACATTTGAAGGCAGCATTCTGTGCAAAACAAACAGGATGTGACAAACACAACAGCTTTAAAAAAGGCAAACACAGATCCGGGAAAGAGGGCACTGTGTCGCCATCGGCGGCGCTCTGGTCTCCAGCGGTGACTTCCTTTTTCCGTTTCCCTCTGCCCAATTCATCACTTATGCAACTGCTTACTGACTCAGGCGCCACCCCCTTCTCTGCGAGAGTGGAGCACTCGGGCCTTTTGGCCGCTTTTCCTCATCCCTCGATTGTTATGACGAACGAGTCAAACTCCAATCTTCAATCTTACTATCGAGGATCAGTAGCAGATGTTTGGATCACACTCTTTGCGCTTTTGTGAATCGATGCAGAGAGTTGAATGGTGAATGCTCGAGTGAAAGCAGCAGTGAATTTTGGACAGAGATACACACCATGTGGCTATTATGCTTAATGGGAGCTGCGCTGTTACATCATCACTCCTGTTGGCACCGTTGACTGCTTTATCAATCCATACCAACTCACTCTCCCCTCGCTCTTCAAGCTTCTGTAAAGTGCGCAGCTTTCAGTCGACTGTTAATGGAGAGGGGAGCCCTGCCAAACACACACGCACGCACGCACGCACACTCACATTGATCTGCCTGAATGGCCACCCCACGCACCTCCACTGCTCTCCTCTTTGGTTCATATCAGGGGACACATGACGGCATCCAGTGCGCGCCTCCAGCTGTCCCCTCAACCCAATGAGGGTGACCTCCCCCCCCCCCCCGCCCCCCCTCACACACACACACACACACACATAGCCCCCAAAACATGACATCATTGCACACATGTCCCACTCAGCTCCACAAAGGCTGAATTGCAGCCTGGAGAAAGGAAGGGGTGATGGAGTGTGTGTGTGTGTGTGTGTTTAGGGGGGGGGGGGCTGTTGACCAATTGTGTCAAAACAGACAAGACTGACAATGCACAGATGAGACAGGGGGGTGATGTCATCTTTTCAAGCAGGCATCAAGTTGAGGGCTGTATGATTAACAACATGGCGTCCTGTCTAATGGTTAAACGCTCATTGTTCCTCTATCTTGGTGCACAGATAGCAACGATAGGTCTGTCACTTTAATCATCTGCTGCTTCAGCACGTTATATATAGGATGATATATATTCTACTGTAATCAAGACTGCACTGGTATATTTTCAATGTCCTTAAATAACCTTCTGATTTCTGCCATTTTCTGAGAAAACAAGCTTGTCACCTACCAGCAGCTCAGCCTGAATGTAACGAAGTGTACAAACACGTACACAAATGCAAAGAGTGGTGGGTGGCTTTGCAAACAGCTTGAAACAGAATCGCTTCCAATAAATGTAAAGTGTATTTGTAAAACGTGCATGAAGGAATGGCTGCATTGTACTTTGTCCAGTATGCGTGTATTGCCTCATGCCTGTGTGAAAATGTGTTGTCTTAGACACCTGCAGTGCACACCACACACAATGATAACATAATCTCCACATACATTCTGAAAAGAGGGGGAGTGTGAGTACTGAGTAAGAGCGCACGAAAAGCCAAGGAGAAAAAGAACGGCGCTTTTGGGACAGTTTTACATCTCAATGACTGCACGCTGTGAGAGCATGAGCACTATGTCATACCACGGGTCACGGCTCTCATTCTCTCGGGCCAATCCCCGTTCTCTTGACTTTCTCTTCTGTACTTTAGCTTCATGATGTCATCCTGCTAATCCTCCTTCCTATTACGTCAATTCACAGCATACTGGTGAAGACAAAAGATGAGACAACTATTGGCAGGTTTAGCAGGATCTGCTCAGAGAGCCTGTTCGCAGCAGATCCACTTCTAGTCCCCACTTGCACATTCCTTGACCTCAAATAAATCCAGCTAAACCAGTGAGTCTATTGGAGTCAACATGACAACAAATCATTTCTTTTGCATATTGGTATTGTTCACGAAAAGTAGGCTGCTGTTCATATGAGCTAAATCTAACACACATACTGAACACACACACGTCACTTCTCCACGTGTGTCCAGGTGGGTACACACCTCGTAGCTCTCTCCCCTCCTTCATCCGACGGACCCTGATCTTCAGCCTCATGTCCGTGTCCTGCAGGTCCGGCCAAAAATGATCCTCCGCTGGGGATATCACCACATCAAGTGGCATCCCCCAGGACACACTCCGGCGCGACCCCTTGCAAGAGTCTCTGACAAAAATGTCCTCCTTAGAAAGCCGAGGGAGGTAAAATTCCAAGATTTTGAAAAGTATATTCGATGTCAGAGTGCACACTGATTATGCGAGCTGTTCCAGGGCCTTGGAAATGGAAAATGAAGGCACACGTGTCAACGTATCTGTGGTGCTGCACCTCAAAATGCCCCAAAACAAGTCCACATGTGGCCAAAATCCTATGTGAATGCAAAAATCCCAGAAATGCTCTCTTGTAAATATTTAGTAATTCTGTGGTTTTGTGAAGAATGGCGGCCACTGAGCGAGCAAGAGCAAAAACGAGCGCGTTTCCAGCACAAATGTGCCAGCTGTATTCTGCCTGCAGCTGATCTGAGAGCTTCTGTGTGTCTTGTTGAGTGCTCTCTCTTTCTCAGTGAGTCCACAGCAAGAAGAGCAACCCACTATTGTTGTGCTGCTCCACTCTCCGCGTCTCGCATTGGCTCACTCGCCAGAGTAAACTCCTCCCTCCTCTCTCTCTCTCTCTCTCTCTCTCTCTCTGCAATGGAGGATGACGCCGCCACTCGCTCTCCCCGAGCTCGGAGGGTGAATGAGCTCACTTGCCGCGAGGCCAGCGCCTGCCCCCGCTCCTTCTCCATTGCCTCCCCTTGCACCCTCCCTCTCCAGTGGAGTCAGAGCTCCGTCATAGCTAATGTCCAAGGCATGTAACCACATTCCTTAGTCAGCCAACAAGTATGCGGCCACCTCAGGGGCCGAGCTACGGAGCTGGCCTCTGTTGGGGAAGGTTAGAGGCGAACAGGTACTTCAGTAGCTAAACACAACTACATGACTTAACTAGTCATTTAAAGATTGTTTGGGGAACTAAACTGCAAAAACTGCCACTGAATACAAGCGACAGCTTTTAAGGACAGGAATGTGAGAATGTGTGCAATATCACTGTCCTGCCTGGCCACAGTCCACAGTCCTGTCCAGTGTGGTTTTGTCTTTGAGGTTGAAAATGGATTGGGGAAAATGTTCAATTAGAGTACAGAATGGAAAAAGAACCAAAGCAGACAAAAGAGGAGAGAGAGAAGCCTACAAGCTTGTGGTGAGGAGACATTCTCCATGTGACAGGCCACTGACGCTTTGTACTTTACTATGGAATGACAAATATGTAGCCCATAAGTTCAGCTATTGGGGAGGTGGGGGCAGCAAATGACATTACACGACTGCTTGGGGAGACTGAGTGTAAACTGATTGTTACCTAATTGGTAAGCTTTACACAATCAGGATTTTTGGGGCCTTACGTGTTGTTTGTCTGAGACACCGCAAAATAGTCCCACACGACGACGTGTTTTCACACCGGCAAGATTGAAAAAAAACTTTAGTAGCCGTCAGGTAGTAACAGTACTGCGCAACAAGGCTAAAGATCAACTAGCTTTTGGATTCATACGCGACGGCGACACGGAGTAAATGTCTTTTGCGGAGCCGATCGATGACGTCATTGATCGGACCGGCGAATTATGACATGAAAGCCGATCGTGCGATCAGCATAAAATGCTAATTATCGGCCGATACAGATCAGATTGGTGTAAAGTCTACAAATTTTTGTTGTTAAACCAAAATCAGACTAAAAAGATCGAAGAGTAAATTTTAGATTGCATTATGGGTATGTTTATTTTTGTAAACTATTTCAAATACATTTGTCTCTTTCACATTAACCTGCACTAGTGATGTGCGGGCAATTCCCGAGTGTCTGTTCAGCCTCAGGTTGAGATATCCCTACACTGGTCACATGGTCTTCAGTACATGAGGTCATTTTCAAAGACAAGGGCCAGCTGCTCGGATACTGATCTCATCATCGTCAATCACCATGAATGATCACAAAGTGGTGAGAAGAGCAAAGCCTACGGAGTGCGATTCAATCGGTCACTTGGTGGTGATGGCCTTTTTAAGGATGTACTTCTTTCTTTAATGTCTAACAATAACACACAAGCTACACATTGACCATTGCAATGCATTTACAGACACACTAGAACCGTGATGAATGATGACAGAATGAAAATCATTCATAAAAGGGATTTGAAATAGGTCTTTTGGGTTGAACAACCTTTGCACTGACCAAGTCATGTGGATCTTATGGTATTGAGTTTTGGTCTTTGTGGAAACTAAGCTTTATTCTTAAAAATTTAAATTGCCCAAAATTTAAAGCTATACCAATCAAAAGATTTACGTTACAATTTAAAAGACACCCCAATCAATTTATAAGACACCATTGTGGTCACTTGCACACTTGCTAGTGCACCAATGTTCTCGTCAAACAGAATTAGAATCACAAACATTTTTATTAGCCACAGAATGAATTTCTTGCCAGAAGTGTCACTAATGTTACAGCTTAAAAAAAAAAAAAAGAGTTCTACATTCCTGTAGACTGGCAAAAGGAAGAAAATAGACGAAAACAAAGATAAGACTTGAGATTGCAGTACAGAGGCTACTATTCTTGGCTGGCTAAAATGCCTAATATGACATGACTCTCTTCTCTTCTCCCACTCTTCCAAGTAACACGGTTGAGAATAGTAGGTGTGCTAATTGGAGGATTACTGCCAGAGATACAGGATAGCAAATGGCAGGCAGGCTCTTTTATTGACCGCACGTGGGTTCCCTGCTGCGACACAAGAAGGTAGTACTGTCACTCTGGGCACCCCCCGATGGCTCGAGGAGCACAACACAAAGTGATACCGACTCACTGAGCACATTCAATTCAGGAACATTTCGAATATTGATACTATGTATGTAAATATGTATTTGGGTAGTGCATGTCGCCCCTTTTCTTCCTGCTAAAACGGGCAGTGACAGGAGTGCAATCCAACAATACAGATCATCTGTCAGAATTGCATAGGAAGGGACGATGTCATTTTACGGATGGGGGAGGTTAAGTCAATGAGAACTGCCAGTTAATTGAGTTTGTTGCCTTGTGTGTGTGTGTGTGTGTATATGAATGTGTGTCATTAAACCATGTGAGGAGGGATGGAAGGAGAGGTGTCTGGGATTCGGGGCGAAGTAGACAACACTTTAGCCCTATAAAAACGCATTAGTGCACTTTTGCACAAGTGTGTGACTGTACGTGCTTGTAATGTACATGTGTGCGCGTGTGTTGATGGTGCTGGTTGTCAGGGGATCAGTAACAAGACTGCTCTTACAGTGATGTCATGCCAACAGGACACAGCTGCCATGCCAAGGGGCTGAGGTAGTTGCTGGGGAGGGTGGAGAAACTGAATGACGGGGCGGTGTTGGAGGGGAGGATGGGCAGATTGCTAATTGAGTGAGGGGGGGATGATAGCTGATCTGGTCATCCCACAGGGGATATTGGTGGTGCGGTACGTAATCGTCATGTATAGTCAGGTCCGTAGATATTGGGACATGGACACAATTCTCACCTTTTTGGCTATAAACACCACATAACGGATTTGAAATGAAACAAACAAGATGTGCTTCAACTTCAATTGGAGGGTATTTAAATCCAAGCCAGGTGAATGGTGTAGGAAATACAACAGTTTTTTATGTATGCCTACCACTTTTTAAAGGGCTCAAAAGTAATGGGACAAATTAACAATCATAAATCAAACTTTCACTTTTTAATACTTGGTTGCAAATCCTTTACCGTCAATTACAGCCTGAAGTCTGGAATGTATAGACATCACAAGACGCTGGATTTCAACCCTGGTGATGCTCTGCCAGGCCTCTACAGCAACGGTCTTCAGTTCTTGCTTGTTCAAGGGGGACTTTCAACTTCAGCAAATGAAATGCATGCTCAATCGGATTCAGGTCAGGTGATTGACTTGGTCATTCCACTTTTTTGCCTTACAAAACTGTTTGGTTCCTGTCACAGTACGCTTCGGGTCATTGTCCATATGTTCATTTCATTTTCATTCCGATCAGGATTTTGGCTGCCACGATTCAATTGACCCAATCGTCGGCAATATTTACATTGAAAATGTGGGCCCTGCTGCATATCTAATGAAGCACTTTCACAACCAGTAGGCATGGTTCAGGCTCTATTAAGCTGCCTAAATCGCTAGCAAGCCTAAAGTCACTCATGAGAGCGAGTCATGTCGAGAAGAAAGCAAAAATTAGAGAGGAGGTGCATCATTGTGAGGAACAGAAAAAGGAAAGGGAAGAGCATATTTATTCAGTTAGCCATTTGTAAAATGTTTTCATTCTTAGGTCAATTGTATTTTTTTATTCATCTATTATTCCAAGTTTCATTTTGCACTGAAAACGACTTAATTTTTCAGTGAAAACTGTTCACATATTTGTTGAAAGGGAGTGCAATAAATATACAGGTTGAGTAGAGTAAATAAAAAATGGTCATTGCACCGGACTATTGCTATATTAGTCATTCGAACTGCTCTAAGTGCTAGAGGACTTTGCATCTTTTTGCACAGTTGTCAAATTTTATTTTATTTATTTATTTTTTTAAATTGTACCGGCATTACCAGATATCTAGCAACCCTTTATTGCTCAGTGACCGTTTATGTCAATGTCTTTACGTCTCCAAAGTGTTCTCTGTCAATTGACCGTCTGTTGTGTACTAGAGCGGCTCCAATTACCGGAGACAAATTCCTTGTGTGTTTTTGGGACATACTTGGCAAATAAAGATGATTCTTGATTCTGAAAATCCAGGACCTTCAAAGCACATCTTGTTATTTTCATTTCAGATCCATTGTGGTGGTGTTCAGACCTCAAAAAATGAGAATTGTGTTGATGTCCCAATATTTATAAACCTGACTGTGTGTGTGTGCGTGTGTGTGAGGGCGATCAAGTGCAACAAGGATGTGCAATGTTTCTCATCTCCCAAATATTAGTAAAGGCTCTTCCCTAGTTTGACTGACTTCATATTTTAGATGGACACTTCTAAAACTTCCCTACAATCCAGTGGCTTCGAATAAAGCAACAGAAGATATCATCATTCGAGAACATATGGGCCAACAGTAGAGTTGGTTGCACTTTTGCACTGATGGTTTTTAGCGTTTATTTTAGTCTTCAAACCAACGTTTGAACCACTTAACATTGAGCTAAAACTTCAAAAGGTCAAACGAGCAACTTTACATCATAATGAATTGGGACAAAATTCACATCAAGGTTGTCTCACAGAATCACAAACGCTAACCTTGTGCCTCATCCATCGGTGGGTAGGTAAAGGAATCGACCTTTTATAACCATTGATTACTCTTTTTCTTGCCTTCTAGGTTTACTTTCTTTTTCAAAATTCACCGGTGTCGTGTGAAGTTACTTCTCGTGCCAAAATGCTGAGTTCCAGTGCGGACCCTTCAAAATAAATTAGAAGCTTAAAACAGGAAGTCAAGTTGAAAGTTGCGCATATAAACCATTTGACGTGATCAAACTATTTTAACAATGCTAAATTAAACTTTTAGCTGCAACATTAATTAATGAATATTAAGTCAATTGGGTTAGTTCCACACATATTGCCTTTCAGTTAGTAGGTTTGATATTGATACTGGTTAGAAAGAACCCCGAATCAAATGTTCATTTTAGTTTATGCTGCAGGCTGCTAAGAAAATGGATGTGCATAATTTGGACACCATTTATTTAAACCATGCAAACCTTTTTTGACCCAGCCCCTAAAAGAATCGGAATCGAGAATCGTTTGGAACCGGAATCGGTCAATTTCAAACGATGCCCAACCATAGGCAAGGGTATGGTCAAATTCATTCATGTATTGATTCTCATGATCAGTGAGACTGGAGAAGCTGGAGCACATCCCAACTGATTGAGGGTTCACTCTCGGCAGATCATCAGTCACAGTGAGGAGGACAACAAATCACACTCAGTCACATTTTGAGTCATAACTTCCACAAACAGATATGAGGAAAACTTGAGTAGGAAGGATGAAGTTGGAAAAGATTACAAGAAGAGGCGCAGATGAATTACATGCTGGGCTCATTTGCATGTGCCCATGCATGAGATGCAGTCAGTCTGGCAACAGAGCCCCCGTGCTCCAAGCTACTTAACCCCCTGCAGAAACTCAGCTATCCGGTGTTATTGGTGCCGTTGCACTGGAAAGAAATCACTTCCCCAATCTGTTCAGTGCTGCACGAACACGCACTTGCATGTACGCACGCACACACACAGACATGCAATGCAAGGAGGGTAAGCTATCAAAGCCACAAGGGGGGCGGGGGTGTTCGGGGGTTTTCAGGAGCAGATGGGCCTCATAAACCATAAATTGGACATCATTCAAAATCCCAGTTGGCGCTATTAAACCGTGTGCACGTGTTATGAGGCGTGAGACTCAATACTGGCCACCACAGTATGAGCAAGGTATAGCATTTTGTGTGTCAGCATTTAGTGACATACTGAACATTGTGCATCGTGACGTGAGCGTCATCACAGCTGCTCCCTTGAAGTTGTACTTTTAACTGTGTGTGTGTAAAGGCAAACACCAAAAGTTCCCATTTCATTGTACTTCCTTGTTCATTTCAACTTTACAAGGTGACTGCCTTAACAGAGCATAATTATCAGATGAATCCTGTTTAGTTCCAGTTGATTCTAAATCCCCAAAAGATGAGTTGGCAAACACTTGATCTTTCCTCACTTACTTTTTGTGTAATATTTAGATCAAATGCATATGGCAGCAGCGTAATACCGCATAGTGCACAAAAAGGGGAGCTAAGGTTCTCAGATTGTTCTGTTTTAATTACCTACCCTCAGCACAGCAGGTTGGCACATGGCGAAGCAAAGCATGTGGTCATATGCTGCTTACAGAAAGGAACACAGCGACCAGGCTCCTGTAATGGGGTTACTTGCATCACTCCAAATTGAATGCAAAAACAATGTTCGTTTTGAAAGTACTAAGGAAACAACACATTACATCATTTGTTGAAGAACAAAAACTAGAGAGAAAAAAATAAAAAATAAAATATACTGATCTGCCGGGTATAGTGCTGCTCCAGCCTGGTCCTGCCGGCGGAGGTACTGTGCATTTTAAAAACGGGAGCCAACTACTACATATGATTAGCCGAGTTGCAATTGCCGACTGCTGCGTGTACTCTGATGCATCCATTTTCTGAACGCACTTGTCTTCATTTAGGCCACGGATAAGCTGGATCCTATCCCAGGTGAATTTGGGCATGAGGTGGGGTAGACCCTGGACTGGTCGCCATCTTGGGGAGAATGTGCAAACTCCACAAAGGAAGGGTCTGATGGGCATAATCATTTTATATAAAAAAATAAAATAAATGATGGCTGATGGGCCAAGCTGCCTAATCGGTGATATGTTTGCGTAATCGTAATGACTAATGGCAAAGAAAACTTACCCTTGAGCTTTTCAAGCTTGGTGTAGATAATAAAACAAATGGTAAATGGTAATATTCATTCATAAAATACACTACAGCACCCAACATTAAAAGCATTACTCAACTTTTAATCACTGAGCAGTTTCCTCTCATACACAAGCAAGCTGCAGAAATGAGCACTGCACCCTGGAGACTATCAGTGCATGGTGACAGCGGCTATCGCAACGCCCACAGATGTGTGTGTGTGTGTGTGTGTGTGCGTGCGCGCGCGTGTCAGGTAGTGACATCACCGACAGCTACAAAAGAACAATAGAGGAAGTATGACGCCATGCAGCAAGAGGAACTGGACAAGCTGTCTCCATAAGAGCAAAGCCAACGCCCTTGTGATGCTACAGTATAGCATGCAAACTGTTAAAACAGGCACAAGTACAGCATTTGTAGAGTAAACATTTGTTAGCCACGGTGCGCTGATGTCATTTTATCAGTTATGTTTATCAGGAAACGGTTACACAACAGAAGAGGAAGTGGCTGTTTGTGGGTTGCGTTTATTTGTACGTGTGTGTTTGTGTGTGCATGCCTCCGACTATTTATGCATTAGAAGACAAGGAGCCATCATGAGGAAAATGAATGATAACTAACTACCACATTCCTTATCGTGGGGCCTTGGGCTTGCTGGGAACTCCAAATTTAGCTCATTGATTGGTGATGGACAAGAATCTCCCACTTCTATCAGGAAGCAGTGGCTCCAGAATTTTGGTCCAAAAATGTATGGTCATTACAAATTGTCTTACAAGACTTTGCATGAGGAAATAAGTACAGGACTCACAGCCGATGTCCCTAACAGACAAGAGTCTGAAAAAATAAAAATAAAAAAATCAGCTGGAAAAAACAAAAAAAAAAAAACATTGACCAAAAAGGTAAGCAAGGAAGCAGTGCTGTGGAATTCCGAAGATAAAGTGCATCAAAGACAGCCCAGCGATAAACAGGAATCCACCATTGTTTGGTGGAATGACGCCATAGCAGGAACGGCGGTGGGCAGTCCAAGCATGAATGGAATCTGGTGGATGCACGCAAGTAGTGGCTACAAACTTGCTAGCTTCATTCACAGTGACTCCTTTCCTTATTCCTGCTTTTGCTAAAAATGACCACAAGTGCACAAAAGTCGTCAGGCTAACAGTAATTAGTCTAAAGATGCAAGTGAGCTACCAAGCACTTGGCCCACATTCACTGTGAGGCTTGCGTCAAAGGCGCAAAATGTGGAGACACTGATCTAAGGTTAGCTGCTCTACTTCTGCTTCTGTTGACCTGGTGTGTTGAGACTGCCTAGGTAACCGTTTAAACAAACTATTTTTATTTGACGCTACATGAATGCATTACACGGGTGGGTTGGGATGTTTAAAGGGCGCTCAGATAGATTTCAAATGCAGCTGAAGCCGCAAGGCATGCACTATGAATGGATTGTATACACAAAGCAGCTATGGTTGAAATATTTAGGGCACAGTGGAACAAACATCCAGTGTCAGGACTTCCACACATTTTTTTTTTTTTTTTTTTTTTTTTAAAAAGACCTTAACACTAAGAGCCATTGAGACAGCAACATTTATTATGGCTTGTTTTTTAAGCATGAAAGATTTAACTTTGACCGAGGAAGTTTCATTATGATCGCTGCTGTTATTTGCAATTTATAAAATATTAAAATGACGTCTATTTTTGTGCAGAAAGGATGAATGGGCTAGTCAATCATTCGTTCAATCTTGGTGAGAATAAAGGATATAGGTCTTTTCTTTTGCTTGTCTTTTTTTCCCCAAACATTCCAACATATGGCCTTTATTTTAGGCCTTATCTCAGAAAAAAAATGCTTGGCTCTTAAATTCAGCCATATGCAGGAGGTGCAAGTCTGCGCTCTACCCAGTGGCATTCTACATTCATAATAGGGTTTTGCAAAAAGATTCTCAAATTAGGAATTCTGCAAGGGAAAAACACACCATTTCTGACTAAAAAGCAACGAAAATATTCACATTGTAATATTACTTGATGATGGTGAGATGATGAGTTCATCCTCCCTGCACGCCTTAACAAATGCGTCAGAAATTGCCTGAAAGCTCATCTTAAGAGTCATCAGGTTTAATCTTTATCCACATCGAAATGTGAGAAAATTTCATTCACTTCTTTTGCAAGCTATAAAGTGATGATTGTGTGTGTGTGTGGTTGGGTGAGTGCGAGTGTGTGTGTCTGGCCCCTTGAGGCGGCAAGGGACTTGTGAGTGATGAAGGAGAAGAAGACTGGGATAACGTCATGGTGGAAACATTTGGCAGAGGCTCACATTAAAACACATACAGATGAATAGACAGACACACACACACACACACACGCACAAACAGGCCTGTTTTCGTCCTCCCTTTTTTTTCAAGGCCAAGAGAGGAAAATGACATCAAGTGAGGCCAATGACACACACAAGGGGGGCGAGAGCTCTGGCAGAGGAACATTGTTACATAAAACTAACTCTGCAAAGGCCTCCTTCTAAGGTCTGTTACCATAATGTATGTGGCTCCATATGCAAATGTATTTGCTTGCATCTAGGATGAATTTGTGCGCACGTTATGCAGCTGCACAATACCTCGTTAAGGCGTGAGCCTGAAGAAGGAGCTCATTACATATATGCAAAGAGACGGCACGAAACAACATGATGTCAATGTGCAACTCGGAGGCTTCTCAGCGTCTTTTACAGATCGGGAAGGTGATGTCATAGCTATTTCCGTAGCCCATTTGCTTTGA
The DNA here is from genome assembly GCF_024500385.1 of Phyllopteryx taeniolatus. Taxonomy (NCBI): domain Eukaryota; kingdom Metazoa; phylum Chordata; class Actinopteri; order Syngnathiformes; family Syngnathidae; genus Phyllopteryx; species Phyllopteryx taeniolatus. The sequence goes on from NC_084506.1 coordinate 9,038,419, forward strand.
CCTTTGCGCTCTCCTGCTGCTGACTGGGGCGGGGTGAATGTGTGTTTGTGTATCTACAGGCCAGGGCGAGAGCATCGAGGCCACTGGCGCCAGATGTGATGACCGCAGGAGTCTGGGCCTAAAAATAGAGTTCTGTTCTCAGCACCGTGAAACAGAAGCGAGGAAAACGAGAGGTGGAGGAGGGGAGCAAAAGGCGCTAGGTGAAGGGGCTGAAGCAGGAATGGAGGGGGGGATAAGGAGGAAGCCCGGGTCATTGAGAATAAGGTCAGATATCTCCAGGGAAGGTGAGCTCACCTCTTAATGGCCCCACTGAATCCCTTCTCAATGAAGTCATTGATTTGCAGCAGTTCCACATGGCGTAATGAAGCGGGGGTCAGATGAGAGCAGGCCAAAGGGGGTGAAGAAGGTGCAAAAAGGGTAGGCTAGGAGGTTCAGATGGAGCGATCACAAGCATTGAGAGGGAGAATGATGGCTGGACCTCAAAAACACTAAAAGTCTTGGTCAATTATAAATGTCACTTAACTGTTGCTGTCAATGCTTAGTTGATGAACTAGTGTACACCTTTTGCCATTCATGTTCATGCTCGGGCCGAAAGGGACAATCCCTTTATTTAAAAACAAAAAACAAAACATAACCTTAGTTCAGTATGCATCAATGGATCCACCGCGCCCGTTTCACTTTTGTTTTAGCTTTTTTTTTTTTTTTTGCACCAGGTATTGAAAAGTAGGAACTTGACCACCAACGGGAGTTAAGAGAGAAGAAAAGATGAATACAGGACATCTACACCAGAAGGTATGAGGTAAGCAGACTTGCATTCAAAGCTGTAAAGACTCCAGCGTCACCATCCATGTTGTCATTTTACGAGTACGCAACGTAATTTACACTTCTATGACAGTTGACAGCGTTATAATTGCATGTATAATTGTATAATTTAGAATGGCAAGATTTTGACCCTGGAATGGATGATTATTTCCAGTGTTGGTTAACACAACACAGCAAATCATCCCTCAAAATACTGTGCAAATACACTGTAGCTGCTAGGGACCTGTTGACGAGGTTTTATGGCGCACAATAACATTCGTGTGAGTGTTTGACTCCCAACATTCGCACACAAAGCCCTTTCCAGGATTGCATGTCTATCTGCGTGGGCGTGGGCTGCTGTTATCCATAAATCAAAACCAACACGCTGATTATTTCGACAGATAATGCAATATAACTTCAGCGGCCGTGGCCAGTTTTGTTTCTCTGAAAGCACATAAAGTGGTGAGGTGATGTTGGCCGGGGTCCGTACCAAGCGACCACGTCCCCGTACATCTGCAAACGCTGACACTTGTCCGAGCTAACAGAAAGCTTCATTTAAAACAGCATGAGACGCGATACATTTTCATACGGGGTGCTCCTCCAGTGGAGACAAACACCATGACGACTGAGCACTGAGGATGCTTTCAAGGACAGTATGAGCGGCATGAGGGCCTGTTATACTTTACAGCCTTGAAGACAACACACTCTCCCGATGTGCACAAATGAGATTGACTGAACACACACGCACGCACACACACACACATTCTGGATAGAATGAGGACTGTTACCTCATCTCCTTAATAGCTCTCCTTTTATTTTGTCTCCTTTTTTGCTCCTTTTATTCATGCTCTCTCAAACATTGGCTCACCCTCATGCACACACTACTTCATATGCACATATTCAGTCCGACTTGCACGCAGACACACAAAAACACACACTGACACAAGCAGACCTCCTTGTGTAGCTCATTGTAATGTCTCTGTGAAGAGCCGCATTGAGAGATTCAGCCTTCCACCCATTACCTCACCTCGTCTATTTCTCTCTGATGCTCTCATGTGTGCGCACGCCCGCGCGCACACCCGCACAAACCCGCACAGGGGGCCACCGCCCCTTTGTATAACAGCCCTGAAGAATGACACGTAACGGAATTGACCTTTGTACCTGTGCTGTCACACCCAAACCTGATGTCATCGTGCTTGCCCTGTGTTACACAGCAGCTCCTGTGTGAGCAAGTAAAAAAGGAATAAGAAGTGCGAGCAAAAAAAAAAAAAAATAAATAAAAAATAAAAAAATTGAGAGCGAGAGAAAGAGTGTGCGGCACTTTTCATCTGCTAATACGCCTCACCAGTATGTCATTGCCAGGTCTTCTAATGTTTGTTCTTGCTTGTTTGCTCTTTTGACTGTTTCATTCAACATTCTCACCTTCAATGTGTCTCAATAGTCTTGACATATTATTCGGTTCATAGACAGGAGATGGTTGAGCCAATAAAGAAAAACTTTGGAAATATACCGCTGTTCAAAGAAAACTATTTGAGTATTTGTTTTGCGTCGACATTGCTTGAATAGCTGTGAGCATCTGGGTCAATGCTATCCATCAACATAAACTACAAAGAACGAGTCATCCCAGTTGCTGTTGCCGACCTTTCTGTCAAATAACGTCACTTCAGTCTCGTGGTAAGAATCCACCCTTGAACTGGCACATGAAATCTCTCTTCCTTGTCCTGCCCTTTTCTCTCTCTGAGCTAGCGGTGTATGCTTTAGTAATCCTGTGAGAGGCAAAATAAATAAATAAATAAAATAAATATGCACCACACACACACACACACACACACACACACACACACACACACACACACACGGCCCATGGAAAGATTAAGGGCAGTGAGGGCAAACAAAACCCAATCTCTCACCACCTTAATTTCCTTTTTTCGTGACCTACACTCCGAAACCTCAAACTATCATTTATTTATTTAAAATATGTCACATTCTCTTTTGATCTGTATTTTCTGACATGAGGCCTATCATTTTTGTTCAAATTATTTCCATTAATTTTTTTCATAGCACTTGTCTTCATAAGGATCACCGGTGAGCAGCGGTCTAGCTTGCCTGACTTTTGGCGAAAGGTGGGGTATGCCAGTCAATACCAGACATATTATTCCATTAATTTAACTACTTTAATTCAGGCGGCACGGTGGACGACTAGTTAGCACATCTGCCTCACAGTTCTGACAACCGGGGTTCAAATCCCGGCCCTGCCTGTGTGGCGTTTGTTCTCCCCGTGGCTGCGTGGGTTTTCTCCCACATCCCAAAAACATGCGTGGCAGGTTGATTGAAGACTCTAAATTGCCCATAGGTGTGAATGTGAGTGCGAATGGTTGTTTGTTTATATGTGCCCTGCGATTGGCTGGCGACCAGTACAGGGTGTACCCCGCCTCTCGCCCGAAGATAGCTGGGATAGGCTCCGGCACGCCCGCAACTCTAGTGAGGATAAGCGGGACAGGAAATGGATTACTTTAATTCTATTTTTGCTATATATAGCCAATCCCAACTGACGTTGGGTGCGAGGCGGGCTACACCCTGCACTGGTGGCCAGTCAATCGCAGGGCACATATAAATTGCAACTGACGCTCAACATTCACACCTTTGGATAATTTCACGTCAATATCCCACCTTCCTCTCGAAAAATGCACAGGGAAATACATTCTGGATCTTTAGGTCAAAAAAAGTACAGTGTTGTAACTTCAGCTTCTCCTGCTAAACAGAGTTCATCTGTGTCAGCATGTTTTAAGCGTGCAGTTCAATATAGGGGCTGATGTGACGTGACACGACAACCCAGATGGCATCGGCTAACATACCACCTTGGCGCACACTGGCAGGAGTAGTGCCGCCTTTGGCTTGGCTGTGTGATGCAAGGTTGGTGGGAAACATGCAAACTTTAGACCCACGAGGGAGGCAGCTGGCTTCTCCTCTCCGACACACACACACATGCACGCACAAATACACACACAGTCACAAGTCTCTAAAAGGCAAGACATCAGCCTGAGCTCCAGCTGAGTGACATCACTTGTGGTAAAAATATTTTTCTCACAAACACTTTCTCACAGTCGGTAAAGTAATAACGCAAACACACACACACACACACACACACACTCACTCACTCACTCACTCACACACACAAATCCTGTGAGGCTGTACATTGTCTTTTAAGCAAAAAAAAAAAAAAAAAAAAAAACTCTCTAATGGGCTTCATCGATGAGCCAGGGCAGTCGTCTCATTGAAGACAATTGGGTTTCTGCCTGCTCGATGACATCATGCACGTCGGAAGTGGTTTTGTGTCGTTATCAATCATTTAGTTGAATGACAGAAACCCAAGAGGGGTGACTGACTGTTTTTTCAATCAATACCTATCCACCACATGACCATAGGTTGTGTAACATGTCATTCAAGCAACTGACCCAACTCATTTCCCCCAATTGTTCATTAACTGGCTTTAAGGAATGAATCCTGTTTTTTCACTTTACAATAGCAGAACCTTCAAAGTCAAAATTCCTCTCATACAGAGAGCTTCTTAATTTATTTTCCCGCCCTGGCCATCCATGTAAGGAGTGTGACCAGTTCTCTTTTCCGATCCCATTCGCATAACTCCTGGCTTGATTTGCAGGAATGTTACGTTATGTATTGTTCATGTGTGCAGGCCTTTAATAGGTCAGTCAGATAAAGGATAGTCCTTGCAGGAATTAGCAGTAGAAATCTAGAGTTCAGTCAAAGTACATAGCGAGATGGAGAAAGAGAGGATGAGAGGATGGAAGTGACAGAAAAAATGTTTACTTTTCATTTTAAGCTTTCTTGAACAATGTGAAAGAAGGCAGTCAAGCCAAATAAGTCAAAAGAAAGACGATGGCTGCAAATAATTACTTTCCTCACCGATTCTATTGTAGCTTGTAAGCAGTAAGCTTCATTCTGAAAATACTGTTGCATTCCACAAAAGTGCTGGAAAAATCTGCTATTGCATTGGTACTTCTCCTTAAGAGTTAAAAAATAAATCAATCTTAATTTCATGGTTTTTCCCCCCCCTTTTTGTTTTACAAACACATAGTACATACACAATATTCTTAATGTGTCCAGGATGAGAATGGGTGCCTCCACACACGTTCATGCACGAAAGCCTTTGCACACTAATACCGATCTATTTTTACAGGTGTCATAAGTGAAGCTATTTTTAGGAATACAAAGAAGCATTAGATTTGAAAAAAAGAATCCAGCATCCATTTCCACTCATCTGTCACCTTATCTTTCATGGAAACCCCACACAACAACATCCTCCAGCGTTCCACGTTATTATGCGTAAATTCATGCTAGAATCCCGAAATGTATGGACAACACCCACTCTTCTGCACATGTAGTCACATAGCACGCACACAGTGCATCGGGTATGCACAGTCACTGGCTGTCAGCACCACTGGCCCCAATCATACAAACCCCCAAACAGCAGACAATTCTATTGGCTGGGTTCTCCTGCAGTATATTCTCTGCCACTATCGTCGTGGAAACAGCAGAAAAGGGAGAGAACTGAAAGACTTAACACAGCACAGCAATTGCTGACAAGCGCTTTCCCTCTTTAAATTAAAGGTGTATGAAGATGTTACAATTTATAAGGGGAAGAACAATCTCATACGTAATATAATGCTTGGTTGTGCCCAACCTACCTCAGCATGTTTTTGACTAATTAAGGCGCTCTGGTGCTTTGAGACAATGCATGGCATCTATGAATGACTCATGAAAAAGCGCTGATCTTTCAGCGGAGGAAAAGAAAAGGGAGGTGCAGAATGAATGCAGGGAGAGGGACATATTTACCCCGAGCGGCATGCCTCTGCTCCCTCATTTGTAATCCTCACCGAGGCATATTACGCTTTTTCTGTGCTGACACATTTGCGGATGGACTCATAAGCCTCTGCTGCTGTGTGTGTGTGTGTGTGTGTGTGTGAGATAGCCTCCTTGCAAACAGTTCACATGAGATGTTATCCACTCAGTAAGACTATTAAGAGTCTCGCTGCTGCTAAATTAAGCCTTAGTGTGCTTGGTGGACACTATGACAGAATAATAACTGTGATACTTCAGGGCACAAGTTAAACTTCAGCATTATTCCAAATGATGCTAAGTAAGAGAGGGACTCCTGAGAAGCTTAAACATCAAACAGTCATTAGAGAGCAGTCACGGCTAAGCAGCAGGCATGTACAGTTCCGGTTGTCAGGCTTTCATTCCTGAAAATATGTGAGCCTGCAGTGAGAATCATTCTATTAAAGCTAGATTCAACCCTCAGGTGCTGTTACATGTGATGCAAAACAGTGACATCTACTGGCCAAGCTATGTCAGGACAAACTTCTTCAGCTCACAACATGAAATGTGCACTAATAAAGACATATGGGACCATTGTGATGTAGTGTAGAATGTACAATTGACTACGTAAAATAAATAAAAATCTAATTATACACAAACCACACACTCACACCAAATCGCACTCCCATCCTGATCCATACCAGTAAGCAGGGAAACTTTGTGGAAGGTGCCCTCCAACTTCCCCATGAGAATGTGCACGAAGCCGTCTTTGGAAAGATGACCAGCTTCTTTGGAACTCTGGTCATAAACCACCACTTCCTGCTTCCTGCCCAGCTCCACCTGCACAGAAAACAAGACAGTGATGATTAAGTGAAACTAGAATGAAAATATATAGATAGAGGATTCAACGCAAAGGATGAATGAAAGATGTATGTATGTATGTACAGCAGCTGAAATAGGTATTTAACACGTCATCATTTTTCTCACTAAATATACTTCCAAAGGTGCTATTGACCTGAAGATTTCACAAGATGTTGGGAACCAGCCAAGAAAGTAGAACAAATATTAAATTATCAGATCAGAAATTAAGTTGTGTGTAAAAATTGGGCTTTACACGATCAGGATTTTTGGGGCCGAGTTTAAAAAACATGATCACCGATCTGATCGCAAGATGGAGGAATGTGTCTATTTAAATGACCTGTTCATTTACTCTATATACTTGTATACTTAATTTGTTCATCTATTTATGCCAGTGAGGCATAGTGATAGACAGAACAAATGAATAGTATTCTATTAGAAGGAAGGAAGTAAATACAGTAATTAATGTATCCACTTTTTGTGACATTTTTGTTTGTTGTGTGCTATGAGATTTTTCAATTGTAAAATATGATCCTTGGCGCCATAGAGGTTGGAAATCACTGCTCTAGTCAGATCGTGTATTCGAATCAGTCAGGTCAAACCAACATTACAACATGACAGAAATAATGGGTGCTAACGTGCTGTAATTAAATTACTTTACTGTAATTAAATTACTTCACCCACACCGAAATGTTAGAGCATGGTTCGACAGAACGGTGGCATGTTTACGTACAACCGTTCGTGCTAGCAGTAGCTTGCTAGGCTACATAACGTTTTGCTGCCTGCTTGCGAGCCATATCATATTCAAAGTACGGGAACATACCTCGAGCAAGCTTTAAACGCACTCAGACGTTTTTCCCCATTTTGTCCTTATAATACAGTCGGCGTGATCCACTCTTGTCGTCATCGCCACGGTAACGAGTGTATCCGGTCGCATTTGAGTTGACGATGAAGCCCAATGATCAGAATATTTTTTACTTTAGATTTTACTTCAGTAGACTGACATCTGACATCCAATCCTGAAAGCAAATTTGTCTTGTAGTCTGTCCCACACCGCCGACATGTTTTTTTGTTGTTTTTTTTTTAAAATAACTTCATTGGCCGTCAGATATTTACAGTACTACGTAAAAAAGACATGACAAGGCTAAAAATAAACTAGCTTTTGGATTCAAATATACTGTGCATGATGGCAACGCAGAGTAAATGTCTTTTGCGGAGCCGATCAATCAGCAAATTATGACATTAAAGCCGGTCAGCATAAAATGCTAATTATCAGCAGGTACCGATCAGGCTGATAAAATCGGTGTAAAGTCTCGTAAAAATGTGAAATGACACATGGAAAAAGTATTGAACACATGAAGAAAGGCCGGTGCAAAAAGGCATGGAATTGGAAAGCCAAGACAATACCTAAAATCTATCAACAATCAAACAGCAATCCAGCCCCTTGTCAGTGCAAATGAATATCACCTGGTTCAGTCCTAATTGATGGCCTACAAAAACGTCTCATTGCCAAAGTGTGAGTTAAGACGCATCTCATGATGGGTAAGAGCAAAGACCATAGCAAACTAATTGTTGTAAAACATAACGATGGCATTGGTTACAGGCGCATATCTAAGCTTCTGAACGTTCCAGTGAGCACGGTTGGGGCCATAATATATAAGTGGAAAGCCAATCATACCACCATAAATTTGCCTCGATCAGGTGCTCCTCGCAAGATTTCTGACAAGAGGAGTGCAAAGAATAATCAGAAGAGTTGTCCAAAAGCCAAGGACCACCTATGGAGAGCTTCAAAAAGAAAAACGGTGAGTAATGTACTCCGCCGCCATAGCCTGTATGCACACTCACCATGCAAGACCCCATTGCTGAAAAAAAAAAAGCATGTCTCAGCTTGTTTAAAGTTAGCTGAACAACATTTGGACAAGCCAGTTAAATACAGGGAGAATATAGTATGGTTGGATGAGAGCAAAATTGAACTTTTGGATGGCATAATGCACACCACGTTTGGAGGAGAACTGGCACTGCACATCACCCTAAAAACACCACACCAACAGTGAAGTTCAGAGGTGGGAACATGATGGTGTGGGGCTGCTTTTCAGCAAATGGTACTGGTGAATTTCACATTATTGAACGAAGGATGAATGGGCAAATGACATTCTTGCATACAAATTTGCTTGCCATCTATGAGGATGATTAAACTGAAACGAGGGGGGGGACATTTCACCAGGGTAATGATCCAAAACATACTGCCAAGAAAACTCTCAATTGGTTTCAAAGAAAAAAATAAAGCTGCTAGAATGCCCCAGCTAATCACCTGACTTGAATCCAATCGAAAATCTATGGAATGAACTGAAACTCGAGGTCCATGAAATAAAGCCCACGGAACCTTCAAGATTTGAAGACTGCTTGTGTGGAGGAATGGGCCAAAATCACACCGGAGCAATGCATGAGACTAATTTCTCCATACAGGAGGCGTCTTGAACCTGTCATTGCAAACAAAGGCTTTAAATAAATACCAGTTGGCGTGTTCAATACTTTTTCCCTGTGTCATTTCACAGTTTTACACACAACTTAATTTCTGAACTTATTTGTTCTACTTTCTTTGTATGTCAGGATTACTTGGGTTGTTCCCAACATCTGGTGCAATGTTCAGGTCAATAGCACCCTTGGAAATATATTTAATGAGAACAATGGTGACGTGTGAAATACTTATTTCAGCCGCTGTATGCATTTATTTATTTCAGGTTTTTTTTTTGATATTCTGAACATACATTTGGGACTCTCGTAGTCACAGTCTCACATGCTGTGGCAAAATGTAATTCTGTAAAATGTTCTGAGAACGAGCACATAAAATCAGCTGCAGGATTTGAATCAGCCTGGCTCGACTATGTAGCAGGAAAGATAAATAACCAATAAACACACTGCTGACATTTATGGCAGTCAATACAAGCTTCAGTGATGAGAATGTCTGCAACAGTAAACAGTGATTTGGTTGTAAATTTGAAATATATAGCATTACTGTATGAATAATACATAACGGCTGCATCTACAACTAGAATATTTATGCTGCTGATTGTCCTATGCTTGGTGTAAAGGGAATTTGTAACAATAAGATGTAAAAAGCGGGTTATTCTGCTACAACACAGTGCGCTCTTTATCACTGTGGTGCTGTTGATGTCAGCTTAAGGGAGGGTTGTGCAAGTGCGCTTTCACGCAAAAGTGAGCATGCGCATCTGTGCCCACAGTGTTGTTCTTCCCCATGTTGTCAGGCAGGCTTTGGTCACATGACCAAGAGGCAGCACCTACTGCAGCTCTGAATCGCTGCATCACTGAACTACCACTGGATGGGAAAGGAGGAACGAGGGATGAGGTGGGTGTGGGTATCAGAGTGGAGTAACAAGAAAAAAAACTAAGAAAAAGGATGACAAAAAGGCACGCAAGAGAGGATTACAATTACTTTTTCTTTTTTTTAGCTCAACATACAGCCCATCGTCCTCATCTAAAACGGCTTCCAGGCAAAAGTGCACTTCCCGACAACCTTCATTCATTCAGTCCATTCAAAAGGCATACACTGGTGATGATGGCCCCATGGCGTGCACAGCTGTGCTGCATCGTTTACCGCGAGCGGGCATGTGTCTAGTGTCAGACGCGACGGGTGCGCCTGATTATGTTTCTGTTCACATAGAAGCTGTAGCAGAGCGCCTCGGCAGACAACCATACAGGTGATTTGGACCGGACAAGGTCAGCGTGCGGTCACGTTCGAGGCTACTCGAGTCCGGTCGAGTAAGATCAAGCACAGCTCGGACACAGACGCATCATTGTAATTTGTTTGAATATGAAAAGACAAGCGGAGAGCCTGGTTGGAGCAATTTGTCACATGTTTTATGTTAATGCTAAGCAGAAGTGTAGGTGACTTGAGACAAAACTGCACTCAGTAAAAAAAAAGTATTCAAGTACTGCACGTTTGGAAAAAGTACAGAGCATTCTTTATCAAGTCCTCATTAGCACTTTTTATGAAATTTTTAAAAAATATATATTTTATTGTTTATGCGTAAAAACTGATTTTGATCTTTCTTTACGCTCAGTCATCTTTAATTTTGGAGTGATAATCCTAACAGGATCAGATCTAATTTAAGAGTTTGATGTCAATGCCTGAGGATTACAGTGAATTATGTTCACAGCAAACACGCTACATAGCTGAGTGCAGTCTATGGATAAAGTTTATTGTTTGGAGACACACAAAAAAACAACAACAACAACAACAAAAACGAAGCAGCAGCATAAAAATAGATCAGGTGCTTAGTTGCTGTCAGGCTGGCAACATTGAGCATCTACACAACAAAATTAAACATTTTAAACGTTTGCACAAATGACATACTAACTAATCCGATTGTTAAGGAAACATCCTTCAGTTGTTTTCCACAGCTTTACATTCTAAAGTGACAACCAACAGAAAACTCTTCAGGGAGATGTGCGTCAAGTTCTGACAGACTTTCAAACTTTCCAGCTCTAAAAGTGTTCAAGGTAAAAAAAGAAAAGTCACATGGGCTGTATGCATGAGTTTGGTGCAGTAAAGGTCAATGATCTAGCAGTGTGGAGCTGCAGGCTGTCAGACTGCAGCATTAGAACAAAGTCTCCATCCCTCCGCAGTGCTGGCCCGGGCGTTGTGACGCATGAACACTGCAGGTAAACAAGGAATGCTCGTGGTAGGAAGAGAGAATGAAGGAGGGGCCATGGAGACAGTGATGTAGAGAGGATGGTAAAAGAGGGGAAAAAAAGGGAAATGAAAGCCAGGAAGGGCATGGGGAAACATTGAAGCGGAGGGAGGCAAAGCTGTGATACTAAAATCATGTTTTCTTGAAAGCATATGCAGGCTGGCATTATTGCAGTACCAAAATGAAACAGGCTAGGATTAAGTTTACGACGTATCGCTTTGAAATAAAACCTCTACGTAGCATGTATGAAGCATTGCATAAAGTCCAAGGTGACAAAACTACAAATCAAATGTGATGAGCGCGTCATGACATGCCACATTGACGTGTCGATAATGGAAATGCGGGAACCCTCACATTTTCAGTTCAGTTCAGGTGTAGGACAAAGCCTGTTTACTTGCATTACATTTTAATTTAGCTTGGCTACGTATACGTAGCTGTGAGCTGTGGGAACATGACACAGGACTAGCCGGTGTAAGAACGCGAAACATCTTGACCTCAGCAAGGCGACTGACCAGAGATATGCGCATGTGTTTGTGTCTAGCAACGTGATAGCCTCACGTTTGTGCACTCCCAAAACACCAACCGTGCAGGCCGATAACATTATCTACAGAAGATTGCATGCAAATACACCTCCTATGTCAATTAATCAGTCATTTGAAGACGGAACCACACAGGGTGTGACACACATCTCTCACCGCTGTAATGACCCGGAGGCCAGATGATGTCATTGACTGGCACTGACAGCTGTCACTGGTGCAATGATCAATGTGTCTTGGGCTCCTTTACTTCTTTCTATTCTTATTGGGGTGAGATTATCAGTGCTGATTGTGTGTGCTTTGCATGGCATTGCAATGCTCTCCTTGAGGTCAGGGAGAATGTGTGTATTTGTGGTGAATGGTATCTGCACCGTGAAACTACTAATTGCTTTTACAGAGTCATGCTAGAGGTAGCCATTTAAAACTCATGAAAGTGTAGCTGACAAGAAAAAGAATGGTAAGCCTCAAGCACATACTTTACCTGCCAACTGGTCGTTGACTGTCCTCCTTGTGTGAGACAATGCCAGTACACACAAGAATCTCTGAAGTCGCCCCTGATGGAATTGACCATTTCATTTTCGGGAGGGGTAAGGGTGGCAGTGGGTGACCTCACATTCAAAGCAGTGTTATTATATATGATATTCATTCATTCGTTCATTCAAAAGGGAGAGTGTTGATTGTTTTAAAATCAACAATTGTTAACTAAGTTTGTATGATGGTTATGTGAAAGTGTGATTAGCTTTGCATTATGACTTCAACATACGTTAAAGGCTGGTGGTACATTCTTTTTATGATTTGTTCTACACAGTGGTTAACTCATCTTCACATTTGTATGAGAGCTAGAAGTTTTATAATATTACTTAACATTTTCTTGAAAAATTAATGATGATGACAGTTTTCAGCACCTCTCAATCTCACGCATACACACGTCACACACACATACATGCTGCAGATCCGGTTAAACCGAGACGTCAGTCGTACATAAAGCAGAAAACACCAGTGAACCATTAACCCCTTCTTGCACATTTTTTTTTTCTCTTTACAAGTTTGTGGTAAACTATATATAGCTTTTGTCAAAAAATGACTGCTGTTATGACCTCATCAAAGTAACATCATTTCCGGCTCAAAAAAAAAAAAAAAGAAACATGAATGAAAATTCCAGGGTTGACACATTATGTAATGTGGGAATGAATCCATATAGTGAATCATCAACTATAAACTGATACTGATACTATCAAGCCTGTAGGAACTCTCATCTCATGTTGTTGTTCATTGTGAAATACTTTGCAATGTAGTTACTGGAAAATCTCTGGTGTCCAGAACTCTAATATTAAATAAAACATCATCCCGGCCAAGTAGCCAAATTAACCGAACATTCATGTTTTTGGAATGTGGGAGGAACCCAGTGTACCCGAAGAACCCATGCAAGCATGTGGACAATCTACAAATTCCATTTAGGAGGACTACATTTGAACCCACGACCTTTTCACTATGAGGCAGACGCGATAACCACTACCAATGTGCTGCTACACTAAAACACCTACAAATGCAAGTTAAAACTCTACCATGCAAAGTGACAGCCATATGTCAACAACACCCAGAAATGCCGCCGGCCGGCTTCTCTGGGGCCAAACTCATCTGAGATGGAGTGACGCAATGTGGAAAAGGGTGCTGTGGTCTGAGTCCACATTTCAAAATGTTTTGGGAAATCATGGGCGTTGTGTCCTCCGGGTCAAAGGGGAAATGGACCATTTGGATTGTTATCAGCCCTAAATTCCAAAGCATCTGTGATGGTAATGGGTGGGTGGGTGTTTACGCCACAAGACATAGGTAACATGTACATCTCTGAAGGCACCATTAATGTCAAAAGGTACATACAGGTTTTGGAGCAACATATGCTGCCATCCAAACAATGCCTTTTTCAGGGATGTCCCATGCCAAGCCACATTGTGCACATGTTACAATAGCGTGGCTTCGTAGTAAAAGAGTGCAAGTATTAGACTGGCCTGCCAACAGTCCATACTCGTCTTGCATTGAAAATGTGCGGCGCATTATGAAGTGCAAAATACGACAATGGAGACTGTTGAACAACTGAAGTTGTATATCAAGCAAGAATGGGAAATAATTCCACCTTCAAGGCTTTAACAATTGGTGCCTTCAGTTCCAAAATGCTTATTGAGTATTGTAAAAGAAAGGTGATGTAACACATTGGTAAACATGCCCCTGTTCTGGCCTTTTTGGAACATGTTGCGGACATTAAATTCAAAACAAGTGAATATTTGAGAAAAATCAAGTTTATCAGTCTTTGTAGTGTATTCAACTGAATATAGGTTGAAAAGGATTTGCAAATAATTGTATTCTGATTTTTATTTTACGTTTTACACAATGTCCCAACTTCATTGGAATTGGCGTTTGTACATTGATAGCTAGCGCCCATGAAGAGGGTATGAGGGATGGCAAAGAAGAGAGGAAAGCGGCCGGTTTGGATTTCTGGAATACCAACGGATGGATGTTCAATCAACTCGGTTAACTGAAGCATTGGGAGCTTTTATGAAAGCGGGTGAGAGCAGCGCCTGGGCTTCCTGTATTCACTTCCCTAACAAAGAGCCACAATGGTGTCCTATGCCGTCTTGGCTGGTTGTCGCGGCCCTTGGCGTTGCTCAGAGCCATGTGGGGGGTAGTGTGTTTGTGTGTGTGTTGGGGATGAGCTGGAAGCCAGTATTAACATCGCACAGCCAGTCTGCACGTGCCGAGCCCGCGGTCTGCCAGTGGCCACACAAAAGGGATGATGTCATGCTTAACCAATAACAAAAGAGTCTTGGTCTGTCAGGCCCTCCTCTCTCACCCGGCTAGTTCCAGCTTTATCCAGCCTCGCATTAATCACAAGCCTTATCCTCTTTACTGGGCGAGTGGGGGGGGGGGGATAATAACAAAGCAACGGGGAAACACTCGATAGGGATAAGAAGGAGGAGGAAAATGAATCAACTTTGAAGCAATGGTGGGTGAAACTTGACAGTCTGATATGTTATGAGACTGACAAATATCCAATAATCCATGGCTGCACACAGAGATGGACCCTCTAGAACTCACACTCCACTACCAACTCCCTCCTGGTCTAAATTTGTATCCCAATCATGTGATAACACATCCTAAAATAAACACATTTCTGAGAATAAATGTGTTCTTATTGTTGAGGAGGAGTTTGCCCGTTTCTCCCGATTATTCTTCAGACATAGCACAGACTATTTTTATGTTTGCACCCGAGGATTGGAAAAGAGTTATCCAAGAGGAGATGTTTCAGTGTACATTTTGGGTGAGAAGACAGGCACGAGGGTTGCTGCAATACAGCCAATTAAGACTAATTGGCTACAAACATGGTGTAAGGTGATTCTCTGTCAGGTATCAATTATGCAGATGACGTGATCCTAACAGAAAAAAATTAAATAAAGCAATACATCAGATTTGCACAGGAAGTGTTTTGCCAATTTAACTTAACCCATAAGAGTCAGACGTTTGTCTGCTATTCACATCAAAGACTTACAAAGTATATACTGTATATATGTAAAATACAAGACGCACGAAAGGACAAGGAAGTAAAAACAAACAACCTGAAAATTCCAAGAACCTTACACCTAAGGTGGGGAAAAAAATAAAAATAAATCTTTCAACCGTCATTGGCCTTGGTGCGTCAGTAGTTGTTGCATTACATATAATAAACTAAAAATAGACTTTGGAGAAACAACACGACCAACTAGTAAGAATTCCATGTGTCATAACCGGTGCTTTGTTGTTGTCCAGTCATTAATACTGTAGGCAACCCTCCCAAACATAAGACGGACCAACAACACCCGCTCCCTGCTTAGGTTTCCATTCTCAGACTTTCTTGAGTTTCACACAGTGACTAAAAATACGGGAGTCAGCGTGCCACGGCTGGACAGAACATGGAAAAAGGTTGTCATATTCAGAGAAGTCATGGCAAATGAGAGGATCCAATTCCAGGGCCACCGAAAAGCAACAAACCTACAGTATGTGCGCCTGTCAAACATATATAGCACTGGGCTAGCTTCGGTGCTCTTTGCCGCAGAGGGATCATGCTGTGGAAGTGTCATCGAGTCACTGACTTGCCTGAGGGCACTTAGGCAGGGTAAATATTTGTTGGTTTGGTTTTAGTCCGTAATACACCGCTGCATCCATGGAGTGAGCTTGTTGACTTATTGTGTGCACATAAAGATGTCCTCCACCAACTTAGATTGGTATGAGTGCTAAAATTCTGCAAACATTTGATCATATTATTCTTGGGAGTACGACATCTTAGTTAGGCTCCCTCTCGATCAAAAACTGGTCAAATATTGGAAAGGTGAAGTTGCAATGAAAGTGATCAGGGGGGGAAAAAAATCTGTCTCTTCGATCTAGTGTGGCAAAGCGGGCACATAAGCACGTGGAAGACTCTTCGCATACGAGGTACGTCAGAAAGGTTCCAGGACGAGTGTCACAACGAGTGATACATTTCAAATCCAAACTACAAACTGAGTTTTACACCTGGAGTATATACTGTAACTGTGACCTCAGCTCTCTGCAGCAATTCAACTTTTTCGCACATGCGACCAATGAGACCAGACTTGCTAGGGTCATGCATCTTTAAGTATAACCTGAAGACACCAAAGCATTCAGTGGAAGAGTTCGACATCACCAAGGCTGAAGAAAGCAAAACAGTCAAAACTCCAAAGTCATGTCGATCGCATTCTTCGACATTTTGACGGGACAACTCGTGGCTGCTTCACCATGACAACGGAGCTCCTCACATCTGACAGTTGCTGACAGAGAACAACATCGCCATTGCTGGAGCATCCTCCCTACTCACACGACATGGCTCAGTGAGATTGTTTTTCCTCTTTCCTAAGAGGTCAAGGGGATTCGGTCATCAGGGGATCCGTTTTAAAGACGTGGATGACAGCAAGACAGCGAAAATCATTTAAATGCACTTTAAGGTTTGCCACGCTTCAAACTCACCTTTATTTTGCCATTGGGCTGCAGTAGCTCGGTGACAGACACCTTGTCTTGCTGCAACCGTCTCTTCATAAGCTTGGAGCAGCAAACGTTGACTGCTCCCTGCACGTGCGAAGCATTGTACTCAGAAAACGTCCTGCTGTCTATCACCAGCAAGCGACCTGTGCCTCTCTGGATTAGGCTCGCCAGGCGCTTGATGTCCATGGTGCTTCGCTTCATTGGCCCTTTCTCCCCTGCCATGATGTAGGAGGGGCGCCGTGGTCCCTCTGGGCCAAAGATGAAGGTGTGGATGAGGAGTGGCACAGGAGGAGGAAGAGATGGGCAAAAGAAGGCGGTGTCAGAGGATGAAGGGGACCGTGGAGGCAGGTGTTGAGAGATTCATTCTGCCTGAGGAAAGAAAAATAAATACTTGAGTGAGGTTAAAAAGATAGATTAGTCTCTTTTAAATCTGCTAGTCAACAAGAAGTGACTGAATATCAGATGTAACAAACATGACCACCTCAACAATACCAGCAGGAATCGAAAAGAATACTATGTCTCAAATCTTTACGTTTAGTTATACCTGCACACAAAAATATGAATGCACGTTAGTGTGTGTAGGTTGGTCTGTTGTTCATAAGACTCTGGTACAGCAGCTCATGAAACAGGAAACGATGGCACTGGGAGTGAGATAAATTAAGCCGGGGGAATTTGGAGCACAGGTCTGGACATGAAGGAATAGCCAGTGAGATATATGTGCATGTGTGACTGTGTGCATACGTGCGTGTCTGTTCAACTCTTCATAAACTTGATGGACTGTCTCTTTCAATCTGTCACTGCTAATCGCTTCTCTAGGTTCATGTTCACTTCAGCATTTGCAGCGCAAAGAACGTGGGGGAGTACGTAGGGGCAATGCACGCGTACGCTAGTCCGCACGTGACCATCAACAACTTGTGTACCACTCTATGACAAAAAATACTTTATAGGTTCGCGGGCACTTACCTGACAACAATGTGTCAGGCGACAAGCGAGAAGGTCAGTGTGAATGCAATGCTGTTTTATTCATCCACAGGCACATGGTGTCATGAAATATAGATGGGCCTCCTCTCATTTACCCCTGAAGCCTAAATGGAAGTTTAAACCTCAGGTGAAAAGAGAGGCAGAGGAGTACAAACAGGAAGCGGAGCGAGGGAGAGAAAGAGTCAAGAGAAAAGGCCTTCTCAGAAGGGTACAATTTAGCAAATGAAGGCAAAGCCACAGAGAAATAAATACATTGTCACATTATGACACAAAGTCAAGATAAATTGCAAAGATACAAATACGACTTTGCATACAGTGAAACCTCAAAATTCAAGTCGCACAACACTTGAGTGGTAATGCGTCAACCGTATTTCATAAGACACCAGCTCAGAGAGCATCAAAATGATTGCTATTTTTGTGTTTTTGGTGATACCAGCACCGGAAAATAGTAACTATGGCAAAGACAAAACGTGAACAGTAATGATAGCTATATTGTATTCATAGGTCATTCATACAGGGAAAGTAAGCGTATTATTATTGATCACTACATGTCACACTTTCTCCTGCAATGCACACGGTGCTGCCCCTTCTGGTGTGCATGCCTTGGCCACTTTTCGGCAGTAAGACAGTCAGACAGATATACTGTACTGAGACGTCTCAATTCCACTCAAGCTCATCAGTACGGCACTAATTTCAGTCATTATTGGCAGAGGCTAAAGATTATATGCTTGTGTGTGAGTATTGTTATATTGTCTGCATGTGTAACCTCCTGTACCATTTGTGTTCAGATAGCCGTTACTTAAGAGTACCAACACTGTCACATAGATGCTAATTGTTAGCCACAGTTTTTTGTTTTCAATTGAATTTTCTTTATTGTATTTTTCTAATTATTGTATTTTTATTTTTTACATTAATTTGATACATGTTTGAAAAAAAAAAAAAAACAGGGAAGAAAAAAAATAGCCTTGAACCATAATTGAAACTTTTTCAAGTACTGGGTAACTGGCAAACACGTCTCTGTTCTGGCTCCACAGTACAAAATTACTGACAAGAACATGACTATAAGTAAATAATCATTACAGCGAATTACTGCAAATCTTATGGGGAAGAATGTTTGTAAATATGACAAAAACTGACAAACATGCAGAAAAGTTCTGCTCAGCTGCAGATGGCTAAAATGAGGCGCAACCAGCTTCAGCTGGACAGCCGGGTTGGGAGGGGTTGGGGGCTATCATTTATTCAGCCAAAAGCAAAAGCTGTGGATCCAAATTAAAAGTCCTGGCAAATCCATCTGCAATGCTCCAAAGCAAGTGCGTTGCTTGGGAAACTGCCTGATACAGGAGCGGCAGTGAATGAGAGTGGAAAAGAATCTAAATTGTCAACATCACAAACATATCGCTGCAACACAGAAAACTCAATGAATTCATCTCATCTCATCTGGTCAGTTGGGTTTGCTGCATACCCGCCATTTATCATATAGCATACCTTACATGATAATGGACAGCTCAGCCGAGCAGCTAGAACACAGCTTTCCTGTTTGCTTACTGCCGAGCACAACGCCTGATGCTACATGAGCCCAATGGTGACTGCTCCACACCCTCCCATAACCAAGTTTTCTCCTGGAGACTGTCCTGCCTCCTCCATGACTCTCTTCCAAGTGTTTGTGCAGAAAACAGGGATGGGAGGAGTGGGCAGTTTTACACAAGGTGCACCGCATCATTCAACATTTCTAATATCTTGCCTGTGCGCAATGAGAAATGTGTTTGTTTGGACAAGAGAGGAAAAGATGTGGGTAGTAACAGAAACGAGACAAAATAAGTTGATGCACAATGACAGGGCACATACTCATATCAGGCGCTTGATGTCCATTATGAAAACGCAAACAAAAACAAACATCCTATTCAAGCTAAAGGAGGCAGGCACGAGAAGCTAGCTGGGAGTCGGGAGCGGTGGAAAACATTCTGAGGTAAGATGGAGCAGAGTGATAGTTTGCAGGCCCGGAGCAGATTCTGCTGTTGCCATAGAGACAGTCCAGCTGGGGTGATGAAAGGGTGTGGGGAGGGTGATGGTGATAGGATGGTTCTCACAATCATGCAAGCTGAGGATAAAGAGGAGATGCAGCCGAGAACTGACTTTCTCTTCACCTGTGTGAGGAGTGTTTACTTTGATCACCATGAAAGTTCCATTTTCCAGGTTCTTTAACCTCCCTTCGCCCGGGATGTTTACAGGGTGGACACGGTTACAAAATCAGCATTGTAGCTACACCTGGAGTATAGGCAGAAGAACCAGAGTAACTGGTTCATCTTTAGTTGAATTAGTCCTTGTTGGCAAATTTGCATATCTGAACTTCCCTACATAACTGGAACTGCAAAGCTACTTCATAACAAAAAAAACATGACTGTCATTAGTGCTTATGCACATAGGATACAACCCTACAGAGGTAAGAGCAGACGTCTTGAGACAACAACAATCATTTTTTATGACTTTGTCGTTATAGGTCATCCATCCATCCATCCATTTTCCGAGCCGCTTCTCCTCACTAGGGTCGCGGGCGTGCTGGAGCCTATCCCAGCTGTCATTGGGCAGGAGGCGGGGAACACCCTGAACTGGTTGCCAGCCAATCGCAGGCTCATACAAACAAACAATCATTCACACTCACATTCACACCTACGGGCAATTTAGAGTCGTCAAGTAACCTAGCGTGCATGTTTTTGGGATGTGGGAGGAAACCGGAGTGCCCGGAGAAAACCCACGCAGGCACGGGGAGAACATGCAAACGCCACACAGGCGGGGCCGGGGATTGAACCCCGGTCCTCAGAACTGTGAGGCAGACGCTCTAACCAGTCGGCCACCGTGCCAATTATATATCAATTCTAAGTAAAATGAAACAAGATGCCTGTGAATATTCTCATTCATCTAGGGCCAGGTGTCAAACTCACAGCCCGGGGAGCCAGATCCGGAACGCCACATCATTTTATGTGGCCCACGACAGCAAATCAAGCATGTGACCTTCCACGATTTTTGCTAAAATTTGTACCAAAATGTGTTACTGTCATATATAATAAATAATAAGGTCGACATATTGCAAGCATTTTTTGTTACCAAACTCCTTTGGACTTGAACAATAGTTGAACAAACTATAAACTAACAACCCTCAAACCAATTGTAGGCAGTGTATTCCTGCTTATTCAATCATTTATTGGATTAAATAAAAATAGATGCAGTTATAATGGGCGGCAATTATCTGCGGATTTTTGCTATTCGCAGTCCGGCCCAGTCCCTACACCCCGCAAATAGCAGAGGTCCACTGTATTACCACGGCAGGCATTGGGTCAGTGTAAAGAAAACAACTGGAGGGCAGCCAGCGCTGCTGTAACACCAAAAAGGTTATTCATTAACTCATGCACAACATCTCCTACGGCCAGTCTGTCGGATGACGTTAGTCAGTTCTTTGTTTCACAAATGTACAACGCAGTTGATGGTGAAGACCACATCCGTTTGTGAGGGTCAAATAGTCTTTGTGTGTTGCGTGTACACAGTCGCACTGAAAACTAGTCCAGTACTTGAGAGAGTGAATAATAATAGGTTGTATACAAAATTAATAGTACTTTACAATGAATCAACAATACAAATTACATTCTTGAATTTTATAAGCTTTTTTTTTTTTTTTTTTTTTTTTTAAATTGAAAGTGGTCATCAGTGGTGGTTGAATGAGAATAGGGTGCAAATGGCTTTTGATCAAACACGGTAATGTTTGCACTAGCAAACCAATGCAACTTTTTGTTGTAAGTATATGCAGCTGCATATGTTGAGACCCATTGATTAGATGTTTTTATAAAGCTAAAGCTAGCACGGTTTAGTTTTGTTTCACATTTTCAGATATGCATTAATTTGACATGATGTTTATTATGGTTTAGTGTTTCAGTAGCGAAGAACTGCACTGCATCATGATCACATTGACAGATGTTTATGGCAGGGAAAAATATAACAGCATTATTATTGTGTTGGTAATTGGCTCTCGTGCATTTTGCAAATACACCTAGTGGGTCTGTTTCAATATTCCCTTTCAACAAAGAATTAAAGAAGCTGTAGCTTCTTCGAATTTGAGAACAGATATACATTACGTAGGCCTACTTGAATGTGGACATTCCGCTATGATTCTGAAGCCGATGAATTACCATTATCAGCTCGATTATGATTATTATTTTTATTTTCAGTATTTTAATGAATAACCTTGAAAGCTTTAATAATTCTGTGGCGGAAATCGAAATACAAATTCAGCAAATCCTTTGAGATGATACTCCACATACTATAAATGTGGAAAGGTAAGGCACAAGCAACGAGCAGTAAGTCAGTATTTTGCTCATCGTGACATTGGAGCTTCATTGACACGCAATTACGTGTATTCACCTCATATCCGCAACATTTGGAAACGTGCACAAATAAATGTACAAGGGAGAGCTGTTTGACAACAGTCAAAGATGGAGGATAAAAGGCCATTGTAATAAAACGACCTTCACAAACAAAACTCAGCATGGAGCGATTGTAGTTGCTGGGATTCCCACCGCAATCGGCGGCTTTGTTAGGGGTTAAGTGGCGTTCATAGGGAAGCTGCGGTGTGTTGGTTATGACGCGTGGATATGTCCGCATGCAAAATAATCATAATAATAACAAAAATATAAAACACGCTCCATTGATCACAGAGCCTGCTTGAGCTGATTAGTTCACGTGCTTGCTGTAAAATAGGAAGAATGGCCTTCTTACCTTGCAACCGGCCGCTGTTAATCGAATAATTTCTGGCTCACAATAAACGATGCGATCATTTTCAAGCGTGTTTCATTCGGAGGAGACGCACTGACAGTGGATGTGGGAGGGGAGGGGAGGAGCGGGGAGGGGGCGGTGAAGATCATTGTGCTAGCGACGGCTAACTGGCGCTAGCATTGTGGTGAGCGACACACAGGCTAGCGACGGCTAACTGGCGCTAGCATTGTGGTGAGCGACACACACACACACACACACACACACACACACACACACACACACACACACACACACACACACGCGCGCGCTAACGACGGCTAACTGGCGCTAGCATTGTGTTGAGCGACACACAAGCGCCCGCGCCTCACCTCGTCGGTATCCGGTGTGTGTCCTGCGCTCACCGAACGGCGTCCGTGTGACGGAGGAGAGCGGCGGGGGTCGTCATGAGTGCGGCCGCTCGTGGCTGGCCGCGTCCCGGGGCACAGCACAGCTGACGCCGGCTGACAGCGCCAGGAGCGAGCCGCACATGAGCGAGCGGCGGCTAAACATTTGAGTTGTGTTTGGGGGAAGACGAGAAACACGGATATGTTGACGGCTAGCCTGCTAGCGAAGCCGTGCATGTGTGTAGGTTAAAAGGGGATGTGGGGGTGGGTACAAAAGGTACACTTAAGCACTTTCTTGAACTCGATGAGGTCATGGTTTCGTAAAAAGGGAGAGAGAAAAAAAAGGGAAAATATGAGGTTTACGTCACCTCTAGCCAATCAGCGCTCGCGGCTCGAGGGCCGAATGACGTCAAAGACGGATTAAAGGGCCTGCCGGATTTGTTTTTTTTTTACAGGAGACAAACGTAGTACGGATGACGACTGCAGTCGCTCGCAAATAAGTAACGCTGTCGACGTAAAATCAGAACCTTCTCTATTCGAATTCGTATCATTTCTATGTTGTGATTTACTTCGTGACAGAATCCAAATGTGATTTGGACAACAACAAAAACACAACTGTTATTTTATTATATAAACAGAGCCACGCCTCCATGGAGCCCAAAGCTAAATTTGATTTGAGGCCACTCTAATTTCTGCTAATATTGATGATTCTCGCCTGTGTGGACTTTGCAAGTTCTCCCCGTGCCTGCGCGGCTTTTCTCCGGGAACTCCGGTTTCTCCCCACATCCCAAAAAGCACGCACGGTCGGTTCATTGAAGACTCGAAATTGCCTGCTGGTGTGAATGGTTGTTTGTCTAAGCAGTCGGCCACCGAGCCGCCCTTAATAAATAAATACATAAATGAATGAATACTTAACAATTATCCTGCATTTTTTGTATGATATTGCTAAATAAAGTCATACACAAGCACTTATTCTGACACATAAGTAAGGATGACGGTGCAGTATGATGGCTACCAATTATTATTATTTTTTTTACATATTCATACACTGACCTCTAGTGGCGCTTCTATTTAACTGCACTGTTGTTGTGCAAGTCTGAAGGTCTCACAATAAATGGGGTTTAATTGTGGCTACATGAGTATTTTAACGTGAACAAAATCCAGTGGATGACAATGCAGGTTCATGAAAATCTACTTTATTTGCAAAAATTCACAACGTAAAGCAATGCTGTTGCAGAGGGAAGGAAGAAACAGTAAGTAAACCAGCAATACTGATTGCTGGTTTACTTACTGTTTCATCATTTCTTCTTTTATTCTCACAACGAGATCATGTAAGCATTTTCAACAAGCAACGTAGTTCTTGTGAATTTGAATGGCCATAATCAGAGGACTGGCTCAAAGGACTGACACATTTTTATTTGCCACTTGTTTTAATGCAGGAATCTACACAGTCAATTCTAAGCAGATTCATTTATTCAAGGAAAAATATGTAAGTCTTAACCGTTTTAGCTGCCTTGCACATAGCAATTACTTTCGATGTGTTTGAGAGTCAAAGATGGACAACAGTGGGGACTGTGTTACTCAGTCTGAGGTAAAATTCTCCAAGAAAATAATAAAAACATACACATATAGCAAAGCATATTAAAGCAAAGCCTAAATTCATAACATAATACTACTGAAGACCGAACCTAATCTCATTTTTGTGTACTGTAAGGTAACGTACATTTTTGTTCCGTCTTCAATCTTAGCAATAAAAATGGATGTTTTTTTTTTTTAATTCACAGCATGAGCTACATACTGTACATCATGGTGGGGATGGAAATGTACACGAGGCATCTACACAAAAGGATTGTATCAAAATGTTCTAAAAATATCTCTGGTTGGTTTCACAAAAAGCAAACGGTATCAAAAGCATTGGCTGAGAGCAAGCAATATAGTAGGCTTTAACGCAATTTTACACAACAAAAAGCAGGACAACCAATCGCGTCGCTTTGATTGTGGACCTACGGAGTCCCATACGGCACATGCAATCCATTAAACAATACAAGGGGGGGAAAAAAAAGCTTTCCAGCTGAACATAAGAGAGACAACCTTAGTTGTTCTATTGTGCTTCATACAGATTAGGCTGCGTACACAACAATCGTGGGCATCTTACTTTACGCATGTGTTAAAGCTACGATTGGGAGCAGAGGCATCACAGAGCCAGCGGCTCTGAGCTGCACGATAGAAATGGGACATTTACAAGCACGGGAGGTGTTTTTTTTCAACACAAAGCAATCGGTGGGAATTCCAGCTCCGCCTCGACCTCGCCGGCTCTGTGAAGCCTCTGTAAGTTCGCGTATGTGGCCTTAACGCAAGAGGTCTTCGCCGTAAACGTGAGAACCGCACAGGCAGCGCGGTAAAACTAGTGTACTATAGATTGCACAAAATTCATAATCAGTTCAATAATAACCTAACTGTTGTACATTCCTATGTTCCATTACATTGCACATGCCTTGAAGGAACACTTAGCACCATGCAACCTGAAAACGAGGCGGCTCCTGAATGCATCGAATGTAGAAACAGGCCTTGTGTGTGTGTGTTTTCCATTTGATTATATATATATATATATTTTTTTTCAACTATTAATAAGCAGTAAGAAAAAGTTAACCGACCAAGATTACATTAAGGTGAATGTCATAGTATTTATTAGGACACTGGGATTTTCCTTCATCCGAACTTTGGGAGAATTGACCAGCAACTGAGACTAATACCGGCCAAGTTACCAAGGGCGCGAACGGTTTCAGTCAATTCCATGGGAAGTCCAGCTACGACTTGTGGAAATATTCAGTTGGACACTCTTCATGGGAACAATATTAGCAATTTTCAGGAAATTCATAAAAAACTATGCTATCATAATGAAAAAGCATTTTCTATTGTCCGAAGTAGATAAGCAGCAAGATAAATCCCCCCCCCCCCGTTTGTGTTGAAATAATTAGTGACTAGTAGTTTTATCCAATCTGGTTTGACGCAGAACGGCGAGAGGCGGTGGAGAACGACATCGGGGCAGCTTCGAGGAAATTCCGGTCCATCATCTGGCGTCTCAGGATGGGGAAGCCGTGCGCCATCAACACGGTGCATAGCGGGGACGGGGCGCTGCGCTGTTGACCACAACTTGGGACGTTGTGAGTTGGTGGGCAAAATACTTTGATCACCTCAATTCCACCGACACGTCTTCCTTCCACGTGAGGAAGCAGAGTCTGGGGACTCGGAGGTGGGCTCTCCTATCTCCGGGTTTGAAGTCACCGAGGTAGTTAAAAAGCGTCTCGGTGGCAGAGCCCCGATGGTGGACGAGATCTCCCCGGAGTTCCTAAAGACTCGAGATGTTGTGGGGCTGTCCTGGTTGACATGCCTCTGCAACATCACGTGGACAATAGGGACAGCGCCTCTGGATTTTCAGACTACAGAGCGATCACACCCCTCAGCCTCCCTGTTAAGGTCTATTCATGGGTGTCGAGAGGAAGCTACATCGGGAAGTCAAATCTCAGATTCAGGAGGAGCAATGTGGTTTTCGTCCTGGCCGTGGAACAGTGGACCAGCTCTACACGCTCAGCGGGGTCCTCAAGGGTGCATGGGAGTTCACCCAACCAGTCTGCATGTGTTTTGTGGACTTGGAAAGGTGTTCGACCGTGTCCCTCGTGGGGAGCCCTTATTACCAGCTGTACGACCGGTGTTAGAGCTTGGTGCGCATTGCCAGCGGTAAGTGGGATTTGTTTCCAGCAAGGATTGGACTCCGCCAAGGCTGCCCGTTGTCACCGATTCTGTTCATTGGCTTTATGGACAGAATTTCTGGGCGCAGCTGAGGTGTTGATGGGGTGCGGATTGTTGACCTCAGTATTATGTCTCTGCTTTTTGCAGATGATGTGGTTCTAAGGGCTGCGTCAAGGCCCGATCTTCAAATCTCGCCGGAACGCTCTGCAGCCGAGTGTGAAGGCTGCTGGGATGAAAATCAGCACCTCCACATCTGAGGCCGTGGTCCTCAGTCGGAAAAGAGTGGAGTGCCCTCTCTGGGTCGAGGAAGAGATCCTGCCCCAAGTGGAGGAGTTCAAGTATCTCGGGCTCTTGTCCACGAGTGAGGGAAGAATGGAGCGGGAGATGGACAGGCGGACCGGTGCAGTGTCTGCCGTGATGTGGTGAAGAAGGAGCTGATCTGAAAAGCAAAGCTCTCAATTTACCGGCTGATCTACGTTCCTACCCTCACCTCTGGTCACGAGCTGCGGCGGCTCGTGATTGAAAGAACAAGATCGTGGATACAAGCGGCCGAAATGAGTTTTCTCCGCAGGGTGTCCGGACTCTCCCTTTGAGCTCGGGTGAGAAGCTCGGGCATCCGGGAGGGGCTCAGAGTCCAGCCGCTGCTCCTCCGCATCGGGAGGAGCCAGATGAGGTGGCTCGGGCATCTGTTTAGGATGCCTCCTGGACGCCTCCCTCGCGAGGTGTTCCAGTCTCGTCGGACTAGGAGGAGGCCCCGCGGACGACCCGGGACACGCTGGAGAGACTATGTCTCCTGGCTGGCCTGGGAACAGCTCTGAATGTGAACGGATAGTTTTAAACAACATAAAGCTGCATTTTGAAAATTCAAATGCACACATTTAAGTTTTTTTGCTCTAAATAATTTAATTTAATAACTTTAATATTAGTTTCAATGAGTTTTCAATGGATTCCCATTTATTCTGGTCGATTGGCACTGATTCCCATTGAGCTCCCCAAAAGTTTCCAACTTGGACAATTCCCCGCACTTTAAACCCTAAATGTATCGAATAAGATTCCAACATCACACCCAGTCAAACACTTCGAAGTGTGTGATGAGTCTGTGGCGTCTCATGCCGATAAATGTGGAAACCTCCGTACTGTAAGGAAGATGAGAAGATTTCTGGGCATTACGTAGCAATTGACGTTAACTTTATTTTGAGGGCAATGTGAATAAGCGCAGGTTTCTATTGAAGAATCCTGCCGGACGAAGATAAGGGCGCGACCTCGTTGAAAGGGTGACACACGAGATGATGCTTGGTACAGTGGTGCGTACCGCCAGAAGCGGAACAGCGTACAGTGGCGTGTCTTGGTGCGCGTGGCCGGAATTCGAGCACTACTCTTCGGAGGTGTGAGACAGCTGCTTTTCGTACAGGCTGAGGACGTGATGCACAAACTGGTACTGCTCGCACGTCTGGATCATCCCACCCCTGACAACACACATTCACAACGAATTGAGGTTGACTGTGAGGATTTGCAGGTGGATGATACAACTCGGTAATTCTGACTTGGAATGCTTAGCTTGGTATGTTTTGTTCAGGAGTCGTATGCATATGAACTGTAATTGAAAGGCAGGTGGAGATTTCAAGGTAATACAAAACAAAAATATCCATATCATTCACACTGTTCAAGGTGTTAGTGTCTGCATCATTCATGTCTTAAAAAGAAGAAAAACAACATCGATTGGACACTTTCCTAAAGAGACGGAATTTCTTTGTTTCCTTTTAAAATGTCCCTACATCTGTTCTTCCTTCCACAAAATATCAAATAAATATAAATATGTAACGACTATCGCCAACTTCCCCAAAAGACAGCACTCCAAAATGGCCATCAGGCATACCGGCACACCCCGTCCTCCCTTCTCTTGACAAAAAGTAACTCAACAATCCGGACGTCCTACTGCTACCAAAAGATAGACGGTTTAACAAGAAGAGACCCCATGCGGTTTGCTTTGCTTTCTATATTTATCTTTTATTTTCCCCCGCCGCATTTCGGGTCCGCGCCGCCGGCATTCCCGGCCGTAAAGGCCGAAGCGGAATCCCGGTTTTGGCCGCGAGGTAAAACCACTGGATACGGACGCGGCGAGATTTTTCAGCAAAGCAGTCGCTTGCTCCCAAGCAGAGCCGCCGGACCTCGGCACAATTGAATTGAAATAAAGCGCTATATAAGTGCAGGGATTTGAACCTCGGTACTCAGAACTGTGAGGCTCATGTGCTAACCAGTCGTCCACCGTGCCGCCACCTCAAATCAACCATTTGCATTTGCTTGTTCTGTGGGTGTGCAACAATTGCTTGTCCTGTGGGTGTGCTCTCTCCATCCACACTTACTTGGCACGCTGTAGATAAGGGGAGGAGAATATATCACCTGTCCAGACGCAGTTGGCAGGTGGTCCCCAGAATGTCAACCACGCCCTCCATCCTCAGCTGCTTGCACAGGACGGAGGTGGCAATGAAGCAGCCCGTCCGACCGATGCCAGCACTGCAGATACAACGGCGAAGGGGAATGTATGTGTGTCCTTCCACCAACTTGAATACGCCGCAATTTGACTCATTTAACCAATAGAAGATGGTGTGAAGCAGATGATTTGATATTGTAGCTGCTTTATTAAATCAGGACAATCGCCATACTGTATACGTCGAGCGAAACACATTTAAAAGACATACCTGCAATGCACTATTATAGGGCCGCTCGTGGGTGGGGCCTCCTCTCTGGCTCTTTCCACTTCCTGTACCAGTTCCAAAAGAGGTGGCGCTTTGTCTGGGGTCTTCTGGTCAGGCCACGAGGTGTACCAGTACTGCCGCAGACTTCGCTCCGAATCTCCGCACTGGCACGTGCGCACACACACACACAGTGACATGAAATTACAGATGAACAGATGGGATGATATTTAGGAGCACGGTGAAGATTTTCTCATCAGCCAGTTGCTCAACACATTCAAAGTGTGAGCTCTGTGCGACAATGAGAGCAGAGCGAGACAGCACTCATAGAAATTCATCTCCTGTTCTGATTTGGCTGTTCAATCACATCCATTGGCTCTAGAACAATGATTATTGATGAGGCTTTTCCACTCATGTAAACATCGGTTACTAGTTAGGTATTAAATAATGAGCTAGCATGTCCCTGGAACATGTCAGGATGGCAGACCTTCGGTTTTCAGCATTGACAATAGGATCACATTCAAACAATTTGACCATGCTTAAAAAAATGAATAGCACTTCAGAAATGTAGGTTTGAGGCCCCTTTACGGAAACACTGAAATTACAAGCCGAAACACAAATGAACAGACAATTCTACGATTTTACAACGACATTGTTTATTGTGAAAGACCCATCCATCCATCCATCCTTGCAATCTTGAATGAACTTGTAACTTCAGGTATTTTCAATTGCATGGATATACTGTATTAATCAATTGTATTTAGTTAGTCCAATTCAATAAGTAAAAGTCACAAGGATTTTGAACAGTGTACCTTTGACTGTGAGGCAAACCTGCTAAACACGTGCGCCATTGCGCTGCCTGTTTTCCTTTCACATTTCCCGCTTTGTCTCTTTGTGTTATTTGCTTTGAACTTTGCTTGTCTCACCTTGAGCGTAAACACCCTCAGACTGTAGTCATCCTCCTGCGTTACCGTGACAACAGTGATTTCAATCCCCTCATGGGTCACAGTGTCCTCGGGCCAGTATTCGGCACATTTCTGGAAAGGACACAAAAGACAAAAACACACAAAATAAATCACCCACACACACGCACGCACGCACGCGTCATCCAATATTAGCATCATTACACACCTCATTTTTCTCCTCCAAGTTTGTGATCATCACAACGATGGGGGTCCTCTCCTGCCACACCATCCTCCAGAAGTCCCCCACTGTGTTGACCGTCGGGCCCTGCGTGGCGATGTACGCCCGCTCTTCACCCCCGTAACCCTGGATAAAATGGAATCATCTCTTTGTAAATTGTGATATTTAGTTATGGACGACGTTTGCAAAAAAATAGAAAGTGAAGTCATCCATGGCTGAGCCACTATTGTTTACGGACACATCGGACTCACTTTGAGATAATTGCCGTTGATGTAAGTAGTGAGGAAATCATCTTCGTCTTGTGACTTTAAGATCACCCGGCTGTGTGTGTCTGAAGGCAGACAGTATTATCAACAGACACAGGGAATGGAAAAAGCACATTTTACTTCTCCATCCTGGGTACAAAAAAAAAAAAGCTCTGCCTTTCCAAATCTCATCCTAATCATGCTCAGTTTTGATTGACACTATCATCGTGATTCAACGATATGTTTATTTGATCTTTGTTGTTGTTCTGCTTTCAGGGTGCATCTACAACATTGCCGAGTGTACAACGCAACCACAATAATAAACGTAGCTCTACGGCAGCGACAATCCAAACTGAGCATTGTTTTCCAAAATGCGGCAGGGAAAAAGAAAAGAAAACTTGGGGGCTTTTTTTTGAACATAGCTCTTGTATTGGATCGTATACGAATAGTATAATGTTAGTGTATAGTCCTCGTAACAAGGTTTGGTACCAATTATATTATGGTGAAAAGAGACACACTCACTGGGTAAGATGGTTTTGTAGCGGTTCTTTCTCACGAGTCCCGGGTAGTTGTAGTCCTTAGGGGCCACAAAGTTCATGGGAGTTTCCTGCAAATGGACAAAACAACAAACAGGAACAAGCAGTGGACAGCAACAATTAGCCAATGTCATGTGGGAGGTACAATCCGTCCACAAGATAATCAAGTGGCAAAGATTCCGTTTTCGAGAAAACTTGTGATGTGAAGCAATCGGACATCACGGAGGGGATTGTCTGACTCGTTTGCAATCTTCGATACATCCTCCATTTGCCCAGCGGGCACGAAAATCCTCCGAGAGTTTGGATGCAAATTAGGCCAAGAATCTTTCCCTCTTTCGCCCACTATCAGCCAGAGGCAAAGCTTACGGGTGTGCAGAGGTCCATTGGGTGTACACTATGAGAGGGTGAGTCCTTGTTCATATTTGTGTGTACTGTATCTGACAAGTTGTGTAGGTGGGTGAGCTGCTCACATAGAACTCAGCCTGCAGGCTCTGGTCATCCATGGCCCGTGTGTGTAGCATGGCGGGGGTGAGGATGTGCGTTCCCTGCCGGAGGTACTCCTGCGCTGACTGGTCCCTCGGGGAAAGCTGGGCTCCATAGCCGTATGGCTCTGTGCAGCCCGGCGTACACATGTCCAAGGTCAAGGAAACGTTGGAGCCCCTCCTGTGGGGGAAATGTATTCTCAGATAAAACACTTGCATACACTTGTGCTCACGAGTAACTAACTCTGTGTGCCCAATTAATACAAATCAAAAGAGCACCAAGGCTTTAACATCGCTCACTTCTTCAGTGACGGAACGACTATAATCTCAGTTCGAATGGCTCGGATGTAAACTTTCAGATCACATAAGATAAGACGGAACTATTTGAAAGCTTAAATAAACTCACTTTTCAAGTCATTGCTGCCATAGAAGGGCGTCGTGGTGCCCGAAACGCCTTACAGAGGCTCACGATCACCCCTTCAACGGGCAGCTGCGGCCGTGCAAGGCGCTACCAGGCCCGCTCGGAGCAATTCGGGCTTCGGTGTCTTGCCCGAGGACACTTCGACAGTAGACAGTCGGAGCCGGGATTTGAACTGCGGACCCTTCGGTCGCTGAACGACCCGCTCTACTATCTGAGCGACGACCGCCCAAACGCACTATGTACGGTCCCGTGAAAAGCCAATGCTTAACCCTAACCACAAAACATTTGGGAAGGGTTGAACATGGAGCGAGGAAGAACCGATTATGATGAGGGTCTCTATCAAAGTGTGGAAACAGAAAGGTCAATTTGACTGATCAATGCTCTGAACCATAATCCCATCTGTTTGCCACTCTCCATGAACCAGGATGTAGCCTGCTGACCAACAAACCCAAATATGGCCCGCTGATGATTTTTTTCCCGGTTTTCTTAACAGTTTGGACCTCGGCATTGGCCTGAGCAAATGTCATGGCAGCGGACAGTTTTTTTGTACGGTAGGGTTGATTTTCAACAAAATGTATCGGGAGTCGTATGCCTATCAAAAAGGTGGTATCCAAACCGACGATGAAGTAAGCCACATAAATGAAACAGCAACCTCTTTAAAGACGATAACAAACCTCTCCTGAAGCCCCACTGGTGTGACGGTGAGCGTTACGGCATCTCCCTCTGGCTTGCTGTCAGTTCCCATTTCAAAGACCGGAGTCTGAGGCACGGCATCCAGATCGATCAGGTCCTCCTGGGCGTTCGTCCACTCTGACAGGGTGAAGGAGGGCTGGCGGCTCACTGACTGACGTCTGTCGCCGACGTCCCTCGAAGCGCTTCCTGATGACCACAAGCCAGTACCGTAACGCCACCTACACACCATGTGGATGACCTGCAGACATGAGTGGAGGAGAACGTGATATGTCGCCACTTGGCAGTCAAATATACAGTACAGGTCCAAGAAAAACTCGTTGGAATGACATGGATTTCTACATACATTGGTCATAAAATGTTATCTGATCTTAATCAACATTACATTAAAACAACAGCTATTGTAAACTAATACCACACTAACAATTACTGCACATGTCGCAGTGCATGGTGAAAACGTACAGTATGTGAAACTTTTGTCATTAATAATCCAGCAAACACCATTAGTTTCCTGGAATTGCAGATGAGGCCTGCACATTTTGGGCCATTCCTCTTCACAAAACCTTTTCACCATTTTAATTTGGTTGAGGTCAGGACACCTCAGAAAGAGTATTTTCTTCCGTTGAAACAATTCTGTTGTTGACTTGCTACATTGAGCAGCGTGGGACGGCGGGTAAGCGTAAGCCCAGCAACCAGCACATGTCGTCGTCGTGTTCCTGGGCAAGGCACTTCACCCACATCGCCAATGGATGTATGTGGTTGGATGTTTGGTGGTGGTCGGAGGGGTCGTAGGCGCAGAATGGCAGCTACGCTTCCCTCAGACTGCCCCAGGTTTGAACTTCTCCTTTAAAATTTCTTGATAAACTTAGAAATGCATTTTTCCATGGGTCATAGCAATCTGTCCATGCCCCGCAGTAGCAAAGCAGTCCAAAACAATCATGCCCTCTCCATCATGTGTGTTTATTCCAAACAACTCAACTTTGGTTTCATCTGTCCTCACAATAGTTTGCCAGTAGTGCTACAGAACATTCAGGTACTTGATTGCAAAGGGAAAACCTGTAGCAATGCCTTTTTGGACAGCATTGGCTTCCTCCATGGTGTCCTCCCATGACATCCATTCTTGTCTAATGTAGAACCTATCTTTCATCTGTTATCAGCGATGTTTCTGATGACCAATTGTCAACTTTCTTAAATCAGCTCTGCAATGCCCTTGCCAAAAAGTTGGTAGTTAATTGGCTTACTTTGAGGTTTGTGGCTGTTCGCTCATTTGGACATATTTGTGCTTTATGGCACGGACGACACGACAAGTTTGTTACCTAAAGTCAAATCATCTCCACAAAGAAGTTTGAATAGTATTTTGTAAGAGAAAGTTGTTTTTTTTGTTTACTTATTTTGTTATTTAATTTCTGGCATGCAGCACAGAAAGGAGGCCCGTGACCTCAATTTTTACACATTTGTAGTTTACAGCCCAGACAGCAAGTTTGTTTCTTAATCTCCACAGTGCATGGAGTTTATTTCTGTCTATTTTTTTCTTCATGATTTTGCTTTTCTATTTTATATAATTTGATTTGTAGCACAGATGGGAAGTTTGTTACCTCAGACACTATTAATTTTTTAAAATCATTTATAATTGTTAATCATTTATAAGTAATCCAGTTTTGCTATCAAAATCTACCCCCCCCCCAAAAAAAAATAAAATAAATCTTAGGTGTATCATTACAGTCCTAGTTTTTGCAACTGTAAATATATCTGATACAATGATAAAATCAGTTACGTTGCATCAAAACACACTTAAAACACGCTACACATATGCACAGTAATCACAATCATTTACCAATGTGCATGTCAACTTGCATTAAGGTAATAAACAGTCATTGATTGAAAAAAAAAAAAAAATAAAAACAATCAAATAAGACCAAAGTGTGAAATTTGGCATAGAATTGTGTGATACAGTTTGTGCATACCATAAAAACACAGATGCTCACTCCAATGCCTGCAGTGACATAAATGATCCACGTTTGCTGTGTTGTGTTTACCACAGCCTTCATCAGCGCCATGGACTGACAAGAGCACAGAGAGAGAGAGAGAGAGAGAGAGAGAGAGAGAGAGAGAGAGAGAGAGAGAGAGAGAGAGAGAGAGAGACATTGGATTGGTCACATCTTTGCATTCCGCTTTCACGTAGGCAAGAGACTTTCCTCGTTCATAAAACTGCTCGCTAATGACAGAATATCTGTTTTGACTATTGTTGGTTGCTAAATGCTGTCCATATATGTTAAGTCACCTATTGATTGTTTTGTCTTAAATGAAGCAAGAAATAACATATGCAAATAATTACAGTGTAACAAATAAAGCTATTTTGGTTGTACATCAAGGGAAAACAATGACATGGTATAATTTTCAAACTTACATCCATTCCAAATATTGGGTGGCAGGGTAAGACGAAGCCGAGATAGAAGTCGATGACCTGGAGGGCTTTATAGATCGAGGCAAACGGCCCGTTTCCTTCCACCACAAAGAAGATCCAGTAGCCCTGAGAGGAGAAAGGCAAGGCGGACTGTCGGTGTGTCGCCCTTCAGGCACATTTCAGGTGAAAAGCATCAAGCAAAAAAAAATGGCACTGAAAAAAAAAAAGCTTTCGAGTGGACTTCCGCATTTAAGCAAACGTTTGCATTCCATTTACTGCACACGATTGAAGAGAATTCTGTTGACTTCTGATCATTTGGCTCTCATTTATCACGTGGGTGCTTTTAACAGCAACGTGAGCAAAAAGGTATTCTAAAACAAGCGACCTCATCATGGGAACTTGACTCTGTCGCAGAACGACTTATACAAGGTTACTGTATATACACGAAAACTGTGTCATTCAAAACAAAAATGCGCTGGTTGACACAACTATTGCGCTCCGGTTTATTTTCCTCAAAAGGAAATGATAGACGCCCAAAGCCCCGTTATATATGAAGCCTTATCTTATTCGGAGCGCACTTTACAGTCTTATCATCGGCCGTCGTTGATTTTTTTATGCCACTCGTGCCGTTCGGAGATACGGAGCGCCGGAGCCTATCCGAGCAGATTTGGGGCGAAAGACGGACTACATCTTGGACTGGTCGCGAGGAACAAG
The DNA here is from genome assembly GCF_024500385.1 of Phyllopteryx taeniolatus. NCBI lineage: Eukaryota > Metazoa > Chordata > Actinopteri > Syngnathiformes > Syngnathidae > Phyllopteryx > Phyllopteryx taeniolatus. Next base: position 9,074,390 of record NC_084506.1, read on the forward strand.
CGTTCACACTCTCATTCACACCGTCGTGTTGTGTAGGTAACTGAACCCGAGCTGCCAGCCCAGAAGTCAGGCGGAGTCAACCACTTACAACCTCCGTGACTCGTCTTTCCACTTGAAGTGAACAAATACATATAAGCGAATATTTCTCTTTTTGGTTTTTTTTTCAGTTTCATTTTACACTCGCTAACATCCATTCACATACCGTGACTTGGGAGACGACAAAAAGCGAGGCCCAGTACTGGAACTCAATCACCAATGTGTACACTTTGTGCAAAAAAACGTCTTCTCTTTGTGAACTTTGCCCCCCTGTGCTTCCATCTTTGCGCCCCAGCAACTCTTCCTTCCTCGGGGCTGCGTCAACTCTTTTTCCTGGCTTTGTGGGCTCATCCAGCCAAACGGGGTCCTCGTCCGGCCTTAGGAAGATGGAGTCCTCAGTGTGGGAGCGAGTGGAGCTGCTCAGGCGGCGGGTCATGATCCTCCTGCTGATGATGAAGGCTCCTATGTGTTGGGAAGGATTTGACACATGAACGTTGCTTAAACGCAACCTTAAGAACATGTCAAGAAAAAAAAAATGTTCTGAACATCCTGCCACTGATGCAATATATATATACACAGTATATGCTGTATTAGCAATACAATATTGGCCACATATATCCAGCCCAGACCTCCACCAAGGTGAAATATTAGCAAAAGTGGAGAAAGTACGTTACTTCTTGCTCGATAGAGGGTGGCAAACGCGCGGTGCCGTGATTCTGGTGAGCGCACCGTTTTTATAACAGCATTGCGACTCAAACAGTGAAATACAATTGCCGCATGTGCACCTTTATCAAGATCCGCACTCAAATTTGATAGGAAAAAGTTCCTTAAAATGATCATGTCTGCTGAATTTTGCACATGAAAGTACAGAGTTTTGCTTATTTATTTTATTTTCTATGAGAAATTTCCAAAGGTTCCATCCTTTGTTAATTAGTAACAATATATTACCGATTTAAGAAAGAATAATAGCTTGAATAATCTTCAGTTGCTTCTATCTGCTGCTTAGCGACGAACGTTGTACATCGTACGATGTTTTCCAGTTTTCAGTTTGTGCGCATGATGGGTGTGATATTTAAAACGTGTGTATGTGTGTCGGGGGGGGGGGGGGGGGGGGTGCGAGAGATTCTCCATTGTGGAGAGATGAGTCAGGGGTAACGTGTTTACAGCCCTGAGCGTCGCCTTGGCAACAGAGTGGCTCTCATTCCTGTCATCCATCCTGAGCATTATCATCTACCGGCGACACGCTTGCGCACACACGCACGCACACGCGCGCACATCCCCGTCATTGTGTTCCTGTCATGATCCACTCTGAGTTTTTTTTGTTCTGCATGTAAGTTAGCTCCTCCCTATTTTTTTCCTTTGTTTCCCGTCGGGGGCGCAAGGAGGAGCGAAGCAAGGAGGAGCGAAGCAAGGAGGTTTCTTATTTTGTACTACTGTCATTTCTCGTGTATAATGGGGATTCCCCCCCCCCCCCCCCCCCCCGTATTGACACGGTATCGGATCGATACCAAAATATGCGGTATCGCAGACCACTAGTGGAGGGCTTTGTGTGTCACATAAATCCTAGGGGCTAAATTGTTGGGGGCTTTATGACCCTGGTGGGGTCAACCAGGGCAAAACACGGCTCTGAAATCCCTATGATGAAGGCAATTATTTGAACATGTTTTGCCTCCTCAAGATGTGGGCCACCAGGGCCGAGTCCCCCTAGAGCCAGGCCTGGAGGCGGGGCTTATCGGTCTGCACCCAGGGGGGCCAGTCCGGGGACACCGGGAAGAGACAGCACGGGTCTTCCTTCCCAGTGGCCCGCCACCTGTGAGAAAGGCCAAGCGGGTCTGACGCTTTCAGAGCTGGGTTGCAGACTTACTCAGCTGCAGTGCAGAAGCTGGCTTTAGGCACATGGAATGTCACCTCTCTGGTAGGGAAGGAGCCAAGGAGCCTGAACTGGTGGGTGAGGTCCAGGGGTTCCTCATTCTCCTTGAGGAGTTAGATTCTCTTCCACTGGAGTTCGCTCGGTGAAAGTCGCAGAGCAGGTGTCGTTATACTTATCGGTGGGATTCGCCCCGGTGGACGTGAGGGTAGCCTCCCCTTTCGGGTGGATGCAAGGGTCCAGACTGTTGTTTGTGAGTATGCAGCCCAGAGTACCCACCCTTTTGGAAAGGAGGTGCTACTCCCCTGGTGGGGACTCCCTCCTTCTGCTGGGGGGCTTCAATGCTCACATGGACAACTACAGTGAGACCTGGAAAGGTGCGATTGGGCGGAACGCTACTCCCGCATCTAAACCCCAGCGGTGCTTTGTGATTGGACGTCTGTGCTCGTCATGTCTTGGACATTTGGGGAAAGAGCTGACAACTGAACAACACCTAAAGCAGTTGACAAGCTTGGCACCCTCAGCAGGGTGCTGGTGGGTGCGCTGCTGGAGTTCTCCCAAGCAGTCTGCACGTGGTTTGTGAACTGGGAGAAGGAGTTCAAGCATGTCTCTCATGGGGTCTACGTGGGACTACGGAGTACTGAACCCCCTGATATGGGCTGTTTGGTGCCTGTTCTACCATCGTCAAGAGTCTTGTCCACATTTTGTTTCCAGTGAGCGTCGGACTCCACCGAGGCTGACCTCGGTCACCGATTCTGTTCATAACCTTTTAAATCGCTGACTACGAACAAGACAAGGAAAAGAACGACTTGAAGGATAATATTTGGAAAGCATCCAGGCGTCACATGGCTCACTCACTTGAGATAGAGCGAAGGAAAGGATAGCGTGGGAGTCAGATCACATGATGAAGGCAAATCCTGTATTTTGCGGCAGCCGGACCCGGTTGACCATTGAGCAGCAACCTGTAAGGCAGAAGATGGAAAAGATTTCTTTGGATATTTTCTAAAGTTGTGACTAAAGAGATACAGCTCCGATCATGTCCCAAAATCCGCGCTGAAGCCTCGTTGTGACTCAAGCACTAGCAGTCCTGCTGAGGCGGTGTTAGCAACTCTCCATTTGCTCGGGATGTGAGGTGACGCACTCAACTGTTAATATGTCTTCCTTCTCTTCCTTCTTTTCCTTCGCCTTCGTCACTCTCCTTCTGGAAGAGGCGGAGAGGAATCCCAAAACATTGCGATTGCTTCCGTTGCGCTCGGTATGCATGCATGAGCTCTCTTTTCTCCCCCCCGACCTTTTCCTCTGAGCCTTGCCGCGAACCAATAGATGACCTCGGTGCAAAATGAGACCACGTCAGCATGTGCGCTTGTGTGAGCGTGCGTGTGTCTGTATACAGGCGATGCGCGCAGCTATGAGTGTTTTTCAATCTCCGCTCGCCGTGAAGGTGGTTTTGAAGTGACGACACCAGTTTGTGCAGCCCGTAGCCATGGCAACATGCACGCATTCACCCAATCGCCAAAAGAACGGTGAGGAATAGTCTTGTGTGGGAGGAACTGTGAAATGTGGCAAGATGCAGATGTGCGGATGCAGGGATGAATGGGAGATGAAGAAGCAGGGCGAGGCGGTGACGCAGTGAGGCCGGCGTTTCGGTCACCGTGGTAACCCAAATATTGGATGGAGCCCTCGCACACCCGATACACGCGCGCACACACACACACACACACACGGGCTCAAGCGGAAGAGAAGCGATGTGCAAGTTTGCCAAACAATACTGCTTGTCTTTGCGTTCAGTCTTCAAGGTGAAAAAAAAGTCTTATGCCAGAATCAGACGACAAGACAAATTTGCTGTCTCGCCGTCAGACCGCTGCCATAAAACATCCAATCTGGTTTCGTCAGACACATTTGATTTTTCCTAATGTTACAAGTCATGAAAATTGACAATCATTTTCTTTCATTGCATTACACAACTTTTTTTAAAATATGTATTTTTTTTTCTGCTACTTGTGTGTCATTCGCACACAGAAGATAACCATTGAACAAACAGAAAATATATAAGATCTAGCCCAAATCTGGCCCTGATATGAATATGAATGTGGGGACGTGCTTACAAGGTGAAATCACAAAAGGGATTTATGGTGTGCTGAACATGAGAGCTGATTCAGGTCTGATTCCTCAATGAGGGTCCTCTGTCTTTGGATCCATACAACCCCCCCGCCCCCGCCCCCTTCATCTTCATACAGATCGTATGCGTTCTATTGATCTGCAGCCATTAACACATCAAAGTGAGCGCAAGCAAAACCATTGAGTTAGCGGGATCCTTCATTTCATGAACAAGGGGGATGACTTTCATTTTTTCCCCCTCTCCTCTTTGGGTGACAGATGGCTCGTGTTTTAATGGGTGTTCCCGATCATCTTCTTCCTCTGTCTGGAAAATAATGGAAGCATAACAGCACGTCACCATGTGGCCATTCTCTTTTGCTTTCAGAAGCTCTGCTCTGCAAGTTTTACTCACCCTTGTCATTGGCTTTTTTTTCAATTGGGGGGGGGGGATACATAAATAAAAGTTCAGCATCAACCACTCACAGGCTGCAACCAGCACTTTTGGGCTATATATCAGGTACAGCATTGCAGACTTACTTCTTCCTGGTTTGCTTTGCTACTTGTTGCAAGATATGAGTCTTAAATGTCAATATGTCCGTTCAGAAATAGCCTATGGCTGTCATGCCCGCTGAACAGAGAGACGAGCGGAACGAGGGATTAAACACGCACGTGTCGACAATCAAGCCAAATCGGAGCATCGTTCCCTTCCTTGAGATTTCAGCCGGAAGACAGCAAAGGCCCGATTATCCTGGCCGATTATCGCGTGGTGTGTGTTTATAATGCCAGCATCAAAATGACAAGAACAGAAAAACTCAAAGTTACCGAAGCTGCTTGTATTTCTTCTTTGACTGCTATTACTGCCGGTATTCTTTTTTTTTTTTTTTTTTTTAAATGTTACGATAGTAAACATAGGACGTACCAATTGTTCAGAATTAGGATAAACCCCTTCAGATCTGTCATCTCATTTTCGAGGGGGCGCCATATGTTTTATTCAAAAAAATAAAATAAAATCACAAAAGGTAACCTGTACAGTTAATAAAGGTTTCATTTAATTCTATTTCCATGATTTCCTATGGCAAAAATAGTTTTAAAAGCCGAACATTTTGATCCGTCGGCTGTGCTATCGAAACACCTGGAACTGTCATAAAGTGTGTGTGTGTGTGTGCATTATGTTGAATGAAAAACTGCAGCATCTGGTGGATCTCAAATGTCCATCTCTATAGTTTGAGGAGTCATATGTACAACAGGTACGCTAGCATTTCCTGTTTCGTGCTGACTCAAAGCTGAGTATCAAGCGTGCTTGCTGATGGGTTAAGGAGGAAGCGCACGCTGAAAGCGATGACAGAACGGAAACATGAGATTGAGTCACCAATGAATGACCTTAAAGTTGAAATGTGACGTGCCGCGGTCTGGGGCGGGGAGATAATCAATCAGGTTGATGAGTTTACTAGACTCCTTCAGATACGCTTGCGGGAATTCGATGAAAAAAATCGAAACGTACTGCACGGATGCATTCAAATACGCCGCACGGCAAATGGATCGACGGGCCGAAGGAGCTCAATCTGGATTTGAGGCAACGGGAAATCGGACGACATGAGTGCGGCGCATCGAAACGTCGACGCACAAATGGCAATCCCGGGCAGTCATTCATACTTCGACAAAAGGCCATTCATATGTACGTCGCTGGCTACGCTGTGCTCGAGCGACCACACAGAGCGGAGAGGGATGGATTAGTAAGGAATCGCCAAGGGAGGAGGACTGTTGCATCTCTGGTTGGTAACTCCCACATCGTCTCACGTACGCATACTGTACGCACGCACGCACGCACGCACGCACCAGTCAAGCTATCAGTGATGTGAGAGGGATGTGAAAATGCAAGGCTGATGAAGACCCAACCTGTTGTTCATGTAGGCTACATCACCGTACCTTTTTTGCACAGCGGCCATACGAAACCACAGGGGACTTCGTCGCGCTATTGGCATTCACCTCATGTCGCACAACCACAAAGGGGGAGAGAAAGCGGGAGGGAGGGGAGGGAGGGCCGGAACACTCATCCCCGGCCTTAAGTCTGCGGTTAGGATAAGTCCTCTTACCTGACTGAGCCTTTCTTCAAATGGCCATCTGGTGCTCTTCTGCCTCTGAGCCAAAGAGCAGCAGCCAAACACCGATTCCTCTGCTGCTCCTCCGCCTGCCGCAGCGGAAGCGTGCTCGCGTGCGAGGAGGAGACAGACCGACGGCGCCGGGCTGAAAGATGCGCGCGAGGTTAGCGGAGGCCGAGCGGACTCGTGCGGCGGGTGAGACAAATGCGGTGGATTCTATATTGTTTGGATCCCGGAGCAGAGCGAGATCCACAGGCGGCAGCTTCATCTAGGTATGTGCGGCGAGAGGCTGTGCGGTAGCCTTGGCAACAGAGCGAGAGCGAGTGAGAGTGGAGGGGAGAGAGAGAGAGAGAGAGAGAGAGAGAGAGAGAGAGAGAGAGAGATCACATTGTTGGGACATCAATCTTCCAAATAAGTTACTGGTGCTCAACTTTTGCTAAACTAAACTTTCTCAGCAATAATCACGTTCTATATGGTTGAATAATTTACAAATAGCTCTTCCAAAAAAAACAAAACAAAACAAAAAAGATTTACAATGTAAAGTCGCTGCTCACGTAGTATTTGGAGTGAAAATCTGTCGAGGATGGACCGGCCGGCGCCAGCCAAGCCGGCAGATAACCATTTGCATTGGCTTTCGACCGACTGTCTGCATGGGAGTTTGCCCGATAAACCGCGATACCATCAGTGACCACACTCACATTATCACATCCCCAAAATTTTTCGGTATAGAAATTTGACTGAATTTGCTTTTTTCTTTTTGATCATCTTTGATGACTTTTTATTGGGTTTTCATGATCATTTTGGTCGCAAATGCCCAAAATGTCCTTTTTCAAGCTATTTTAGATGGTCGGATTTCTCGTTATTATGCGATATGTAATTGCTCCGATTGCTCATTTCGGAAAAGAGCTCGGATTCCGATTGGTCCGTATCGCGGCGTCTGCTCGCGTAGGAGCTCGGGGCGGCCGAGCGTTCTTCGATGCCACGTTCAGACTCGCGTTTTGATCGGAACGTGATCTGAAAGGGGACATGGGTGAAAATGAAAGGAGACGGAAATATTTTGAGGCGGTGCTCATCACGCGCTCCCGTTCGTTGGAATCGATGACCGCAACCTCCCCCATTTCATCCACTCTTACATCGTCAATTATGAATACGGTTAAGGATCGTCGTAAAACACAACGAATGTATACTGGAATGCCGTGTTGCCGTTCAGCTGAGTTGCGTGGGCGGGTGCCAAACGCGAAGTAAAGAGTGAACTAACTTTTCACACCACAAAGACGCGGAAGTCTGATGGGATTGTTGGGATTGCAAGCCTTATGCCGTTTATTCACATTTGCATTCAGTAGACCGCAAACTTAAGGCATGTCACACACTCATTTGGACCCATGTTATCAAAAAAACAAAACAAGGATTCTGATGGAAGGGGAGCTTTTGAGCAAACACAATCCATTATCTATCAAATGAGTGTTCGCAATATTGATTTGTAATCCTGATAAACCTTTGAAAACCATTGAAGTATCACCTAATGAAAGGCAAGACAATACAGACGGCGCTTCACCAGATTTGACATTTACACAAGAAATGTGACCCAAGTACAAACTCGAACAGCTCGTCCCCGTCTCCTTCACACTATTCGCACCTTCACTCGCCGTCTCTCTCCGCGGGTCCAAATCAGGCCAATGACCTCCTCTTTCTTGGTATTGCACATCCTCCTCATGTCTTTGAACGTGACTGGCTCACCTCCATCTTTCTGTCTGTCTCGAGTGGACCGCACACGCACACGCACGCGCACACACGCAGCATATAAAAGCTGGATTTGACCGTCTCTCCACGAACGCTGGGTGGGGGGCGCCTCAGCTTTGAGTCACGAGTCGATCTCGCTCGGTGAGACAGCACATTTGCAACGGGAGATTACTCATGCCTCACGTAAATATCGGAAAGACAACACAAAGAGTAACGAGTCGCGTCTTGCGCTCATCACAGCCGCCTCGTGTGCATATTTTGGTATTTCTAAGGATAGGATGTTATTATAAACAGTGGCATGCACGCCAATTTCTTTCTCGTCTTTGTTTTTCATCTCTCGGGATTCAGATGCCAAGTCCACTGGCGGGAAAAGCAAAGCAAAACAAAACAAAACGTTTTTTTTTTTTTTTTTTTTACATTTCAACTGTTAACTGCTCTGTATGAAATACAAAGCTTCTTGAGTTTGTTGGGCCCAGCAAAGTTGTCATTTGCTGCTTGGGTATTGTCTGCTCAAAGAGATCTCACGCACACACAAAAACCAATGAAATAAGAGGTATTCTTCTAAGCGGGAAAAACAAAACCAAAAACCACATTTCTTTTCGGCGTCCATAATCGGTTTTACACCGCAGCCGCGTTGAGCAACAGGCGATGCCATAACAGTCAATTTTCCGCACGATGTCACACTTCTGCAATTGATACAATATTCTGTGACAGAAATGAAAGACGATCGGGAAAGTGTCGTTTCATCGATGGTGCAACTGAACAAAGAGCAAGCGTGCCGATGAAAACCGCGACTGCATCGTGGTCTGGGTGTGACGGTGTGACTTCGCCAGGAAAGTGGTCCCACTTGCACACAAGGGTTTGTGTGCCACTAGTGTGTATTGGAAGCGGGACATTTGCATAATATACAGTATTCTCCTTTTTGGTACACTGACTGTTAGCGTGGGTATGTGCGTGTGTACTTCCTGTGAAATAAAGGAAGTAGAAAGTGGTCACCGCCCTGCCTGCAGGGTCCTGATTCCTTGCCAGCCATCCTACGATAGTAACCGTCCACCCAGGGAGAAAAAAAACCTCGTGGCAAATATTCGAGAGAAGAAGCCACAAAGCGCTCGCTTCATGTTCATGTCGTCTGTTTTCCTACATTTGTGTTGAAATGGATGGATACGGCACGCAGACTGACTTTTTTGTCGTGGTTCACTTCCACATTGGCAGACGCAAAGGCGTGCACAGATCAGTTGCATAATGTTTGCAAAGCGATCCGTTCGTCGTGGGCTTTATTTGAAAGGACACGTCGACGTCAGCGGCGGTAGTAGCGAGTAGCCACGTGTTGACTGTCCACACTACGAAATCAACTCCACTCGAAAAAAGTAACTGGAAAAGCTCTATTGGGAAGTCGTGTTCCTAGCCAGCGACCCCATTTGCGAACGATCTCATTTCCGGCATACTGAAGGCCGTGGAAAACGTTGATTTCAAACGCTTCAAAGGCATCCTCCCACATTGTTTCAACACCTTAACGCATGGGATGGTTGAGACTGAGGAACTGCAGTAACTTCATCCCTTCATCAGGCTGACGCTGATCCTCCCTGGAACACCTCATTTTCCGTCTTTGATAAAACATCTATTACGAGCCGATGGCAGACAGCCAATACATACAAGCATGCATTAGTACATTCTTCCATCGTCTTCTTTATTTGATTTGGAATGTTAAACACTTCCTGCTTATAATCTTTGAAGGAGGGAAAACACTCACCTTCTCAGCCTGTTGTTGGAACTCCAACGAGGTCATCGTGCGTCTCTTTGAAGCCCTCCCCAAACGCGTTGCTAAAGCAGAGTTTGGATTGCGCTAAGTCTTACGTAACAAAGCAGCAGTCAAGACAAGAGTCTGAATTGGCAGATATATGTGCTCACTTCATTCATTGTTTTTCGACTCATTTGCTGTTTGAAATAAGAGTGTGTGTTTGGTCATTTCCAGTCAAACTATCCCCTTGGTGCGCTTTGTCCAAGTCATCACATGTCCAATCAAACATAGTTTCAATCAGAGCATGAAGGTCGAATAACATAAACATAAATGAATATAATATCAATGTGCAAATTCAGATGTTGCTGAACAATATCTATCTTAATCTAAAACATAATAGATCCTATATTTATCAAACAAAAGCTTTGGAAAATAACAAAATGATGGTAGATTATGAAGATGCATGCTTTACACTTACTTGTGACCATAAAATAGTGCCAATGTTGCCATATGCACGGCCAAAACAACAGAGAAAAGCATCCGCAACTCGCCGCAAGGCGTGTACTCAAGTTAGAAGCGGGCTGAAATATCCACGTTGGGGCAGTGACAAAATGGCGCTGCCTGTTAAAGCGGTTGTTTTTCCTAGACTCTGATGTAAACACGTATCGCGACTCACTTCGATGGCTCCGCGAAGCCCAATAAAAGACTAATAAAAGATTTTTGATACATGAAAGTAGCCAGCAGTATGTAGATTATTGTAGCAGAGTAAAAGTACAGTTTCTTCTTGACATAATACAAAAATACGCTTCATTAAAACTACTCTGCGTACGATTTAGCCAACATTTTACTTGAATAGCGAAGAAACGGGAGTAATTGACAACCTCCCCCCAATTTCTTTGGAGAATTGTCCAGAGTGTTACGATGTAGTTTAAAACTGTAAATCTACTCCAAACGATGGTCCCAAAACACTTCAATATCATTTTAAGATCATCTGACAAAATTACCCGTAAAACGTAAATGGTTTGCAATTGACACATTATTCGATTCTGAAAAATGCATCGAAAGAGCAAGCACGTACGTGGCGCTTCGCAATCCCGAAAAAAGAGCAATTGTTCAATCACGAGAACGCCATCGTTTGTTAGCTTGAGCGCGTTCAATTTGCCACTCCGCAGGCCTAAAACATACACATGCAGCCAACATTTTCCTTGAACAGTCCCGCCTGAACCGACGTAAAAAGATTTTTTTTTAATCAAGTTTTGGCGCCATCTCGTGGCATCTCGAGACATTCCACAAAGAGCACAAACGTTCGACTTTGTGTTTCAACAAAATACAGTATATTCAAGTTTGTGATTGGAAATGTGAAAAGGTTCAAGGGGTATGAATACTTTTTCCAGGCACTGTATGTAATTCGACCCCAACACCGAGTTGTCTGCCCATGACTTGGCAGCTCGGGTCAGTGAAGATCTGCCACTTTCAAGCAAAGGCCTGAAACACTATCATGTCAAAGGCAAAAGGTCAATTGCATTGGATGCACAGGTTAGCATTAGCTGATAGCGTTAGCTTCTTTTTTGTGTGTGTGTGTGTATTGGCGTTTTGGCAACATGGCGGCTGCAAGTGTCACACACCGACGCGCGTGAGGTGCAAACAAGTGCAATTGTTGTGAAGACCTCAGGGGCGTCTCTATTTTAGGGGGTCTGAAGCCCCGCCCAAAAAAATTCTCCTCCAAAAAACCACAGTATTTGGTAGTATGTGTTTATGGCAAACCCCTCTCCCCACATCAAACTAAATTTAGGGGGGGGGGGGGGGGGGGGGGCGTTGCAGCGGTTTCAATTTTAGCATATTGTATGTGTGTCACTTGCCCTTTCCTGCACGGTGCTCTGTGAGAAAGCGGATAGTAAAAAAAAAAAAAATTGTTTTTTTAAAAACTATAAATATAAATAAAGTTGACACAATCTCTCCAGTGCAGCCTGGCAAAAGCGGCCACACCGCCTTGGAGCCTGTGTTCCGATCACTCCCATTTGGACTCTTAGAACTGCCCGTGGATGCCACAAGATGGCGGCGTATCACTACTTATGTCGAAATGAAATTCCTCAACTCACTTCAACATAGCGTATTTCTGTAATATTACTAAATAATAATAATAATAATAATAATAATAATAATAGGCAGCACAGTGGCGACTGGCTAGCACATCTGAATAGACTTAAAACAACCTGTGAACCATCAACAAAGTGCCCGAACTACACAAATGGTTTGCGATTCAAGCGGCTAATAAGCACAAGACACCTCGTCAATATATTTCTTGAATGACAAAGCAACTTTGTGCACCCCATCCATTTCCTCTGCATGCAAAAGTCACATGTGCATCCCTCCTTCAGTCTGTACAGTCGAACTCAATCCCGTGTGTCCACCGCAAAGTCGAAGGGAGCAAATATTGGCGTGTTCGGCGGCCTTTCGAGGGGACGATGCATTCCTTCGGCCATTGTGGCCAAGTTATGGTCGGAATGTGGGACGACTCCTTCAATTCTGCCTGACCAATTTGCCCTCGGTGATGATGATGATGATGAGGAGGAGGAGGAGGAGGAGGAGGAGGAGTGTAAACTACTTTGTGAAACTTTCACCGAATGACGCGCTCCTCCCTGTTCCCAGAGAGGAACAAGGTTTCTCCATCGCACTCTGCCTTTCTCGTGTCGTGTCACTTTGACGGTGGAAGAAGAAGAAGAAGAAGAAGAAGAAGAAAGACATTTGGGGCATGCCAAGTGGGTAGAAACAGTTTATTTTTAACATTATTTTTTTTTTTTAGCGGTCATCATGAAAACGTCCCCGCTGCGCTTGATCGCTTCGCTGTGGATTTTTCTTCCGCCCAGCGTGCTCATCAAGGTAAGCGTGGCTCCTTGCGCGCGTCTTCGACGGAAAACCAGCGGCGCTCGCGAGCGCACCTGTCGCGCAGCGTCTGCGTCCGGTGCGCAGTTTGCGGAGGAGTGCGGCGCCACGAGACGCCGCTGGCTGCTTTTGTGCGCTTGAGCCAAGTCGAGAATAAACTATGAGCTCCACCTGCACCAACAGTTAAACATTGGAAAAAAAAAAAATACAAATGAAAACTCACAGTTCAAAAATTGTATTTAAGAATTGGAATTTGTATCGTGTATTTAAAATGAAATCAAAAATATAGAGCAGCATTTTTTTTTTGTACAATTCAACAGGAGGGTTAACAGAGATTAGTACAGTATACTCCAATGATATTATTTCATCCATATTCTAATGATTATTTCAATAATCGTGTTATCTTTACAGGATATTTAATCGAGTAAAACATTTGTACCCAAATTGAAATAGAGAGACATTCTTGGTCCACGTTGAGATGAGAAGTGATGTTACAAACACACAATAAGTGAAGGTAATAACATCAATATATTGTAAATGAAGGGTTATACTATAGCTACATATAATCATTTCATTTAAAATCTCTCTAGAAATGTAATATAACTATATTAGTACTTCATTCTACTGTATATACAACCCCAATTCCAATGAAGTTGGACGTTGCGTTAACCATAAATTAAAAACAGAATACAATGATTTGCAAATCGTCTTCCACCTATATTTAATTGAATACATTACAAAGACAAGTTATTTAATGTTCAAACTGATCAACTTTATTGTTTTTAGCAAATCATCATTCAATTAGAATTGTATGGCTGTAACACGTTCCAAAAAAGCTGGGACAGGCTCATGTTTACCACTGTGTTACATCACCTTTTCTTTTAACAACATCCAATAAACATTTGGGAACTGAGGACACTCATTGTTGAAGCTTGGGAGGTGGAATTCTTTCCCTTTTCCCATGAAAAAGACGTTGCTTGGATGGCAGCGTATGTTTCTCCAAAACCTGTATGTACCTTTCAGCATTCATAGATGTGTAAGTTACCCATGCCGTTGGCACTAACACAGGCCCATACCATCACAGATGCTGACTTTTGAACTTTGAATCCATAACAGTCCGGATGGTTCTTTTCCTCTTTGGCCCGGAGGACACGACGTCCACAATTTACAAAAACAATTTGAAATGTGGACTCGTCGGACCACGGAACACTTTTCCACTTCGCATCGGTTTATCTTCGATGAGCTCGGGCCCAGAGAAGTGTTGTTGTTGATAAATGGCTTTTCCTTTGCATATTAGAGTTTTAAGTTGCCCTTCCGGATGTAGCGCCGAACTGTATTTACCTGACATTGGTTTTCTGAAGTGTTCCAGAGCCCATGCGGTGATATCCTTTACACATTGATGTCGCTTTTTGATGCAGTCCCGCCCGAGGGATCGAAGGTCACGGGCATTCAATGTCGGTTTTCGGCCTTGCCGCTTACATGCAGTGATTTCTCCAGATTCTCTGAACCTTTTGAAGATATTATGGACCGTAGATGATGAAATCCCTCAATTCCTTGCAATTGTACGTTGAGGAACATTGTCGTTAAACTGTTGGACTATTTTCTCACATACTTGTTCACAAAGAGGTGAACCTTGCCCCATCATTGCTTGTGACTGACTGAGCAATTCAGGGAAGCTCCTTTTCTACCCAATCACGGCACCCACCTGTTCCCAATGAGCCTGTTCACCTGCGCGATGTTCCCAACAGGTGTTTGATGAGCATTCCTCAACTTTCTCAGCCTTTTTTGCCGCCTGTCCCATCTTTTTTGGAACGTGTTGCAGCCATCAAATTCTAAGGTAATGATTATTTGCTAGAAACAATCAAGTTTATCAGCTTGAACATTAAATATCTTTTGTATTCAATGAAATATAGGTTGAACATGATTTGCAAATTATTGTATTCTGCTTTTATTTATGTTTAACACAACGTCCCAACTTCATTGGAATTGGGGTTGTGTATATATATATGTATATATATATATATATATATATATATTTATAGTACTAGAAACATCTCTCACCATGATGCAGTTCGGATTTACACTAAACCACGGCCACAATGATAAACACATTGTTAAATGAACCTGCCACTGCAGGTGCGCCTAAAGAGGTGTCCTGTGAGTGTGTTCGGGTAGAAACATACACATTTGTATTGGGTTTGTGGCTATGAAATCCGGAATGAATCTATTGATACGAGTTATACAGCAGACAGCGTTAAGGATGCATCCCAGTGAAGTTAGGATTACGTAATTGCGTGTGTGTGGACTGGCCCACCTGTCCTCGCTGCGCTGGTCTTTCTGGAGGGGAAAAAGGGGGAGAGGGCTTGAGAATGGCATGCGGACGTGTGCGGCCAATACAGAGGGGTCACGATTGGAATGAGAGAGCGCTCGGCGTCCGCGTCAACTCTTCGCTGCCGCAAGTGATTATTATTTGATGCAGCTAAGCCGTTTAGCGACGTGAAGTTCTAAATGTTCCCGGTCGCAGCCCGTGCGCCGCTATCTCTTGTTGGAATGATTTTACATATGCACCACAAAGCAGTGACAACACTGACAAGTGCCCATTGTGTCATAGTCTTACATCGGAAAGCACCCGGTGGCCACGGTCGTTGCACAAATCAGTATGACATCCTGTGCAGTTTTTGTGCTCGTTTCGGGCCACGCGTTCCCACCGATGAAACAACCGCAGTTGTGTGCACTCAGCAAATGCAGAAGTGCTCTTTTATTTTTGTAGTGCAGCACTTGCAACGGAGGAAGGGAACGTTCGCAGTATGCCAACAAAATGTCTCATTTTGTTGGGCCTTTGTGTAACATTCAAGTGAGAGACAACACATTTGATTGCATATGTTCTTCTGCAAAGCACAAGTGACACGTTTGTCTTTAAAAGATATGAACACTGGTCGAAACGCTTTCATTGACAACCGCTTAAATCACGAGTTGTGTTCATATGCATCGAATATTTTCAAGACACTGGCTATTTTCTTCTCACGATACATAGTGTGGTATGAGGGACATTGTATTGCGCTCGATGAGGTCATAAAAAAAAAAGAGTCATTATTAGCTATATATATATATATATATATATATATATGGGCAAGAAAGGAAGTTCAGCCTGAAAAAGGGGAAATTTTAAACTTCCTCATTTTTGGGTGGTTTGCATACTGATTCTCGTCGCATTGTGTTTCTTCATGTCTCAAAGACAAACAAGAAGAGTCCGCTTAACTCTGGTGTCCCTTTAAAGGAGACATACTTGGACTTTTATCTTTCACGATTGCAAACAGTTCACCATGTGTCTTCATATAGTGTTAGCGACACGCTCTTATCAAAATATGAAGAATTGTAGACATTTTTGCTCCAGGCTATTTGTTGCCATGACGAAATGAGCTTGTTTGAGGGGTGGGTGGCTCTGTCCCACGCAGTGTGCAACCCGCCACCACAATAGCCAGCCGGGTGAGTACAACCTGGTTTTCTGCGTCTGGCTGCTGGCTTCCACTGGTGGAAGCAGAGCCCAGCGTCTGGCTAATTTAACCAAATCCCCCCTCACACACACACACACACGCGAGCAAACGGCCAGAGAGATTCATTGTGTTGGTACTCGTGGATGCAATCTTTCTACGCCGGAGCAATTTACTGTGCAACTGTGGAGTTTTATATGCCGCCTATGCCGTTATTTGGATTATGAGTCTTACTTAAAGGAAACTTTTTTTCTTTTCCCATTTAAAACAATTCCCAGTTGACCGAATACCCCATCTGTGACGGGATTTCCTCAAAATAGCCCAAGGATAAAGTATTGGCACACACTTCACACACCCGATTTCTTGTCTTGCTGAAATCATGCCATTTGAGAGGGCGGCGCCGTCTCATTCAAGTGAGCCAGCCCTCATCCCGCCCTCTACGCTTTAGGGCCAACGTTGATGATAGATTTTGGAGTCTGGCCGATTGAAAGTGGCTCTGGAACTTTGGCCAGCCTCGCTGGTCGTGTCGTCATGTCTTTGGCGGAGAAACTCATTGTGAAGGTGATTATCATGTAAGTTATCGCCAGTGTTCAGGAGGTACAGAACGACTCGGTTAGCACATCCGCCTCACAGTTCTGAGGATCCATTCGAAAATGGATTCAGCGTTTAATGGTGCAAAAAAAAAAAAACCCAAAAAACAAATGTTTTGTTCATGTTTGGAAAAATTCATTATGTCATGACTTCTTCCTGTTCAGTTGAACTCTTGTGGTTAGCTCAGACCAGGACTGAAAATAAGCACAATGCTTCCTTGTGTCCCTTCATCTGATCAATTAGTTACCAGGCCTTTGAGCCTCTGAGAGGTCAGAGAGATTCTTTCATCCAAACAGGTTTAGCAGGACATCTGGCCTTCTCATTCCAGGTGGGAAATTTGGTCCTCCCTTCATTGGGATGCAAACGTACTAAAACATATGATAGATTGCTACGACAACCGGCATATATACTACTCATAAACTAATGATAAACAACACGGAGAACGTTCCAGAAATATCATCCAAAATCGACACGAAATGGGACAGCGGCACGTTCGAACCCACGTGAGCCTCGCCCGCAAATGACCGAGGCGAAGTACGAGACTTTGCATGAGTTTATCATGGTATGGAGAGATTGGCCATGCCTTTATATGGTTACATTCTCTCTCTCTGTCGGGCCCAGTCGCTGTATGAGAAATGAAAAGCCGGTGACGCTGCTATCAGTGGGAAACATCTTGGAACAAGGAAATGGGACGCTTAGTAAATTTCACAAGAAGCGGCCTGGAGTGACTACAAACAGTGTGTGACTGACACTATTCCGTATGTCAGTCGCGAGCAACCTTCCCTCATCTTCTTCTTGCTACTTTTCCTTCGCTTACAGCTGATGACTGAATGAGGACTAGAATAGAGACATCCAATTGGTTCAAATGTATGTCAATGAGGAAAATGTGTCACATAATGGTGTGGAGTATGTACACAAGTCACAAATCAAGTGTTTTTTTTCTGTGGAATGCCACAGCCTCCACCCACTCGCAAAGTTCACTTGAGACTGCACGAGGACGGTCCAGTTTGAAATTCACATAGTCGCCTCTAACCAGGGGGGCTACTTGAGGCTGCGCATGTAAAAGATGAATTACAAAGAGTCACAGTTCCCCCAGTGCATGTAAATGAGACACAGGCTCCTCCCTGCGCCTCAAAGGCCTTATTGTCAGCAGATAGCAGATCATTTTATCAGTGACCTCCCAGCAGGTCGCGGCCAAAACGAGCCAGTCAGGTCCCAATTTATTCCTCGTTTCATTCCTTGTCTGCTCAGTCACAATTCAATGCCCGGACGTAATACGTCTTACTGCCAAAAAATGGAGCTCTGCCTAAGAGTAGGATGTAGGAGGTTTGAGATTTGAGATTCGGGCTTCAAATCTTGGCTGAAGACCTCCTAAAATATTCGCAAGCCAGCTTAAATAATTTGTTTGATGTATTTATTTCTTATTATTTTGGGGAATATATGAAAATATACATGAAAATGGATGGATGGATGGATACACACACACACACACACACATATACAAGTATTTAACACGTCACCACTTTTCTGGCTAAATATACTTCCAAAGGTGCTATTGACCTGAACATTTCACCAGATGTTGGGAACCACCCAAGTAATCCAGACATACCAAGAAAGTAGAACAAATATGCTCCGAAATTAAGTTGTGTGTAAAAAAGGGGAAATGATACAGGGCAAAAGTATTGAACACATAAAGAAGGGGGGGGGGGGGGGGTGCAAAAAAGCATGGAAAGCCAAGACAACACCTAAAATCGATCCATAATCAAACAGCAATCCAGCCCCTTGTCAGTGCGAATGAATATCAGCTGGCGCAGTCCTAATTGAGGGCCTACAAAAAGGTCTCGTTGCCAAGGCGGGAGTCAAGACTCATCTCATGATGGGGAAGAGCAAAGTGCTGTCTCAAGACATAACGATGGCATTGCTTACAGGTGCAACATTGGCCCGTGTAAGTCAGAAAGGTCGCGCAGCCATTTGCCTTTTCTGGCTTGCGCGCATTCTCTGGTCAAGTCAAACCTGACATTCACGCACCCACATGCCAGCTACGCCGTGTGGGCGGAGTAACTTTCTCTGCCAAATCAGGACTGTCGTAAGACTAGCGCCTCTTAAAGGGGAAACATCGTATTGCACCTTTTGATTCACTTCAGTGCCCGGCGATGGCACAGTGCGGCTGACTTGCGTTGCCGGTGTGGATGCGCACTCACCGAATGCCCAACGGCCTTGCCATATTGCGCCGAGGGCCAAACGTCGACATTTGATATCAAATTAATTGCTGAAAAATATTGTTTTTTTCGCTTCAGACATGCTGCTGGCGGCTCAGTTTCTTCCAAAGGGGCTGTAGTGATCAGAATGGCGCAATAGCGAGTTAGATTTGGATTCATTTGTTTTTCTTTGATCTATGTCAGTCGTACAATATGTTTAAGGATAAAGAACGGCGGGCTCATTTGCTTTTCTATGATGGACCTCTAAGCAGGTGTTTAGTCATAAGCACGGTATTTTGATTAAATCACCTTTATTGGATTTATTACCAAAAAACCCCAAAAAACAGCGTGTTAGACGAGCGGTGCACACGTCAGCGGTGCTCATGTCTCGCTCACGATGATTTACTTCCGTATCCGTTTGGGAAGTTCATTTCACGTTTGTCACATTTCAAAGCGTGATATGATATATTTTGGATTTCTACGGCATTCACTTGTCTCAGGAAAACTCCACGGTCCCGGAATTACAGCGAGCTTCAGACATCAATGAGTAAAAAAAAAAAAATGAAATAAATGGTCAATTTTTCAAAACTCTTGGCACCTAATTGTCCTCCAATTCTGAAATGACAAAGTACGGCGGTAATTTAGGCCGGCTTCTTGTGTCGTGCAACGATGTATTCTCACGCCCCGGCACAAACAAGTCAATTGTGAGTCATTTGGAACATAAAAACATTGTACGGCGGTACCGTACAATCGTAAATCGAAATTTGGTTTTGAAAGTTAACCCAATCTATGTTCAGTGTGTATGCATGTATGCTTGTATGCATGTTGGTCCCCTATGTGATGTAGGACGTTTTCTTGAAGCTCACTGTGTACGGTAGGACAGGACATCCCATATTTCCAGGTCCTTTAAGCTACACGGTGACGGAGGAGTCAGGGCTGTGCTGTGGGAGGAGGATACCTGGACACACGCACGCACGCACGCACACACAGCGTCACTATGCTGCTCTCACAGAAGTGCGAACACACATTGAGCATCTGAATCGCAACACATAGCACAGATATCGGTCCAGATGGATCAAGTGGCCAATCATAAGGGAGAACTGCCCATTCTGTTCAATTTTCTCAAGAAAGTCAAAAGAAAGTTTCACAAGCCTGAAAATGAAATGAACATCAAAGTTTTGAGTAAGTCACACATACTGTCGGAATTTATAAATGTAGGCAATTTTCAAAGGAGAGGCCAATATAGCTAATGGGAAATATAATTTTTGTTCATTCCCCACATACCAGTGGTGCATGTAGGAAATAGAAACACTGGCTTGAACATCATTGAAATGTGTTCTCCAAAGTCTCGTGGTTCTTTTTCTTCTTGTATCTGACCTTAATGAGACTGAGGTTTGAAGTACAGCAAAATATTTATCTTGATCTGTTATCTGGGGTCTCTGGGTGGGTACAGGAAGTCATGTTAGCGCAGAAACAATGGACATGTTTCTCAGGAGAAACTTCTGAGCCAATGAACTGTATATACAAAGACTGACTCTGACCTTTAAAAATGAATTAGTGAAATGTGACATTTGCTGCAGTGATAAATGTGCACATTGTCCCACTCTGTGATGTGAAAGCTTGTCAATCAATCTTTAAACAGGCACACAAATGAAACGCCTGCTGGACTAGAAGCTGCAAGTGCTTAAAGATCGTTCACATGCCCTGCGTATATATACATATTTACATATATACAACCCCAATTCCAACGTTGTGTTAAACAGAATACAATGATTTGCAAATCATGTTCGACTTATATTTAATTGAATACACGACAAAGACAAGATATTTCATGTTCAAAGTGATAAACTTGATTGTTTTTAGCAAATAATCATTAACTTGGAATTTGATGGCTGCAACCCGTTCCAAAAAAGCCGGGACAGGCTCATGTTTACCGCTGTGTTACACCACCTTTTCTTTTAACAATATTCAATAATTTGGTTTTGGGAACTGAGGACACTAATTGTTGAAGCTTTGTAGGTGGAATTCTTTCCCATTCTTGCTCGATGTACAGCTTCAGCTGTTCAACAGTCCGGGGTCTCCGTTGTCGTATTTTACGCTTCATAATGCGCCACACGTTTTCAATGGGAGACAGGTCTGGACTGCCGGCAGGCCAGTCTCTTTTACGACGAAGCCACGCTGTTGTAACACGTGCAGAATGTGGTTTGGCATTGTCTTGCTGAAATAAGCACGGGCGTCCATGAAAAAGACGTTGCTTGGATGGCAGCATATGTTTCTCCAAAATCTGTATGTACCTTTCAGCATTAATGGTGCCTTCACAGATGTGTAAGTTACCCATGCCGTTGGCACTAACACAGCCCCATACCATCACAGATGCTGGCTTTTGAACTTTGCGTCCAGAACAGCCCGGATGGTTCTTTTCCTCTTTGGCCCGGAGGACACGACGTCCACAATTTCCAAAAACAATTTGAGATGTGGACTCATCGGACCACAGAACACTTTTCCACTTTGCATCCGTCCATCTTAGATGAGCTCGGGCCCAGAGAAGCGTTTTCTTCTCGGCGTTTCTGGGTGTTGTTGATAAATGGCTTTTCCTTTGCATAGTAGAGTTTCAAAACAATCAAGTTAAATATCTTGTCTTTGTAGTGTATTCGATTAAATATAGCATGCATGTTTTAGGATGTGGGAGGAATCCGGAGTACCCAGGGAAAACCCACGCAGGCACGGGGAGAACATCCAAAAAACGCCACACAGGCGGGGCTGGGATTTAAACCCAGCAATACAAAATGCCACATTAGATTTGGTACCCTATCAATACCAATAGCAGAGAAATCCTTTTCCACAGCATGTTAAGCAGACATGCAGCCATGTACAGCCAGGTCACGCAATGTCTAGCAGTATATTTTTTTTTCACGATGTTTTTCTTTCAAGTAATCCGAGTGTAAGAAGCTGATGTCAACAAGGCCCGCCCTTGGGTGACAGCGTTGAAGGTGATGTCTTGATTGTGCTGAGGTCCAAGTCTTGTTCCAGAGGAAGGAAGTGGGGTGTTATCTGGAGGCACGCAGCAAAGATGGGCCGAATGGGTCCCAGAGCGGCAGGCCAGCCGGCTGCCTTTGGGGTTGATGTAATGTTTATATAGTCGTCAGTGCGGCCACTTCCTCCTCCTCCTCTTCCCCAGACTTAGTCAAAGGGCAAAGACTGAGGACTCAGGCCCAGCTAAGACATGTTTGACCAATCAAAAATCATTTCAGCATTTAAACATAACTTTTTCGAGGACATTATTTCCCCCCTGGGGCTTCCATCTTGTCTCAGTCATTTCCGAGGCGTAATGACTTGAAACGTTGTTTTGTTTATTTAGGCCGAAGAAAATATTTGAAACTTTGGCACACAATTCAAGTATACAAAGCACACTTCCAGAAGTCCGATTGCTCGGAGATAGTCGAACATGAATGTTTCCATAAAAACAACATCATTGTAAAAGTATTGTGATGCATCTTTCACGACTATCTTTTGTTCTTTCGGCAGTAGCGTCAAACGCAGAACAGATTGCGTTCGGCCTTAGGGGTTCCACATGTACTTACGAGTGTATGCCTTGCTCATACACAAAGTCAGCGCCTGCCACCACTGCCTCGACCAACTCGGCAACCTTGGACAGCTGAGGTGGCGCTGTCATATAGCGGCCCAGAGGGTTTGGGATGAAGGCCACGGTCAGCATTGTGAAGAAAAAAAGGAAACTAATGCAAAGTCCGCTCTCTGGGGAGAGGTGGGGGGCCGTGCTGCATTCGTTAGATAAACCTTGGAACTGGGACTCTCTTTGAAGACAATTCAGCTAAAGTTATAGCGATTGACCTTTTTTCAAATCAAGGTCAATTACTTTTTGAGGTGCTCCTTCTCAGGAATAGGAAGAAGCAAATATTTCATTTATATTTGAGCTATTTAACTTCTCAGCTGTAACAGACATTTAGAACACTATACTCATAGAAATATTTTAATGGACAGTAAGGTTTGATTTTAAAGAGTTTGGAAGCAGTTTGTATAACGTCATTCGTTACATTTGCTTTCTAAACAGATCATTCTATGATCATCGAAAATGAAAGATTTATGGAAGTGCAGAATATTCCATAAATGTTTGAGCTGCACACTCAGGTGTGATATATATGTCATATATATATATATGTAACAATATATATCAGGTGCTCGTTCATAACTGGTTCAGCCGTTGTGTTGCTCAGTTGGCTCTCTGTTAGACAAAGTTAATATTTAGTTACCAAATGGGACTTTCCTGGGTTTTTGGAGAAGTGAGGCATGTTTAAATGTGTGGTCTCGTGATAGACAAATTGAAAGGAAACATCTGAGGGATTCCGGCTAATCAGTCATTTGCATGCAGCGCTAAAGTACATATAGTAAGGACAGTGTATGCACTTCAAGTCATGTCCGTGCCTGTTTGTAAGAATGAGGCTATTTATTGACCAATGAGGCGCATGTTAGGTGAACCGGTTGCAATCAAATTCCAATGCACTGAAATCAACACATTTCGGGATCTACTTCCTTGTTGTTTTTTTCAAGTTTAATCAGTTACAAAGACACTTTTTTTCCACATACATATATTAACAAACTTCGGTCTCAGTGTCCGTTTCAAAATAGATGACATGTAATATTATCAATGACCATTAAAACTTCATGAATTCCATAGAAATCGGGTTTTTACTTTGCAAACACAGCACCAAACTTCCCAAAGGCTTAAACAGATCACCTGCAAAAATTGAAAGTCCACGATTGAGGAACTTTAGTTAGTTTCGTTTCAAGTAGGCCAAGTGCTAAGTTTGATATTTCACAAAAACTCTAGTGAGGAGGTTGCACATAAAACAATTGCATGCATGTATGCTGGAGTTGTCGGGCATTATTTGTTAGTCACAAATAACCTACTTATACCTCACACACACGGCGGCTGAAATAAGTATTTAACGCGTCACCATTTTTCTCACTAAATATACTCCCAAAGGTTCTATTGGCCTTGAAATGTCACCATACGTTGGGAACAACACAAATGATCCATACATACAAAGAAAGTGGAACAAATGAGTTGTGTGTAAAAATGTGAAATGACACAGGGAAAAAGTATTGAACACGTGAAGAATGGAAAGCCAAGACAACACCTAAAATCTATCCATAATCAAACAGCAATCCAGCCCCTTGTCAGTGCAAATGAGTGTCAGCTGGTTCAGTCCTAATCGATGGCCTACAAAAAGGTCTCGTTGCCAAGGCGGGAGTCAAGACGCATCTCATGAGGGGTAAGAGCGGAGAGCTGTCTCAAGACCATCGCAAACTAATTGTTGCAAAACCAAAAAATGTCGGCATTGGTTACAGGCGCATATGGAAGCTTCTGAATGTTCCAGTGAGCGCGGTTGGGGCTGTAATACTCTGGAATTCTGTCAAATCAATATGACACACATCTTGTTCTGGAACGTTTGCATTGACAGTGCTCTCGTGTTTTTGGTCTTTCAAGATCTGTGTTATTTTTATACCGGGGGGGGGGGGGGGGGGGGAGCATTTGTAAAATAATTTTGCGTCTTGTCATGGACTTTTGCCACACATGGTTGATCAGCCTTGCTTTTCTTTTTGATGATTCAAAGTCATTGCTAAAAGGTGTTTTCCCTTGTTTCCTTGCAGGGCTCCCATGCATACTGTCACGGTGCGTAAACACATTCATTTCTAGGAGTACAGTATATTCCTCTGAAAATATAGATTTGGATTCAGAATTGTTAGTGTTGTGTAGTGTGAATTCAAATGGGAAAAAGTACTTTGGGATCTTCATTTTCTGTTCTTCGTATGTTTGTCATTCCTCTCTCGCAGATAAGCCGTGTGACAGCAATGAAACAAAAACAACAACAACAACAACACCTCCAAGTTGCATTTCGTCCCTTGGGAACGTCCCCGCAAATGGTACACTCACTGGGTCGACCTCTGGAGCCGCTGATCAAGTCTCCCTCAACTGTTCAAGCTGCTGTCAACAGGTCACAATGAGTGAGTTACATTGAAAGCAGGAAAGAGCTACATCACAGACCATTTGCTAGTGGGATGAAAATGTGAGCAATATGCCCTGTGAGTGTCGGACTATAACCTCCAGATCACACGTGCCCCTGAACAGGATGAGTGGCAGAAAATGGATGAATAGTTGAATGAATTCAACTACTAATATATGATTGCAAAATATGAATATAGTGTTATCCTAATAGCATAATTCCCCAAATCATTTTGAATTTACTGTCACAATATCAATACAAAATACCAACGTGCTTGCAAAATGATGATGATCATTTTTTTTCATTATGTCGGTGTCGATTCTCAATCATCCGGGTCGTGGTAATTGAATCGAGGCAACTCATGGACTTTTCTTGGTTGTTGAATTCATTGTGTTATTTCTTTTTTGGGGGGGAAATCTTCACAAATGACCCAACGCAATTACGCTATTAGGTTACTGATATAGCAATATACAGTATAGCATAATGAAAGAATATACTTGTATAAATCGGATCTCAACAAAATGTTCCAATTATATTTGGGATATTTTGTTCCAGAGTCCAATCTGTCACCATCAACTGTACAGGTAATGTTTTAACATTATTATTCATCATACAGTTCGTTCATTTTAATAATGAATGAGGAAAGGAAAAAGCATCGTGTCGCTGATACACTGCACAAATCTCAATCTAATATTAACTGTTAACTAAACCTAACCGTCATCATCCATTGAAATTGACAACAAATGTAAGGCTAAACATTAAAGCATAACCTACAAATACAACACTAGCATTATAAGCTGTTGGTAACCAGCTTATTAATGCTGGACAAAAGGAGCAACACTATTTACATCACATGAACTTTTGCTGGGCTTTCTCTTTCTCTATCCTTTTTTTGTTTTGTTTGTTAAATAGCACAAATTGTTATGTACAACACGTTCCCCTCCCCCTATGAATTATAGCATGACTTCCCACAAAAGACCCAGTAAATTCTTGTAAGGACATGCTCAACATTGCTAACCTGACGGTTCCCGATGACAGCCCAAAATAACCCATCTCCTCTTTTGCTCAGAGCCTGAGAAAGCCACCAATCTTGTTGTCAACAATTTCACAACATCTTCCATAACGGTGAGCTGGACCAAACCAGAAGGAAACTACTCGTTCTACGTGGTACAATGGACTGATGGAAAAGTCCCCCAAAAAGAGAATGTGACTACAACGTCCAAAAACATTACTGGCTTGTCTGCTGGGACCTTGTACGATATAAGCGTGACTACACTGGCGGATGATAGAGTGACTGAAGGCGATACTGCATCTGTGTCTCAGTATACAAGTAAGTACATCTTTGACTGTGGTTTACAAAATCATAGATAACTGACAAAACGGCAGCACAGTAGCTTATTTGTTAGCTGTTAACATAAAGTCCTTGAAGTGTTCCCCAGAAAGTTGGAAGTATATGGTTGTTGAAAATATCTTCTTCTATTACTTTGTCTGCCATCGCCGTGTTTGTAGCCAAAGAAAAAACATGTAGATTCATTTGCTGAAAGTTCAATGCACACACACGGAAGCATCAGGGCAGTTTATATTTACGTTTTTTTGTACACGCAAGAAGCATGAATGAGCCTTGAGTAGGTACTAGGAGTCTAATGAACACACCTGCTAGAGAAGACTTATTTGGCTACTTGCTATTTCTTATTGAATATCTCTCTTCTTCGTGTGTAGAACCAGGTATCATTCGAGAACCCTCCGCTTCTACAAACACCTCCACAATGTCTTTGACATGGACCCCGCCTGATGGTGAGGTCTTTATGTACCAGGTGAAGTGGATCAACAGAGGAAGGAAGTTCACCCAATACACAAATGACGGCTTCGCTGTGCTATCAGACTTGGTCTCTGGTACATCATACACTGTCGCAATTGTTTGCATTGCTGGAGACAACCAAACGGAGGGAGAAGGCTACACATTTGCCACATTCACAAGTAAGATTTTTCACACGTCGTTATTCATCAGCCGGCATGGCAAAATTGCTGGTATTCTTCTATTAAAGCTAGACAGTCAGACAGCTAGATAGATAGATAGATAGATAGATAGATAGATGCTATGATTCATTCTCCACCCACAATATACTGTAATTTCTCGTTTATAATGCAAAGTTGACCTCAATATTCTGGAAAACCCTTCTACCTATGTATAATGCATTTTTACAATGCATGATTTTGCTTCTACCCATATTATCAAAACATGAAGTATTAGCTGTATTTTGTTGGGTTTTTTTTTCAAAGAATTACTCTGAAGTTCAGCACTTTATTTGAACATGTAATCCTTTTTTTAATCTACTTGCTCTTATTTTGAAATTCACAGCCCTACTTTTATTGAGTAAATTAGAAAACACACAGTTGTGCTCATATGTTTGATTACCCGGGCAGAATTTGTAAGATGGGTACAATTCTTTAAAGAAAACATGAAGGACCAGGCGAAACGGATTACATTTCATTTTAATGGGATTCAAATTAAACTATCACGCATTTCAGAAAAGCATTATCATTAAACAAAACATAACCATAAAGAAATTAATGATGTTTGTTGTTCAGTCGTATTTAAAAGAAAAAAAAAGAAAAAACAATATTTCACAAATCCTGCCAGGGTATGTGAACTTATGAGCACAACTGTACATATATGCAGTCATACGCACCCCTGTCATATTGCAATGAAAGTGTAGGCTACACTTTTTTTTTTTATAACCATTAGATGGCGGTGGCAGTTTGGAATTAAAGTGAACAGCTTTTTCATAACCACTAGATGGCGGCATAATTTATAAAATGTGAAGGTTCCCCCCCCCCCCCCCCCCCCCCCCCGCATTTGCCCCTATACCTATGTATAATGCGCAGTATTGACTTTTGACAATTTTTTGGGGGGGAAATGCGCATTATACACGAGAAATTACGGTACTCCAAGAGGGCGTCATGTTTAATTTATAGTACAGTGTTGCCTAACTTAGCCTAACACTCTGCTTTCTTATTTTCCAGGACCTGAGAGGCCTGAAAATATAACGGTTACACCAGGAACTGACAACATGAACATTGACTGGACCTTACTCCAAGGGAGAGCTGATTTCTATGTGGTGAATATCTCAAATACAAATCTGTTGTATTCCTGCAGCAAAAACACAACAGTAACCACAGCCAATTTTAGTGGTTTGTATCCCGGTAGAGTTTATCTCATCACAGTCACTGCTTTCGCTGGACACCTAAGCGACACATCAAACCAGATCTCATTCGCTACCTGTAAGTTCATTAAGTTTTTTGAATGATTTCATACTGATCGTGATCAGAATGAGTGTTTATAGTTGCAGCATGAAAAGCTCTAAATATGTGGACATCTGAAACAATGTTGTTTTGTTGTTGTTGGTGGTGTTGTTTCCAACTATCAGTTCCTACACCACCCGGTTCCCTTAACATCAGCCGAAGGACAAATGCTTCACTTCACCTTCGATGGGAGACTCCCACCAAGATGGAGGGCGCTCCTCTTATCAGTTACCGCATCGCCTACCAACAACCAGGTGGTACAATGCAAACTGCTAACACCACCAATAACAGCACGGTGCTGTCAGCGCTCTCTTCTGGAACATTGTACAATGTAACTGCGGACACAGTCGGACCCCAAAATCTGACGAGCTCTGCTGTCCATACATCAGCATACACCTGTGAGTACTCCGCAAAGATCTGTCTTAACCTCTTGCTGTATGTTCGCATAACAACTGCTAGCATATTTGCATTTCAGCAATTCTCATTTAAATGCCTGATGTCAAATCTTTAGCTTTCTGTCCTCAGCTTGCTATATTGCTATTTGTTAGGACAACAATTATTAGGATTAGAATGTAAGCATTCTACCTTTGTCAGTTGGCTTTAGCAGTAAAGCATATGTCTGTCGAGGCTTTAGATGATCTACAATTAAAAATGCATCTATTTGTCCATGCAGGTTAGTCCACACTATACAGTACACAACTTACAAAAAAAGTAAGGGATAATAAGCTTTCAGGTGAAATGTCAGGATGAACCCAAAGTGCACTGTAAACTTTACATGTCAACTTAATTGGACTTTCTCTTGACACTTGAATGCACATGTCCAGTTGTTTCATGTTTGAATACTTTTTGCTGGTCTGCAAAATTCACAAGTGTCTGTTCCATGAATGGAACAATACATTCCCTGGTTCTATTGGAATTGATATTTCAACACAGACCAAGACAACACCTAACAATTCAATTCAATAGTACCTCACCAACAGGATGCTCTCAGTGGGACGTGGCCACTGAGCTTGGCGCGCCAGAGTTGCAACAGAGATACGGAGAGACTGGAAGAGTCACAGAAAGGCATAGAAGCAAAAGTATTTGGAAACGTATTGTTAGATTAATGGAGCAAACACGTGAATTTTGCCGTTCAGGTCCACCTTGTGTAAAACGCACTGATGCGTTGAAAAGATGTAAAGGTCATAGTGCATTTTAGGTTCATCCTTAAATGTCACCTAAAAGCCGAATATTGCTAACTTTTCTTGATCGGTCTTTGTTGCATATTGGAGGCCATTTAGAACTATAAAGCTCCAAAATTGCTGGTATGCTGTTATGGCAGCATCCATCGAATTCTCTTCATCCATTGCTTAAAAGCTTGGGGGGGGACATCTAGAACACACTACCACCTCTTTCTCGTATGTATTGATTGGTCCCACCTTCCATAGTTGTGTCAGCCTCTTTAGTTGAACAATCCATGATGTTTTCTTCTCCCTAGTGCCCAACCCTGTGTTCAACCTGGTGTCCAGTCCTTTCAATACAACCTCAATAAAAGTGGCATGGTCGAGACCGCACGGAGCGCGAACATATTACAAGTACTTGGTTCAAACCTACAACCGCACAGGAATACTTGTGGACGCACAAACAGTCAGTGATAACAACACTGACGTACATGACCTGGAACCGGGAACTAAGTACAACGTTAGTGTCAGCACATTAGCAACAGCAGAAAGTCAATCCACAGAAGAGCAGACATTCACTTATACAAGTAAGACATGCTATTTGAAATCTGCTGATACGTGAATAGTTTCTAATCTTGACTTTGCCCCTAGCCACGTCCTGCATGGTCATATTGATGACGACAAAAATAGTTTCCTTACGAGGATTCTGACAAAATCTTCATCTCTGTTTGTTGTAGTGCCCAAAGCTGTGACTGATCTCAGAGTTCAGGATTTTAACACAACAGCCATCCAGTTGCTATGGGACAGATCAAGTGACTACAAGGACACCTACATCTATCTGCTAACTGCATTCCAGGACGACGCAGTGGTTCACAATGCGACAACTAAAACAGAAATGTACACTGTCTTCAATCTGATCCCTGGAACTCTTTACAATTTTGATGTGTTCACAGTAGTAGCGGTGCTGAAGTCTACATCGCAACAAACATCGCAATACACAAGTACGGCTCACTCATTTATGTTTTTTTTGTTTTTTTTAATAATAGGGTTAGGCCTTGGGTCTAACAGATGCCGCCGCCAATTTATTGTGAATAGGACATTAACAGAAGAATTAGAATGAAGGATTGGAAAAAACAAAACAACCTTATGTTGGCTAACAAGACAGCGAGCCTCTCTTCAAGGGGCGAGAAAAACAAATGGCGAGTTGTTCGATTTATTCCACATAGGACGTCCATCCATCCATCCATCCATCCATCCATTCTCTGAGCCGCTTCTCCTCACAAGGGTCGCGGGCGTGCTAGAGACTATCCCAGTTATCATGGGGCAGGAGGCGGGGTACACCCTGAACTGGTTGCCAGCCAATCGCAGGGCACATTTAAACAAGCAACCATTCGCACTCACGTTCACACCAACGGGCAATTTAGAGTCTTCAATTAACCTACCGTGCATGTTTTGGGGAAACCGGAGTGCCCGGAGAAAAGCCACGCAGGCACGGGGGAGAACACGGAAACTCCACACAGGCGGGGCCGGGGATTGAACCCCGGTCCTCAGAACTGCGAGGCGGACGCTCTAACCAGTCGTCCACATAGGACGTTATCCTGTGACAAAATTTAGACTAATATACACTGAACAGCAACAACGTGACCACTTGCACAGTATAATGATATCAAACTATCAAAGATCTTGCCTATAAATGACTTTCTTAATTCCTCTCCGGCAGTCAGGTAGCAATTAAAACTTAGCCTAATGAGATACAGCTCTTGCATTGGATCTCATTATATTGTGCAAGTGATCATCATGTTTTGACTGGTCGCTAGCAACTATCATTTTTTTTGTTTATGTCTCCAAACAGATAGTTAGGAAGGTAGTCCAGCAGCAAGTAACGTTTAGCGTGCCCGCCTCATAATGGAGAGCTTCTAATTTGCATATTCTTGCATTCAATTTCTCAGGGTAGTCCGACTCCTTCCCGCATTCCGCATTCCAAAGACATGAGTGGGAGGTTAATTGGAACATAAAATTGCACCAAGTATTTACACAATTAGTGGAAAAGTGGTGAACATTTAAAATATATTAAAATGT
Organism: Phyllopteryx taeniolatus; assembly: GCF_024500385.1. Lineage (NCBI taxonomy): Eukaryota > Metazoa > Chordata > Actinopteri > Syngnathiformes > Syngnathidae > Phyllopteryx > Phyllopteryx taeniolatus. The sequence goes on from NC_084506.1 coordinate 9,105,695, forward strand.
ATGTTTGTACAAATAGAGGCCCCCGCACCTAATAAACAAATAAGCCCTTATCCCGATAGTTACCCGGTACTCTTGGCATTTACGTAAATATACAGTATGCTTCCCTGCCACTATATAAGGAAATATGATAGATGTCTTCTTTTCCCAGGGCCCGAGGTAGTTTCCGACATCAGGGCCATAGGGACAACGACGAATATGTCTGTGTCCTGGAGCGCTCCGGTGGGGCGGGTGGATTCCTTCACTATCCTGTTGAACAAGGGCTCAGAATCGGAAAGTTCGGAGAAGGACTGGAACTCCACTCTTAGCACATTCTTTACAGACCTGAAGCCAGGGATGCTTTACTGTGTGGCGGTGATAAGCAAAAGTGGACATTTAGAGAGTGACAATTCAACTTTGTGCAATGCAACCTGTGAGTTAACTCATCATGGTTTGAAAAGGATTTTTACTCTCCTTTCTAATAGTAACTAATATAAGCGTTGTTGTTTTTTTCATGATCAGTTCCAAACCCTCCTGGACCCATACGAGTGGAGTGGAACAATGTCAGCTCCATTAATTTCACCTGGAACGTCCCAGATGATATGGATGGTAACCAATACAACTTCAGTGTCAATGCCTTCTCCACAACCCAAAACAACTGGTTTCTTTGGAATCATCTTGATTCTGGAACCCTGAACTCTATTTCTGTTGCAACGATTGGCGTGATGGGCTATAAAAGCACAGCGGTAACAGCACAAATTTATACAAGTAAGTGAAATTAGCGAGGGAGGCTAACTGTCAACTCATAAGAGTCATAACTGATTATTTTGTTGCCCCCCTCCCCATTACATTTTTCACAGGACCACATTCGGTGACCAGGCTGGAAGCAGCAGAAATTACCACCAATTCCGTGATGTTGGTGTGGGAGCAAGAAGAAAAGAAGCCCACTTACTTCTATGTGGTGCTTGTCACCAATGGATTGTTTCCACCATCTGAGGAGGTCTTCAGAACCTTGTACGCCAATATCACTGGCCTTCTCTCTGGCAGCAACTACACTTTCACCGTCTTCACACAAGCAGAAGATGGCACTCGGTCAGCTCCTCAGATCGTGTCCTTCTTTACACGTATGTACTGCATGGGCCTCCTCTTGTGACAATTTGGTACCGAGAAACAGTGTCAATTAGGTTTCCGGATAGATAGATGGATACATTTCTACATCTTACGGAGTCTAATTAAATTCGACAAAAAAAAAAAAAGATTCTATCTGTACTCATTGAGATCAAAGCAAATTAAATTAGACATTAAATGTATTGGTTGAACAAAAAGAAAACGAGCAGAACAGCATGAAGCAAAGATAAATGTGCAAGTCGCCTGATGATTCTTGGTGTGAGGTACGGAACGTACGAAACAACCATTCGCACTCACATTCACACCTGTGGGCAATTTAGAGGCTTCAGTCAACCTGCCGTGCATATTTTTGGGATGTGGGAGGAAACCGGAGTACCCGGAGAAAATGTTTTGTTTTGTGTGCGTGTCATGCCACTACCTGGGGCACGATTCCCACATTGCTGAAAAATATTCTTGGGAAATTCTTAATTGCTGCTTCTAGGTCAGCCTCCCTCGTCTAAATCCAAAGAGAACATTCTGCCTGTGTTTTCTAGGACCGTATGAGATTAGTATACTGGAGGCGCACACTTTAAACTCAACTGCAATACGCCTGGTTTGGATGGAAGCGCTGCGACACAAGTCGGAGTATACCTACAGGGTTGAGACAACTGGCTGTGGCTCCCAAAACAAAACTGTGGCGGAGGAACTTGCAGTGATCGTAGATCTCAATCCTGGGACACAGTGCACTTTCTGTGTTTTTGTCCAAGCGCCAGATGGCATCGAAGGGGAAGCACGGTGCATCTCTCAGTACACAAGTAAGACTTTAATTGGCCAGTTGTACTTTTTCCCCTTCATTTCGTGAACGTAAGTAAGTGTTTTCTTCTCATATGTTATCAGTGCCTGAGGCAGTGCAACTCGGCATCTCCAGTCAAGGCTCAAATGTGTCAGTCCTGGTGTCCTGGCTAAGACCGGCCGGGAACGTAGAGTCGTATAGTGTTCACCTCAACAGCTCTTCTCCGGCTCAAACACAGCCAGTAAAGTCGACCGACAACTCCGTGCTTTTCAAGGGGCTGTCTGCCGGAAGGCTGTACAGCGCCAAGGTGACGTCCCGTAGTGGACCATTCACTGCCTCATCTGAATATGTTACTAATGCGACCTGTAAGTACAAATTCATTCATGTAATTTTCACTCACCAGCCACATGAAGTACACCCGCACACTGCACAAGACATCCATTACAAGAATTGTGTCGGCAGTGACCTATTGGCACCTATTGTTTGAGTCATTTCATTAAATAAGGGTTTAGAACACTTGCCATTGACAATCACACAATCTCAACAAAAGAAGCGATTTCTGTGTTCTTTTTCTCGGGAACAGACACAAACAATTGCATAAACACAAACTGTTCTCACTGATGACCATGTGTCAAAACATTGACTTTAGTTTGCGAAACTTTAGATTCTAAACGTCCTCAACGTAACGCAAGCATATGTTTGTGATTGTAAGTCGCAACCTGTATCTTTACTCTCATTATATTATGACTTTTTTCCCCTCATAATATTGCAACTTTATTTGTGTCCTTTTATTTTTGTTTTATTTCAATTTGAGCTCATTTTACCCAATGACCGGTCATTCGTCTTCTTGAGATTCGCATTAGCCTATGTAACGTAACGTAACGTAACGTAACGTAACGTTGCTTGTTGACGTTAACACACTGTATTTATCCACCCCCAAAGTTCCAAACCCACCCGGGCCAATTGAGATCCTCACAAAGACAGCAAACTCAATAGAAGCGAGGTGGACAGAAGCTCCCCTGATGGATAACACATCATCGTTCTACTACCAGCTAACGAGCGCGCCACCTGAGGGAAGCGAATATATTGATACCGCCAACACAAGTCATACTTTTGAACCCCTGCAGTCTGGGACGCCCTACAACATTTCCATAGCAACCGTTGGGCTTTTGGGTTTTAGGAGTGAAGTGATTCAAGCCTTTTTAGTCACCACAAGTAAGCATCTTTTTTCTCTTTACACAGACGTGCCTGTTCCTCTGTGTTAACTCTTAGACCGCTCCAATTCTTTTAGAACCCTTTCACGTGAAGTTTCTCAACACTTTTGCGGAGGAGGATGACATCACAGTCACATGGCTTCAACCAGATGAATACAAAGAAAGTTATCTTTATCATTTGACCTGGCAAAGCGCAGATTGGCCAATCAATGGCACTGTCGTGACTGAGCAAACAATGCATACTATCGAAAAGCTGGTGCCTGGCAGTAGGTATAACTTTTCGGTCATCTGCGAGACTCGGGATGGAACTCGGAGCGCTCCCAGGTGGATTTCCAATTGCACAGGTACGGTCACGACACAACATCTCGATTGTTTACTTTTCTTACTGGTCTTAATGATTACAGGTTTAGTAAGAATATTGTAGAGGTTAATGTAGGAAGCAAGAAGTTGTCTGCCGGCGTGCTTGTGCACTGAACGTTGCAACTGCACCGCTGATTCCATAAAACGTTTTGTTAACGGGCCACTCCATTCTTTCGAGTTGAAAAACAAAGGAGGTATTATTTAAAAGGGTAATAAACAGGCGTTGTAGGTGTATATCTATTCCAACGGGGAAACTTGTAAATTCTTAGATAACCTTTGTATTTGATCAATGTGAATTCTTACATGTCTACTCCAGGTGCAAGCCCAGTGAGAAATGTAACATGTGAAAGTCCGGACAATCCAAATGCAGAAATCGTCTTGTCCTGGGCTAAGCCCAGTGGCCAGTTTAATGACTTTCGCATCACTACGAATAATACAGAAGTTATCAACGGGACGCGCACTTGTAACCAAAGCTGCAGTCAGACCATCTCCAACCTAAGTCACTACACTCCATACAACATAACGATGGAGACGCTGAGCTGTGGACAACCTGCTCCTCCGGTGTCTCGCCACTGCCGGACTGGCGTCACAGGTTGCGCATGTCTTAATGTTGAGCTTTGTTTTCATAAAACATAAGAGAAAATCAATATTTTCCCATCATGTTTTGGCAGACCCACCCATTCCAGTAAACTATGAGTCCCTGGCTAGTGTGAAAGAAAAAGTATACAACAGATTCACCATTCAGATCAACACCAGCCTGATGGTGGAGACCAGTGGGCCGATCACTCATTTTGGTGTGCTGCTAACAGACAATATCAAAGGTAATTTCATCATCCTCACTCGAAATGACGATTAATTTGCAGTAATAATCCGTCTCCTATGCATGTGCCTTTAGAATCTGGCATGGCTAATATGAGCGCCTACTTGGGGAAAACACATCAACAGTGGCTCGACAAACAGACTCCGGTATACCTGGCAACAGTCAAGGAGAGAAATGTTCAATCGCGCAGTGACGAGAACATGTTGTCCGTAGACATTGGAGATGGTTCGCAATGGGAGGACTACACCAACGGAGCCCTTCGTGGCAATCGACGATACCAGTAAGACTTTCATAACGGCATTTGTAATACGAGAGCAAAATAATCAAATATACCTTTACAAAGATGAATTCAGCCTTTTTGCATTCTTGTTATAGCGATAGCTGTTGTAGTGGTGAAGACCTTCTGTGCACCATACCAAGATGTGTTCTGAATATTGCTCTCTTATCACATATCTAAATAAGGTAACCAAAGTAGTATTTACAAATAAATACATAAAAATAAACTATGTAAAGACAGAACATTTGCTGTAGACCTGTAATTACACTTACTTTATGTTTACAAATAGTGGCTTCTGCTCAAAAATGAATTAGAGAGCAATAAAGCCTGCAGATCGGTGATTCTCAAAGTGCGGCGCACGTGCCACTCGCGGGGCGCACACTCTTTCTAGTGGTCCACTTCATTAGATGCAACTGGACTTATTTGAAATTCAGTACAGTACTTTTAGTTTCCATGTGCAGTACTTTTTGTTCAGTTTTTTTACAAACATTTGTACTTTTCAACTACAGCACTCTTTTTTCAATTTAAGTAACTTACAGCTGTTGGTTTTTAAACATTGAAGTCATTTTGTTTGTTACCTTATACGTAATACATTTTAATTGAGTCATTGTTCAAGTACCCTTTATTTGTCTTCCTATATTTAAGCACAGTGTTAATGTTCAAAGTGCGCATGTTACAGTCGCTTGTCGATGGCCGAAACGCAAAACCTCCAATCTGAAAAATGTACTTTTCTTTGGAGAAAACTAAAAACGCAGTATTCTGCGTCAAGGTCAAATCCGCAAATCCGCAAATCCGCAAATCCGCAAATCCTGACAGGTTTTGGATTCTGACCATGAATATACAGAAATGTTGACGGTCCTGCACACAATGTATACGTAGACTTGGGTTCTGTATAGAAATTCCCCAAAAGCGATGATAACTGCTTGAGTTGCAACGTCAAAACACAGAATCTAATCACATGCAGTCCTTCATATTGACCCTGGCTATGACTTCCACATAGCACCATTATGCAGCACAGCTCACATCATTCATTGTTTTGCTTTTACATGTTGTCGTCGTTTTGTCCTGCAGGTATGCCATTGTTTTGTTCACTCGAATGAGTCTGCAATACCACCGAATACAGGTGGGGTCACATGCATCAATCACAAATGTCTATCCAGCGATAAAACTCCCACAAAACCCAGGTACCGTGCAGTTTCAATATGGAACGGTCTCATCATGTGCTCACTTTCCATGACTTGAACATCCACTCATAATCTTCGTCAATGTCATAGTTGTTATCAGCGTTGCTGTTGGAGCAACGTTGGGGATTTTCATCATTCTCTTCATCATTCTCATTGGCTTCATTGTCTACTGGAAAAGGTTTGTCACCATCATGAAGTCATGTCAAGTCACGAACGCGCGTGTGTGTGTGTGTGTGTAGGACACAGCTTTCAACTCATTGTCTGTATGCTGTAGGTTATCCAAAAAAGAATCGTCAGACATCCAGATTCATTCCATGAGGTAAAAATGTTCATTTCCAGCTTTGCCATAACTTTCAGTCAATAGGACTTGATTTCTTTCTTTCTTTGTTGCAGAGACAAAGTACGAACCTTTGACATCAAAGTTCAGCAAAAGACATTTGTACTCATGATTACTGTCTTGTCTTGTCATCTGAGCAGAAGCGCAGCGGTGAGGCTTGAGGACTACGAAGCTTACTACAAGAAGCAGAAGGCGGACTCCAATTGCGGCTTTGCCGAGGAGTTTGAGGTGAAACATTCGCTCGACATCTTAACCACGTCAGCCAATTCACTTTTCCATGGTTACAAATAGGTATTTGTCTTGTCTGTGTAGCTTGATAATATATGTATTGAAATCCCTTCAATATAGGCACACTATTACTAACAAGGGTTTTACATTCTTTGAAGGAACTAAGGCTGGTCGGTACATGTCACTCAAAAGCAAGTGCCCTGATTCAAGAGAACAAGGCCAAGAATCGCTACAACAATGTGCTTCCCTGTGAGTCCCCTAAATGGATCCAACTCTATAAACTGTCTATAAACTAGTATACCTTGTGCTCGTCCATATAATCAGTATAACCGTTCATGCCTCTGCCCTAGACCACAAAAAAAGAAATACTCTACACCATCAAACTAGCTACACCTGCAGAATCTAATGAGATCCAGTCCAAGAGTTGTAACAAAAAAAAAATCTAATCAAAGTCATATAAATAATAATTTCATCTAATGTTTATCAGTGGCATCCTTGTTGCTTCACGACAAGAAGGTCCTTGGTTTGATTCTGTGTTTTCTTTCCTCTCTGTGAGTAGCGTGTGCTTCATGTCAGTCCAAAGTACTTTTGGCTAATAGACGTGGGAGGTGCTCTCGTTACCTGAATCTTATGTTCCACGCGCAAAGCATTCAAATGCATGTCAGTATGACGCACTGCAACAACATGGTGTTCAATTAATACTCCGCATGCCGGGAAATGTTATCATCGCAAAACCAAGAATTTTGCTACAGCTCTAATATGGGATGTTGTTACATTGTAGAGGTGTACTTCATGAAGTTTCGTGCGACGGTCTGTTGCAGTCATGAAACAACACACTCGTTCTCTCATCATCATTCCCTTGTTTAATGCTACCACTTCTCATGCCTCCTAGATGATTCTTCTCGAGTAAAACTCTCTATCATTCATGGAAGTCCATATGACGACTACATCAATGCTAACTACATGCCGGTGCGTACCGACTCCCTGTGCCTAAGTCATTGCTTCCTCATTCTACACTCTTTGCCTTCAGCCCTCCATTCATATTGTTACCCGAATGAACGGTGTTGACGTTTGTGCATGGACTGCCGTGTCATTTGGCAGGGTCACAACTCCAAAAAGGAGTTTATTGCAGCCCAGGGTCCGTTGCCCATCACTGTCAAGGATTTCTGGAGGATGATATGGGAAAAGAATGTGCACACCTTGGTCATGCTGACACGCTGCAATGAACAGGGCAGAGTGAGTACACGCTGACCACACACGGAAGCGTCTGAAATAATGCTGAACAAGAACATTTCTATGGATACGTTGCCAATAAGGTGCTCCCATTTTGTGGCCTCTTCTCTTTTAGTTGTATACTGCCACACCATGGCACATTCAATTGCATAATATTAAAATAAAGCAATAAACCGTACCGCAGTGGTATAGACATTTGACCGTTACTGACGCTGCAGTCTGCAGAGAACTTATAACTTATGTTTTGCTTTCTTTCTTTCTTTCTTTCTTTCTTACTACCATCCATCAATTTTCTACGACGTATCCTGTTCAGGGTTACCGGAAAGGTCGTCCCTTGATTGGTCATCAGTTCATGTCACACTCACATTCACACCTTCAATCACAGAACGGCGACCGATTTCACGTTGAGAATGATTGCGCCCTCGGACCTATGGAGAAATTAATAGAATCAGAGCAATTCTGTCTACAAAAAGACTGCTAAATGTAGTTTAAATTGGATTGCATTTGTGACATTTCAAAAAGAAACATTTTTGTTTACATTTTTTTCAGCGAGAAATGCCACTGGGACTCATTCCTGATTGACGTTATTCCTATGGAAATACAGTGCACGCAACCACAGGGATCTCTGTAACTGTGTGATGCTACCGCGTTACAAAATGTAATGTGGCTTAAAAAACTTAATGTGTCAATGTGTTCTTTTTTTTTTAACCTGTCCTGTCCTGCTTGGTCAGGCAGTGTGGCGGATCTGGATGTCTTTTTGTGCTGCAGTTTTGCTGCGCAAGAGGGGAGTTTGATATACTCCCTCTGACATTACATAGGATTTGGATTCTCTCTATATTATGTGGACTAGGAGGGCAGTGCTACGCCCTGTCAGGAAGGGAAGCACAGGACAGGACAGGACGGAGAGGTAGTTAGCCAGGCTGTGCGACCGGTGGGTGGTGGCAAACATCCATGTCAAGCATTTGGGTGCAAATGAGAAGACAGTTCAGGAAGGTAACGTCATCATAATGGCTGAGCATAGCAAGCCACGAAATCCCACAAGCATGTAACTACAGAGACATGTTATTGAATCAACACTGTCAAATATGCACATTTGTCACTGGAAAATAATTTTTAAAAAAAATGTATTTTACAACTCAGTCTTTGCTTTGTCTCTACAGATCAAGTGTGAGCAGTACTGGCATTCAAGCACCAAGCACTTTGAATACATCCGTGTAACAACAACCTCTGAAATAGCACTTGATGACTGGACCATTAGGGACTTTGAGATTAAAAATGTAAGGGGATCGTTTGTCTTCCTGAAATCTCACTTTTCAACAGTATGTAATATTGAACATGCTACAAGCTGAATCCAATGCAGGAGAGACGCCTGTAGAAGCCCATAACGTAATAACGGCCTATAACCTAATCAAAGTCTTGAACATGTACCGGAATAACGTTTCCATCGACATTTACGTTACTTGCTCGTTATTGTTATTCACCTAAAATGTGCCAATTTTATAATGTAATGGGCCCATAACCTCCGTCCATCCATCCGTTTTCAACACCGCTTATCCTGGTTAGTCAATCCCAGCTGACTTGGGGCGAAAGGCGGACTACACCCTGAACTGGTCGCCAGTCAGTCGCAGGGCACGTGTAGACACGGACAACCATTCGCACTCACATTCACACCGTCACTGAGTGGGAACTGAACCCACGCTGCCTGCACCAAAGTCAGGCGAGTGTACCACAACACCATCAGTGACTGGCCCCAGAACCTAATATTAAATCAGTTATTTCATTTACAATTTTTTTTTTTTATCAGGCCAATAATATAGTAATCATCCAATAACGTTATTGGCAAAACGTTATTATGGTATAGGTTCAGGACTTGTATTACATGATTGGCCTATTACAGTTTAAAAAAGGCACTTTTATTATGTTATGGGCCGTTATTACATTATAGGCTGTTATTACGTTATGGGCTTCTACAGACTCCAAAGTGAGATACTTTCCAACCTTCGGGCCAAAAGTCAAATTCTTACAATTTGAGCAACTATCATCATTTAGTGCTTAAAGTATTTCATCTATGTAATACAGAGAAGTCAATCGTGTTAGTGAATGGGCAAGACTCCACTCAAGATCGACTAACTGCAAATTAACACATTCACTGCCATTGACGGCTTTAGAAGTCAAATATCCATGTTAACTGGGAAGGCTGGCAGTGAATGAGTTAATGTCCAGACGCTACCATGTATAAGGCAAAGTGCTTTCTCGCTAGGAAATAAGTGTTGAAACTATGTGAAAACTTGGGATTGTCATATTTGTTGATGCTCATCCATGTAGCTGTGTGTCCAATAGGTGAAAACAGCAGAGACTCGTTCAGTACGCCAGTTCCACTTCACAGCCTGGCCCGACCACGGCGTACCGGAAACCACCGAGCTCCTTATCAGCTTCAGACACCTGGTCAGAGAGCACATGGATCAATATTCCACCAACTCTCCCACTGTGGTCCACTGCAGGTTTGTCAGAACAAACAGTCAGGGACACTTTTGAAATGTTTGTAGTTTGGGGGGGATTCACTGACAAACTAAGACCATTCAATAGGACATTGAGTGGGACTTGAGTCCAGGGCAGCTGCATGGAAATCATCTATGTGCCACTACACTCACTGCCGACGGCCCGACAATTGAGAACATCTAAATGCAATTTCACAGCATTTATGAAATAAAAGGGATTCCACCATGTCAGCTACACATTGAACATACGAACGTACGGTACATCCTCATAGGACTGTCCTTGAACTCTCTATGATACAACGATGTTTGAAAACATTTTTTTGCGCAGGTGAAAGACATGGCAGCACAGCGAGCGACTGGTTCGCACATCTGCCTCACAGTTCCGAGGTCCCGGGTTAAAGAAAGATTTTTCCGACCCAATTTTATTCAGCTCCTGTCAGGCGCACGTAGCAATTTGGAGGCCAGTGATGCAATGGTACCCCTCCTGTGCTACTGTATGTAAATGTTAACCTGGCATTGTGGTTCTCTCCCTGTCAGCGCCGGGGTGGGCCGCACTGGCACCTTCATAGCCATAGATCGTCTCATCTTCCAAATTGAAAGGGAAAACGTGGTGGATGTATACGGCGTCGTCCATGACCTCCGCGTGCACCGCCCGCTCATGGTGCAGACAGAGGTGCATATACGACACACCTCCATTCAGCGTTCTTTGTCTAATTGTTTGATGTGGTTAACATCTGCATTTGATGTCTGTGCAGGACCAGTATGTCTTTTTAAACCAATGTGCAATGGATATAATCCGCTCAAGAACTGGAACTAATGTGGATCTAATCTACCAAAACACTGCCGCGCTCTCCATTTATGAGAATGTGGAACCCAGAAAAGGTTATTATAAACACGGATACCACAATACATAAGTCCAGCTGAAGCACTCATGTCTTCTACTTCATTTGTATTCAAAGTATGTAAAGGAAAAGGGAATGCTTTTCTAAAATGCCACCTGTCACATATATGTTTAGGACTGTTCTCGTTCTCCAAATAAAAAAAATGTTGTATTTTTTTTTTAATCATGTAAATTGTTAAGCAAATATTAAACTGGTGAGGTCATTTGCTATAACATATTTGAATTGTGTAGCTGTCTACTGTAATTATACTGGCTTAATACTGTATATGACTGCTCAGGTTTATGGGTATTTCTGACACTTGTAAAGCGGAAAGAAGAAATTGTCTTAAATTGAACTGTTGGTCTTGTGCCTCTGCGATGGGCTGGGCGACCAGTTCGGGGTGTAACCCGCCTCTCACCCAGTCAGCTGGGATAAGCTCCAGAACGCCGCCGACACTAGCGAGGACAAGCGGTACGGAAAATGGATGGATGTCCCTTCCCTATGAGTCTTAAAACCGGCAGATGGGACTCAAGTGACACCCACATTTCAAAATAGAATAGAATAGAACTGAATAATATAACAGATTTATTATGGCTTTGCACATCCTATTTTATTTTGAACTGTGTAATGATAAGTTTTTTGTTTAATAGCTTTTTTTTTGGGGTATTTTCATACAGTGATGTGATTAATGCACTGGATGCATTTATGTTTCTCTTATACTCATTTGTAAGTAAAGAGGCATTTTTTTTTATCGGCTGTATTATTTGCCTAGTTTGGAACATTCATCGTTTTATGAGGTCACGCTATTTTTAAATGTCATCTTTCATGTGCATTCTCACGTCTCTTCTTGCCGAGCATAATGTCAAACATTCGTGTCGATGGGATTAACATTGTTGTGATTTTTGTCTCTGCTCTTAGAAAAGATCTTTTTTTTTTTTTTTTATGAGACCGGTACATTCTTTGAAAACATTATTCAAATTGTCAGCCTACCAGTCTGTTGCTGTCAAAAGCACTTTAAGAAAATCAGGAAGTGCATACTCAGAAAAAAATGTGTAGAATTTAGTGTACGATTGTATTATTTGCTATGAGATGCTTGCTGGTACAATGCAAATCTGTAAATGACCCGAATTTATGATTACTGTGATTTTTAAAGAAGCAAAATGGGGATGAATGGTATTACAATTGGAGTTATGTGAATGTCACCAGAGGGCGCTATCTACGTGTGCCGGTTTAAAGAATGAGAATGAGTGTCCAAACACATGGGCTCACACACAAATAAACGATGCATATCCGTTCTTTTGTTCATTTTGACGTTCACCGCACAAATAATTGATGCAAATTCGATCTTTTGTTCATTTTGTCTAGAGAGAGAGAGAAAGAGAAATGTTTATTTCGCTAGCTGTCCATCAATGTGACACTCAGACACAAGTGTTTGTATGAGGGACCGTTTGAGAGGCCGTTTATGAGCGGGTTTGAGTAGTGTGTATGCGAGGGTTTGAGTAGTGATTATGACAGCAAGACTTTCACTCGTGTGTATGAGAGCGTTTGAGTTGTGTTTAAGAGAGCCTTTCGGTAGCTTGTGTGTGAAAGCATTTGAGCAGTAAGTGTGAGAGCTAATCCTGAATAATGAGGCTAACGGCCCCTCACAGAGTCTCGTGCTGTAACACTTGTAACACTCTTGTCTCGGACTCTGGATTCTGGAATAGCCTTCATTGTCGTTTTTCCGTTGAGATCGGTCGAGACCAGCACTGATCTACCATTCTTCAACTTCGTTCAAGAGATAATTAGGAGAAGCACTTGGTAAAACAACAAATACCTTCAGTTCATGTGTTACTATAGGCCCTCCACCACCTCGCAATGACTGAAACCTTTGAGGTGTTGTGACTGGACACTGCCTCCACCCCCACCCTTTATTACGAGGGCTGTACGGTGAGCGACTGATTAGCACATTTGCCGCAGTTTGCGGGTTCAAATCCGGCCTCGCCTGTGTGGAGTTGGCATGTTCTCCCCGTGCCTGCGTGGGTTTTCTCCGGGTACTCCACTTTCCTCCCACATCCCCAAAAGACGCGTGGTCGGTTAATTGAAGACTCTAAATTTCCTGTATTGTGAGTGCAAATGGCTGTTTGTTTCTATGTGCCCTGCGATTGGGCGCCGACCAGTTCAGGGCCTTTCGCCCCGGAGTTAAGCTGGGATAGACTCCAGCACGCCCGCGACCCTAGTGCGGACAAGTGGAACTGAAAATGGATGCTTAGATGTTGTTTATATGTTCAACCTTATCATGCTTAAAAATAGAATTTGATGGTCCTGGTCTTGTGTCGGTCTTGCTTTTGATTTGGTCTCGACACCCAAAAGTCTTGGTCTGGTCTCGGGCAAGTCTCGGTTTAGTGTGGTCTTGAGCGCAACACGACTGCAGTCTGTATGTAGTATTATTCGATAATTGAGTCCATTAAAGAGGTTTGTTCTGGGCTGTACATATGTTGTACGCCGCTCGTGCAGCAGGGGGCGCCAATGCTCCCCCGCTGCGGCCGCAGTGGTCTCCGACAGCCCTCGTCTCCGCTCTGTCTACGTTGAGACGGAGCAACTTCTCCGGAACACAACAGTCCTCCAGTCTCGCAGCGTAGCAACCCTCCACTCTCCTCGCTCCTTGTGGGTATGACGCCGAACGGAGACGGGAGCCTGCAAACGAGCGCATGAACACCGAAACCCGGTCGCCACAGAGTAAGTTTGCATTTTTGGGGAGGCTTCCTCGCTACATGACGTCGGTTGAGATAACTTGCTATTTTTAGCTCACGTCACTTGTAGTATTTCTCCGGAATAATGTGCGTTTGCTGCTGCTCTTATTCCGTCCCGTACTTGCGAAAATTGCACTAAGTGGCAAGTCTATGACATGATATAGATTCCGTCCTTTAAAGCGACGGTTATTTCGAAGTGCGTAACGGTTCGCCGTTTGGAGGAATTCGCCCACTTTTGTCCGTTGTGAGGCAGGGCACAGGCTAACGTGTCTAGCTTAGCGTTAGCCACACGAGCCACGTTAGCGAATTAGCCCAGCCTTCTGACCAAGGTTCTTGTTTTGTTTGTTTTTATTGTGTTTATTTTGCTACATTCGTCAACAACCAACACTGGCCATTGATCCGTGGAAAGCAATGATCGCTTGACCCACTGATGGCGTCTCCATCCGAGTAACGCGAAGCCCCATCAAGGCACATGTGACACGCCAATCCCTCGAGATAAACAGCGAGGATGAATGTGCATCGGAGGTTCGTCCTTCAACGCCATGCGCCAATGTCATGTGAGAAATAAAGTGGTGTGCCATGGCGAGCGATTCCAAAGATCACGGAGTGACTGGGAGACATGAAAATGGTGTAACGTGTAGGCGTTGTCATTTTCTGATTGGGGGGGTTGACCGAGCAGAAGCGGATTCTCAATGGCAAATGCTTGTCTGCGGTGTCCCCCTTCCCTCTGTTTACATCAAGTATTTGTGTCAACTTTTCTTTTTCTTCAAATCTGCCGTAGCCTTCTTTGCAGATGTTCACAATATGATCCGATTATTTTGGCACCCATCGCCATATTGAGGTCTTTGAAATGTTGTTCAAGAAGAAGAAGAAGAAGAAGAAAAACCATTCAGTACTAGCTCTGCTCTGCCTCGGGTGTTGACACAGATAAGAAGCTCGTCATATAGAAATCTGGGACTTCGCTTGAAATGAGAACAACACTTAAGTTAAAAAGTCTGAAGAATATGTCACTAAAACTCATCTCAAAAAATGACATGGTACAATGATTGATCATTAAGAATTTGCTTAGTTGTGTCTTGAAGCAATTGAGGAAGCGCTGTTGATTTAGCCTGTTTGTCGAAAGAAAGACAACATGATATGAACTATTGGATGCTCAGCGGCAACGACGTAGACGTTCACTATGCAAGTCCTCCAGGCGGTTATTCTGCTCGTTACTGCGTGGCCTTGAAAGAGGAGTTCAGAGCAGTCAAAGAAAGATTTGCACATTCCTGCAAAAAACAGTTAACCAATTCTAATCAATGTTGATCAAGGACATTTAAGAAAATGTCCATCTCTCTTATCAAAGCCTTAATGACATATGCACACGATTTGACTCAAGCCTGTTTGTTATCCAGAGTGAGTCAGGCTTAATGACTAGTGGTGGATGTGTAATAATCTACTATTGAATGACCGTGTCATGACACCCTGCAAAACTAGAATGCCTTTGTGATTAGTAATACTGACGGGCCAACGGAAGTAGGTCAAGCGATCAATAAAAATCCACTCTGCTTACATCTGTGTGGCTTTATACACTGAACATCTAATGTCCTTTTGATGAACGCTAAATCCTCCATTAACAACAAAATAGTCCATGCAATTTTTTTCCCCATTATAGCTTTAGTAATGATTAACATCTCCCGACGTTGATCTGTTAATGCCAACGTCTGCTCGTGACGTGTGACGCGCTACCTTGCTCAGGCGGGGATTTTTAATGGTGTTGCTCCCTAAGCCTATCAACTAGAACTCTGGCTCTGCTTGGCCGCAGGATGATAAACGAGGAGAGAGTGATGGAGGAGAATATGATGGCTGCTGAGAATTCAAAGCTCTGTTTGAGTCGCGTTCCGTGGGTGATTTGTGCTGTGTTTTAATCACTGCTCCTTCTAGCGGCAAGGCACGACAGATGTCCCAGCTCCCATGCTGTGCAGTGCTAAATACTTAAAAGATGTTCAAGCAGACACTTAAGACCTGACCTCTACACCCTTGTCCCTGCTCTGAAACCTGCTGGGACTTGTGGTGCCTTCCTTGACACCCCCCGCAAAACCGTTTCAACAGACTGTGTGTGCACTATAGGCATACAGTGGAACCGTAAAGTTCCTGTAAGGTGAAAATAAACATGTCTTCTTCATTTGACTACCACAGGGAACAGTTGTTTAAAAACCCTACAAATTGGAATGATTAGAACAATTGCCAAGTATATGAAATGAAGCTTTAAAATTTTGAAAAATGAAGCAATTCTCACAGCTCAACTGTCAATCAAATAGCATGTCTCCAACCTGGAAAAATGGATCCTACTTAATTTAGCAGTTTTCTTTTCCCTACACATGACGTCAGGATTAAGGCGTGAAATTATATCTGCTTAAAGCCTTCTGTGGCTGGAATATATGCCGGGCTTTTCTCTGCCACAGCAACGAGGCACTCTTATCAAGAAGCCACGTCAGCCCGAAGACCCCTGTCCGCATGCTGGCTGTCATGTCAGACTTTTAGTTTTCCCTTGCTCTTCCACCTTAACTTGTCACGGCCTACAACGAGGCATTCTAAAGCAGCCACGTTCACGCACTCTCCGCCGACGACAAGGTGCTCTAAACTAGTGCTCACTCCAGCCCAAAGCACCGGTCCACACGCTGGGTCAAGTCAGACTCCCCCCCCCCCCCCCCCCCCCCCCCCCTCCCTTCTCTCACTTCTGGCTTACTCTGCGCAATGTATGCGCACTCAAGGCCGACAACGAGGCCTAAAGCAACCCCGGCAGTAGGATATCTGGATGGATGCATTTTCGGGGTGTAGGCATAGCTAGCGAACTGCTCATCGTTATTGTGTCGGATAGTCGCTGAAGTGTACAAAGGCCCTCAAGTTCTTATATAGTGGGGGATGGGCGACTGCGTCACTGGGCGCCGTTTTAGCCATTACCAAAAAAAATAAGGAAAATTGAACTGGTGAAAAAAAAGAGTCATGCTTTATCTTCACAATTGAGTACTACATACAGTAGTTTATAATGGATTTAGAAACACATCTCTGAATCATATGGTCTTTAAAGGTTGAACATAGTCCGTTCATGGATGTTGACTGACCAGTTTTTTGCTCAGATTGAAGCAATTTTACCAAATTATCTGTTCTGCGATCAAACTGACACATTTATAACACCCATATTAACTGTACAGGCAGTGTTTTATTTTTGCATACTGACCAGTTATATATGTAGTCCAGCATGTACACAACCTTCGCCCAAAGTCAAGCTGGGATGGGCTCCAGCTTGCCCGTAATAATGAGGATTATAGAAAATGGATGGATAGAATCTTAACAATTGATAAACTTCGCTTCCATATCCTTCCAATTATCTGCGCTGTGTTACCTGTGCTTGTTGCCATGTGACCTTGAAAAATACTCATTTATTTTAAGAGACATAAAGCCCAAAACATAAAGTGTAACGTTCGTTTAAGGTACTTTTTTTTCTGAGTTATCAGATATGGTTGGTTACAAAAAAAAACTGTTTGAAAATCCACAAAATCGTATGACACATTTGCAGTATGAAAGAAAATACATAATTTACCCCTCTTCTCATCCTCTTTGACTGTTTTACGAGTGTCTTCCAACTGTTTGTGATCATCTGTTGCCGTAGCGTAACACTGCAACTGCAGTTAAAAAAACAACAACCAAAAACAACTAACACAACAATGGCCAGATAACAATTTTCATGACATCCAAGGTTTTAAAACTGGCGGTCGCCCGAAAGCGGGTGGAGGGGCTTGAGCGCCTTCCAAATTTATGAGTAGGAAAAAACCATACCAAAAAAAGCCTTATGCATGCATAGGACGGCAGGTTTTTTAAATTATTATTTTTTTTGCATCCACTTCAAGAGGCTATCTTGATAATTAGGGGATTGCCGTTAGCTCTCAAAGTACAAAGTAGCATTCTTTGACAGACTGCTTTGCCAAGAAAGTTGTATCATTTTATGAAACACTTTATGTTAATTGCACTTGAATGCTTCCGCTGCAAAAAAAGCGCCAGCAAATCCTCTGCTCTTTAAACTTTTACTTTGATTCTCATTTTGCTTTAACAGTGGGTGCACTCAAGGGTCGTTTGTGGCTCAGTGATGTTCCTCAGAGACTTAATTGTTTTCCTCTCATGAGCGTATGCGAAATATGGGCTGATGCTGCTCCATCTTAGATGTGTCTCACTGCCCCCAGAGAGTAAATACTCTTTTAGCCATCTATGTTGTGGTAAAATTCCTGTTGCTCCCTTGGCTAGTAAAGTATTTACTTAAAGCGACTCAACAGCTGTATGTGGTTCATACAAAAAAAGTACCTCTCTTTCAAATGTCACTTTTCCCACAGAAAAGTCAATAAATAAAATATATATATTTGACAAATTCTGTCAGGGTATGTACATTTATGAGCACAACTGTACATATGCAGTCATACGTACTTCTGTCTTATAGGATTAAAGTGGAGGCTACACCTTTTTCATAACCTCTAGGGGGCGGCATATTAGAATGAAAGTGATACAGCTTTTTCCTTGCCTCTAGATGGCAGCATACATTTATAATATGTGAAAGTTTTTTTCCACTTTCCCCTATACCTATGTATAATGCACACTATTGACTTGACACATTTTTTTGGGGGGGAAATGTGTATTATACTCGACAAATTACGGTATGTTCTTTTAAGGATTGCTTGAGGTATGTTCACGTACTTTTAATACGATACGGCTCGCAAACCGGCAACAAAACGTGATGTGGCATAGCAAGCTAGTGCTAGCACTAACGGTTGTACGTAAACATGGTGGCGCTATGTCGAATTTGCGTTTCGCTGTGTGTGAAGTAATTTAGTTACAATAAAGTATTTCAATTACAGTAACAGTTAAAGCTGTCTGGCCCTGTGTGAAAAGGTAATTGCCCCCTTGTTAAATCCATCCATCCAGCCATTTTCTTTACCGCTTATCCTCACCAGGGTAGCGGGCTGCAGGAGCCTATCCCAGCTATATTCGGCCAGGAGGCGGGGTACACCCTGAACCGGTCGCCAGCCAGCAAGGAACTCTTTATTGATGTTATTGGTTTGCATGCGCGCACGCACGCACATGCACACACACACACACGCGCGCGCGTAGGGACGCACATGCACACACACACACACATTCACGCTCAGGCTGCGCAAATAACCTGGTGACCCTTGAGGTTTGTTCCTAGGCTGCAGGGTTGGGTGGCATGTGTATTTTTAGACCGGTTTTAATGTCATTATTTCACCAGTTATTCTTTCACAGTACATTTTTATGTCTTGAGAGAGACTGCTCACCAGTTTGCACGTTTTATCATCAATAGTCACGTCTCACCGATCTCAGGAGCAATTTAAATAGCCATTTAGTCTCCTTAAGTAAAAAGAAAAAAGTTTTTCTTTTGTAGGTGTTGTAGATGCAGTTGCACTATTAAACGAGGAGGAAAAGGTTGTTAAGGTTTCCTCGGATTCTCGTCATATGAAAAGTGCTTATCAAGAGTATTGAAATTACAAATGAGCATGAGTTAAAATTTTAACAGACACATTACTTACCTATATGTGTGTGTGTGTGTGTGTGTGTATATATGTATATATATATATATATATATGTGTATATATATATATATATATATATATATATATATATATATATATATATGTATATGTATACATATATATGTATGTATATATGTATGTAAATATATGTATATATGTATATATGTGTATATATGTATATGTGTATATATGTGTATATATATGTATATATGTGTATATATGTATATGTATATATGTATATATATATGTATGTATATGTGTATATATATATATATGTATGTATATGTGTATATATATATATATATATATATATATGTATATATATATATGTGTGTGTATATAAATATGTGTGTGTATATAAATATATGTGTGTGTATATATATATATATATATATATAAATAAAAATATGTATATATATATATATATATATATATATATATATATATATATATGTATGTATATATGGAGACTTCAGATTGCTTAATTTGTTAAAATTAAATTAAAAAAAATATATATCTCTACGGGGGCCTGTGGGCAAACTCACCCAGGCACGGGGAGAACATGCCAACTCCGATTAGATTAGAACCCCGGTCCCCAGAACTGTGAGGCAGATGTGCTAACCAGTCGGCTACCGTGCTGACCATTATTTTTCAAATTAAGTATATCTTTTTTTAAATTACAGGCTGTACAAGGAATGTTTTGTTATTATGGCTTGACATTGAGAACAAAATGCAATTAGAGGATCTGTTGCACAGAATGTTCTGCCACTAAGAAGGCAACAAAATCAGCAGCTTTGGAAAATGATTGCAGACAACCAGTATGAATGACGCTACTGCTTCGTGTCGTTCAGTGGAAAAAGGCAGCATTGGACTCACTTGACCTCCACCCAATGGTGTGTTTCGTAAAACCTTGAATGTGATAAGTACATATTTGTCTACTGTTTATTGTTAATGAAGTAAAGACATTGTGAATACCGTTGCTGTCAGTTGGACTGTTACCCTCAATGAGCGAGTCAACCATTGTTCATGTACTTCTTTATTTGCAGCTTTCCAGAGTTACTAGTTGACTACCAGTGGTGTGTGTACAGTTGGCAAATAGTCTCAGAAAGGCACCTCCCCTAGGATTGAGCCCGGAGCTGGGAGGGGTGTGGCGCCACCTTTCGAAAGGAGTAGCCGAGGATGTAATGTGCTTCGTGGTTTGAGTCTTAAGTGACATCTTTTTGTATTTGTGCATCCCTACAGGTGAGACAGGCGGCTTTGACAAAGGCCTCTGGATGCGGTGTGCTGCAACTCAGTTGAAAGGTAAGATGAGCTCTCCCTTTACTTGACCTTCATTTTCATACCGTAATAATGAATGAACTCAGATAAATTAACAGCTGTTACGATTTATCCGCTGTGGAAATGACTGCTACTTTCTGTTCGTTACACTTTATCTTTTGCCTTTGAAGGCATTTGCTGACTGAAGCTCATTTGTTGATGTTTTACTTCAAGTACATTTCTATGATCTAAATGGTCATGGTCAATTGAGTGAAACTAACTCTTATTAAAAAAATAAATACAAATATCCTCCTGTTACTGTACATTAGCTTTGGTATTAAAATATTCTCTGTCATTCCATTTCCCTGAAACTCTGGTTGATGGATATTTTAAATTAAACATGGAAGAGTATTGATGTTCTCACACTGTGATCTTGGTATTTTTCATTTGTTGGCCTTTTTACATGGTCTCTATCCATGCGCTTTATGTTTTGATATTTTAATCTCTGATGCATTTTTTTGGGTATATTTTATGAGTCTGTGTTAGTTGCTGTGCACCCCAATTTTGGGGTGGTTCAGGTTTGGGTTTTGTTTTGTTTGCTATATTTTATGTTCTGCTTTCCAGATGGAAATTAGCTTTCTGCTAATTTCTGCATGTCTATTGATAGAGATTAATGTACACATTGTCCATAAACTAAATAACTAAATTAACTCCACAAAGATTTCAGCATTTCCAAGTAAAAAAAAAAAAAACTTTCAGTGCTGATACAGGGTTGATGTTTGTGATGGTTTGAAGAATTATTTCACACAATTAAGAACTGTTGTGTGCTTTATTCTTTGGAATCGGAAGGCGGGAAATGTTTGGTTTTGCACTGATGAGATAGAGAAATGAGATGAAAGATTTGTCAAAGATGAAGAGGAAGTTAACTGAGAGTCCTTGTTCATGTTGCATATCGTTAGAAAGTGTAATGACTAGGTACTGCTTCTTTTTCAGCCACCTATCTTTAGAAGAGTGTGTATTTTGGCGTCTTCTGACAGGATAATTGCACTGTGCACCATCTATATTTATGTTCGAAAGGAGTCAGTTGAGTGTTGCCTGACCGTTATTTAAAGAATACGGCTCCTTCCTTTTAGTTTGTTTTTTGGCATCCGCTTTGATTTTACTACTTTTAGTACGATTTTGGGGTGACTGTGATGACTGCAGTCAAGCATTTTTTTTGCATACAGAAATGACGAGATGACCATTATGGAGTACACCCATGACTGACAACCAGTCCAGGGTAATAGCCTCCAGCTCACCCGCGACCTTAGTGATGGGGATAAGCAATTATAGAAGATGGATGGATGGAGTACAGTGGTCACAGTACCAAATAACACCAATATCATGTAACAGATTAGTTAGGCAAGTTATTAAGTTAGGTGTACATAAGTGTAACTTGGCTCTGATGATCTCTGCACAGGTTGCACTTTGCGCTCGAATTCAAACCTTCACATAGCCGCCTTGGGGCATTATTAGTGTCCTTACCCAGTATTTACTGGACGTGCCAGCTCCCTGCAACCCTTCACAGGAGAAAAAATATCAAGTAATGGTTGGGTTTCAAGGCTGTGTTCATAGGGCTTCCTTTCCAGTGAAAGAATACCGTGTCCTTATTAAAGAGACTGTGTCACCTGTCAGTCGATTGGTTCATTGGCTACCATACTGGTGTATACTGGTGTGTGTGTGTATGTGTGTGTGTGTGTGTGTGTGTGTGTGTGTGTGTGTGTGTATGTGTATATATATATATATATATATATATATCTATATATATATCTCTCTCTCTCTCTCTCTCTCTCTCTCTCTCTCTCTCTCTCTCTCTCTCACATGTGCCTTCAGGGAGGGGCATACCAGCTGCAGCAGGGTAGAAGTGGTAAAGATTTACCATAGTTAGGGTTCGCCACAGTCCTATAGAACAAAGGTGGTCCTTTTTCAAGTTCAGTTTTGGTTCGTAGGCAATCTCTTCATTCAAATCCCTTAAATATACCTTCACTATTGGCAAGACCCAGAATAGAACATGACCACATACAGTATCCACCCACAGAGCACCACAAATTATCCAGTGTCTCTTCTTTTCTCTAACAGTTTACTTCCATTCTTTTTCGGTTTTCTTTATTATTTTTTTTCCAGAGGAAATTAGTTTTACGTAAGGCTAATTGGAACACCCTGTATAGATGCCAATTTCGTGTATTAATCTAGTAGTTGAATACAACTGGGATTTCTCTTCTTTTCTCTTGATTTCTCTTGGTGTCTTTATTAATGCAATTTGAGCACTAGGAGACACAAATGCATTTTTATTCTAATAGTAATTATAATGATTACATTTTTACTGTCTCCCATCACTTTGTTCACTCATTAAAGGGTAGATCTTTTTTATTTTTATTTTATTTTATTTTTTTATTTTTTTTATAAATCATTCTTCACTGCTTGCATCAGCATGTTTTCTTTAGACAGCAGTGTACGACATCTTTACAAATGCCATATCTGCCCTGCAGGTCTACAGTGACATATGCTGGTGTCTGTCATAGTAACGGAAATTATCAGGGGGAAAAGGAGGCACCTATTTGAGGTGCACCATGTATCAATGACCTAGCAATTACACTCATCTGGATTTACTAGGTCCTGGTGTATTTAATTGTAGCCACTACAAAGCGATGGGACAGGAGGATATGACCATTTGTGTGTCTCAGATTGTTCTATTAAATAACACTAAATTTAAATATTCGGATTGAAACTAGGTTAATGCTTTGCACACTTCAATGTTTTATAGCTGCACACTGTTAGATTAGGGAATACACCTCAATAAAATCATAGTTTATGGGTATTTCTAAATAGGCAGTACATTAATGTGCAAAAGTCTTAGGCCACCACTAGTTTTGTTTTTATGTGCCTACTTCACAATAGTCAGCATGACTTGTGAAACAGGAACCAAAAAAACAAAGCAGGTTTGCACACACACAAATACACAAATATTTTGCAGACAACCAATGGTGACAACCAATTATATTGATTTCATCCCTTTTGGTGATGGGTTAGGGTTCTTGAAAAGAGTGCATTTTTATTTGTTCTACCCTGTGAGTTGTTAGTCAATATGATACCTTTGGAATTGTCGAACCCCCAGAATCATATTGGCACCTATCATCTTTCGTTAACCAGGCAATAACCTGCTAACTAACTGATGCCCAAGCCCAAATGCAAAAGCTCTATGAATTGTTTTCGAATGTATTAATAGTTCATCCTTGGTGGAGGTCTGGGCTCTACTTAGTGGCATTGTACCTTTCATGATCATTAGGGCATTGCTAAAACAACAAATGTGATGGTGGCCCACGTCTTTATGTATGTGATTATTCTTTAGTAGAGCAGAAAGTACAAGTAAGTGAATCAGCCAATTTCTGTACGCCTGCATGCCTACGCCACTATTGAACATTGCAAGGTAGAATTTTGAGTGCACATACTGTACTTGACAGCAGCCCTATTGAGTTTATATGTAGGTCACACTGTCATCCATTGGCCATGTCACTATTTAAGACTGGGGTTAACAGGGTTGGGGGTCTGAAAAGTGGGTAGAGCGCTGGGTGGGATGCACACATTTAATCTGTACCATCCCATGAGGAACAGATGCCTTTCAGTGTTGCTTACATATGATCTTAACCTACTGAGTGAAATTATGTACGCCCAGCTGAGTTTAGCCCCTGTCACACCATCTTCTTTGGACAAATATCTTGAGCCTCTGCTAGCCCTTGCTACTCCCACTATTGGGCTACTAAGGCACTAAAAACTTAATCATTGATCTAAATGCCAAGGAGCATCTCATTTAAGATAACATATTGAACCAATCCGATGAATGAATTCATTTTCATTCAGGTAATTCCAAAGGGTTCACATACTTTTTTCTTGCAAATGTAGCTGTTGAATTTGGAGTTGTACAGTTTTAAAGACACCACTTGAATCAGACAACTATGTTCAAGTATAAAATAGAACTCTTGAGGACTCTTTTTGGAACTGTTTAACCTGCCCACAAAGAATGTTATATCTTGAAAGTTTTTTTTACCTTGCAAATTACCATTAGCTGTTGCACAGACTGTATACATCCACCTATACCTCATAACTACAAATCATTATTTTATACTGCTTAGTAGCTGGAGCCAATCCCAGCTTGATACGGGTGCAAGGGTACAACTGCTGATGGAGAGAAATTGATTTGCAGAGAAACACCTCATAAATTTTGGCCTTGCGTCAGATTTTTTAGATTACATGAATCAGCAAGACTAAAAGCAAAAAGGTCGCCAAGCAGCGAGAGGCTACTTGCTCAATATACCCGTGCTTCTAGGCGTCACCGATGAAAAGAATTGTCAATAGAAAATCCAAACTGCAATGGCAGCATTCAAAGCCTGTTCTACAAGTATCTGTGTGTGTTTGTGGCAATATTCCACTTAATATTGAGACGTGAAGAAACTGCACTGGGAAGTTTTAGAATGGAACCTGGCAGCATCACACCACAGCAACAAAGATGAGCTTTGAGAACATAGTAATGTGCAGTGAAGAGATTTTTATTGACACTATAAAAAAAATGAACTTCTCATACTGTGATCCTTACTTGGGAAACAATATCTTCAGCATAGGGATTGGGATAATGAATCATTTAGTTTGAATGTGTGGAATGTTCTTGACCCAACATTTTTATCAAGGTCATGTCATGTCAGTTACCGCGTCTTGTGGCAAGAGAGGCCTCATGGATTTCATTCATTGGCAGCAAGAAACTAGCAGATTCCACAATTTGTTTGCTCCCTAACCACGACATAAGTTTATACAGAGTCATTGGTGGTGCCTTGAGATACAAGTGACCCGCCCTAAGAGTTTTTGGAGATACGAGCTGTCAATCAGACGACTTTCAGCTTTGATTTGCGAGCCCAACCTTGAGCTACGAGTGCTGTGTGGCGGCAAGTGACTTCACTCACTTCACAAAAAGTAGCAGTTTGGCTGATATAATTAGTAAATAATAAATCTTGCAAAAAGTAGATTGAAGCTGTTAATTGCCACTACCAGTTGGAATTTAATGTCAAACTAACCCTAAAACAAAGAGAAATACATGTTATTTATTTGAAACAACCAAATTCCGTCAAGCATACAATGGTAATCGCCACAGCCACACGGGCTAGCAGTTAGCATGCAGTATGCTGCATTCTGAGTATTCAGAAGATGCAAGCCATTCGCACTAATGGAACGTGGAGGTTTACACAACAGCAGAGGCTTCAAGACGCATAACATTATTAAAGAAGAGCTGCAGGTTAGGTGGGTGTGCAAATGTTATTAAATGTTCTTCTTAAAAGTAAAACAGAAGTTTGTGGAATGTATCCACTACTGAAAGACAGCCAACTGCAAGGAGCACATGAGGGAGGGAGGGAGAGAGAGAGAGAGAGAGAGAGAGAGACTTTAAAGCAGTTACCTTGGGGCTGCTGAAGGCAAAGTCTGGCTGAGGCTGGGCCGCAACCTCTGCGCACATGCGCGCGCGCAATTTAAATTATAAATAAATAAAAAAATCCCATCTTCTCAAATGTCTTTTTTATTTTTTTAACACAAAATCAGATAAACAAGGACGCTGACCAGACTAGATCCACGCGAGGCCACGCGAGGCCACGCCACCACCAGACCGAACGCGCCGCAACCCCCATCCACTGCCATGCCGTCCAAGCGCCTTTTCTTTTTTCCATTTAACACGAGAGTGGATGGGGGCCAGGACGCGCGGTGCACTCAGCCCGACTGCAGCCCACCCCCACAGAGATCCGACCGGACTCACACCTCAGACCACACCAACGAGTTCCCCACCCTTCTTTTATCTCGCCGCGCACGCATCACTTT
Organism: Phyllopteryx taeniolatus; assembly: GCF_024500385.1. Taxonomy (NCBI): domain Eukaryota; kingdom Metazoa; phylum Chordata; class Actinopteri; order Syngnathiformes; family Syngnathidae; genus Phyllopteryx; species Phyllopteryx taeniolatus. Next base: position 9,132,063 of record NC_084506.1, read on the forward strand.
GATTTATTCTGAGAGAGGCATAACCTACATACGTCATATAATGTCACGCTGGCCAGCAACTTGAAACACTTTTTTTTGGACGTGTTGTGAACACAGCGCGCTGGGACGAATGTCCGCATTTGCCTAGCTAGGCACAGAAGAAAAATCTCCACGGAAACGCCGCTGTAACTTTCACTCATTGAAAAATGTTTCGCTGCTTGCATCAAGCCCGGTCGATGTCACGCCCCCGAGGGCCATATACCCCACCGTGATTGGTAGGTTGGTCAGCTCCGCACACAACACTGCAAAAGTGTCATTCATATAAAACTCGAGCGCCGCACGAACATGAAACTTTCATATTAAGGTGGGGGCCACAAAATATCGTCTCGCTGGCCGCCAGTTTGAGACCCCTGCTTTAAAGGCACAGCAGGTGAATGGACAACATTGTGTATGTGTGTGTGTGTATGTGTGTGTGTGTGCGCGCGTGCGTGTGCGTGTGAGAGTTTTGGCTTGATTACACTTACTGCAGCGCTTTATTACACTTATAATAGTAACATGACAAGTAGCTGCCATCTTTGTGGAATTTTCTAAAAAAAAAAAAAGCATGGAGTGACCACTTCAAATGCCTCTAAAATCCTACATAAATTCACGAGGAAAAAAAGCTTGCGGAAGCCCACACTACTGATTCTACTGCCCACACTGGTCTTCTCACCAACAATGTTCCATTTGCGCTACGTTAAGTCGAGTTTTTAGGGCAAATGAGGCCTTTAGAAACATCACGGTAATTTTGTCCTGTACAAGCGATTGGTGGATAGTTTGAACTGAAACTTGTCAACCAATTGGAGAAGAGGTTCCTCTTGTAGCAGACAAAATGGAACGGACAAGGGGATATGTTGACAAATAATTCATTTGACTGCTTTCCCATCATTTGAAGGTATTTTTGACCAGGTTTTCTGGAAGCGGTGTCACACAAAAACCTTCCCCAAAAAGGCAATTTTTTTCCGATTTACAAAAAAATCCATATCCTGGAACCCCTCGTCTGATTTTCAAAATTCTTGCTGCTTTGTACTCAGGTTGAAGTGGCTGTTTCAACCACACTCAACTTTTTGACAGACTGTCATTTTTTCCAAATCTTGTCACGTTGCCACTTACATCTCTTCTATTGTTTAATACAATATACTGCTACGCTGCTACTTCTCCTTATTAAAAAAATAAAAATAAATGAATAAATAAAAATGTGGCAGTAGCATTTAACCGAGACCGCTCTTTTTTTCAAAAAATAAAAGAAAGTTATAGGGAAGTAATTATTTATTACCCAATGCACAGTGACGGTGCAGTACCATAAAAGTGCAAATAAATGCACAATTGCACTCTTGTCACACTATTTTTGTTATTTTCCTTAGTAAAAAGTGTATTTGATTGTTGTTACTTTTTATTTACATATTAAGAATACAGTTTTACTGGCGTGTTAAACGCGCGTTGCATTGTGGGTTCATTATTCATGCCAAAGTGCACGGTCATAAATCAGTCATGGAGGGTAAGGACTGACTCACTGAAGGACTTACAATACTTAGCTTAAATAATATTTACAATGAAAAGTGAGAGCTTTCAACTTCGCCTGGAGTCCGGACTGTAAACTGGTTTAATGCGCTGTGGCAACACTGCTCAAGGCACCACTCTATATGTAAATGTGATATGATTTATTCTAGTCGGCATCATAAATCACCAGTCAAAATATCAGAAAGATGCACACAAAAAGAACAAATGACTGAGTGAAAAGCATACATGCAAATCAGAACTCAAAATAGGAAGTTTACGTGAATCGTATAGATATGATGAGTTTTTCTGGGTTGGTGGGTGGTGGGGCGGGGGGGGGGGGGGGGGGGGGTGCTCGCTGTCGTCAGAGGCCTTGTCGTACTCCTTGAACGCTCGCAGCTAGATCCATTCCACACATCCACCATCCACACACAGATGTAATTTCTGAATATTACTCCGTGGGGGACTAACATCCAAGTGCATCGGCCTGAGGGTTCCGCCTGTGTGCTCGGGACCTGCTTTGGATAAGTCACAGCAGTTGACAAGACCAGAAGAAACACTTCCGCGCTTCTGCTGTTAAAAAGCTACGGTACTTTTATTCCATTACAATGATCTAAATGTCGCTCGCTACTTTTATTTATCAATTATTGCTTATGTATCAACTATTTCGTGCGCGAGACTACGACTTCGACTTCCGCATTGAGCGCTGTTTGTTCCAATCCAATTTAAGCGCTAATGACGTTTTAAGTGTAGTTCACCAATCAAACCAACACAAGAAAGTCACATGACCTCACACAACGTCTTCTATTGGGCTTCCCGGGCATAGGTATTAACACTAGATAAGCCAGCTCGGCTGATCGTAGTGCCTGCGTGACCACCACGTTGGGAAGGTCGTCGTTACCATGAAGGCAACGGCACGCAACTCGTCGTGTTTACATTAGGATGAACGAAAACAATACGTTTCATGTATCGTAGTATTTGTCTGGCACATAATGTCCAGAATCCAGAATTTCAGTCCTTTAATGGAAATGTAAACAGATGTTTCTGTTTTGCTTACATTTTTGTGTCAGTCAGTAACACATAGAAAGACCAACTATGAAACATATCAAGTTGTAACATGTTGAGATGTTGTTACCTTACAGAGTGCACATAGGGAGTGTTCACACTGCATGTCAATTCAGATTTAGTTTTTATATATTTTTTTGCCCATATGTACCATGTATCTTTGTCTTTGTTTCCCGTGTCAATGTGAACAGTAAAATTCAGATTCCCCCCCTCAGTTGAGCACTCAGGTGGTGCTCAACTGAAAAAGTATTGGACCCCTTTTCAAATTCTTATATTTTTGCATAATTTGCCCACTTTAATCTGTAATATCATCTCACAAACGTACAGTAAATAGAGAAATATAACCCAAGTAAACAGTATAAATACATAAAGACATTAACTTGAAAGCTTGTGTTGCCAACAATTATTATTTTTTTACATCCAGACGGTGTCGGTAATGCGGAACATCAGACTCATTTGCTGAAGCGACCCTGAACTAATACGTGCGATGGAAACGCAAACCACATGGACCACAGGAACATTTTGCTACGAGGAACTCAAAGTTCCTGAGCTGGTTGGTGGTAAAGCACTTCATATGTACGTCAAGGTCAGAGGAAAACAGATTAGAGTTTGATTAAAACATTTGTTATAGACGGTTTTAATAACAAAGTTGTCTTAGATATTCAATTCAATGTCCAATGTGACACAAATCTGATCTTTTACTCCACCATTTGCCTGTTATTTTATCTTTCCTCATATTTGTAGTTCACGGTTAATGAATGACATAAGAATGTGTGGTATTGACTGGGTAGCTGCTGCCGCTGTGCTGTTATCTTTCCACAAGGCGCTCATATCATTGGGTAAATATTAGCATAAATGTAGGCTATGAGTTGGAAAATGTATGTTGCATTTGGATATTTTGAGAAGCTTTTCTAATGTTTCTTTTTTTTGTGTGTGTGTTGTGTTGTCTCCTAACCAAAAATGCTGCACATTTTTCTGGCGCAGCAAACTTCAGCGCAATTAGAAGGATGTAAACCTTTTGTTTATCTGTGGGTGCAGGACTAATTTGGCAAATTTTTTGTTGAACTCTGTAAAAGAACACAGGTTTTTCACAACGCATACGTGCTTTGCATTGCGTCCTTCTTAGAAATTGAACAGGCAGTGCTAGCTGATATGAACGTTAGTCTTTCCTTGTGAATATGAGGTCTTGTACGTATGTACCCATACAAATTGTGCATTATTACTTTCTTATAAAATTATTTGTTTTGACCAGGGGATGAGAAGATGCCTGAGGACTGGAGGAAAACTGTGCTTGTGCTCACCCTTAAGAATAAGGGTGATGTGGAGAGCTGTGGGAACTATAGAGAACTGGGACTATTAGCCAGTGGTTCAAGGTCCTCTTTTCTGATGAAAATAAAGTGTGCCTTTCATTCGGGAATCAAGGTCCAAGGGTTTGGAGGAAGACGGGAGAAGAACAGAACCCAAGCTGCTTGAGGTTCAGTGTGAAATATCCAGTCAGTCAGTCATGATTTGGGATGTAGTGTCCAGTACAGGTGTTGGCAAACTCTGCTTTCTTAAATCCAATGTTACTGCAACAATCTACCAGAATGTTTTATAGGACTTCATGATTCCTTCTGCTGAGGTTGTGTATGGAGATGCAGATTTCATCTTCCAGCAGGACCTGGCCCCTGCCCATACCACAAGAAGCACCAAAACCTGGTTCGATGCCCATGCCATCACAGTGCTTGGCTGGCCAGCCAACTCGCTGGATCTAAACCCCATTGAGAATATGGTGTATTATCAAGAGGAAAATGAGGGGCACCAGACCCAAAAACAAAGAAGAACTGACAGCAAGCATCAAGGAAATCTGGTCTTCCATAACTCCTAGGCAATGCCAAAGGCTGATTCCTCAATGCCAGTGAGGCAGTGATGAAAGCAAAAGGATTCCCAACCAAGTATTGAAGATAAACATATCGTTTTGAAAGTAACATATTTTGATTGATTTAATGTGACCCTGATTTTTCTCTCTTTTTCTACAAAAACTGAGAATTAAATGGTGATTTCTTCACAGTATTCAAATTTTTTTAATTTCTGATTTCATGGGTTTTATGAGCCAGCAGCCCATATTATGTAAAAATAAACACATACTTGAAATTGTGGGCCCTGAAGCTATAATCTATGAAAGTTTAACCTTTTGAATGGAATTATGTAAATAAATAAACCTTTCCATGATATTCAGATTTTTTTGTAAAGGATCTGTATTTGGGGGTATCGGTATGGTTTCATGCCTTGAAAGAGTACCACATATGCATTCATTGCCTTGAGGGTGTTGATGGAGAAGTACAGAGAAGGTCAGAAGGAGCTACATTGGGTCTTTGTAGATCTAGAGAAAGCCCATGACAGCCCACAGAGTACCCAGAGAGGAACTCTAGTACTGCATGCGGAAGTCTGGAGTGGCAGAGAAGTATGTTAGAATAGTACAGCACATGTATGAGGGCAGCAGAACAGTGGTCAGGTGTGCTGTAGGTGTGACAGAGGAGTTTAAGGTGGAGTTGGGACTGCATCAGGGATCAGGCCTGATCCCCTTCCTGTTTGCACTAGTGATGAACAAGCTGACAGATGAGCTCAGACTGGAATCCCCATGGACCTTAATGTTCGCAGATGATATTGTGAAGAAACTAGTCCAAGCAGGTTGCAATGGGTGGAGGAAGGTGTCAAGTGTGTTATGTGACAGAAGAGTCTCTGTTAGGATGAAGGGCAAAGTTTTTAAGACAGTGGTATGGCCAGCCATGATCTACGGATTATAGAACGTGTCACTGAAGATACAACAAGAAGCACAGCTGGAGGCGGCAGAAGTGAAGATGTTGAGGTTCTCTCTAGGAGTGACCAAGTTAGATAGGACGAGAAATTAGCTCATCAGAGGGACAGCCAAGGTTACCGTATTTTCACGACCATAAGGCGCGCTTAAAAGTCTTAAATTTTCTCCAAAATGGACGAGGCGCCTTATGTGTGACTTTGATGAGTGCTCCGCTTGATTGACTGGGAGCATTTCCTGCCGACACGCTGCTTATACAGAGGAAAGGTGGACGTGACTGAGTACAGGATGCGGACGTCAAGGGGGAATGGAGCGCGTGAAGGAGGACGCTAAAGGCACGCCCGAAGTAGGTATATAGCCCTGGCGTGTGCATTGTGCAGAACGACATCGGTTTTGGCTAAGGACCCCGGAAAATGGCACTTACGAAGATACACGCTTACGAAACACAGTTTAAACTTCAAGCTGTCAGTTACGCAGAGGAACATGGGAATCAAGCAGCCGCGAGAGAATTCAAGATCAACGAATCCATGGTTCGCAAGTGGAGGAAGCAGGAAAAGAAGAAGACCAACTCGGGCAATGGATTAATGAGCAAAGAAGAGCCGGGAGAAGCGTCTCTGCAGTCACCATTCGACTGAGGGCAACAACGCTAGCAGAAAAAATGAAAATCGAACATTTTCAAGGAGGTCCGTCTTGGTGCTTTTGTTTTATGAAACGGCACGATCTATCCATCTCTGGGCAAGTACTACCGTGGCGCAACAACTTCCGGCGGATTACAAGGAAAAGCTGGCCATCTTCTGCTCCTACTGCAGTAAAAAGATTGCCGACAAACACATCCAGCCCAACCACATCACCAACATGGACGAGGTACCGCTCACTTTCGACATCCCGGTGAACCACACTGTAGAGAAGAAGGGGACCACCACGGTAGCGATACGCACAACGGGGCACGAGAAGTCGGCTTTTACTGTTGTGCTTGGTTGCCATGGTAATGGACAGAAACTGCCACCTATGGTGATTTTTAAGAGGAAGACGCTGCCTAAAGAAAAGTTTCCAACCGAAGTCATCGTTAAGGCCAATCAAAAGGGCGGGATGAACGAGGAGAAAATGAGAGTGGCTGAGTGAGGTGTACGTAAAGAGACCGGATGTTTTTTTCCACGCGTCACCCGTCCATGTGCGCCCATCTCACAGCCGCTGTGAAAAGCCAAGTGCAACGCCGGGCGAGTTACGCCACCATATGTGAATGGATTGTGGATGCCTGGGCTAAGGTATCTGCTTTGACTGTTGTCCGAGCTTTCGCGAAAGCCGGCATCATTGCTGAACAGCCCCCCGGCAACGAGACTGACTCTGACAATGACGAGAGGGAACCCCGCGTGTTTGTTGGAGAACTTGCCCGGCTGTTCATTTCGGATACAGAAGATGAGGACTTTGATGGATTTGTGGATGAGGATTGATCAAAAAATAACCTGAGTACATTGTTAAATATTTCAATAAAGTAGAACCGAACTCAGTTTTGCTCCCGCTGCCCTTTTAAAAACATTATTTTAGCGTGTATGCGTGCCACCGTATGTTTTAAGCTAGCGTATGTTTTACCATGCCTACGCCCAATAATACGGTGCGCCTTATCTATGTGTTAAATACAGAAATGGACCCCGTAACTGAGACTGCGCCATATGGTCGTGAAAATATGGTAGATGTTTTGGAGATGATGGTAGAGAGAGCAGAATTTGATGATTTGGACACACCCAGATAAGAGAGAGTGAGTATATTGGTAGAAGGATGATGAGGATGGAGCTGCCAGGCAAGAGAGCTAGTGGAAGACCAAAAAGAAGGTTAATCTTCTTATAAGTAAAACCACATTTAAACAACATGCTGTTATGAAAGTTTTTCTTTTCACTGAAATCAGCATAAGTCATATTTGAATGGCAATGTACACATCACAAGGTTTTCATTACTTTTTTGCGTCTCTTTTTTTAACCCTCACCTAACGTAGCTCCTGTCTTTAGATAGTGCCGTGAAAATAGTTTTTTTCCTTAATAAATTCCAAAACATCATTTTAAGTTCACTTGGGTTATATTTGTGTGATGATCTTAAGCATTAAAGTGGGGAATCTATGCAAAAGTATAAGAATTTGAGAATACCTTTTCACTACTCTGTACACCATTCACATTATGCACTGAAATAGTGCTTTTTCCCTTTGAAGAAAAAAATCTTAGCCTGCAGCTGTGAGGACCAGCCTTGCATGTCTGCCCTCTGTATCTTTACCTGCCTTGAGTCCTGCACTGTTTGTGTGCCCAGACAGTTCTCTTTGCTGTTGTGTAATGCAAAAGCTTCAATGTCAGCTTTCTATGCAGGCTACCCTCAACTACTCTTGCACTGCAGCAACGAAATGCTATTTATAGACCTTCCTTACAAGGACAAATAAAGCTCCTGTTTTTTGGAAGAAGAAAAAAATCAATTTCCCATATGACTGACTGCCTTTAAAAAAAGAGCAGAAAGTGGGATGTTGGAAAATAACAGATACAGTGCAAGATTAGAAAGAAAAGATTGGAAAGGAGAGGGAATGAGTCAAGAGGAAGAGTAGCACATATTGAAGTACCATATTTTCACGACCATAGGGCGCACCGTATTAAAAGGCGCAGTCTCAGTTACGGGGTCTATTTCTGTATTCAACACGCACATAAGGCGCACCGCATTATTGGGCGCAGGCATGGTAAAACATACGCTAGCTTAAAACATACGGTAGCATGCATGCACACTAAAACAATGTTTTTAATAAAGCAGCGTTAGCAAAACTGAGTTCGGTTGTACTTTATTGAAGTATTTAACAATGTACTCACGTTATTTTTTGATAAATCCTCATCCACAAATCCATCAAAATCCTCATCTTCTGTATCCGAAATGAACAGCTGGGCAAGTTCTCCATCAAACACGGCAGGTTCCCTCTTGGAGTCAGTCTCGTTGCCGTGCGACTCCTGAGAAATGATGCCGGCTTTTACGAGAGTTCGAACAACAGTGCAAGCAGACACGTTAGCCGGAGCATCCACAATCCAATCACATATGGTGGCGTAACTCGCCCGGCGTTGCCTCGCAGTCTTAGGAAAGCTGTGTTCGCCATCTGTCATCCATCGCGCCCACGCCAGCTTTTCCTTGTAATCCGCTGGAAGTTGCTGCGCCACGGTAGTCCTTGCCCGGATGGATAAATGGCGCGGTTTCATAAAACGAAAGCACCAAGACGGACCTGCGTGAAAATGTTCGATTTTCATTTCTTCTGCAAGCGTTATTGCCCTCAGTCGAATGGTGACTGGAGGGACGGTTCTCCCGGCTGTTCTTTGCTCATTAATCCATTGCTCGAGTTGGTCTTCCAACTCGGGCCACCTCGCCTTGTTTCCGCGGAAACTCAGCTTCGTCTTCTTGACTTGGCAAAGCTCGATTTCCTGCTTCCTCCACTTGCGAACCATGGATTCGTTGATCTTGAATTCTCTCGCGGCTGCTCGATTCCCATGTTCCTCCGTCCATTTTGGAGAAAATGTAATACTTTTACCTTATGGTCGTGAAAATACGGTACACAGTTGTGTATGTCTTTGTGTATGTCTTTTCTATTATGTAAAGTATGTACTGTACATAAGTAGGGGGATTACAGTTGGACCACTAATTTCTCCTCATGCCATTGAAAATTGTTTATGGCTTTACCCATGGTCCGGATAAAGTGCTTTTTGGATGTGAAAACTTGGCTGGCCGCACATAGAGGAGCTACTTTATTTTCACAGCGTTCAGCTGCATACAGGTGAGGTGCATGGAGTCAAATTATTAATCTTAGAAGAACACAGTATGACAGCGGCTATTCTCCATTTACCCATATATTTTACAGTCAGCTCTGATTGACCATCCATCCATCCATCTTCCGTACCGCTTATCCTCACTGGGGTCGCAGGCGTGCTGCAGCCTATCCCAGCTATCTTTGTGCGAGAGGCGAGGTACACCCTGAACTGGTTGCCAGCCAATCACAGGGCACATATAAACAAACAACCATTTGCATTCACAGTCACACCTACAGGGAATTTTGTCTTCAATTAACCTACCATGCATGTTTTTGGGATGTGTGAGGAAACCGGAGTACCCGGAGAAAACCCACGCAGGCACATGGAGAACAAACACACTCCACACAGACAAGGCCGGATTTCAACCCGGGTCGTCAGAACTGTGAGGCAGATGTGCTAACCAGTCGCCCACCGTGCCGCCATTGTCCATCATCAATTGTAAATAAGTGTAATTATTCATATGCTTAGAGCATTGACCCTTAACTTTCGTTAAAGCTGGGCTATGACTAGCTCTTAGCATTATGTCAGTGCTCTTGCAAAAAAAAAAAAAAAAACTAAGGAGAAGATGATATACAACAAACAGTCTGAGAGTAAGTGATGAAGGTGATGCAAATTGGGATGCCATTGTGTCTGTCTGGAAACTATCAATTGACTGGACTTTTACTCATGAAGATGTGCAACCCATTAGTTAATGGAGGCACTCCAAATCTGCAGCGCTATGCTTGTGTATGTGCAGCAGCGAGTCTGGAGACGGTGAGCTTTGCGGGCTGTCTGTTGAAAGTGATGAGGGGGCCGAACATGAAGCGATCTGAGGGTGTGACGCGTTCTGTCTTCATTTACAGCCAGTGTGCCTTCTGAACAGCTTGTCTCACTACCAATCGTGTCATGTAGTGAGAATGACAAGTTACTGTACAGTATGTCTTTGTTGGCGAACCAAAGGGTTGGGGCCCAGACAGACACAACATAGGGAGGGAGGCTTGCGTTTGAGAGATCAGTGTGTGTGTGTGTATACGATCTAATTGTTTTATGCAAAATGTTGCAATAACTACATATTTGATTCATATTTTCCTCTGTCATTTTCCCTTTCCTCCTTTCCGCAGAGGGGGCAAGCTAATTGTTAGGATGAAGGAGGAGAGTTTGTACCACCGTAGGTTTTCTTTGTGTCCAAATGCCACTTCCCCACCCAAAATTGACCCCCGCACCCTCACCAGAAACCTGTCTTACGGAGGAGACAATGACCTCTACAACCTCAGCTCAGGTAAGAGGCCACATGCAAATGAGCAGACTCGAGCAGCTGTACATGAGCCAATTTTGGCCCGGTCATGCTTTTCCAGTCTGTCAGCTGATTGGCTCCCACAGTTCATGTCTGTGTGTGTGACTGTGTGTTGTGGGTTGCCACCAGGCAGTGAGACAGACAGGCACGATATCTCCATGATGACTAATGAACTTAGTCCTGCCCAATCACCAGGCAGCAAGGTAAGAACACTATTCCCGATTGGGCGACTCCACAAAAGCTTCCCCAATATGGTGTTTTTTTTTTAAATTTCAGTAACACCTGATCAATTGTTGACGGGTAAATTTGCAGCACATTACTGTGGTGGGAAATAAACCTGGAATAGTTTTTTGTCAGGGCCATGTGGGAACCACAGGCTAATTAATTGTGACCTGGACCTTTTAGACCTTGTGCTGCCCCTCATGCTGCCGTGCTGTCTCTTTGTCTCAATTTGTTTCAAGTCGTCTTATGTCTTTATTAGTTTGAATAATGTTGCAAATATCAACTAGGATTGGTCAATACATACATTGGGTACAGAAAGTATTCAGACCCCCTTAAATCTTTCACTCTTTGTTATATGGCAGCCATTTGCTAAAATCATTTAAGTTCATTTTTCCCCTCATTAATGTACACACAGCATCCCATATTGACTGAATTGGTGAAAGTTTTGCAGATTTATTAAAGAAAAACTGAAATATCACACAGCCATAAGTATTTCGACCCTTTGCTGTGACACTCATATATTTAACTTGGGTGCTATCCATTTCTTCTGAAGGTTCTACACCTTCATTGGAGTCCATCTGTGTTTTATTATACTGATTGGACTTTATTAGGAAAGCCACACACCTGTCTGTATAAGGCCTTAGAGCTCACAATGCATGTCAGAGCAAATGAGAATCAGACTGGGCCGAAGGTTCACCAACAAGACAATGACCCTAAGCACACAGCTAAAATAACGAAGGAGTGGCTTCAGAGCAACTCTGTGACTGTTCTTGAATGGCCCAGCCACAGCCCTGACTTAAACTCAATTGAGCATCTCTGGAGAGACCTGAAAATGGCTGTCCACCAACGTTCACCATCCAACCTGACAGAATGGCAGAGGATCCCCAAATCCAGGTCTGGAAAACATGTTGCATCATTCCCAAAACGACTCATGCCTGTATTAGCTCAAAAGAGTGCTTCTACTAAATACTGAACAAAGGGTCTGAATACTTATGGCTGTGTGATAGTTCCGTTTTTCTTGATAATCAATCTGCAAAAACTTCAACATTTCCGTTTCGTTGTTTGTGTACCAGGCCAATGGGAGAGAGAGTGCTTTTGCATGCATGTTGTACATTGCCTTGGGAATATTTACTACTGAGAACAAGTACAAAATACCCCGTCCAAACTTATTAGTTTATTGTACAAATTATTCAATTGTTACAAAAAAAAAAAAAGGAAGCGTCATTCTATATGAAAAATGATCATCATACAATTTTCTGGAATTTTCAGACTATGTAGCTCATTGCACTGTATACATTTACAACCAACCTGAGATGCAAGAGTAGTGTTTTATTTTTTTCTACTTGCCCATTAGTAAAAGCCGCGTCTCTTCCTTCTTTGCTCCAGTCTGAGTCTAGGATGTTTAATGGTCTGGAGAAGGACTGTCCCTCCCCGACAGAAAAACTTGCTCGAAAGGCGTCTCTTAAGGTACCCAGATGCATCGTCATATCATCATTATCATCTTAATGAGATGAGTTTCCCATTCATAATTTAAAAAACTTGAAATTATCATATGTCAATTTATCTTAGTCAGGTGTAGGTTTGGGCATCATTTGTATTTGAGCAATTCCGGTTCCTTATTTCGATTCCGATTCTTTTAGGGGGCTGGGTCAAAGAAAGTTTGGATGTTTTAAGTAAAAGGTGTCCAAATTATGAACATCCATTTTCTTCGCAACCTGCAGCATAGACTGAAATGAACATTCCACTCAAGGTTCTTTATAACCAGTATCAATATCAAAACTATGAACTAAAAGGCAATGTGTGAGAAACTATCCTAATTGACTTAATATTCATTAATTAATGTTGCAGCTAAAGGTTAAATATAGCATTGTTAAAAGAGTTATTTGGGACCATTTCATCACGTCAAATGGTTTATATGTGCACGTTTTAACTTGATATGCTGTTGTATGCCTTTTATTTTCAAGGGTACGCACCGGAACTCAGCATTTTGGCACGAAAAGTAATTTCACACAGCACCGGTGGATTAATTTTTGTATTTTATTATTTTTTTTAAATGGTTGGAACCAAATGCTATAAAATGCTGATTCCTTTCCCTACCCACCGATGAGGTAGAAGGTTAGTGTTTGTGATACTGTGAGACAACATTTGTGAATTTTGTCCCAATTCATTGTGATGTAAAGTTGCTACGATGAAAAATTAGCCCAATGTTAAATTAAGCTTTTTTATTTATTTATTTATTTTTGTCGTCGGCACTCACGTTGGTTTGAAGACTACAATAAAAAAAACAGTGCAAAAGTGCAAGCAACTGTTTAGCTTGTTAGCTGTCTCCATGTTGGCATAGACTTATTTTATTGTTTCACTCACCCAGTCGACTGAGAGTTGACTTCACTAAAGCTCCGCGGGGTGTAGACTGAGGCTCGGAGCGCGTCAGACACGACACATCGTGAAAGCCTCCTTGCGCAATGTAATCTTATTCCAAGTGTTGCACTGAGGCGACTGGTCATTAATTGGAACAAAGTTAAGACACTTGTTCGCTCCAGCCGAGGCGCAAGCACGTCATTGTGTGCGTTCTTCTTCGTTACTTTACACCGCTTCTTCGGTGTTTTTCGCCACTTCTTCTTCGTGGCTGGAGGACTTGGCATCAAAACTGGGAACCAAAATGTATAAATTTGAACAGTTCCGGGAGAACCGGAACGTTAGTCCCGGTTCCAATCGGTTCTCGATGCCCAACCCTAGTCAGGTGTTAGTTTTAGAATAACATTACAAACTCCACCTGAAAAGCTAAATTGTACTATGGAAGTTTTTCCAAGGGCTACTGATTAATTGTATTATTTTATTGGATTCTGCTTCCATCTTGTAGCATGTTGTCTCACCAGTTAGTGTGATGATTTATCTGTCGTTTTCTTCTTTGGTAGGTCCAAAAGCAGAATTACCGGCAAGAAAAGAAGCGGGCTGCCAAAGAACTGTTTAGCGCGCTAAAGGACCCTAGTGTTGTCATCATGTCCAACTGGCTAAAGGTGAGGTTGCTGAACTTATGTACACTTGTTAATGTTGATCATACAAAGATATAGGTATTATTTATGTTGTTCTGACGTTGGCATTCTCTGAGCAGATAGATTCAGCAACTGTAGGAATGATTTTAGAGGTGCATAGAAGGACAACATCCTAGAAATCAGCGGCCTCTTCAACGAACTTCCATCACAGCGGTCATATTTGAACTTGATAAGACTTAGCGTCAATCGCAGTTCTTCTCCTTTGCACTTACCTTTCATTTTCCCCTTAGCCCTCTGTTTCGAGGGCCAAGATGAATGGTGAAGAAAATGCCCCAAAGGAATTGGGAGAACACTTGAATAGCTGCCTGCTGGCTGTCGTAGGCAGACGCAACAATTGTTAACATTTCCAAGATGTCATCTTACCACTCTGTTATAAATTGCTTTGTGTGTGTGTGTGTGTGTATATATATAATATACAATATATATATTGTGACGTTAACATTGTCCCTCATTCGTCACAGCTAATGTAGCTACTCGCGAGCGAATGTCCTTACATTTGAGCCAGCCTAGTTTGTGGAAATAAATGGAGCTGTAGGCATTGCAACTGCGTCAGGCTGTCAAGCATCAAAGGCAGGTGTTGGCATTCATTTTACATTGGGTGTCCGTTGTTATTTTGGCACTGGGCTTGTAGTTCTTGTGTGCTGTTGAAGAAGTGGTCCCTGTGGAGGAAAATGCATCTGGTTATTACGGTGGCCTCGTGTGTGAGTGATGAAGTGAAATAATGTCAGACTAGGGTGTTCAGTTCACAGCTAACGGCTGCGCAACGATAAAATACTGCATTACATGAGTGATCATACAGCTAAACTATATGGAAAACAAACATCACCGTACTCAGAAGTGGCAAACAGCTGACAAAAATAATGACAACTCACCGGCAGCTGTGTCACAGGAGACTCCGCCCACTGACCAGCGCAAAGGAACTGCATGCAACACAGGAAATTTCCACACAGGAAACAAGCAAACAAAACAGGATATGACTGTTGTAAAGTCCAATTGCTGTTAATTTATCACCGTAGTATGACAGGAGACTACCGATGCGCAAGGTTGTTTTAACAAGCCATTTATCGACACTTCAAAACATAGCTATTTACGTTGCTTAAAAACCTGACTGTCATTAGTATGAATATCAATAATTATGATGACTTACATTTATGTACTTCCTTCTTTGTCTTGTAAGCAAGCCCTTCGCCATTCAGCAGAGGCCGAGTCACATACCCCTCGCTTTCAACCACACTTGTTGTCAAGGAGTATGTAGCCCTTAACCTGAGCCCTCCACCTAATGCCTTATAGACAATTGAGACACTCCTTCGTTCTCGTGAACGCACAAAACCGAGGTTTAGGGGTGAAACGAGGGCTAAGGGTATTGGTATTGCTCCTTATTCTTGTTCATAATATCAAGGTGCATCCATTAAGCTTTGCTGTGGCATTAGCAATAATTATTTTGTAGGCACACTGTCAGACTTTTTTGGGACTCCTTTTGGCAACCTCAGACATGTTAGAGACAAGGGTATGGCGAGTTGTCTTTTGCGTCAATCTGAGCTTTCCGACCAGTGCGTGGATTGTGATCATTCTTTGTACTTACGGTTTAAAGTGTATACATAAATGTATATGATGCATTACCGGATTTAAAAAAAAAAACAGGGACGCTGCATCTGTTAGCCAATGACAATTATTGTCATTATACTAAATAAAAATATAAATGCCTTTTTTGTTCCCTTTTTTTTTTTCCCATGAGCTCAACATATAGATCGAAGACTTTTTGATGTAAACAATGCCCATTTTACTCAAATATTGTCTAAATCTGTTTACGTGAGCAGTTCTGATTTGCTGAGACAATCCATCCACCTCCCAAGATGCTGATTAGAAAGCATGATTTACTGCCTTAAGCCTTAAGCTGCCCGCAGTAAATGGCCACTCTGAAATGTGCCATTTTATCACACGCCACAATGTCGCTAGTTTTGAGGGTGCGTGCAGTTGACATGCTGACTGTCCACCGGTGCTTTTGCCCATGAATTGATGTTCATATCTCTACCATAAGCCATCTCCAACGGGGTTTCACAGAATTTGTTAACACGGCCAACTCGTCTCACAACCATGGACCACATCTACTGTAACCTCCTCATCCAGTATCTTCACGTCCAAGAATCCCTCCTAGAGTATATAATAGCCACCGAGAGAGCTGCTCCAAAAGTCGGTTTGCATAACTAAAGAATTTCTGCACAAACCGTCAGAGACCTCATCGGGGTCCTGACCTGCGTGCAGTTCGTCTTCGTAACCGACTTAAGTGTGCGAATGCTCAGATTGGATGGCCTATGGCAATTTGGAAAGGTGCTCTCAAGACACACGTATGGTGTTGTGTGGGTGAGCGGTTTCCTGATGTCAGCATTGTGGTTCATGGTGTTATGGGCAACGAACAAAGATGCATTCTATTGATGCTATTTTGAATGCACAGAGATACTGTGACGAGATCCTGAGGCCCATTGTTGTGCCATTTATCCACAATCGTAACTGTATTATTTTAGGTTTTTAGTAGTTCATGGAATATTTCATGGTGAACTCCTGCAATTTTCGTTTACATTTTATGACTACGCCTTATCCCCAATTGAGTGTAATTGGGATGCTCTGGATTGGTGTATACGGCAGCATGCTCGAGTTTCTGCCAATATCCAGCAACTTTAAGAGGAGTGGACTAACCTTCTACTGGGCGGAATCAACAATGTGATCAACTTTATGCGAAGGAGATGTGTTGCGCTGCGTGACGCAAATAGTTGTCACACCAGATCCTGACTGGTTTTCGGACCCCACTTCTGCCCACCCGCACATTTGAAACTGCACATTTCAGAGTGGCCTTTTATTGTGGGCAGCCTACTGCACACCTGTCCACTCATCATGCTGTCTATTCAGCATCTTGATAGGCCACACTGTTGAGGTGTATGGATTGTTCTGCAATGTAGAGAGCTTTGTGAACATTTGACAGTATTAGGCCTTTTATGTGCATAGAAACTGCCTTAGAGCTTTGAGTTCAGCTCGGCAAAAATGGGAGCAAAAACAAAAGTGTAGCATTAATATTTTTGTACAATGCATAAATGCAAGGTATTTACATTACATATGTAGGAATCCTTATTGGTTCCACTTTCATTACTGGATACCATTTCTATGTTTATCATGTGTTCCCATATGTGATAATGAGGTGTAATATTTAAAATGTCCCTCCTTTGCCCTTTTTAAGATCCGTGGCTCTTTAAAGAGTTGGACCAAGCTGTGGTGTGCCTTGAAGCCTGGTGTTCTATTGATCTATAAGACCCCTAAAACTGACCACTGGGTTGGTACCGTCCTGCTGAGTGCCTGCAAGCTCATTGAGAGGCCCTCTAAGAAGGATGGCTTCTGCTTCAAGCTTTACCATCCACTGGACAAGTCCATTTGGGCTGTCAAGGTCAGAAATGCGTATAGTCAAGGTGCCCCAATTGACTGGCCACCAATTTGTCTTGTAAATAGATCTTGCTGGGTCAATGCTCTCCTCTCCCCTACGTAAAAGACTGTGTAAAACAGTAGTTGAGCAGCTAGATGGTATGGCTGAAGGAAATTATGCATGTTGGACCATGAAACAGCACCATTAACATTAACAATGGTAACTTTAGCTCTCTGTCATTCATTTATTAGTCGTTCATGAAGACACAATACAAATAATACCTTTTCAATCTGGCTGTTTCTTTTCCACTGCATTACACAATCTTTAATATGTATGTTTAGGGTCCCAAAGGAGAGACTGTTGGCTCCATCACACAGCCTTTACCAAGTAACTACCTGATCTTCAGAGCGTCCTCAGAGTCTGATGGTGAGAAAATGTTTGTCAGTGTGTAAGCTAAAGGTTTTTATTGTTCAACTGTTTGCCTCCTCAGGCCGATGCTGGATGGATGCGCTCGAGCTTGCTCTGAGTTGCTCCAGCCTCTACAAGCTAACAGCCAAGTCAGGAAAAGACGGGGACATCAACGCAACTTCTGAGTCTTCCCACTTCCTCCATCTTCTGCAGTCTTCCACACTAGCAGACACGGAGCTTTTGCAGTAAGTAATGCACTCGCTGATGTTACTGCCTACTCGACAGCAGTGATACCTAACCACTGTGCTGCAGCGCATTGTAAATCATCAGGTGTGCGGTAATTATCCAAATGTTCCAATTTCACTCAATTGCTTTGAAAGTTAGGATTTATTCACTACAAATAATGTTTCTTTCTTCATCTGCCTATGCCAGTGACATACTGGCCAGGAACAATTCAAGGGAACAATTCCTGGATAAAGAGAGGATTTTCAAAAAAGTATTCAAAAAAATAGTGTCAGGCAGAACAATTAAATGCGCTTCCACCCAACGGCAGAAGGTTCAATTAACCGATCTATGCACCTGTTGCCATTCCTACAAGCCTTGTTTTTTTTAGCAAATTGTGATGAGATAATATTTCAGTCCAGTAAACACCTTCATATATATTTGTAATTCGGCATTCAAGGAACTATGTTAAAGTGAGTTCACTTTCATTTTGACAAACACACTATTATGCTCCTGTCATGTGGAATCTATGAACAATTACAAAAAAAAATTTGTGGGGGTCGTAATTACTTGAAGATTTTTTTGCTATTCATGCAATGGCTCAGTCCCTATCGCAAATTGCAGTGGATTACTTTCGTGACATTTTTGTTTGGTATTAGTGCTGTGAGCTTTTCCAAGCCCCCCCCCTAAATTTCCTAAATAACAATATGTGGCTTGGCTCAATAAAGGTTGGGAAGCTCACAGCCCTTCCCAGATGAAAGTTACGCTCTGCAGCAGTTGCATCATAGTTTTGTGCTTTGTCACTTTGTGCGCATCAGCATACTTAAAATCTCTTTATGATGGTTTGCATTTATGGGTAATTTTGCATTATAGCCATTGAAACAATGAATCGTGAAACAGCTGTTCACATTGTATTTACATTATCGTCAAGCCTCTTCCAGCCAATGACAAGAGCCAGCAAGGTCACATGACTGAGAAGCAGGAAACTCATGAAAAATGTGAGCTATGAACCTTTCAGTAAGAACAAGCGTTGCCATCCAGCACACATGAATGAACACACAGATCTGTAGCAATTAAGAAAACACTTTTTGGTTGAAGACATTATCGTACACGAAGAAGGAGGACACCTGCTCACGTATGCGTCAGGATTTACTGGTAACAATTTATATTCCTTTAAATAGAATGAGATTGTCAACGTGCCGATGAGCGCTTTGGGGTCAAGGCAAGGAAGGGACACCGTTGCTGCAGAACATTTTAGAGTTTGTTCATTCAAAATTGGATTATTTTCTGATGTTACTTTGTTCTGGAATGTGCGTCTGCCAACTTGAGCGTTTTGAGTTCCTTGTTTTTGGCTTCATAGCTTTTTGTGATGATCATTCGGTTCTTGTCGTTTAATTTTGGACGAAGAGTAGTGTACATTGGAAGAAGACATTTCTTTATGCGCATTTGATTTGTGTTCCTGTCTTTAAAGGCATCATAGTTTATCGATAGGCAGGAACGCAGCAAGTGCGCTGACATCTATTGCTAGATGGCTGAATTGGCTTTTAACTTGGATTTACACTTCCCCTTTCTTTGGGCATCTACAAACTCCTATCTGTATTGTAACACTAATAAGTCTTTTAAAACGAGTCTGTGGATCCTTAAACGACGTGTTAAAAGCTCAACACTGCCATCTAGTGGCTGTCGGGGTCTTGGAGGACAGAGGAATCCTAACTTCAAGGGAGACGGACATATTGTGTTGTAGAAAAAAAAAAAAGATGTTTTCAACCATTTCAAGAAGGGGGACCGAAAGAGTGTGTTCCAACCACAGAGGGCACACACTCCTCAGCCTCCTTGGTAGGTCCATTGGTCCATTGAGGGGTTCTGGAGAAGTCGAATCTCAGATTAGACGGGAGCAGTGTGGTTTTCATCCTGGCTGTGGAACAGTGGACAAGCTGTACATCCTCAGCAGGGTCTTGTGGTGGGTGCTCCTAGAGGATGGGGTACCAGACCCCTCATATGGGTTGTTGGCTGGCTGAAGTGGCTGGGGAGAGCGAAGTCTGGGCTTCCCCAGCTTGTTTTGCAAGCTTCACAACAAAGATGCGCTTGCTTGCCAACAGAACACTCAGTAGTCTGCAAAAGTTTGAGTGACTAGTTAGAGTGTAAGTGTTTGAATAGTTTATGTTAGACGTAACTTTTAATCCTGATGTTCCTCTATCTGTTTTACTATAAGGTTGAATGAGTCAGTGTTGATGGGCAATCACCACATGGACCAGGACAGATTTTCCGACAAATCGGAGCGCGATGGTCATGATGACTGGGACACCTCTGCAATTGATAATGGAGGAAGGTTGACAGAGGAGAGTGATGTGGACCAATCAGATGAGGCGATGTCTCCCATGCCACAAGCGACAGTTTATGTCGATCAGGGCACAGAAGAGATGGCTGAGGTGAGACCCTGCGTACGCGAGCAGTCCCACCTTGTCTTCATTCCAATTTTGTTCCAACAGTTACAACTACAAACTTGCAGCCATCACTTATGCTCTCATGTCTACATAAGTTTTGTGTGCTACTACAGGCTGGCGAGGCGTCCCAAGTTGAGACTGTGTCAGAGGAAAACAAGGGTCTAATCTGGGGTATTTTGAAGCAGCTACGACCGGGCATGGACCTGTCAAAGGTGGTGCTGCCCACATTCATTCTGGAGCCTCGCTCCTTCCTGGACAAGCTATCCGACTACTACTATCACGCTGATCTGCTCTCACAGTCAGTATCGCCATAGAATTGTAACTAACGTATGTCTGATTGTCATTGTCATTAATGTTTAGTGACTGACTCCCTTAGAGCTGCGCAGGAGGACAGCGCATATGACCGGATGAAGCAGGTAGTCAGATGGTACTTGTCTGGCTTTTACAAGAAGCCCAAGGTTAGATATGCTCCAGGTCAAATCATTTATCCCCCGTTGGCGCTAGTACAGGACGACCTTAAATTGCAACATGCAACACCTTAAGTTTTGACACCAGACGGGGAATGTTAAACCACCTTCAATTAAACATGACAAACTGATTTGCTAATGATTGAAAATTAAACGGCATTCACATTTTCATTTATTTCAACATCTAATAATATATTCTGACTTATTGCTCGTGTTGAGATTTCTGAAATGGTGGAAGACTTTGCGGCTGCATACATTTTAATGAAGTTATTGCTGATGTCTACGGTCCTCAAAAGTGAGTTGTATAATTGGCCCAATACACATTTCTGAAAAATAAGTTCCACATTTACGGTATTGCTCAATTAACATATTAACGTATTCTTGATTGTATTACACATTGCATCTTTGAATGTTCCAGGGTCTAAAGAAGCCTTACAACCCAATATTGGGGGAAACCTTTCGCTGCTGCTGGCTTCATCCCGGAAGTGAAAGCTGCACTTTCTACGTAGCTGAACAGGTGAAAACATGTGCAGGCCTCAAATAGGTTGTACGATTCTGCAAACCCGCTCATCACACACGTTTGCAAAAGTTCCAAGTTTAAAACCGATACATGCACGATGGAGTCTTGTCATCCCGTTTTTACACTCCAACTCACATGTCCCCGTTTATTTTTCCAGATTTCGCACCATCCACCCGTTTCTGCCTTTTATGTCTGCAATAGGAAGGACGGTTTTTCCATCAGTGGAAGCATCCTGGCAAAGTCCAAATTCTACGGTAGATAATATGCAACACTTTCAGTTGTTTTGCATCACAGTGCTTGATATTCACAGTAGACAAAACACATTTCCTCTTGTGTTTTGATCATTTATTATTCAATATCCGTTGTTCATTCGTAGACGTTGAAATGATGAGACTTTCTCCGGTGATGCTGACTTTGTCTTTCGTATTCGTTTTTATTGGACAACATTTGTACTTATTTTACATTATGTAATAAGTAAATGTTTGTCTGAAATGAAGGTTAGTTGTCAGTGCGAACACTGTTCAAGTTGTGCTCTACTGCTCTGTGCGACAGGCAACTCTCTGTCTGCTATTCTGGAGGGCAAAGCGAGGCTGCTCTTTCTGAGCAGGGAGGAGGAGTATGTCATCACCATGCCCTACGCTCATTGCAAAGGTAGCTGCAGTGATCCGTTTAGCTATTCCACTCAGACAAAAGAGTGTTGGCGTGGCCTTCAAACTTTTCACTTTACACATTGTTGAGATGACGTTCTAACAGGTATGTCTGTCCTCTAAAGGTATTCTCTATGGCACTATGACACTCGAGCTGGGTGGAAAGATTACCATTGAATGTGAAAAAACTAAATGCTTCACTGAGCTGGAGTTCAAGCTAAAGGTACAGTGCTAACGTTTGCTGTTCAATTATTAGAGCATTACATCTGTTCATTTCTTGGTCAAATTCATTTTGATTGTGTCCACTGCAGCCTTTCTTGGGAGGCCCCTGCTCTGTGAATCAGATCAGCGGCAAAATCTTTGTGGGAGATGAGCTCGCTGCCACTGTTTATGGACATTGGGTGCAAAATCTTTCCTCTTTTCTGCTGTTGTTCATTGTTCTTTTTTTTTGTGTTGTGTTCAGGGCTTGGAATCAAATAAATAAATGGAATCAAATGGAATGAATAAATAAACACTTATACAGGGATGGTTACCACTTCAATAAATAATGTCAGCTATAGACCTGTTATCTAAACATTAAAATTCTGCAATATACTGTAATCACTGGGCCTGACAACCAAGCAACCAACCAGTCTGGCTATTGTCCAAATTGGGTATAGGCATGATTGATAATTGATTTCTAGATAATAATAAGAATTATTTATAAAATAAAGGGCAAAAAAGTATTTGGATGAGATCAGAGATCACTTACATGGTGCCTGCAGGCACGTGAAGGGTCTGTTCCAAAAATAGCTCAGCAGTGAAATGAAGTCATTGTTGATCATTCACATATAGGAATTATTAATAATGTATAATTGGAGCAAAATTGTTATTCCAGAAGTCTGCTCAAATAGGGTGACATTAATCAATACTCAACAAGGAGCAATGAAGCATTCTTGTTCACTTCCTACTATACAGATAAGAGTAAATCAAAAAGGTGCTCAACCTCCTTTTTTTTCATCATTTTCTTGCCTTTCATGACAGTCAGTTTTATTTGTATTTTATATCTAATCAGGACAGTGAGGTTTTTATTCATGAGAAGCGCTGTGGACAGCAGGCAACACTGTGGAACCCAAGCCCCGATGTCCGGAGCAGTCGTCTCAAGAGACGAGTGGTCCACTTTGACCAGCAGGGGGAGTTTGAGTCTGAAAGGTAAATTCCATGTTCTTCAGTGGATCTCCCAAGAAGTGAATGACGACATCCCACAATTTCATTGCTGTAGATTTTGGTGATCTAGTTTAAAAGGAATTGTTACTATTGACCTCACCTGTGCTTGATGAGGTCAAAAAAAAAACCCTACATTAGTTGCCATTTATTTTTCTGTATTGTTTTTCAGTATTTCATTTTCAGTTGCGTTCTCCCCGCTTCTAGGCTGTGGCAGCATGTGACCAGAGCAATCAGAGAGCGTGACCAGGTGCAGGCCACGCAGGAGAAGTTTGTGCTGGAAGAAGCTCAGCGCAAAGAGTCCAGGGAGAGGGGAGAAAAACCCTGGACCCCACGACTTTTCTACCAGGACCCAGTGACCACAGAGTGGACCTACAAGCATGTGGAGTAGGAACACTTTTAAAGAAAGCACAGACCTGTCTCTTCATTTTCAGGTTCACACGTGTAGTGTGGACTGACCTGTAGAGTAACCAGTCTGATGATGTTTGCTTTAGAGCCCAGCCGTGGGAGCCAGAGCTTTGTCTAGTTCAGTTTGAGAGGAATGGAGTCATTCAAACGCTGGAGAAAACACAAAGGCAGCACAATGGACTCTCGAACAGCGACAGCTGGCCCAGCCAACGCAATGTTAGTCACACACCTTGAAACATTTGTAACAGCTCTTTATCGTTTTTGACAGACGAGTCATAGTGTCATCAGCTGGCTGTATTATTCACTTCAGTAGCTAAATTCTAGTTGTAACATGCTCCATTTCTATTTCTTAGCATGGTCAGCTGACCAATAAAGTCTTCTTTTTTTTACCAGGTTAAGGTGCATGGGACACGCAGGAAAGCCAGCAGTCAGCCATCCAGCTGCAGCCAGAACACTGAGAGCAGCAGCAGCACTCCGGAACCGACACGCGAGTCCTCTGATAACGAAGGTGAGGTGTTGACACACTGCAATCATCCCTCCCTCCATTTTCTACACCGCTTAGCCTCACTAGGCTCGCGGGTATGCTGGAGCCTATCCCAGCTTACTGCGGGTCCACCCCGAACCGCTCGCCAGCCAATCGCAGGGCACAACAAACAACCATTCCCACTCACATTCACACCTACGGGCAATTTAGAGTCTTCAATGAACCTACCATGCATGTTTTGGGGATGTGGGAGGAAACCCACGCAGGCACGGGGGAGAAGAACATGCAAACACCACACAGACGAGGCCGCATTTGAACCCGGGTCCTCAGAACTCTGAAGCGGATGTGCTACCCAGTCACACTTCAATCAGCACACGGCAACAAAATTGCATGTGAGGGGAAGTGATGTTTCAGTAATTATGACATCGCTCAGATGAGAGCTCAACATAAAAGCGAGTGTTTGTGTGTGCGCACGTGCGCCTTTGCCTTTCTGCATTGGTCTCATGTCAAGTCCGCTCTCTTAAGCAGCTATTTTTTTTGGGTTCTCAGAGAAATATTTTATAAAACGGTGGTACTGCCATACAAAGTTTTGATGTTACAAATGCCGCTCAATTAACTAGTTTGCACCGTGGTAGTCGTGGCACCCTGAGTTACTGCTGTACCTACTGTTTTTCATGTAATTGTTATATATTAATTACCTATATAGGGGTTTTTCATGCAAGCATTTACTGCAGTTATGACTTCAATACGTGCCTTAAGGTCAAAATGTGCTTTTTTCCGTTGTAAGCCGAGGACCCCTGTAGAAGGGTATTCTCATTTTGTGACTAGAACAATTTTGCTGTCTGACGCAAAGATTTGATTTGATTGCAATTCTAACAATTATTGGTTCAATTTTGGTGTTGATGACAATTTGAGCTCTCTGTAAGTTGCTGTGTAAGTTCTGCTTCATCACGACAGCCTCATTTCAGCCACATTCTTGAATTCGTTGTGCGTCATTCTAAATTCTTAACTAATCTGATATTTTAGCAGGTTGAGCGCAGTGCCGAAGTCAGCCCCGACAGTGCCCATTGAGCTAGAAATTAGGTTACTTTTTGTGATAACGTGTAAGATTTTGTCGTTACGATATTGTCAAATGGCCGTGACGCTGACTGCATGTTGGCGTTTAACATTTGTAACCACGGTGTGCTCAGAATTCTCAAACCACTGTGCACGGTGCAGCAAGGACGTGGCCCTCCTCCAGACGTCCATCACCTCCATACAGAAGACTCAGCAAGACATGCAGAGGTGAATTATGATGTGAATTTGCTTCGCCAGGGTACACACATACTGATTTCAACATCTCAACCGACTTTTAAAACGGGAGCGAACCCACACACATGACGAGGAAGAAATGGGTCGCGTGTGCGCTTACTGCTCGTCAGCGTTGTTCCCGGACGAGTTCGATGACCCAAAGTGAATGATTACCTTTTGCATATTTTGTATTTCTGCCTGATGAACGATATGGCTAACACGCTAATTCTGGCATCTGTGAAGGGCTTTTGAACAACAGTTCATTTTTGTTGTAGAGTGACAGGTTTCCTTTAGACCAGTGGTTCTTAACCTTGTTGGAGGGACGGAACACCGCAAGTTTCATACGGAGTGCACGGAACCCTTCCTAATTTGAAAAATAAAACATGGCTTATTTCAATTTCAAAACGGTTATATTTTATTATGATTGTCTGTGTAGATTCTCAGTCATCCAGGTCATGCACAAAATGACGCACGCATCAGTTGCACACAAAATCGCTGTGTTAAAAGAACAAAACATGAATTTCACACAAAAAAACCAAAATTCAATTCAATGAAAATTTACTGTAAGTGAATGTGAATCTTGCTGTTGCCATTCCCCTTTGTAAGTGTCACTCTCGTATCAGAGGAATGGACTTTGTTGTTAAAATGAACAACAACAAAGGCTGTTCCTTTTCTCTGTTGTTTCTACAATCCTCGAAAAGGGTTCATTGGTAAGAGGACATTTTTGGGGCTGTTATCATTGTTTTTTTATTATTGGATGTGCTGCCTGACGGCACAGCAATGCTACTCAAGTCGACTGTATCGAAGAAATGTTGTTAAATAAAGATAGTTTAAAAAAAAAAAAAAAAGAACAAAGCATTTCAAGTCTAGGCGCAGCGCCACAATGGCACACGGCAATTTTGACGCTCCCTTGCGTTTTGAACGGCATGAACACGGCATTCAAAATGCAGCGGAAAAAGGCTTTTACGGATAAAGCACGCGGGCGCACGGGGTGTGTGTGTCGAGTCCTCCGTCGAACCCCAGCGACCGCCTCACCCAACCCCTGGGGTTCGATCGAACTCAGGTTAAGAACCACTGCTTTACACTCTTAAGTGGCGCTGCATCGCAGGTTTTGCGGTACTGACGAAACGTACAGACCAATTACATGAGAGTTAAGCAAGAAGACTCAAGGCGGAGAAGGGAGAAAGTTCAGAAAATGCCTGATAACGCTATCAAACATTTGGAATAAATGCTTGGCTAGCGTTAAGGTTCCCGTCATAAGCACTAAGTCTGTCGGCTGGCCGAGATGGGTGTTGACCACGCGCACACAAACAAGTTTCACATTTGAAATTGTCAGCCCCCGGGCGATGTGACAAGAAGGGTTTGCCGTCCCCATTTATTTGTATTTAAAGCACACCTTGCCTGTCTTTGTAGGAACCTGTCGGCTCTGAGTCGTCAGCTTACTCAGCAGAGGGCAGCAGATGACAGTATGTCATGGATGGGCCGTCACTGTGTGATCGTCTGTTTGGTGCTCCTCTCGCATCTCCTCCTCCGCTACATCTTCGCTTGAGAACCTCGGAAGGTTCTCTGTCCAGCACTGATCTGACATTTGAGCCCTCTCACAAGCACAAACTAATCAGCCGGGGGGGGCTTTCAACTCAGATGAGTGTTGGATGAGGTATTTAGTCCCATTCTTTTTCTTATAGGGAGGTGGCTTAGCATGAACATTATAGCAATAAACACAGCCAATGCCTGTCGTCCACAAAATAATAGAAATGACTCCCCCTAGTGTAGCCAGACTGAAAGAGCACCGGCACCCACGCACTTTGGACACGAGATGAGAGGAGGGATGACAGGAATAACAAGAGGGTCTTTCAACAAAAAAAAAGCAAAAAACAAACAAAAACAAAAAAAGCAGAATTGTACAATGAAAAATGATTTGTAAGAAGATTAACAGAGAGAGTGGTTCATGTGTCTGTTTCTACTTGCCCTGCAATACTGTCTACCTGTGAGTGTGTCTGTGTGTTGTTTTCATGTACTGTAGGCCCTATGTGCGTTGGTCGATCACTGCGCCAACGTCTCCTACACCTTCCACTCCAGATTTTGGGCCTTAACCGCTGATGCCAAAACAAAAAACAAAAAAAAACCATAAGATGAAAAACATGTCACATACAAACGAAAGAAGGAACATCTTTCAACAGTGCAATTCTGTGTTTTATATTTACTGTATTCACACATCCACCGTCTCGTCTTTTAATGAGAATTTTACCAAAACAGTATTTATAATCCGAAAGGACAAAGAGTTCTTGTTTACAGGGAGCACTGTGTGCGTGTGTGTGCGTGTGTGTGCGTGCGTGTGCGTGTGTGTGTGTTTCTAGCGACACATACTGTAGGAAGGAAGGCTAATGTAGGTCAAGAGTGAGAGCCATACAAAGTGTCTTTATATTTGTGTGCCTGCTGTGGCATAATGGAAGTGACAATTGTGTAGCACTGTTTTTTGGGTTAGCTTGAAAGAAGCATGTGGAGATAGCATTAAACTGTAACTTCAAATTGCTTTGGCCAACGGAATCATTTGTGCTTACGCCTCCTAGATAACATACTGAGAGGTGTCTCGTTTTTAATAGACGTGTTTGACCATTTGACTCACCCTGAAAAATTATCTACAAATGTACTTTAACACTCATAACCCATAATTAGCACCAACATTCGTACGATTTGATCCGTTTAGTCTGATAACAAGCTATCTGTAACAGATTGGTATCGCGCCATGTTAACACACAAATGTAAATAACTTGATAAGGCCAATTAGATTGACAGTGAATGTCAAGTTTATAATGATAGGATTTGAAATGAAGTTATTTTCTGGGGAGACTACAGGTTACAGACACTGAGCTTGGTGTTCATCTTGGTCCACATGTTCTAGCGACTTTGAAAATGTAAACACTTAATTATGATTTGTTATTTCTGTTCTTGTAGAAGATATGTACATATTTGTCTGCAGTGCTTTTACACTCTGTTAAAAAGAGATTTCAGAATGTATTTATTTTGTGGTTTACCCCCCTTGGCGACTCAAGTAATCTTGGAGGTTAGCGGTTAGAGAGACCAGGGACGACAATCGTGCTCACAGAGTTGCGTGCTGTCCTCGTGTATGTTTTGTGGGTGTGAGAAAGCCATTTGGGTTATGCTAAAAGCAAAGCCATGTCTGTGACCTTGCTTTTTTTTTTTTTTTTTTTTTTTTTTAATTAAGTAACTTTACAGTCCAGTGCCAGTACTGATCTATCCAACGGGAGCAAATGTTTGCGATGAAAGTCGACGCTGAATGACTCTGTGTGCTTTTTAATGTCTTTTTTTTTTAATTATTATTATTTTCCTGTTTTTATACTCAATCACCATTTTCTGGGATTGTATATGCCATTTACTTTTGTTATATTGAACAAAAACTTTCGAACACAATGACGCCCAATTTTTTCCATTCACACTTGTTGCACACTGTAGCACTACAGTAAAAACTTTTAACCCTGACACTCCTTTTGTCCTTATTTATGTCTGACTGATGAAATGCTGTGCATCAAAAGTATTCTTGCCTGAGAAAGTCAAACTTTCACTCTTATTTTGATTTGCTCAAAAGATCATTTGTCGACAAATCAGAATCAACCAAAATACACAACTCATTTGTGAAAGTCACACTCTTGTATTTGTCGTCCAATGTCCTTATCGATTTCAAAATACAGTATTGGGCTTGTTTCCTCTCTTAAGACAACACAAGACAAGCTCATTGATTGATAAATGCTGGAAGTCTCCCTCTGTTGCCATTTTCAGTTGACGGAGATGGGGGGACTGCGCTATAACTATGAAAGCTACCCGTCTCCAAATACTGTACAGCAGCAGTTTGCGAGCTCATACCGAGCGAGCGCATCACTAAGATGATTGTGTTAAGGCGATAAGTGCGAACCCCCCTGCTGGCCTGGGAGTAGAACTCGAGCGGGTGAAAATCCCTTGCAGGCCCCCCCTGAGAGAATAACTGCATTTTTGGGGAGTGACTGACCCGTGCATTATTAGGTGTACAGTACAGTCAGTGCGATTTCACGGTTGCCTTGGTGGTGGTAGGGGTGGTCCGGTACCCCGGCCCCTTCCTTTGGGACTGGTCGGTGCGCTTCGGTTGGGCTGGGTACCCAATTGACTAACATGCATGCGATATGGTGTTCATTCACTAAGACACGCTAAAGGCTTGGATTGCTTATACTGGGACAACGAACAATAACGCAGACATCAACTCTCAGGTTCTTACAGATGTTTATACACTATAAAAGCGTTCCATCACACCACTCATCAGTAGCACTGCCTTGCTCATTTCCCACGTTCTGTCCTCTCTCGTCTTGTTGCATGTGCTCACCAGGGGTTTCCCCACCCATCCACGAATAAGAACACGATTTGACTGTTGTAACGTTACCTGTGTTCAAATATCTAGACAGTTGCACAGTAGAACCGTTCCAGCACAAAGGCATACAGATCCATCATTCTGCATGGCCATGCAGCTGAACAGGACGGGTAAAAAAAACAAAAAAAAAGAAAGAAAACAAACACTGGTATTTTTATCAATACTGTAACAATAAGTTAAAAGTAACTTAGAGTAATGGTATATAGTATTTTACAGCATTCCCCCTCAAATTCCTTTTTGTTAATAATGTTAACTGACATCTGCATATTTAGCATATAACATTTCCTTTTCATCATGTCTGTAGCCTTGTCAAATTGTTTAAACATGCGTTTGGTGGGTTTATCGCATCTGCAGTTTTGCATGTGGAACCCATCAGCTTGTGGGTGTTTGCTGTCTCCTGAGCCCGTCCGTCTGTCCGTCCGTCCCTTGCACTGATAACTCAATGATGATACCAGAGGCGCACTCCTGGTGGGAGGCCCATCCTCTTTCAGGGCGACTTCAAGTGTGTGGAGGGGGGTGGGGGGGATTCTAAGGGCTCTCTGTCAGGCTTGGGGAGTAACGGAATGCATGTATCGGATTACTTATTTTAAGTAATGCGGTATTTACAAAGAAAAGTGCCAGCTGTCAAAGTTGTCGGGACTGCTACGGCGGTGCTAGCTAGCTAGCTAGCTGGCTGTAAGTAGGTATGTTGCTAAAATGTTCAAATCACCTGTATATCAAATGATATCATTGGATAGAGGATAGAAATACGAATAAAATCGGAATAATCGGGGAAGGATTATGGATTTTCTTCATTTTCAAACTTGACAGAAAACCATAATAATAATAGTTCATCACCTCCATATAGTTTTCAATCATGTCTGATTTTGGACACTGAAGTTGAGGAACATTTTTATCTTCGTCAGAACCACGGAAAATCTCACCTAAATTGAACATTCCGAAAACAAGGTGGTGAAGGGTTTGCCCGACAACGTCGTTGGATAAGAACAAGGATTACCTTGCGCAAAACTATGAGAAAAGGCTCTTTTGGCGGACCTCTGCTAAATCCAAGTGCCGGGAAGGATGGATAATAGCTTTTCATTTCGCTTAGAATTAAAATGGAAATGGAAAAATGGATGCGTAATATTTGCAAAGACAGAAATTGTATCATTGTGATTTCCCCCCCTAGTGTCACGACTGGTGGAAGTATTTTTTATCCATGAGTATGTGTTCGCTAAACAAAAATCTATTTTTAAAAAAATAACATAAGGCCAGAAGAAGACACTGTATCACATGTACATATTTATTTGTTTTAACATTTGTCATATATTTCTTCTGGATTTTTCAACTTGAAATCGTGGCTGTTTGATCCGCAATGCAGCAGGAGGAGTAAATGTGTGCTTGTTAGACAAACGAGAGACAAACTCTTGAATTGTCTGTGGTTGGAGCAAATGTATTTTAACGGTGCCAAAATCTTTCGCGTGTTTGTTTGTGGCGGCGCTAACGTGCGATCAAATGGCCCCCAAGCGCAGATTCCTTCACCGTAACTACCTGGAGTCATTTCATTTCCTTCAGGTTAGAGTGGTTAGTTACATACTAGACTTTCACACGCTAAGTGACTTTTGTCTTTTCCTGTCAGGGGTCGCCACAGTGAGTCAAAAGTAACCTTAAAAAAAACTCTCACATATTTGGAGCATATTTACGTGCAGAAGAAAATAAAAATGTTTGAGCTGAAAGGTTCCATTGCATCTTCTTTCTTAAACCTTTTTTCCATAATTCAATATCTAACTAAAGCTGACGAGTTTTTTCAATTCCAACTCACACTATTTAAGTACAGTCTGAGATGCCTGTGATGGAAAGTCATGAGGAATAAAAGAACCTTATTTGGTGTGGTCAAATATACGGAACGCAAAAAACAGACTTGAATGATGATTAAGGCTCACATTTTAATTTTACAACCATAAAAATGAGTGATCTTTGGAGTTGAAATGCAAAAGCTCACAAAGCAAATGTGCCTCCTCCATGATTTGTGCCAATAACTGAGACACGGGTGCATAAGAACGCGTAACAACACCTGTAACAACTTCATGTAAGGTACTCTACGCATTTTATGCATGCAAGTTCAGTACAACTATATTTCTCATCTATAGGGGGAGTTCATGTGCAAAATAGCACCGTTATTCAGTCTGTCAGAGTCTTTAGCTGTTGGTCCTGGGATCTCTGAGTCACTGTGCTGGCAAGGCCTCAAGTAAAAATGTCCTTGACGGCAGTCTTTGTGCTAAGCCAGGGGTGTCAAACCCATTTTTGTCACGGGCCGCATCGTACCCATGACTTCCCTCGGAGGGCCGCTACAACTGGGAACCCACATAAATGAAAGATTACCTCATAT
This sequence comes from Phyllopteryx taeniolatus, assembly GCF_024500385.1. Lineage (NCBI taxonomy): Eukaryota > Metazoa > Chordata > Actinopteri > Syngnathiformes > Syngnathidae > Phyllopteryx > Phyllopteryx taeniolatus. The sequence goes on from NC_084506.1 coordinate 9,164,090, forward strand.
ACTGTAATTACATACAATATACACAACACATTGATGAATAACCAGTTTTGTAAGCAGAAGCCTATAAAAACATAACTATTGCATTTCAAAGTGGGATTGGTAACAAAAAAAAAAAAGCTTGCAAATATCTCAATGGTATTACACCAGAAGACGATGAGCAATTTTGATTTGCTTTCGCGGGCCACATAAAATGATGTGTCGGGCCGGATCTGTCCCCCGGTCCACCAGTTTGACACCTGTGCCCTAAGCTAAGCTAATGCTTTAGTCGACCTTATCTTTTAGTGCCAGTGGTCCAGGACCAGTTCCAACCTCTGCAGCTTGATCTAAGAGGTGTGCTCCAGCCTTTTAGTTTTGGACTGGCGCAGGATGTTTGCTCACTTTTTTGGGCCCATCCTAAAAAAAAAAAAAAAGCCAGACCACGTTTTGAGTCGAGACAGAGGACTTGTTGGGACTTGTCTTTCACAAAGTAGAGCAGGATGACGAAAGAGTGGAGTGTGGCTGCGTGCTGCTCCCTGAGGTTTTGTGTGTAATGTGTCTCTTTTGTCTTTCTCGATCTAACTCGCCGGCGACCAGTTGAACATGTAGGGGCAAGATTCTTTGCTGAGGGCACACGTCTCCTGTAATAGTTACTCATGTGGCTGTGATCCAGTCAAAACAGCCCGTTTCTGAAATCATCTCTGTACACTCCATTTATCCCTACTGTTTTGTGCCACACATACTTTTAGACAATTGAAATGATTGAATAATTGCTTATGTCTGCGTCACAGTTGAGTCCCGGGTTCAAATCTTGACTCACACCCTCCGCTGTGGAGTTTGCAACTTCTTGCTGTGCTTCCTCCCACATGCCAAAACATCCACGCGAGTTCATTGAGGACTGTAAATTGTGCATAGGTGTGAATGCTAGTTTGAGTGGTGCTTTGTTTATGTGCCCCCCGTGGTCAGTTCGGGTACCCGGCCTATCGCCCCAAGTCAGCCTGAGTGGGAAAATGTTGAAGCTTCCTCTTGGGTTCGGGTCAGCAGCGACCCGTTTAGGGGTTTTTTGAATATATAAAAGCTCCACATACATTTGTTTATTGCGTCAAGGTTTTTTTTTTTTTCCGTCCACCTCTTTTTAAACATGAAATAATCAAATACCACCTCAAAAAATACTTAGCTCTCGAAGTACCACCATATTGAAAATACTATAATACAGTAGCGGACTAGGCCCAAGTATTCATAAAAAAATACAAATAAATAAATAATAATACAAATTAAAAAAACAGGCAGAAGTTTCATATCCTGCACAGTATTTTCAATTATCGTTCGACACTATTAACATTATGCACAGTTATGAACATCACTGCTCAGATAGGAAAATAAAAAAAACTGCACTCAAATAATGATGAAATTCTAGCACGGAAAAGTTCAATAAAAGTTGTACCCAAATGTTGGAAAACATTGTACTTTAGAATGAGATACAACCGAATTGCACAAACGTACTGTTCTGGATTTGTTTGAACGTTTAATTCGATGCTTCCTTTTGCATAGCACTGGAGGGATTCCGCGTGTTACTCGTGCGCACTTTGAGAATCACTGGCTTCGACGAACGAGCACAAATTGCTGTTTGACTCCGAGGCGTTTGTTTACCCAAGACCAGAGTTGAAGATTCCTGTCAGCTAACATTGACCAGGGTGCATCCCGCCTCCTTCCAAAGTCATCTCGGATAGACCGCATCTCACCTGCGGCCCTTGTGAGGAAAAGCCCAATAGGAAATGAATGGATGGAGTCATTTGTTGTGGGATTACAACGTAGCGACCATTGTAGTCTTCAATTGGAAAATTATTTTCGGTGTTGGTGTGATGAGGAATTGAAAAGGTTCAAGTTAAAAAGAGACGTCATTTAGAACGATCAGTATTGTGTTTTAGTCATTCCTTTTTATCCTCCCCTCGAAGAGATAGCGAGAACAACCCTTTTAGTTTCAAAGTTCAAAGTTGACTCACCAAAGCTTCATGTGTCGTGATCGGAAAGATGAATCACTGACATTCAATCGTTTCCCTTCAGGGTTGGGCACTTATTTGTTTGGGAATAGAGCGGTGCCTCTTCGTGTCCACTTGTGGGAGGTTTCGTGCGGTTATTAAGGAAAGTTGTGCGCTGCTGGAGACGGTCCTGTGCAGACGGAGGCGAAGGATCAACCGTACACTTAAAGCGGTGAAAATCATGTGATAAGGATCAGTTAGAAAAGTCGGAATGTTGATAAATCACCGCCACCCCAGCGGTTGCGCAAGCAACAATATCACCTCTTAGCTCTGCTGTATTTTCTTTGAAATCGGTGCGTTTGCTTTCACGGCGCCGAGTTGCATGCTTGCCTGCCGTATTGGAAAACGACGTACTGTATCGTGAGCTACGGGACCACTGACCGAGTCTCGTCCCAGAATTTTACAGGACAAAAACGATAGCCTGGGTCGGATGGACGACCACAAACTCATTCATCGCTCCAATGAATCATGGAAAACGTAAGCAACTAACAGAGGTGGCAAAAGGACTCACACTCTCTACTTCATGGAGAAGTTTACTTGTGTCATAAAAAAAAGAGACTGGTTCAAAGTTATACTCATTTAACTCCTGCGCTTAAGTACAAGTAAAAAAAAAAGAGTATCTAGTAAAAAGACAGCTAGCTAATTCATCTACCGAAGTAGAGTCACGAATTCATTTTGCTTCGTTACTTCCCATCACTGGCTACGATGTTGTGTCTGTTTAAGCACAAAATACAACCAGGGAAAAGGGAACATTCTGTCATCATTTTTTAATCCCACCTCCTAAAGGTTTATAGACTGTGTTGTGGCCTAAATGACCTTTGACGTAAAGCGCATGTACGCGTTCCTGTAGCCTCACGCGGTTATACTTACTAAAGATAGACGAGCCAGCTGTGTGAGTGTTACTCCTTTGATCTTGCCGCCTCACCCTATTTACTCGCAGCACGCTCGATGCGGTTACCCACTTCCTGTTCTCACCATTAGCGTGGCGTAAGTGCGGCATATGCCGTTTATCGTCTTCCTACTCATTCCCTCATCAATAGCGGTAAACCGCCGGTGGTGGTCCACTGAAGCAAAGCTCGAAAGCCGTAAAATGAGTGGCACAGCTGGTTGAAATCCTGCACGCGTGTCACGCACGCTAACTGGATCATTATTGGCATCGACACACAAATGATGTGACGCGCGGCTGTCACTTGTGGCAGGTTCGTTGAAGACTCCAAATGGTCCACAGGTAGGACCGTGGCAATGTGAGTGTGCCCTGCAATTGGCTGGCGACCAGTCCAGGGCGCACCCCGCCTCTCACCCAATGCCACACCGAATCAGTTGCAAAATCCAGCGTTTATCCCACGTGCGGTTCAGCGGTCATTTGAACAGTTTACATCTGCAATCTGCAAAGGTAGTCATATCTGTAGGACTACGTACAGTGCCACCTGAAAGTAGTCACACCCCGTTAGTTTTTCCACATTGTGCTATGTTACAGACTTGTTCGAAAGCTAGTGTGCTTTTTGAAAAAATCTACACAAAGTATCCCATAATGACAAAGTAAAACCATATTTTCAGACAGTTACATAAGTATTCACACCCTTGGCTGAATATTTTGGCAGCAATCACAGCCTCCAGTCTTCTTGGGTATGTCTCTATGAGCTCGGCACACCACTTTCTCCCATTCTTCTCTGCAGATCCTCTCAAGGTCCGTCGGGTTGGATGGGCAGCGTCAGTGGGCAGCCATTTTTAGGTCTTTCCAGAGATGTTCGATTGGATTTAAGTCTGGGCTGTCGCTGGGCCACTCAAGGACATTCACAGGCTGCCCCTGAAGCCACTCCTTTCTTATCTCGGCTGTGTGCTTTGGGTCATTGTCGTGTTGGAAGGTGAATCGATGCCCAAGTCTGAGTTCCAGAGTGTTCTGGAGCAAGTTCTCTTGGAGAATTTCTCGATATTTGGCAGCCGCCATCTTGCACTCTATGGGGCCTAGTCGCCCAGTTCCTGCAGCAGAAAAGCAGCCCCACAGCATGACGCTGCCACCACCGGGCTTCACAGTAGGGATGGTGTTAGCCAGGTGATGAGCGGTGCCTCTTCTTCTCCAGGTATGACACTTGCAATTCAGGGCATGAAGTTTCAATTTGGTTTCATCAGACCAGAGAATTTTGTTTCTGCAGGTCTGAGAATCCTTAAGGTGCCTTTTGGCAAACTCCAAGCAGGCTGCCATCGGCCTTTTAATAAGGAGTGGCTTCCATCTGGCCACTCTACAATAAAGGCCTGACTGGTAGAGTGCGTTAGCAATGGTTGACCTTCTGGATGGTTCTCCTATCGCCGCAAGGGAACACTGGAGCTCCGCCTTAACGACCATAGGCTTCTTGTTCACCTCTCTGACCGAGGCCCTTCTTTCTTTGTCTGGGACGCTTCCAGATCTAGGAAGGGTCCCGGTGGTTCTAAACTTCTTCCATTTCCGAATAATCGAGACCACAGTGCTTTTCGGGACCTTCGATGCTGCTGAAATTCGATTGTATCCTTCCCCAGATTTGTGCCTCGACACAATCTGGTCTCAGAGGTCCGCAGACAATTCCTTAGACTTCATTGCTTGGTTTCTGCTCTGATATGCACTGCCAATTATGAGACCTTATATAGACAGGTGTGTGCTATTCCAAATGCTGTTCAATCAATTGAATTGACCACAGGTGGACTCCATTCAAGTTGTAGAAGCATCTCAAGGATGATCAGTGGAAATCAGATGCACCTGACCTTAGGTTTGAGTGTCATAGCAGAGGTGTGAATACTTACGCACCTATTATGTTTGAGTATTTAGATTTGGAATAAATTGACACAAATGTATGAAAATGTCTTTTCACTTTGTCATTATGGGATATTTTATGTAGATTTTATTTTTTTTAAAAAGAAAACTATAGTCAAAACGGCTATAGACTAAGTCTGTAACAGCAAAATGTGGAAAACGTGCAGGGGTGTGAATACTTTCTGGCGGCACTGTATGTATATTACTTTCCAGGCCGCTAATTCTAAGCTTTTATGAGCCGCAGCACCGCCACTGAAGGTTGTTGGTACTGTATCTATTTTGATTAGTATTAAGGGGAGTTCTCAAAACAGCATCTATTTTGTGTTACAGCACATAACCCAGCTTCATGTGGAAAGATAATAAACTGCATTGCCCACAAAGCATAGACAAGTGCTACTGTACATTCATCCTCCAAATGTTCGACAGTAGTGGCCATTATCACAGCGCTGGTGTCCTTTGCAGCAAAAACTTGACCTCTCCGCGGCTCGCTCCTATGTGGACTTCCCACTCAGCCCAGATTCCTGCCGACCTCCCTGCTCGGGTGCGAGAGGCAGAAGGTTGTGGAGGTTGCGCAGCAAGCTTTGAAGGAGGCTCCAGTGACTCATGACCCAACAATCCACCCAGCCTCCATGTGCCCTTCATCTCCCCCCTTGAAAACGTCTCTCTACTCACCTCGGCCAAAACCCCTGGCCCCGAGGCCCGGATAGCCGACGCTCGCCGGTCGTTGGCTGAAGAAAGCAGATTGTGTTTCAGATTCTTTCTGTGAAAGGCTCCTCTGTCTTCATGTGTGTTGTTTTGTGTTGTAGGACATCTGACCAGTGGCCTCTCTGCTTTAGGGGTAGAAAGCAGTACCCTGCCACGGCCAGCAGATGGTATGTTTTTCTTTCTTCCGAATATGGATTTTATATTTAACACAGAGAATTGATGACATTGAGAAATGATATCTTTGTCATCGTTTTTAGTGTCGATTTCGAAGTAGTTTCCCGACTTCCTGTTCCGGACTTCCGGCTGTCTGTCCAGGGGCAAAATGTCATCAGCCCCTCGTTTGTCATTTGATTCGAATAGCCTAGCGCACCAAGTGGCACCGAAAAAATACATTGCTATCAAAGTGCTGCCGCAATGATCAACGTTAAAATACTATTGAGCAAACAAGTATGTTTGATATTATTGTAAACCACTGCAACACTATGCACTGTTTGAACATCAACACTGTGCTTAAGTACAGTATAGGCAAATAAAAAATCTACTTAAATGATTGCTCATAAGGTAACTAGTGCTGACTTTCCATCTTGATTCTTCTCACTGGTCATGCAGATGCCTGAAATGTTGCCTCCTCATGCTTCCCTCGGTGCTTTGTAAAGGTACACCTTGAAATCGGGTTCCCACAACTCACACAGCTCTTCACTTTAACAGCTGTGGACATGTATCGTACCTCTTGGGGATCAAAACCAGACGCTTGTGGTCATGTTTTAGCCATTGGCTGAGGAGATGTGTATGCTTTTGACATCCTGCCATGTGCCTGCATGTAGCTGCGCGCGTTAAAGATGACATCCGTAGGAGATGATCTCATTGGGACTTCCTGTCTGGAACACAAGGCCCAAAATTACATTCCCAAGTAACCGGTGATTCAGAATACCCTCGCATCATTTGAATTGCATCTGTGGGAAAATATCACTTTTTGTGTCAACTACTTGGCCTGCGCTTAGTTTTCTGACATGGATTTCCCCCAAACTGCCACACAATATATACAGCATTCAATTATTTACTCTTTTGACATGCCGTTTTCCTATATGTTCCACACCAAATTTCCAATAGGGGAAAATCGAAAAGACTGACATTTCTGGACAGCTGAAGACTGAGCTTTAATACAAGTGAGATGAAAAAAATCCAATCCAGATGTGCGCCCATGTCCGGTGGTAGTGTGGCAGTGCACCCGTCTTGCTGAAAGTCAAATTCATCATACCACGCTATGCCACACTGCCACCGAGCTGTGCGATTTTTATCTGGATGAGAATTTGCAAGGACACCGGTTAGGACAAAGAGGTGCGGTTCAGTTCCCTGCACATTCTCCTGATTTAACACCTGCAGACTTGCCGGCTATGGGGGGCCCGAAAGGATGTTGCGTATCGCAGGAAGCCCACTTGGTGGCCCTGAGAAAAGAAATTGAAAATGCATGTGTAGCAATCCCATTGGACACTTTGGCCAACGTTACCCAAACAGTAGTAGTTAAATGTCTGGATATATATATATATATGATTATGAATATAATGATTGCTTGTTTATTAGACTTCAAGTATTTTGTCTGTCTACATCATCGCAACGCAGGAAGTAGCATTGCTGTTCTCCACCCTCACAATCACAGTCATTGATACCACTCTGACATTGTCCGACCTAAAACAAGGCATTATTGCCTTTGAAAAGACAAAAGACCGTCAAACTGGATCTCGTTCAAATTCACGGGCGCACCTCATAAAGTGTGTTGTGAACCATGCTGTCTGATTGGATTAATGTTGCATGCAAAACAACAGTTGAATATTTGCCAAAAAGGTTGCCGCTTGTCATGAGGGCTGCATTTGGACTGAAGGGACCATTGTTCTTCTTGGGAAAGACCCTTAAGCCATGAAAAGAAAAATAGCATTTCCTCCTTTTTCAAGGCTTCGTCTTCGCATTTCCTTCCTCTATGTGCATAGGATCTATAAAGTGGATTCTCAAAGTGTGATGGGGCTTCAAATTAGGGTCAAATAGTGCCAAACCTGACTTCGAGCATCATAAGCAATACTCGCCGTTCCATGTAACCACACTCACAGATCTATGATGCACACTATTTATAATCATGTCAATGAATAATTCAATCCTAACTATTTGTTCAGCAGGCTTGGGTGATTGTTTGTGCTGGAACAGTTTTGATGTGCAACAGGGGAGTTTGAACTACTCCCTCTGATTATTTTTTTTTTTATTGTTTTCATTATTCTGATGTCTATTGAAAATGTAGCCGGACAGAAAAGAGCAAAGCACCCCCAGCACATAACCAAGCCTCCTCCATGTTTCACAGTAGGGCCAGTGTTCTTTTCTTGGTATGCTTCATTTATGCATCGGTGAATATACAGTTGATATGCCCTGTTGTCTCATCTGTTCAAAGGACATTCTCCCAGAAGCTTTGTAGGTAGTTATTACAGTGACCATTCTGGGTTTTTCTTTCTTTTATTTGACAGTTACTGTCGGTCCAGAAATAATTGCTCAAAGAAAGATGTGATTGAAGCGTAGCGTTTCAGCTCTGATACAGTATAATTTAATACGAATCACTTCTTTGCATGAAATACAAACTATGATTTCCCCCTAATGCAAATCCCCTCACTGTTTCTTTTTTTTCTGTAATCTGGAAATGTCCTGCTGTAAAATACCAAATAATCAATTCAAGTAGGAATGTATCTGGACAAAAGTTTGGTAACGAGTCCTTGTTTGCTCACCCAAGTTCATTTCCTACAAGAAAGCATTGCACAGATTCCTTGTTAGGGTGCAGTATCTTTGCACTTGACTGTTTAGTGCACCATCGGAGTCATTATTGCACTATATTGGAGGCATTAGTTTCACCTTCACTTTCAGGTCGGTTACACAATGCGCCGCGTTGGAGTTTTTGAGCTTCACCTCGATGACTCTTAGTCACCTTGTCCTCACTTGTCCTGTCCTGGTCTCACTTTCTATAGCTATCTGTATTTCTTAAGTTACTCACTTATGGGATCGACTTGCATCCAATGGCTTGTGATGCAACAACATGCCTGAAGCTCGACGCTTGATGAATCGGATTGTCCAAACTGCCGTATATTGCAGACACGACTCAATAGAAAGTTGGGAATAGTTTCTCCTATTTGACATCGAGAGAGGGAGCTGCTCTGCTCTTGGTCATTTGTTTATACACCCACTCAGGCAGGTGCAAGCAAGAAGAATGTGTCTCTGGAGCCTCTTTTGACTGTGTGAGCAAACGCAAACCTTCTGAACCACCAGCACTCTCCTCACTCAGTCGCTGTGGAAATCCCTCGCCTCTTTTGCGATATGTCACGTGTGCTTGAAAACAATGCCGACAGATGCGTTGTTTGGTTTTCCCTTTTGTATCTGAACAAAACTCACACACGTGAAGACCCTCAAGCATTCACATAATTTAGAGTCGTCAATTGTGCGCAATGAACTTGCTTGCCCGTGGAGCATGCAACTTGTGAAATACTCAACATTTTTCAATGGGTTGGGTTCAAAAGACTGATTGAAAACCTTGGGATGCGATTCAAGTAGGAGTTTCAACTTTTTTTTGTTGTTGACATTTTTCAAAAGAAAATTCATTTCAAATATTGTTGGCATAAGGAGTAACACAAATATAACATTTGCAAAGGATTGAAGTGACTATATTTCATGGTAATAAAGTGTCATTTTAGGAAGCGGGAACAAGCAGCAAATACCAATTTCCCGCCGTCAAAGGTAGGTTTTTAAAAAAAAAAAATGTTTTTTTATTAAATATGCAATTGGATCAATATGCAGGACACCTTTTTTAATGTTCATCAAAATCCGGTCAAATTTGCCACAACATTAGATACACCAGTCCAATCGAATAAACTCAAATCTGCTCTTCAAGGTAGTTTTCATACCGGGGAAAAAAGAATTGCTATATATTTACATGAAATGAATACATAGCAGACTCTTGTCGATCAAAACGTTTCACTGCATCATTTGGATTGAATGATGCTGATAATGATTTTTCACGGTCTACCTAATGCTGTGATGAGTGAGAGTTGAAGCAACACTCACAGAATATTGTGGACTTTTTGACGTTGTATCTTCGTACAGTATATATTGAACTATTAACTTCCATTTCAAATGCGGTCAGATTTACTGTAAGTCCTTCCTCTGAAGTCTCTATCTGGTGTAAATCTTTGCGACGCCGTCATGTGCTCGTCCTCGGCCGTCCACCTCCTGGCTGCCTTGTAGACATTCTTGACAGCGTCTCCTGTCTCGGCCTGCAGCCTTTCTCCGGACAGCTGAGGCCGAGCAACATGATCCCCCCGCAGGCTGCCCTTATCCCAATACTGAATGTGTACGTGTGTGTGTGTGTGTGTATACGTGCCACATTCACAAGATTCCCTTTGGAAAAACAGGCTTACTAACTATATTTAGGACAATATTGCCATACTTTGACATGTAAATGCTTGTTTCTGGGGATGGTGTTTACTTGCAGTGTTTCCTTGGTAACACTGTCGTAGAAAGAGCAATGTCAGTGTCAGGGAAAATGCTCACAAACAACGTGGAGTCATTATTGAGGATGTTGTTCCGCAATGAAGCCGTACTTTGTAATCTGTCGTGTCTCTGTTGTGTCTTCATGTCACCGACTTCACTTCGCTGACGTGGCCAGAGAAGTGGATGTGCGGACCGCTTTCCCCCTCCTGAGTCACTGGGCAAAAATGAAAAAGATAAACAAACGTTGTTGTCATGACAACGCACAATAAAGAATCAGGGCTTTTTGGACACCTTTATCTGCAAGGAGCCATGTAAGCGAACACCAATGAATTATATATCTATAAATAAAAAAAGACTTTTGGGCCAACAATCAATTATGCGTCGCTTGATCAAGCCGTTGCCCTCATATTGCCCGAGCCGCAACTTCAGGGTGTGTGTCTGACTGACGTAGAGGCTCAGGTATGTGGTCACCTGAGTGATGTATCACAGTAAAATACCAAAGAAGGTCGTTTCCAGTAAAACAAGCTGGTGAACATCTCTTCTCGGAGGAGATGACTTCACAAACAAACGGCTCTGGAAGATCGGTGGTACTGCGCAATCCTCTTGGGCTTTTACGTCACATCTTGGTGGTCTGTGACGTTTGGGTTTGAGAGTGTTTATATTTACACATGACGCCGCCGATGTTTGATCCTGCCGGCATCACCTTCATCTTCTTACAGGAAGACCGTCTGTTTGTTGGCTTCCTGTAAGCAGAGTGACACCCCCGTCGGAGCTGTCGCGTCATCCGGCTATCGTAAAACATGATCTTGGGAAAATGACAGGAAAATGGTACAAAAAAAGCTGGGCGTCGTGTCCGCCCGAGCAGCAACGCGCTCTTCAAACGTGGCAACCAGTGCAGTCTTCTAATTAATGCGCTTCCCGTGAAAATGATATACTGTACATTGATATAATTTGACAGTACTTTCAAAAATGTAAAAAGTCCCCAGGCGTTTCGATCACAGGTCTGTGTCACATTATCATGCATAAGATTGCTTGTGTTCATGAGGCTTGCCTGCCATGTTTCTATCGTCTATTTTTCCCGATGACACCCTCATGAATTAGCAAATCTTCACCATCATTTTTGGGTGCTTGAGCTGTTGTGTTCATGTGAGAGTGCAATGACATATAAGGATAGCAATATAAGGTATAAAAAAAAAGTTGAAAAAAGCTGTGTTTGGAAATTCAAGCATCAGCTAAGTCGACCCCAAAAATTGGTCGATGCAAACATTTCTGCCTCGAGGCAATCAAAAGTATTAATGAAAGCATATTTGCGCCGCCCGGAACCATTTGGCCACTGTCCATGTTTACCGCACGGACTTTTGTTGCAGATGGAAGCACTGCCGTACCAGTGAAAAGCATTGCCTATAATGTCTGTAAGTAATTTTAAGACACTATGGGATGTGTAATGTACATATAACATGATATATGAGTGAGCTGATTGGTAGTTAGCGGGTTGTTTTTTTAATTTACCTAAAATGGTAATTGGTAGCGCGTTCATGCTAATTGCGAATGCTAACTGTTTAGCATAGGCTGATTTTGTTGTCTGAAATTCTGTACAGAGTTTATACCACACACTCGGCACCAGCATATGCATGTTAAGGATAGAAGTCCAGCCCTCATAAATAACAATAAAAGGCATGTTAAAATACATTTAAAAATAAATACATCAAAATTGGATTTTCTTTTTTTTTTTTTTTTCTTCTTTTCAGGGGGGAGTGGGCGATCGATCATAATCGATTATAAAAAGATTCCATCGTGACAGCCCTAGTAGTGTCTGTGTGAATATTGAAACTTAATTGAATGAAAAGTCAGGTCAGGGTGTATCCCGCGTCTCGCCCGAAGATAGCTGGGATAGGCTGCGGCACGCCCGCGACCCACGTGAGGAGAAGCGGGACAGAAAATGGAGGGATGAATCAAAAGTGTCCTGCATGTCTTAGCGCCCTGATCTTTTCCCTCAGTATGAAACAAAGCATTCACTGTGACGCTGCAAGTAGGAAATGGGGATGGTGCTCCATGAGAGGATGTTTGAATAGTTACCACTTAGAGCAAAGACACATTGTGTGTGTCCAGGGTTCAGGACACACATTACAATGTCCGCCTGATGTCCAACTCCTGACCTGCTGCTGAGTCAGCAATGTTCCCCGTGAGTAGCACGAAAAATGAGCAGCAGCTCACAAACCCTTCAGCCCACGCGACCTCGCGGGCCCTTTGGCTTCGGCACCGCTGCTTTCTGTGCATGAGATTAAAGTGGTGCCAACTTGTGAGTCCGTATTTTTAGAGGGGAGGCCCATCCGCCTTCATCGTGGCGTGATCCCACTTCAAAAGCCGGATAAAGGACCGCGACCCCGACGCGCACTTCCCGACTGCTTTAGCCTTTCCTTCACCTCTGACCTCGGCACATGTGTGCTCGCAACATGCCTTTACACCACGTTCTTTTCTCGGTCTCGCTCTTTTCAGGAACATGATATTATTACAACATACTACATCATGTTCTAAAAATGAGTAATAATATTCACGTGTAGTTGTCAATCCACTGCTGACGGGTTTGCTGGTGTACGTTTCACTCTCATCTGCTTATATATAGAATGTGCTTCCAAAGGGGCAGCCAACAATGGGAAAACCTTTACACCTGCTTTTATATTATAGAACAAATTTAGGAGTATTAATACAAAAAATACTGCTAATCGACATACCAATATCACTGTCAATATGATTAATGGACCACGGATTGATTCTCAAGGGCTTCATTCATTCATTCTATTGTCTTCTTTTTTTTTTTTTTTTTTTTTTTAAATTCTGTTTAATTTGTTTGTGTTGTTTTCATGACTGGGCAGCATTCATTCATTTAGGTTGGGCTTCCTAGAAAAAAAACAAATGCGCTGACATTTCACTCGCTTACTATCTTATGACGTTCAGACAAACGGAAGGAATGCATCATTCAACACTTCCGGGAAAAAAAATCACCCGACACATTTCAGATCGTGTAAGGCACATTGTGAAACACCATAAAGGTGCCAAATCACCCATACCCCACACCTTCGAAGTAGTAGTTAAGGTGTGTTGAGAAAGGCTCAACCCTGCTCTTATCAGTTCTCTTGAAAGGCTCCCGCTGACAATAAGGAGCCACATTCCACCTGACTCCGGAAAGGAAAGGGACTTTCCGGTCCGCCCTTCTCCTTTGACTCAGCATGTCTGGCATTTACTGAGAAATGTGGTTGCCGAGAACGTTCCCAGAGTGAAGCGCACACCGTCACTGCCTCTTAAGTCGTCAGATATGTGCAGAGCTTCACACGACGGGCAGGGGGAAAACCCGAAAGAATGCCACTCAGTGTGGAAAGCGGACCTCTGTTGCAGCCTAATAAGGCGTCATCTGCGACAGATAGATAGTTTTAATAATTACAGTACCCACCTCCCCCACCCAGTTTTGCCATTAAGAGACTTCATTCGCAATGTTAACAAAAGCCACCGCTTAATGGTTTAGAGGTGTCGTCAAAAGTAAGTGCACAGATACTTGTGTAAAAAGATACTCGGGTAAAAGTAGATGTACGTTTTCAACTCCTCCACGAAGAAAGGTACAAAGTCTGAAATGTACTTTAGTACAAAAGTAAAAATGGCAATTATTATTATTATTATTTTTGTAACTATCATTGATACACATTACCCGTTTTGACAACTTGGCACAACGGGTGAAAAAAAACGTACATAACGTCATCATGTGCAATGGCTGAAAAAAGTAACAAGCCTATTTTCACAGTTAGCATTTTTCAGATGTAGAGTAAAAGTTAAAAAAAAAAAAAAAAAACAACAGGCCAAGTCACTGATGGTGTTTTTTTTATTTTTTTTTTAAAATCAAAATCACTTATTGAGAAATTAATAATTTTGCACCTTTAACGAGATCTGTACCAAAATTCCTCACCACTCCTGAAGGGTTTGTGGAAATCAGTAGTTTTTGTTGTTGTTGTTTTTTTAAAATGAGTAATTCTAACAAACATAACCTCTTTTGCAGAAGTAATGAAAAGCTTCAGATTTTGTCAAAAAGATGCACATATATTTATTGAAATAAATACATCAACGTATCATGCTTTGAAACAAGCAAATAATTTAAACAATACAAGTGCAGTTTACCAGTAGACACCATATCCTGGAAACCAATAAATTAACAAACATCATCTTCTTTTTTTTCTTCTCTCCAACGAGAGCAAACTTCACTTGTCAATCCATGAGAGCGGAGTTTGGAAAATGTCTGCTGGATTTGTCAGAGTCGTCGTGACAGCTCAGTCCACAATCCTTCATCTCTGGACCGGATGCCGTCATCGTTCCCTTCTGGTTGGTCCTTGAATGATTATTTCTTGTGTGGTCCACACGCACACACGCTGGGGGGGGGACAAGGAGAAGAGCGTTTGAAATACGTAACTTTACACAAGGAGCCCCCCAACAAAGTCACTTTAAATCTCTTAAGACTTTCCCTTTTTTCTATTGCAGTTAATCTACTTTTTCTCGTCTTTGTTACTTTGTTTGAATTTCGCGATATTTGTATTTTGTTCCTTGGCAGTTGTCAGTGTGAAAGACTTTGTCATTTTGTTTGGAAAGCTATGATTCCGAGGATGCAGACTCACCATACAGAGCGTGAGGCTTGGGGTGGGGGTCTCAGGGTGCCCTCGCCATGCGACGCTCCTGCTGGCCCGGCGACGCGCTCTCGTTGTCCTGGCGCGTCTTAAAGTCCCGGATGGCCTTGCGGTTCTGGTAGTCGATGAGGGCCATGGTGATGACGGCATTCCAGCAGTTGTCCTCGCCCGGGCAGCGGAAGTCGATCTCCTTGTCGTCAGTGGTGACGATGGTGAAGTAGACGAACTTGCCGGTGCGCTCCACGCAGTCCACCTTCTTGATGCACTGCAACTTGAGCTCTTTGCCCCGGGAGCGCTTGTGCGTGTCGGCGTACATGTTGAGGCTGTCGGGGGTCAGGACGCAGGTCTTTCTCTTCCAGAACTGGAGCAGGTTGTCGCTCCTCTTCTCCAGCTCACCCTCTTTGAGCACCTGGGAGATCTCAGCCGCAGACATTTTCATTCTCTGCAAAATGCTTTGACGGAATTTGCCTGGGTTGACTTGGGTCAGAGCAGCCCGAGGAAGGAGCCTCTTGTCGGGTCGGAGTAATCCACGGCGGCTATTTGTGAATGAACCACAACGTGGAGGAGCACTTTTTATAGGCCGGCCCCGGCCTGGGCCCTTCCCACATGACGTCACTTTGGTCGGGGAATGCATCAGCAGTTGCCAGTGGGCTGATTCAAGGCTGTGTGTGTGTGGGCGGAAAGCTGGAGGCTCAGAGGCCAGAGGAAGTTCTAAAGGTGGACCAAACCACGCACACACCCAACATGTTAATTAGTTACTAACCCTCATCCTACTACTGTGGAGATTAGGCCAAACATGCGCCCTCTCTAGCAGTGGCTGTGAAACCGATTGTGGATCAAACATCATACATTTACACTGGCCAAGAAAGAAGCATCAAATTACAGCATGGGGGAGGGGGTTGGGGGGGGGCATATTTGGTAACTTGAACTCAAGTCCAAACTGTCCAAATTGTATTGTGGCGTAGGGTTAGCATCAAAGATCGAACGGTGCCCGATGCGACAGCCATCGATTGCGCCCCCTTTGGCCGATTGTCAACGGGGTGGGGGCTTGGTGCTGGCGGAGATTTTGGTTTGGTTTGTTTTCAAAACAGAGGTTCGAAGTGTATGTGCCATGTGCGCCGACCGTCAATTGCGCACCTCTGCTCGATCGCCCCCCCGCAGAACGCCACCCTGGGCGACTGCCCATCTCGCCCACAACAGCGACCGCCACCGGGTAGCGTGGCTGAGAAAGTTGTGCTCAGTCCTGGTTGCTTAATAGTAGTATAATATGGCTCGGGTCACAATAGGGCACAGGATCCCACACTTGTGAAAATACACAGTTGTTGTTTTTTTAAAGTGCTTTTATTAAAAAGCTCAACTTCTTTTTGCACTTACATGATAGTTGAGCCTCTTAAAACTGCACTTTGCACATGTTCAACAATGGCGACAGTTTACTTACTAAGGTTGAACCAGCCTTATGACTGTCCAGAATAGCGGCGTAGTAGGAAACTATTCATAGTTTCTCAAATCTACACTAATGTACAACGTACTTCTAATAATTGGCTACCTTTTCTAGCGACATAAAGGTGCAGGTGCGGGTCCAAAAGCACTTGCACCCCTAAACGTTAAACAAAAGCATTTTCCTGATCATGCGCAATAGATTCATAAAGCAAGGTGTCCCCTTTGTAACGTTTTCTCATTATTGTTCTGATACTGTTTTTGTGTCGGTGGTTGTCAAGCCACGAAAAGCCACAGCTGAACGAGTCAGCGGCACTTTCCTTCCAGACTGCACGCTAGTCGGGAAAAAAACGGGTCCGAAAGGTCACACAAGACGGGAAGGCCACTGATGCTTCACTCGTTCACGAGACGCAAAGAATGATCCACATCCAAAGTAAGAATTGTGAGTCAACATGACGCCATTCTCCTCTTGCTGTGTTATTATCTTCACGTGGTCCTTCCCTCTACAACTTGACTTCATCACATGACTCATGTTTGCCGTCTTCTGGCGTTTCCTTTCAAAAAGAAAAGGCCGGTAAGAAGACGAGTGTCATCACGTCTTGTGTTTGTCCAGTACTCGACTCCAAGCGACCCCGACCCCGACCCCCTCAAGGAATCTCATGTGGCCCTCTCTAATCCTATAATCGTGTTGTCGTTGTTTTTTTTTTCACTCAGGAAGTGGCATCACTCACCTGGTGATCCTCCCTCTCCGATTTCGTTTTAGGGGCTTTCGGTGTTGTTTCGGAGGAAAACTGTGGTGAAGGCATGACTCAGCGTGCGCTGCAGCGTACTCCATTGGAACACTTTGCTTGCCGACTCAGTCGGATTCCGTCGAACGTATGTGTGTTTGTCAAAGGAGCAACAGGGGAAATAAAGTCAACTTTAAATATAGAACAAAGTCAGACAAATTGGAGTCTTGAATGACAAGACATAAATATTACAACGGCAAGACTCGACAGGCAGAGGAGGAATGGAAGCAAACGTTGTTGCAGCTAATAAATAGCAACCCTTTTATTTTCATTTTAAAAAAAATGGGGTTAAAAAAAGCAAATCAATGAATAATAGAGCTATGATGTTCTGGCACGTAGCCTACCTAAAAAGTTGGCGCCTCCATTTTGCTGATCGTAGCAGAAAAACACAGCACAAATGAGCAAGGAATCATGACAAGAACGAGAATGACAGAGTAAACAAAAGACACTGAAGGACATGCACAACTTTGTGCTGTTACTTCTTGTGCTTGCAAGATCGAGATTATCTCGGAAAGCGGCTCCTTTTGTGTTCCTTCCATTTCATTTTTTTCGCTTTGCCAACACAACTGCAGTGGGTGCGCCAAAGGGAGCAGCTCAAATGTAACAAACCAACAATGCATGACATATTATTTACAGTTAAGGGCAAAATTAGTCATATCTAAAGTTTCAGTTCAAAAAGGACTTTTAGATGGGCCTTTTCTTTCTGAAAATGACACAAGAAAGAAATCCTTAAATTGTGTTAGGAGATAAGAATGGGGAAATATACATTATTATATGACATTATTCATATTCCCAGCCACATTTTTGGTATTTTGCGCCATTCTCAAGGATGCTGACAGCCGACGCAATCCAGACAGAGCGGTCGCGTCCAAAGTTAGGGGCCGTTTGTGGCTAACCGCATATTCTCATAATACAACCGACATCTAACGTTTATGAGGAAAAAGGGAAAATGTTTAAAGATGCCACACTATATTTTTTAAAATTAAAAATACAAATGTAACAAAAGTTGGATGTTAAAGATACCACTTTTTATTTATATTTTGTTTGGGGGTCGGGGTAATGAAAATTTGTCACAGATTAATTTTTTTAACTTGTATAAATAAGTCAATTGTGAATAAATTAGAATCTTATATCAGAATATAATGAAAAATGTCTTAAATTGAATATTACAAGGTATGACACAATTTTTGGTTAAAAAAGATATGACACTAATATTCTTACCTCCTATATTAAATGTGTTATTATTGGTTTTGCATATTGAATTGGGTTTATGGTGTTTTATAAACACAAGGCGGAGTGGGCCACCCTGTTCCTTTCATTTTTCGGCATGTGGCCGTCAGTGGAAACAAATGTGGACGTCCCCGATCGAGAGCGTTCTAATCATTAATCATCATCGTTTTGAAGATTTCCAAAAGTGCTGTATTGCACCAAGCTGACATCATTTGGCGTAAATAGAAACGAGGCGCACAAGCCGTGTTGCGTGGCTGCTGAGTAGCAGCAGTCGTCAAAAACAGAACATGTCGCCGCTTGTGGGAAAGCACAACTGTTTCTTCTGAGTGTGTAACACGGATCCAGGAAGTGTGTGTGTGTGGGGGTGTGTGTTGTGGCAGCCTCGGGTTAACATCAGCACTTTCCGGTTCTCACTCTTTCTGCGTAGACTAAACTGAAGCCCCCCGAGACACACAGCAGAAACATGATAACGTGCCAGGTGCGAATACAGAGGAGGCGACTAATCGTGACACAAAAAGAAAAAAGCTTGTTTTGATTGTTTCTTTTTTGCCTCGTAGTGAGGGAGTTTTGCAGCCGGGGGCAACGGGTGTGACATGCTAGGTGAGAGGTGCTTGCTTGTCATGTTGGGGCACGAAGTCCCCGTTTTGTTTATTATGATTCACAGCATACAAAACACAGATTGTTTCTCATTAACTTGAAATAGTTAGTGTTGAAAATAACTCGGGGCGTTACAGTATATTTATCCTTATGTGTCAGAGCCTGTGTGGTAATAACCGATTCATAAGATAATAACGAGATCCTTGCTGACCTCAAATTTCCCATTGGAAATAATGAAAAAAAGAAATCCCCCCTTCAAGGATCCAACTGTTGCTAACATTAAAACTTAGTTACATTCTACAGGCAATGATTTAAGCAGCTCTTTCAAATGTTTGATGAGTCATACAAGTAATAATAAGTGAATAGTAAAACAAAAACAGAATATACCACTCCAACGTAACATACACGTGAAAAAAAGAAGGCACCTACTGCAAAATGCAAAAAGAATAGAACAACTTAACTTACTTCATCATGGGCGATGACGCATGTATAAAAAGTCACGTACCCCTGTTCAAATGTCAGGTGATGTCAAAACATGAGACCAAGATTTAATTGCAAAGCTTTTTCCACCATGAATGTCTCGCAGACTGTACAACTTCATTGAATTTCCAAATAAACAACTGAGATACACAAGTGTACATACCCTCGCGACTGGCACAGAATTCACCGTTCACATTCAAACTCAAAGTGCGTCTGATTAAGCCCAAATAAATAAACCATTTAGTTGCTTTCTAGCATCCATCCATTTTCTGTACCGCTTTATCCTCACAAGGGTCGCGGGCCAGCTGGAGCCTATGGCAGCTCTCTTCGGGCGACCAGTTCAGGGTTTACACCCTGAACTGGTCGCCAGCCAATCGCAGGGCACATGCTTTCTCGCAGAAGCTTGACATTTTTCCTCATGTCTTTTTGTCACCAGGGGCACAGCCAGAATTTTTTTCCACGGGGTGGCGGTGGAATACTGAGGACACCGGCTGGGTGGCAGACTTTCTGTCTGGAGCGGCTGCGGCCACCGCTGGCCACCACGTAGCTCCACCCCTGCCCTCCACCTTGTCTCAGGCCCTAAAGGCATCTGAAGAAAAACTGCCCCTAAGCGTGATGCTGCCACCACCACGCTTGAGTGCAGGTATGGCGTTCTTTTGGGGATTAGTGGCGCTGTGTTCGTGCCAACAAGTTCGACCTTGGTTTCACTGTACCATAATAAAATCTCCCAAACACATGTAGGAAATAGGCGAGGTGGTGGTTTCCAATTGACTTGTGCAGATTATAGGTCACCAAAAAACCTGGCATTTGAACAGAGGTGCGTAGACTTTTTATATCCTCTGTAATAACACTGCAGTCTTGCTACTTTGGATGTGAGTCTTGAAAACTCAAGGAAAAACCAAATGCGTACATATATTCAATCCTGATGAGTTGGAACTTTACACGTATGTTTTTCATCACATCAGGGGCATTCACCTTTCGAAGTTCCATCACCCCCCCCCCCCCCCCCCCCCCAAAAAAAAGTACTTCATTCTCTGTTGCACATGATTAAAATGTGATAAACGGACATTATTTTCCTGTTAGCTTAACACATTTTATTCATGTGCAACCAATGTACATGTTCGAATTAAATACATTTAAAAAAACTTTTTTCCCCCTCCCCAGTGTTGTTAGTAGTGACACTAACACACCATGCGAGGCAGGTCCACCAATATTATAGAATATAGATCATTAAAGCAGGTTATGCGGGGATGCTACGCTTTTGATGAAAAGCCATCTTACTGAAGTTATTTAAAGGTAAACATAAAGCACATACTGGCTTGGCCGCAATACATTTAGTCACGTTCTTTTGAATTTCTACACATTGATGCTGCTAAATCAGTGCTAGGCCGTGTGTTTACATCCGTCGTAATATCCGGTGAAAGCCTCCCGAGCTATACATAGCTGCTTTAACAATAGGGAGCAGTGCGGATGAGCTTGCTGTGACGGCCTGCTGACATGCACAGCACAGCCCGCAGGTAACAGCTGCACTGTGACAGACACACGCGCGCACACGCACACTCTTAGAAACCAGTTGTAAAGTCGTAATTGTGCCTTTGCTCTTTAGTGACATGCCCTCGTGATGAGGCTGTGGGAGCTATTTGGAGCATTGTTCTGATAAGCCCAGTGTGTGTGTGTGTGTGTGCGTGTGGCATTCAGCAGCGTGGGAAAAAGAACAAATGGCTGATGAGTGTCAAACATAGTGTTGCCAGAGGAAAATTACTAAAAAAAAAACAAATTCTGTCATGCATTCTGCACCAGTCGGTTACGTGAGCAGTGAAGTTCCACATTCTGTTTTGCACATCATATTGGTCATGCATTTTTGTAAACGTAAGATCCGGCTGAAAAAATGTAAATGATAGCTGTCGCATACATGCGGTGGAGTAAAATGTGCAGAATTTCCTTCTGACACAGCGCAGTATTGTACTTTAATCTCTCTGCATGTGATCCTACTTAGGTCGACTGTTGCGGACAACATGTGCAGCGCCAGAATGCCATTAGACGCTGGAAAGTATGTCGTGGATGTCAGGCCATATTATTTGCATTAATTGTCACGTGCCTATCTGTAATTAAGCAGGCGTGACACTTCCTCCATGTGCACAGTGAAGACCGTGAAGAGTTCCCGGTGAGAGCTACTGTGATGAGATCTACTACCTCAGTCTTGTTCCAGTGACTTTGTGAAAGAATGGCAGCTATGCAGGTCTGCTGTCTCCCCGCCTGCCATACAATGAAGTGTCTGCAAAGCTTCATAGGAGATCATGTGATCAACGTGGACTATTTTCATATTACTGAAGGTAATCCGCGGCGGAAGCAGGGCCATGGGTGGGATTTTTGCACTTGAAAGGTTTAGCCCTTGTGCGCGACCTACAGCCAAGGCAACAAATAATATGGGTATGGTGTAAAAGACTAGAAATACAGGGTGGACCAAAAGTAGTTCTACACTTTTTGATTTAACTATCGCAGTGATTCCCGAACTCACATTAGTGTGCCCTGATTTGGTGTGCCACAGGCATGTACTGTATTCCCTTAATTGGTAGGAAATAATTTTGATTTATTACAAATAATGCACCTATATAGTGACAGCCAGAACAATTACTGTAATTTCTCCTGTATAATGCGCATTTCCCCCCCAAAGAAATTGTCAAAAATCAATAGTGCGCATTATACATAGGTATAGGGGAAAATGGAAAAAAAAACTTTCCTATTTTATAAATGTATGCCACCATCTAGAGGTTATGAAAAAGCTGTACACTTTCATTCCAAAATGCCACCACCACCTAGACGTTATGAGAAAGGTGTTGTCTCCACTTTCACTCCAATAATATGACAGGGGTGCGCATGACTGCATATATGAACAGTTGTGCTCATAAGTTTACATACCCTGGCAGAATTTGTCAAATATATATATATATATATATATATATATATATATATATAATTTTTTTTTATTTTATATATATTTTTTTTAATATGACTGATGACTGAACAACAACCATCATTATTTTCTTTATGGTTATGTTTTGCTTAATGATAAAGCTTTTCTGAAATGCTTGACCGTTTAATTTGAATCCCATCCATCCATCCATCCATTTTCTGAGCCGCTTCTCCTCACTAGGGTCGCGGGCGTGCTGGAGCCTATCCCAGCTGTCATCGGGCAGGAGGCGGGGTACACCCTGAACTGGTTGCCAGCCAATCGCAGGGCACATAGGAACAAACAACCATTCACAATCACAGTCATGCCTACGGGCAATTTAGAGTCTCCAATTCATGCATGTTTTTGGGATGTGGGAGGAAACCGGAGTACCCGGAGAAAACCCACGCAGGCACGGGGAGAACATGCAAACTCCACACAGGCGGGGCCGGGGATTGAACCCGGGTCCTCAGAACTGTGAGGCTGACGCTCTAACCAGTCGGCCACCGTGCCGCCTAATTTGAATCCCATGAAAATAAAATGAAGTGTGTTTTGCCTGGCCCTTCATGTTTTCTTTAAAGATTTGTACCCATCTTATAAATCCTGCTTGGGTAATCAAACATAGGAGCACAACTGTGTGTTTTCTCATTTACCAAATTAAAGTAGGGCTGTGAACTTTCAAAATAAGAGCAAGTAAATAAAAATAAAGTATTACTAATATAATATCATATAATATATATAATAATATAATATAATAATTTTTGGGGAAAAAACTAACAAAATACAGATAATACTTCATGTTTTGATCATATGGATAGAAGCAAAATCATGCATTGTAAAAATGCATTATACATAGGTTTCCAGAATTTTGAGTCAACTTTGGGGGTGCGTATTATACATGGGTGCGCATTACATCACATAATGGCCGAAGTTACAATTATCCTGTGTATCCGTCCACCTGTTGCCATTCATACAACCGATGAAAGCCTTGTGTTCAAATGAACGGGCCCAGATTTTCATCATGTAAAATATGTTATATTCCTTTTGTTCTGATGCAAGTTGTTGAGTCGATTTAAGATGTTATGACAAAGTATAAACTTAAACCAGCTTCATGTTTTTGAAAGTTGCTGGTAGTTTGTACCAAGTTTAAACCATCTGTATTTACATTCCTACAGATTTTTCTTTCTGGGAAAGGATCCACTTCAGCAACTTTTCGAAGGAAAATACCTGGAATATGATTTCATGGCCAAGTCAATGACCTGACCTTAACCCAATTGAGCATGATTTTCACTTACAGAAGACCAAAGGGAAGGCAGCAACCCTCACAAAGTAGCAACAGCAAGTGAAGAAAAAACTCTGAACTTCAAATCCTTTGTCTGCAAAGGATTTTCATCCGAGTCGTGAAAATTATTGTTACAATTAAAAAAAAAAAAAAAATCCAAATTTAAGAAGGGGGGGGCGGAGGGTGTGTTCCAACTACGGGGGGAATATTTCACTTTGTCCAAATACTATTGAGCCCCATTAAATGGAGGCTGTAAATGGTTGTAATTCTCAAATGCAAATGTATTTTGGTATTCCGTTGCATATTCCATACTTCTGAATTTAACTGTACATTGGGGATTGCCATATTCTTCGCATAGGTAGGACAAATGCATTTATATTGACTGGCCGCATGTTGGCTTTTCACAAACTCAGACTGAGAGGATTATCATCAGCACGTCTGGTCCGCTGAGGTCTCTTTTTTTCATGCCAGATGCGGTACACACTTATCCACATCCAATACTACCTGCGATTGTCGTGTCTGTGTAGACGTTTGATCCGCGTGTCGGCGTCAGCAGCAACGCGATCACAACTGAGAGGCGATGAGCTCTTCGTCGCGCTCGTTGACTTGTGGAGAGCAACGCGAGGTCATCTGCATAAGCGAGCCTCCATCTCTGGAACCCGATTTGGCTCGCATCACTTCCGAGGCCACACAAGCCTTCTTGTTCGCATACTCTGTGTTCACAGACACGCAGTATAGAAGTGCTGCCAAATGCACCTTAGAGCCAAGAGCACAACAGAGGCTGCAACTGCAGCTGGTAGAGATGAAGAGAGTGCCCTTGTGTCCACTTGTGTTGGACGACGACGACGAGAAGATGGCTTTTATTATCTATTCTGTAATACACAAATAAAGTTAGGCGGTAATGTTCTTGACATACAGTCATTTTATAAATATGGAAATTCAGACAAATTGTTCTGGAAGTGAATTTCTATAGGTTGGCAGCTCTGCAGTCACAGCAATAAATACGATTTTACAAAAGATTGGCATAGTTTTATCATTAATAATTGGCAGGTTTTAATTTTTGTATTTGAATTAATGTAAATGCTTTGTGTTGCATTTTTTTTGTATTAAAAGCTCTTACAAATAAAGTCTGATTGATTCATCGATCATATCTTTCGGCCTTAGGTTCCTCAGTTTTGGTCAATAACTTCATTTCGCCGCATCACTAATTAATATCATATTGTTAGTATTGTGCTTAACAAGCTGTCCATTATTGCACTAGCAATACAAGTACTTGCTTTCATTGGAGCAGATAAAGTTGTGCAACACAGGATACGACAGCATGATACTGGGCCACGTATCATCTGGAGCAGTTCCGAATGCAGATTTTATATCAAATCCATCTTCTAGCGCTTATCCGAGGTCGGGTCGCGGGGGCAGTAGCTTTAGCGGGGACGCCCAGACTTCCCTCTCCCCAGCCACTTCCTCCAGCTCTGCCGGGGGGATCCCGAGGCGTTCCCGGGCCAGCCGAAGGACGTAGTCTCTCCGGCGTGTCCCGGGTCGTCCCCGGGGTCTCCTCCCGGCGGGACGTGCCCGGAACACCTCACCGGGGAGCCGTCCGGGAGGCATCCGAATCAGATGCCCCGGCCACCTCATCTGGCTCCTCTCGATGTGGAGGAGCGGCGGCTCTACTCTGAGATCCTCCCGGATGACCGAGCTTCTCACCCTATCTCTAAGGGAGAGCCCGGACACCCTGCGGAGGAAACTCATTTCGGCCGCTCGTATCCGGGATCTTGTTCTTTGGGTCACGACCCGCAGCTCGTGACCATAGGTGAGGGTAGGAACGTAGATCGACCGGCAAATCGAGAGCTTCGCCTTTCGGCTCAGCTCCTTCTTTACCACAACGGATGGATACAAAGTTCGCATCACTGCAGACGCCGCACCGATCCGCCTGTCGATCTCCCGTTCCATTCTTCCCTCACTCGTGAACAAGACCCCGAGATACTTGAACTACGCCTGTTGCAGAGGCGTGTTAACCAGGACAGACATATATATATATATATATCAAATAATATGACAAAATCATAAAAGACACCCATCATACTCACCACTGATTTGTAGTTATGTGCGGATTGCTGCAGACGTGTTATGAAAGTCAGTTGGCTTTTTTCCTGGAAGCAAGCAATCAGAGGACGGAAACATGCCGATGCCATCGAGAGCTAACCTCGTTGCCCTGTGAGGACGAATTTGCACAGATGTCAACAAGAGTACAGGTGTTCGGTACTTCAGTAAGTAATAAAAGTAGAAGTACTGAAGCGGCTCCCTTACTGCCATTAAAAAAGAATACATTTCATCATCCAATTCACGTCCTTTCCTAGACTGATGGATACACTCTCTGAAAGAGAGTTTTTTAAAAATGTTTATTATTATTTTTACAGTAGAGCACCCATGTCGTATGTCGTCTGTTACTGAAAACCATAAACATCATTATGTTTAATTTCCATCTGATCAAGAGGAAAACGGAACAGAAGAGTCTTCGGATAGAATGAGATTCTTTGTTTGAATGAGGAATTATTAAACCCCCGCACACAGCATCAATAGCACATTGTTCTGCTCCTTAACGCCAAATCACAAGGAGAAATTTCAATTTGCTGTGGATGATAAAAACAGACCCTAAACTATACAAAATGAAATGATAAAATACAGGATTAAAAGGTGTTTTGACGGAGGTTCTGGAGTTTGGACTTGGCTGTCATCTCGATCTGAGCCAGGCCTGCTTTCTCACAGTCACCTCGACTCGCCTCAAGTGTGAACGCACACAGCTGAGAAGTGATTCTGCACAAGGTGATAGGATAAGAAAGTCAAACATTTGGGTTGCTATATAGGACACAAGCCCGGCCCGGCCCGGCCCGGCCCGCCTCCTTCTACACCTCCAGAAAGCTCAGACCACTCGGCCGTATCTCCCGTGATGCATTACAAAGGTCTCTTAGAAGAGTGGACACACTCTTCTCTATCTCCGGGACAAGATTCCTGACATTCTGCTTCTCTTGCGTGATGCTTGGCAGCGTGGCAAATTCTTCAAGGGTGAAGCCTGCTTTGCTGTGAGTGAGGAAGACCATGGTCCACTCTTCCTTATGTCATCATGTTCTGCTTGTTGACGTTTGAGTGACATGTACAAATGGTCAGTCGCCCCCTGATGACAAGAACTCACGCTTTGGATGAATAGACTTATTAAGTCATGGTTTTGGGGTACTTTATTAATCAGGGGTTACCCCTGAATCTTATTCATCGTATTACAAAGACGAATGTATCCCCAGTGCAAAGCGAGGGCCATACAGGCATGCTCCGCTAAGTTTGATCTGAAGGAATCAGGGGAAAAAAGGTACTCGGCAGCAGGGACGTGCACAGACGTTTTGGGGGGCAGCGGCTCAATTGAGAAAAAAAGGGCACTTCTTTTATCTATCAAAAATAGGGTATCGCTGATATACCTATTTCGATACCCTTGCACTCATAATTGTTGACGAGTTTATCACGTGAGTAAGCAAGAACAAAAGAAGCTGAGACACCATGTGTGTGACTTGTATGCTACTTGTCTAGCGTCAATATTTAGAATAAGTGACTGCACCAAGGAGTTGTACTGTACATGGTGAAGTAAGACTTTTCAAATATAGCATTGAAATGTTGATTTTTATTGCACAAGATATAAATCATTTATTGGCCTTGTTTAAATAAATGGTACTTTCAATTGAACCCAATCTTCACACAAAAATGAAAAAAAAGACTCTCTCATCAATCAGCAAACAAACCTTTCTCGCTCGAAACGGCAATTAGGCCAATGTATAGCTGTAAACGTTAGGTTCGGTGCAATCTACATCCCTCTCCTGCTCATTTTGTACATTTCCCTGAAAATCACTCCCAACGTCTCTCGTCCCTCCCTTGTTGCTTTCTGCTCGTGTAATAAATAATGCTGGCATTTTATTCTCGCCATGCATTGAGGGATTTGCTACTCTTCGCTGTTTGCTGACATTCCTCCTCCCTCCTTTTCTGGACAGGTTCTTCTTTTGGCATTGGGCTGCAGACAGGATTGAAATTGTTATTACTTTTGTGCTTCGTAATCTATGCAACAGAAAACATAATGAAACATGATCAAAATTATGATTTTATTGCTCTCATTATTACTTAGAATTTGAATAATTATATTATTGTTAAGATATAATTAGAATTCTCTCCTTTTGACATGAACTTCTATTCAGTGTACCTTTCACATTTGAAGGAGAGCTGTCTCTATTGACAAATTACTATCCAACACACTTTTAAGATGGAGTCTACAGGTTTTCTTTTTGAAATTCACATTGGACAGGAAAGCTGTGCCGAAGCAGGAATGTACATGTATATAAGAGACAGAAACATTCATTTATTAAAGGAAGAAAAAGAAACAAAAACCACTTTTCAGGGGCTCAAGCTCCCTTTGATGCTTGCTTGGCAGAGAAAAATGCCCAATGGCTGAATTTTCAAATGGCCTCACTTTTAATGCAATGTCCGTGTTATGCAAAATAAGAATTAGGAAGCCTCTGCAGTCGAAAGAGTGAAATGTTAACTACACTGCAACAATATTCAGCTCTCTGGTGAAATTTCAGGATGGCCTGCACTATAACCTTCACGTCAATTTGATCTCTCTCAATGTTTCGGTACATTTTGCACAACTTTGTTCTCGAACAAGATGAACGGCAAATCGGTGTTTGATACGCGGACCGACAAATATTTCTCAAGACACTTGTATGCTTTTAGGTTCATCCTAAAATTTCACCCGAAAGCTTTTTGCGAGTACCGTGAACTACTAGTCCTCCAGTCTCCTAAGTAGAAAATGTTTCCTGCAGTCTAATGTAAAATGGAAACCTCCAGCACCTAGCTGAGTTCACTTTAGTTTGAAGACAACAGCTAAATCAGTGAGCTCCGGACACCCAACAGAAACAACACACTTTTCAACTGTGCACAACTTTAATAGAATATCTTAACTCTGTACAAATTGAAGAGAGTAAGCCAAGCTACGTTAAGGCCATTTGTAAGCACAGGACGCCGTGTGACACATTTGAGGATGACAAGCACTTGCTCGGATGCAAGCGAGAGAAGCGGCCGATTGGTTTACTGCTTCTGATGACCTGCCAACGCTGGAATCCACACCAAACAAATTCAATCTAAATGGTAGTACAAAATACATTGGCAACATGTTTTCAACAAAATTTTCAATAACAAACCCATATACAATAACAAAATATATTTGCGCAACTTTAAATGTTGATTACAATGTGTAAGTGGGCAAACAATTCAGAGAGAGAACATTCAATTTGGAGCAGAAAACACCGAAATGCGGTCACATAACGGGAAGGTCAAGAAGTGAAGAAGTTCGTTCATTCAAGTGCTCACGTTATGTTTAAATGCTTGTTTAAATCAACTACCCCACAACGGTTTGAGGTTTCAAATCAGGACATGGCAGTTTGTCGTTTCTTTCACGAGGTGAGCCTCCACACTGTGGGTTGCTGAAATGCATACCGCTGCAACACACCACAATAAATAATTCAACGACAAGCACGAGTACGAAAACAAAACTAAATTAGTTATGCATTGTAACAAAAGGGGGGGGGCGGGGGGAAGCCCCCAAAGCCCAGGCAAAAGTCAACTTAGTTCATCAGACAACTTCTGAAATTATGTTGATTTAACCCCCCCCCCCCCTCAAAAAAAATAAAAAAATAAAAATAAACCCTGAGTAACAGATCCATGACAACTCAAGTTTGTTCTATTTTTCTTATGACGTGCTGAGATTTCTGGCAGTAATCCACTAAACTCCATCTTACTAAAAGATGGCAAGGGCGAGGACACTTCCCCGTTTGGAGGGTGACAAGAGGCCAAACAAAGGAGGACAACGTGTGTTAAGGGGGGGGGGGGGGGGGGGGGGGGTAGTCATGCACATAGCAAAAAGTTTGGTTTGTATCCTATTGCGTTCAGATGACCGTTCAGAGAAGAGAGGCAGAAGGACGATGGGGGCTGCAAGAGGACCACTTGCTGATCTGTGTCCAGTGGTCACCGTGGTTACTGCTGCTTGCATTCAGCAGGCTGGGCGGGTACCACTTTCTGTGTGACACAAACATTACACTGTCAAGAAGAGGGGGGGGAGGCAGGCGTTCAGCTAAAGGGACAGAGAATGGGTCTAGCTTAAACCTGGTTTGCTGGGGGTTAGTGCAAACAGAGCCAAAAAAAAAAAAAAAAAAAAAAAAAAAGAGTGCAGGGTTCCTACACATTTGAGATTTCAAAATTCCACACTTTTCCCCAGACACTAATTTGAAGAATTTTCAGGACACAATTCAAATGCTGACACGCAGCGGAGGATGCTTGCCTCCGTTAAATCCATTAATTCCTTAGAAAATCGTACACCTCAATTAACCCACTTATACTGTAACAACCAATTAATTCAAAACAACAGAAGGGTTTAGTACAGATTTGGCAGTTTGTGCCAGGAGGCGTTTTCATCGCCTATTTGATTTGATCCTTTACCCTCCTATTTAAAGCAGCGTGAACGCTTTGTGCCACTCGTGTCCCGTAACTTTTCCCTCAATTCCTCAGCAACATCTCAGTCAAAGGTGTTGTAAGCACCAAATCATGAAAATGATTGAATCAGAAATGACGCTCTTAACTTCACTCATTTCTATCTTCAGAGGACTTGAAGTTTACTTATCAGAAAATCCGACGGTCAGCTTGCTATGTTTGCCTGCGTAATTGAACGGCTAAGGGTGCCGTTACTACTTGCGACGTTTGAAGGGTACACATCATCGGCTAATAATCTACGCTGATGGAATCTTGAGCCAATCGGGAGTATTCCCCAAGACCGTGGCATAATACTGTGTGCTCTTGTTTTGTTTTACAAACGACAATAGTCTTGTACACAATATTTGTCCATACAAGTTTCCGTTTCCCATACTTTTCTCCACCTGGAAATGTATGAAATGAAATTCCATACTTTTCCAGAATTGCGCAGGAACCCCGAGAGGGGGACACCCAAGATGTGAGTTGAGAATCCCCAAAACACCTCCCATTGATTACAGAGAAACGTAAGCAAAAGAAGCAAGCGAAAAGGGACAGAATCTTAAAGGCAGTTTAAAATGGACCGAGAACATAGTGTGTGTGTGTGTGTGCGGGGGGTGGGGGGCATTGTTAGTTTTCCCTTACCTAGAAATGCATGATTGATTAGGCCTGCGGTGGGAGGAGAGACAATGTCATGCACACGTTTTGACACTTTCAGAAATCAAGCAGGCTGTCGCGACACACGAGGACAACGTTCGACATTCGAACAGAAATGACGGCCCCCTTAATCGAATACTTGGTTGCACAACCTTTTGAGTTGTATGACTTTGAATGCGACTACTGCACCCCGGGGGGTATTTTGGCCCACTCTTGGTGAGCAAACTGCTCCAGTTGTCTCAGGTTTGACGGGTGCTTTCCCAAGACCACGTTTCAGCTCTTTCCGCAAATGTTCAATAGGATTTCGATCAGGACTCATCTTTTCCCATCTTTTACTCTTAGCCATTGTTTTTTTTGGGGTCATTATCCTCTTGCAAGACCCATGACCTGTGACTCAGGCCGAGCGTTCTGACACAGTGCAGCAGATTTCTGCTGACAAACACCCTGGCAGTCTTGATTTTATTGGACCCTGCTCAGCCTCAAAACACCCCCGGAACATAACAGAGCCTCCATGTTTCACAGTTGGACGGTGTGCAAAATGTGTGCAAGTGATGTACGTGCCGCGCCAGGTACCTTCGAGGGAATGAGCTTTTCAATGTACCCCCCGTCTTCTCTTTATTCTGGCGCACGTCCTCTGTAACAATCTGCTTCTAAACTGTCAACACTCTTTTCATGGTTTAATCAAAGATAAGGTACAATATACTGTGTGCAGTCTCAAAAGCCTAAATACACACACACACACACACACACACACACACACACACGCCGTTCAGGGCAACCATAGATCAAATCAGGTCATTTTTTTTGCAACGGTCCATTCTAAATTGGGGTCGGCTGCATCGCATGGTGTGCGGAAGTAAGAAGATGGATGCGTAGAACAACAGGGCAGCGATTCCCAACCAGTGTGTGCGAGAGATCAGGTGCCACACAGAATATTGACCAATTTCACTTAACTGGTTTCAAAAGTACACCCCCAATTCCAATGAAGTTGGGACCTTGTGTTAAATAAAAACAGAATACGATTTGCAAATCATGTTCAACCCATATTTAATGTTCAAATTGATAAACTTGATTTGTTTTTAGCAAATAATCATTAACTTAGAATTTTATGGTTACAACACATTCCAAAAAAGCTGGGACAGGGTCATGTTTACCGCTGTGTTACATCACCTTTTCTTTGAACAACATTCAATAATTTGGTTTTTGGAACGGAGGACACCAACTGTTGAAGCTTTGTAGATGGAATTCTTTCCCATTCTTGCTTAATGTACAGCTTCAGCTGTTCAACAGTCCGGGGTCTCCGTTGTCGTATTTTACGCGTCATAATGCGCCACACATTTTCAATGGGAGACCGGTCTGGACTGCAGGCAGGCCAGTCTCGTACCCGCACTCTTTTACGACGAAGCCACGCTGTTGTAACACGTGCAGAATGTGGTTTGGCATTGTCTTGCTGAAATAAGCACGGGCGTCCATGACAAAGACGTTGCTTGGATGGCAGCATATGTTTCTCCAAAACCTGTATGTACCTTTCAGCATTAATGGTGCCTTCACAGATGTTTAAGTACCCATGCCATTCGCACCAACACAGCCGCATACCATCACAGATGCTGGCTTTTGAACTTTAATAGAGCATAGTAGTGTTTCAAGTTGCCCTTACGGATGTAGCGCCAAACTGTATTTACTGACATTAGTTTTCTGAAGTGTTCCTGAGCCCATGCGGTGATATCCTTTACACATTGTCAGTTTTTGATGCAGTGCCGCCCGAGGGATCGAAGGTCACGGGCATTCAATGTTGGTTTTCGGCCTCGTCGCTGACATGCAGTGATTTCTCCAGATTCTCTGAACCTTTTGATGATATTATTCCTAAATTCCTTGCAATTGTACATTGACGAACATTGTTTTAAACTATTTGACTATTTTCTCTGAACCTTCTGGTGATATTATGGACCGTAGATGATGAACATTAAATATCTTGTCTTTGTAGAGTATTCAATTAAATATAGGTTGAACATGATTTGCGAATCATTGTACTCTGTTTTTATTTATGTTTAACGACGTCCCAACTTCATTGGAATTGGAACACATAGGCCCTGACTTAAGACAAAGTACATAATTGTATATAAACACTGTCATTTGCTTGGTGGTGTGTGACTTTTTGAATGTAAAGGGGTTAGGAAACACTGACCTAGAGTGTAATCTGACTGGATGCTTGGTTTTTCTGAAAAGGGACCAGGACGACTGCTCCGTGTAAAGGAAAGAATGAATGGGCCCGTGTATCGTGAGATTTTGAGCGAAAACCTCCTTTCATCGGCAAGGGCATTGAAGATCAAACGTGGCTGGGTCTTTTAGCATGACAAGGATCCCAAACGCACCGCCGGGCAAGGAAGGAGTGGCTTCGTAAGAAGCATTTCAAGGTCCTGGAGTGGCCGAGTCAGTCTCCAGATCTCCAGATCTCCAGACCTCGGTCTTGCTCACCAAGTCTTAATAGGCTATAGTAGTTTGTGCGTTTCCCCACATATATTGCCGTGCACGTCGGTTGTCCACATTCCTGTACAGTAGCTCCAAAACTCTGCTGCAGCAATAATGCTATTCACAAAACTGTCAATTGAGAAATTCTATTCACAAATTCAACAGAAGTTATAACATTAGAAACTGCTGCTAACAAATATTACTGCCTACTAATAGTGATTTGCTTGAGTCCAAAACTTCAAGTCAAGTCAGGAAGGCAGGAACACTCTTTAGGCAACGCAGGATTAGAAACAGCCAAGTAACAATCAGGATTTACTGTGCAGCCTCTGTCATACGTTTTTATTTTGTAGACATTACGTGAAGAGATGAAAGTATGCAAGAGGATTTATTTTTGCAGCGATATCGAGTGGACCTATTTTGTTATTTCATTTCTGGGACGAATGGAATGTGATCGCAGAGCTATATGTTTTAACGTGGGTTAGAATCGTTATTCCCTCTCTGTGTGATGTTCACTCACCCACGACTTTCCACTCAGTAGAACACCACTAAAGAGTGATACTGCTACAATATGCTTCAATGATTCCAGCGGTGAAACGCGAAGATACGACTCATGGGGCTTCCGGGTAGGGGCCGCCACGAGCCAAGGCGCTGGCTTCGTGAAGAGGAGGTCGACGGCATCCCGGCCTGTGGGTCTGCCTTTACTGGGACAGAGACCGGCGTGAAGAACAAGGCGCCCCTATCTGGGCCGCTCTGACAGGCGTAGAACGCCGTAGAAAGTTTTAGCGCTAACAAGCTCCCACGCAAACGCTGCGGAGACGTGCGTGGGCCAGTCATCCAACCATTGCATTTCTTTAGACGTACACACATGGTCACATGGGTTATGCGTCCAACCGGGTGGGTTTACACTCAAATGAAGTGAAGAGCTCTCGGAGCCTCACTACTTGGCTTCGTACAAAACATTTTAAGCACAATGGCTCATTATTTTATGCCGAGATAGGGCGACGATGAGATTAAGGCACTTTTAATTTCATGATATCGTGAATAGTGAGATTGCTACATAAAACAATGTTTTTCCATATGCTTTCCCGATGCTAGTATGTTTCACTAGCTTGCATGTGACTCGACACAGGCAATCGGAAATCTGTCAACTTTGAGCCCTGTTGCTGCTTGCTAGTTTTGTTTCCAAGTTATTGCTCATCAATTATTTCGTGCGTGATCTCTGTTTAGACTACGATTACTGCATTGGGCACCGTTTGCTCCAATCCAATGTAACCGAATAGTGACGTTTGATACTAGTTGACCAATCAAACGGCACAAGACCGCTTTGCTGGCCGCATTAGCTTAGGCTAATGCTAGCACTAATGTTTGTATGTCAACATGCTGGTGTTCTGTCAATTTCTGCTCTAGCAGAGGTCACTCACTCCCGAGGTCCAGAGTCCGGACCCAGAAGCAGTCCCACATGGACCCACAGCATAGCCCAGAAAAGCAAGTTGATGATTCAAGACATGTGGGGTGCTTTCATTTTATGCGATAAGCATTACAATTTATAGGCTTTACGGTAGCGATGAACCGTGCCGACCAATCACAAACGAGTTCAGCCAGCCTTCCGTTCATCAAATCTCCATCTCAGGCAGTAATCACTAACTGCGCACAGACCACACAGACGATGAAACGTAGCAGGGGAGCGAGAAAGACTCAGCGTGGAAGTTGAGTAGAAAGACCAGAAAATAACATCTGGAACAAATGCCGCTTAAAATGAAACGGCAAGTCATTTTTGTTGTCATTTTGACGTGGGAATTTATTAAAAGTGCATTATGTGGAACCCCAAATATGAAGAAAAACTAATGTTTTGAACAAACATAACCTCTAAAAGTTAAATACCAAGATTTGTTAAATTAAAATATGTAAAATTGTTTGAGATTTCAATGTGCCAAGATCCCACACAGAAAAGGGGAAACTCAAACTTTGATTTTTCTGAAGTTAAGCACTTTATTTGAACAGATCTTTGTTTCATTTAGCTCTTATTCTGAAATGCAGCCCTATTTTGACTTGGTAAATGAGAACATTGCAGTTATAATCATATTTGGTTACCCACCCAGGTAGAATTTGGAAAATGTGTACAATTCTTTCAAGAAAACCAAGGATCAGGCAAAACACAATTTTATTTTTAACGGGATTCAAATTAAACTAAAGCATTTCAGAAATGCACACTCAAAACAAAAAGATGGTCCTTGTTCAGTCATTCATTCAGAAAAAAACGTGTGCATACGTTCATGAGAATCAAGTTGATTCCATTTATACTTTATCTTTTATGTTCTAAGTTACAGCTGTACTTTACCGACTTTCATCTGACTGTTTTACTTTTGTTGACTGCCTGCAGTTAGCTGGGATAGGCTCCCTCGTGAGGATAAGCAGTGCAGAAAATGGATGGATGTTTTAGAATATGATCTAGAAAGCTTAGGTTAGTGATAGACCAATACAAATCCGGGTTACATCGCCGCTTTTGGCACAGAACTTTGTCGTAAACCCAGGACTCCTTGTACTGACAAAAGAAAATAAGAAGTGATCATATAATGTATGGATTCATACAGACCTTCGGGTCAAAGTCTCCCTCGTCGTCGTCATCGTCGTCATCGTCGTCGTCATCGTCATCACCCTCATCATCTTGCTCCTGATATACATAAACAAAAAGTTACGATGAAGTCAAGCCAGGATATCTGCAGGTTTAGGGAAGTCCAATAAAATATGTTTGAATAACTTTAAGACCTTTAATCTAGACAAACAGGTCTCAGTATTGTTATCACATTATTTTTCCAATAATTAATACAAACTAGGGCTGGGTGATTACAGAAACAACTTTTTTTTGGATTGATATTGAAATCAAGATGAATTAGCCCCAAGCAACTAGCTAATCGTGGCGAGCTTCCTCAGGCGCATAACAGGTTCTCTCCTTTAGCTAGTCCCATTCCTCCTCAGTCTACCGGTTACTGTATGTTAGTCATAGGTGACTCCAGCCACTAAACTGCATTCCTGGGGCCAGGGCACAAGACATTGACGCTAGCCTAAGGTAGCTCATTTGCAAAACGATTTAAATTGTGACAATTTTGATCATCCATGTAATCGTGACGAGTCGACTAATCTTGGCAGCCCTAGACAACTATAATGAAAATGTTAACTAAACTGAAAGTGTCAAATTGTCCAAACTTTTTTTTTTTTATAAAGCTGAATATGGATACAGCTCTTTCATTGCCGGATTGTGCAGTGAATGTGGCCAATGAGTTAACAAGAAAATTGACAAACCTCATCGCCTTCTTCGAGTTCCTCATCAAACTGTATTAAAAAAAACTGAAATCAGTCATCAGCTCATGTTAATTCCAGCAAGAATCACATCTTTAGACTCACGCTCTCATCATCTTCCATTGCCTCTCCAGTGAAATACAGCACTGCTCGGGGAATTATTCTCTCACGGAACAAATGACCAATCTCAAAGTCAAAAGCTAGGTCAGAGTCCTCGTCCTCGAGGCACACACACAAAAAGAAGTTAAAATAGTACAGTTAACAGTACGATGGATGCCAGACAATTATGATCTCAACTCACCATTTCATCATCTGGTGAACCTGTGGAGGAATAAAAAAAAAAATATATATATATATATATATATACACACACACACACACACAGGAATTTGCATGTTTTCCCCATCCCTGTGTGGCTTTTTTCCTCCCACATTCCAAAAATATCTGTGGTAGGTTAACGACTAAATTGTCCATAGGTGTGAATGTGAATGTTTGTTCATATATGCCCTGCGATTGGCTGGCGACCAGTTCAGGGTGTACCATGCCTCTCATCAAAGTCAGCTGGGATAGGCTCCAGCACACCTGCATTTTCTACTGCATTTTTCTTTTTACAATTCAACCGTAAAATAAAGGTTTGTTCTTCATATCAATTCATCATAACATTTAGGCATGGCCTACAGGAAAGTTTATTTTTTGGCTGTATCCAATGTTTTGACTATACACAGAATGTACACACACTGACTTGTGTTGCTGCTTAAATACATTGTAAGAATTAAATGGGGGGGGGGGGAAGTTGCACTAGTTTGTCTGGGACCTACAACACAGCCCACTTTAAATAAGGTAATAATGTGGCGACCTCTGGTGTTGAGTTTAACTTCGAGCACTGAGTTGCTTGTGAGCAAATGTGGACATGTAAAATGTTAGCTCCTCCCATTAGAGTTTGTCTGCTCAAAGCATGCAGACAGCTTGCTCAAGCTACCAAACTCGGCCATTAAGAATTGATAAATACTGTATTGCTTTGCTTTAAGTAATATAGAAACAAGTGGTGAATGTGGCTACGCACCTGCTCTGCACTCACCTTTGACGGGGTTGAAGAAGTTGAAAAAGGACAGGTTGGTAACCTGTTTGGTGACTGTACGGACAGTGCCACGACCTTTGTGCTTCTGCTTCTTCTTGATCGTTTTCACAGTCACATCCTTTCCCTTGTGCCAATCTATCACGCAGCTGCAGGCGGCAAGAACAAGGTCATTTATTCATAGCATTATATTAGTTATCGTAGACAGCAACATTACCACATTGTACCCCACAGGTCATCCTCCAATTGTTTCGTGTGCCTGTAGAATATGCTCTATGCACCATTAAAGTAAAAAAAAATATATATATATATATGCATATTTGTCTGCCAACATCTGTATGACTACCACAACAGGGTAATTCAAGACATACCTCAAATACAGTAACATTTCAGTTTTCATTGACTGTTGAACATTCATTAATTCAACAATGTTAACTACCGCGAGTGTATTTTACAATGGTCAGGTCTGCACACTCCTTGAGCCGTAACCTTATCTTGGTGGGGGTGTTTGCGTGACCCAATGATCCTAGGAGTTAATTTGTCGGGGGCTTTATGCCCCTGGTAGTGTCACCCAGGGCAAACAGAATCTACGGTGAGGGACCAGACAAAGCACAACTAAAAGACCCCCATGTAGATCCACTTTTTTGACAAGATCAAAATTACAGTCCTTTTATAAGCTTCTAAAAAAATATTTCCTGGGGGGGCCCCCCCATGTCCTGACTCTTGTTATTGCCAATGCACCAAATAGCAGCTTAGAGTAGCAACCCTCTTGGGAGGTCCTTGGAAGTGTTGCTGGAGAGCACTGCTGCTGGGGACTTCCTTGTTCTGCTGAGGGACTTCAATACCCACATGGGTATTGCTAGCGAGACCTTGGAAGGGCATGAACGCTCGGGAGGACCGCCGCCCCACCCAAATACCCACCCAAGCAACAGCATCACCACCCACAATTTCAAGGACTTTGCACAACCGGAGCAAACATTTTCTTAAAGCATCTTTTCGCCACTGACTGTTTTCTGCTACTGTTGCTTTCGTCACGTGTCTGTTTTGTTGAACAACTGTGAGGTTTGTCACCTTTTGATGACATATAGGCCAGAAAAGTGCAAACAGTGTGTTCATACTGCACTCGTATCAGTTACATATCCGATTTATAGCCACATATCAAAGATGCCTGGGTCGGACATGAAAAAAATAAAAATTAAATCCAAGGCACTGTTCCCATTGACATGAAAAAATAAACATATGTCACACGGGGAAAGGCAAAAAAAAAAAAAACATTTATAATAATAATTCTGAAGCCCAAAGGACAATGTAAGGAGCCTCCCAAGCGCACTCAAGTCTCACCCGCCACAGTCGATGATCTCTGGGCCCTCGAATGAGAAAGGCTCTGAAGCATCAGGCTCACACTTCATTTTGTAGACTTTAGTGAGGACTGCATTGGCAAAGTAGCTGTTGGGCTCAAAGTGGAACTCTAGTGTAAAACTCTGAAAGACCAAAAGAAAATTAGAACATTTGCTATAACATTTAATAACGGTGTTTTCACTGAACACATCAATACTGACCATGGGCTGTCCTGGTTCAGAAAACTTGACTTGAATATCTTTCAGGTGCTTGAGGATGGGCTCGTCGTGTTCCTAGCAGAAGACAAACAGTTTAGACAAAAGTTAAAAAATGTGGTGCGAGGATTCTGGCAGCTAAGTAAATAGTTAAATATACTTGTATCATGTCAGTGAGCATGTCTGCGTTCCTGAATATGGTGAGCCAGAAGTCCGGGATGCCATTTGGGTCTTCCACTGGTGCAGCATCTTCCTTCTTGGCAGGGTCGAGAGCTAATTTTTTCTTTACCTGCTCCTGTAGCAAGAGGACAGAAATATTAAGTCAAAAATCTGAGCAAATCTATTTCAGAAATCTGTGTCAAACTGGTAGCCCTCGCATTACTCAGTACCAAAGAAGTAGCTCTCAGTTTGAAAAAGGTTGGTGACCCTGCTGTATAAGAGAGAGGCTATGTTTCAAGGACTTTTTATTTTACTTAACTTTAATAAAGAACCAAGAGACTGTTACCCTGCATACGACCCTATGAATTTTTCACAATTACTAAAATCCCTGACTTAAGTACTGTAATTTCTCATGTATAATGTGTGCGAGTAATTTTACTCCGAAAATAGGGAAAACCCTCCTTCCTATGTATAATGTCCATTCATGACTTTTATCCATTGATACATTTAGATCCAATACATGTTAGTGCTGATCCCCTCCTTATTTGTTTTTCTCATATATATATATATATATATATATATATATATATATATGACTTGAAACAGCATTTTAACAACGACACAAGGGGGCTAGGCATGCTGGGACATCCTCTGACAGCAAGCTGCCATGATAACGGCAACAATGACATCAAAAAAAACATGGCAGCTCGCTATCAGAAGATTACCCAGCATGCCTAGCGCCGTTATATAGTTGTTAAAATGCTTTTTTTTTATGTCGGTTAGTCCCCTAACACCATGAATAGATGTAATATTGTAAATGTTAATTCAGCATATGCAGGTTATGGGCCGATGACCTCTCTAGCTTTCAATACGTTGTGCAAGTCGGCTGTCGTGCCAATGGTCACGTGGGAGGTGGAAAATACCTCCGCAATACTACAGTGTTGAAACTAAACAAGAGTGCATCATAGCCTCAATACTTACAATATAGGACTAGATGATTTATAACATTTGAAATGTGAACCTAAATATGTAAACTGATAAATCACAAGATTTAAAACTAATTGACGCATTGTGCAAAACATCTCATATACCACATTTCACTTCAAAGGAATTTAACTTTTACTATACCCATGTTTAATACACACTATTGACTTTTGAAGATTTTTGGGGAAATCACTGTGCATTATACACGAGAAATTACGATAATTGTTTTATTGATCAGAATATTGCTGCTTGGAGGAGATGCCAGAACAGATGTTTATGTAAATGTACAGTAGCTCAACTTCTTATTAGGGATGTCCAGTTCCAACTTTTTCACTTCCGATATTGCAGCCTTGAATTTTGTCCAATATCGGTCCGATCCGATGTCAGCAATAACCATACGTGCTTTACTTATTTTGTAGTATTGAATGTCGGAAAAGGCACATATTACTCCTTATTAACCAATGGAAACTATTTATATTGCAACATAACCACTGCTTAACTTAAACATTAGCATATTCTACATTTGAATAGATTAAATTAAAAAATTGATTGGAAAACCATGAACAATCTCAAATACAAATTATACTTTTAAAATGAAAAATAATTCAAGTTCAATTCAGTTTATTTTTTTTTTTAAACTGGTCAGTATATGGTGGGAACCATCATTTGCTTTCTCCAAAGGTGAGGCAATACACTTGAACATCTTGATGCAACTGGGGTTTAGTTTGATTTCCAATCGTTGTTCCTGATGTGCACGTCTTGGGTCTCTGAGGGGCAGTGTGATACATACAGGCAATGAGATGCACACTTGCAGTAACAAAGTCACGATCGAAGGTTATAACGACTCTTTTTTTTTTTTAAACAGAATTTAAATATATGCCGGAGAGTATTTTTATATTGCCTGTTTGTATGTCTTTATACAGCATTTGTGCACCAATATTCATTCTTTTTAGATAAGAGTTTGATGCTAAATTTCATTAGCTCGTCAATAGTGTTTTTCATTCATCGTGTGTTAGCGTCGAACTAGTGATTTTTGTGGACAAAAACGAAGAAACGAGGTCTGTAATGTATTTGAACATTCAATAGGTGAAATTCTTTTTAGTTTTACAGTTAACTTCAACTGGAGTTTCAAGAAACGACATTTACTCTTTCTGCTTGCTACTATGCTAGCACCTTAGCAACCTGTTGTGATCACATGGGCTCTGCTGTATAGAAGTGCTGGAGCGGAAAATCGGATCGGCATACTGCTACTTATAGCAGACGTTCTTCAGAAACACAAGTTCGAACTAAATCAACAGCGCTTGCCCATCCCAAACATGCACTAGATGCTAGCATTTGTTTTCCTCACATTTTGACTGAAGTGTGTCAGAGATCTTAATTTATTAAAACACCTGGAAACTTGTGGTGAAAAATGGATAGTGTCTCCTTTAGTAGTAGTAAGAGTTATACTAGCAGGAGCAAGAGTTATACTGACAGAAAGAAAGCGCTACTTACAGTTAGCTCCTCGTCCTCATCTTTGTCACTGGTCCACTCACATTCAGCATCTGTGGGTTCCACTGTACCCGTGATAAAATCTCTTCGCTGTGAAACACAACACACACGACAATGACCATTATTGACTCAGACATGCAAACACCAAAGGCATGAAAAGGTGACCATAAATTAAATAAATACATAAATAAAAAGTCAAAGGGTCTGGGGGGGGGGAATCCCCCACAGAGGTTTTTATTTGAACATAAATTAAGCAATCTGGAAGACTCTGAAGAGTACAATAAGAAAACAATAATTCTTCATGCAGCAAAACTTATTTACACCGCTCTACATGTACAAATTTAAGATTAAAATACAATTTGGCTAATTTCACACACACTGGGTCAGTCGGGAGCGCTGGGGGGAGAGAAAGGGGAGAGCAAAAAAAAAAACAAAAAAACGCTTTGGCACTCACATGATCGTGTTGTCAGAAATCACAATTTCGATAAGATAAACCTGATTATGTGTGTACCGGGCCTTAGACAGGCTAAGTTCTGCACGCACAGGTGCAGGCAAAACTTAACTGCCAATCAAATAGAGCAACTGAGAACGGCTGGGTCCTTGTCACTAGCTCTGGAAATAGCCTTGACTGACCAAATAACAGTTGGCTACTCATTGTACTAGTGTAAAATGTAGCACCAAGGATGTGGTCTAGCTGATTTCATGCCAGATCAGAGACACATCTAGTGCAACCTTATAGTGCCCACAAGACTAAGTGTGTCTTTACATCTGCAATGAAATGTCTTACAAATAGGTGTGCCATCACAGAAGCATGAAGAGTACCTTGTCATATAATGGTCGATAGAGGTCAGCATACTTCCTCTCCAGTTCATGGACCTCCTCGTAAAATTTGGCTTCAATGTGGGCAGACTGCACCTGAAGCCTTTTCAAGGCATGCACTCGCCTCTTCACCGCTTTGGGAAGCATACTATATGGCAGACGGTATAGCAAATGAGTTTTCAGGAGGCACTGATGTGAATTTGTCATCCTTCAATCTTCAAAACAAACAATATGCTCAATATACGTCGTCAACAACACCAAAACATTTCCAGTTACTAACAGCACATACAGCGTTGCTCTTGGTGTACAGTCAAACTACTTTACGACATTGAGCCACACTGATAGTATAGCATGGGTATGGGAACGAACCCATGACCTCACCACAAGTCTTATGTAATTCATGCATTTTCATGTAACCTTCAATGCAACTGAACCAACCTTTCCAACGCATGATAGTTCACAGGTTTGTCCATCTGCCCGGCAGGAGTCTGCAATCCCGGCTCCCCTTTAGCTGCTTAATTAAACACAGTACATTAGGAGGCATTTACAACCCCAATTCCAATGAAGTTGGGACACTGTGTTAAACATAAATAAAAACAGAACACAATGATTTGCAAATCATGTTGGACCTATATTTGATTGAATACACTACAAAGACAAGATATTTAATGTCCAAAGTGATAAACTTTGTTTTTAGCAAATAATCATTAACTTAGAATTTTATGGCTGTAACACGTTCCAAAAAAGCTGGGACAGGCTCATGTTTACCACTGTGTTACATCACCTTTTCTTTTAACAACATTCAATAAACCTTTGGGAACTGAGGACACTAATTGTTGAAGCTTTGTAGGTGGAATTCTTTCCCATTATTGCTTGATGTACAGCTTCAGCTGGTCAACAGTCCGGGGTCTCCGTTGTCGTATTTTACACTTTATAATGCGCCACACATTTTCAATGAGAGACCGGTCTGGACTGCAGGCAGGCCAGTCTAGTCCCTGCACTCTTTTACGACGAAGCCACGCTGTTATAACACGTGCACAAT
This sequence comes from Phyllopteryx taeniolatus, assembly GCF_024500385.1. Classification (NCBI taxonomy): domain Eukaryota; kingdom Metazoa; phylum Chordata; class Actinopteri; order Syngnathiformes; family Syngnathidae; genus Phyllopteryx; species Phyllopteryx taeniolatus. Next base: position 9,207,639 of record NC_084506.1, read on the forward strand.
GTGGTTTGGCATTGTCTTGCTGAAATAAGCAGGGACGTCCATGAAAAAGACATTGCTTGGATGGCAGCATGTTTCTCCAAAACCTGTATGTACCTTTCAGCATTAAGGGTGCCTTCACAGATGTATAAGTTACCCATGCCGTTGGCACTAACACAGGCCCATACCATCACAGATGCTGACTTTTGAACTTTGAATCCATAACAGTCCGGATGGTTCTTTTCCTCTTTGGCCCGGAGGACACGACGTCCACAATGTCCAAAAACAATTTGAAATGTGGACTCGTCGGCCCACAGAACACTTTTCCACTTCGCATCGGTCCATCTTAGATGAGCTCGGGCCCAGAGAAGCCGGCGGCGTTTGTGGGTGTTGTTGATAAATGGCTTTCGCTTTGCATAGTAGAGTTTCAAGTTGCCCTTACGGATGTAGCGCCGAACTGTATTTACTGACATTGGTTTTCTGAAGTGTTCCTGAGCCCATGCGGTGATATCCTTTACACATCGCTTTTTGATGCAGTCCCGCCCGAGGGATCGAAGGTCACGGGCATTCAATGTCGGTTTTCGGCCTTGTCGCTTACATGCAGTGATTTCTCCAGATTCTCTGAACCTTTTGAAGATATTATGGACCGTAGCTGATGAAATCCCTAAATTCCTTGCAATTGTACGTTGAGGAACATTGTCTTTAAACTGTTGGGACTATTTTCTCACGTACTTGTTCACAAAGAGGTGAACCTCGCCCCATATTTGCTTGTGACTGACTGAGCAATTCAGGGAAGCTCCTTTTCTACCCAATCACGGCACCCACCTGTTCCCAATGAGCCTGTTCACCTGTGGGATGTTCCAAACAGGTGTTTGATGAGCACTCCTCAACTTTCTCAGTCTTTTTTGCCACCTCTGCCAGCTTTTTGGGAACGTGTTGCAGCCATAAAATCCTAAGTGAATGATTATTTGCTAAAAACAATCAAGTTTATCAGTTTGAACATTAAATATCTTGTCTTTGACTGTTTTTATTTATGTTTAACACAACGCCCCAACTTCATTGGAATTGGGGCTGTATATGATGTACTGTAGATGCATGCGATTCACGAGGTCAAATGTTTTTGTAATAATAATTGTGTATTAAGACAACAAGGGTGTACAATACAGATTAGTTTAATAAGTTATATTCACCTTTAGTGACATCCATTAGAGTTGCTGCTCCTTCCTGTGATTACAAAAAGGTCAATCGAACACGAGTAGCGAAAGTGAAAGAGTTGATCTTCCCTCACCAAATTACTCAAGAATATCATCTATCGATGTAGGACTTTCACAAACATTCGCACGCCCAAGCCCGCCGGTCGCTGACTCATGAAGTCCGACATGTGCCACAAAGAAAAAAGTACGTTATTACAAAGCGGGCCACGCTTGAGCAAACAGGTGTGACGGGAAGTGAGAGGCAAACAAGCGCAGGCCGATGACGCGCCGACACGCTGCTGGCAGCCCAGCTTGCCTACGACGAACAAGTTAGCGTCTAACTCGCGAGTGAAAGTGACAGTCACACAGTAGCAACAAAACAACACAAACTACACCATTTCGAACGTTTGACACGTTTGACAGCAATTCAAGTGCTAGCTGACGAACAACAAAGTCCGAGGCAACGTGCTATGACCGATTAACGCTGACAGAGTAGGGGGGGGATTAATAATTGTGTAACATTCATAAACGTCGGGTAGGGTCAGTAACAGTAAAAGATTGACTTTATAACTACGTCACGCTTGCATTGTGTTAACAAGGTTAAAAAAAAACAAAAAAAACAACAACAACTGCCCGATTAAAATACAGCTGTTAGCTCTTTGCTAGCAGCGTTGAGAAGCTCGTTACTTGTTGGCTATCGTGCTAGCACTCCCTCTCCAGTTGCTAAAAGTGGAGGCAAAGTAACTTGACGGCTGAAATCTTTTCAAGAGTGTGATAGCTCACCGTACATTAACTGCGCGTCACGCTTACTAAGCACCGATTAAAGGATTCGATTTGATTTGTGTTGTTGTTTTGTTTTTACCTGTAACGTTTGGCGAGCGAGTCGCAGCCCTCACGCGTCTTCGATTTTTCTTCTTTGGTGTGACTGAACTGATATTTCAGCGATGTACTACTGCCCTCTACCGAGTCATATTAAAATTACTTTGTGACCCCGGACAAGCGGAAGGAAATGGATGGATGGTTGCATTGTTATGATTATTCATGGATGGTTATTAACTTTGATAAGAAAAGTATGTTTTAATTGGTTTAGTTTTTTTTGCTTTGTTTTCTCATCTATCAATAAACATGTAAATATGTTTTTCCCCCCCCCCATGATGGTAAAGATGATGATGATGATTTAGCTATTCACTCAATGATCGCATTGCATTTCAAGGAGAATCCAGATGATAATGACGTCATTTAGTAATGAACGTTTCATTTGAATCTAATCCACTCTGCATTTGAATCTATTTCGATCTATTATTTTTCTTTAGAGTCAAGGAAGTTAAAAGGAATCTTCCTCATGCTATGCGATGCTAATGTAAACTTGCTGTCACAGACCTGTTTCCAGGCCTCACTAAGTATAGCCGACCGCAAACAAACTAAAATCAATCAAGCAATGAATTTAAAGCTTCTTTTTTTTTTCCGAAACTTGTTTTGGTAACATTTTAACTCAGTTTCATTTTTTTTCTATTTAATTGTACAATAGACCTCATAATAATTCAAATGTGAAACATTGCGAACACATCTGTATTTTTTTGGGGGGGGGGGGGTTTGTCTAGAAAATGTGTTCTTTACAGAAATAGCATATTCCGTAAAAGGCATAAAGTCACTAAAATCAGGACCTCTTTCTGTTTGCTATCAACTGCTGCAACGTGCGCACACTTGAGAGGAAGTGACAGTACTGGGGTCCCTCAGGGTATGATTGTGGTGACCAGGCTTTGTGCCTGTCACAGTGTGACATTTACCAGAACAGATCTGTACTCAGAGAAGAAATCAAATGTGATTGTAGCAATTTGGATCGAGCCACGGATGTAGACAAATGTTAGACTAATTGCTAATTTTGGAAAACTGCAGATCATAGTGGTGCGTTTATATATGGAATTGGTCTAAATGTTCACACATGGACAAATGTTGGTGCACTTTGGTTCAAGAAAGAAAAAGTCACATTAGCCCTTTATTTACAGACGTAAAAGTGAAAGATACAAAGAAAAGAACATCGTACCTTTTGTGAAATGTGGAGGAAGCTTGGCTATGATTTGGAGCTCCTTGCTGCATCCGACACTCGGGGTCTTGAATGTAGGGTACATCGAAATATCAAGTGGATTTAGGCATTCTGGAGCAAAATGTACCCCCTAGTGTCAGAAAGCTCAATCTCAGCCGCAGGCCATGTCTCCCAAGAACAAACAAACAAAAACATCTCGAAAAAAAAAACCTAAAACCCAAGGAACCAAATTTTGGCCTGAGCCCTTTGAACATCTGCAATAGGCGCAGGAACATAGTTTGGACACGGCACCTTCCAAACCAGAGACAAGTCCAGTAGTTTGCACACAAATATTTGCAATGCACGTTGACAGGTGTGTAAGTCTCACTGAGACAATATATATATATATATATTTTGTCCAGGCCAGTTTTTATAATAATGGTATGAGACCACACAAAAGGACTGCCCTATTTTCATAAAATCTTTGTCTTTGTTTCGATTTGTTTTCGTTTAGCTTCATGTTATCTCGTGGTTTTTTTTGTGTCCCTTGTTCACGTCTACTCGTCAGGTTTTCGTCTTCACCTGTTCTCGTCAGCCCTCTCTACCAATCAGCTCCCTCCAGCTACTCGTTTCTTGTCCATGTGTGCCTCATTGTCTCGTCAATTTTATTGTATTTTTTTAACTTAGTTCCCCGTTTTCTTTCAGTGTGTGTCAGTGCATTGCCATCACACATCACGTTTCCTTACCCCCATCGTGTTATGTTTTCTGACATGCTGAGTGTGTGATTTTTTTTTTTTATACTTTGAATCTTGCTTTTCTGGACTTTGTTATATTTAGATTTTTCCACATGCCTTGTTTGCCTTTTTGTTTTTGAAAGCAAATGCAAACGCCTGCTCCCCTGACTTGCGTCTCCTGCTTATGAGTCCACCTTTTACCATACCAACACAACTAAAACCTTCAAACCTGACATTGAAGGCAGGCACCATGTAATTCACTAAAACAATAGTAACACCTGCAGCTCTTGCACAAAGCCATACTTTACAGCCGGTGGGTCTTTCAGTTCCACGCCCAGATAACAACCCTCTTGTTATTTTGCACCATGCCCCCTCCCTGAATGGGCTCAGGCTGTTTCGATGCAAAATATGATGGTGCATTTCCATTTGCGGGGGTTACGTGAATGCACTCACTTTAACTGTGTAAACATTCGCTGTCCAAGACAAGATCTGGTCACAGGTCCATGCATTCAGTCAGATGGGTTGACGCCAGAGACACTTGACCACTTGACCGATCAGGCGTCCATTGAGCCATCATCCATTGATCCATTTTCTATATTTGCTTTTTCTGTACAGGGTGCAGGGCTGAAGATTATCACACATTGTCTGAGATGCATCACCATACATTTTTATTGCTTTTTGGAGAAACTTAAAATTAGCTTTTGCACTGTATCCATAGCGTGTCCAATTCAGCATTTATATGCAAACAATGTTTGTTATTTTTTCATTTCAAGACTGCAATTTCCATTTCTTTTGGGATGTTGTCTTGTTGATCTCTCATCTGCTAGACACGTATTGTTATTCCCACTTCATTTGCGGCCATTTTATTGAATGCCCATCCGTACGTAATATGACAGCTTTGGTCAATGTAATCAATCTGTCGACATCAATCTGTCTTTAAGACACAATAAATATTGTAATGCGTGATCTTTTCCCCGTGTATTGTAATGATTTGAACACTTACTTTTTTACCACTTTTGTGACCTAATTTCAGTCACGGTCTGGGATAAAATTGATAAAGTTAAAGTACAAGTTGCAACGATGTTGCACAAGCATCGTCAGAAGAGAAAAGAAAAAAAAAACGACGGGGTGATAGCCCTTGTCTGTTTCTGGTGCTTCGACACGTAGCATGAGCATGCTACGTGGCCCACCTTATTCCACTGCGGTATTGGTTTTTGTGAATGAAGTGGCCAATCTTCCAGATGGCACGGATGGTGTTATTGATAAGACCGGAGGACAGGGCGCTGTTTACGAGCCGCCCTGCCCCTGCATTCTCTGTTGTCCATTAAGCCCCTCTCTCCCTAACGCATGGGTAATGGCCTATTTGTACGCCATAATCAGAGACACACGTTTCCACTGACTGTAGAAAGCCATCAAAAGAAGACACACAGCCAAGCAGCCGCATCGACACAGCTGCAGTCATTACTCACAAGAGGAGGTCTTGTGTGGGGGGGGGGTCGAATGATGGCAAACGGAAGTGCTATGTCTCATCTGATGTGGCCGCGTCACAAAGCTCTACGTGCATGATACGTTCAGCAGAATCATCGATCCAGGTTATGGCAGACTGAAATCTCTGCTTTTTCATAATTTGAATGCAATTGACTTTTACCCGCACCAATAAGCGATTTTAATCATGACATCTTTATTTTGTATTCCTTTCCCTCCGCAGCATCTGTCATTCAGATTTGATGACTAAACCTTTTAGCCGCCGATGATAATCACCTAAAACTCCTTTGCGCACACGCAACAATACACAAAGCGTGACAGGGAGTTGACAAAATGTAAAAGACCAAGGTTAGTGATTCCCTGCAATTTGAGGAGAACACTTTCGACAATAAAACAGAGCGTATCCATATTTTGACAGTTAAGGATTTTCACTCAAGGGCAAACTAACTTTCAACCACCGTAACTGTTAATGGTCTAAAAAAAAAAAAAGGACAGTATAAGGTAGGCCTATGTTAGAAAAGGAAATACTGTATTAGTATTAGGGATGCGCTAGTTAATCAGGGGTTGGGTTAGACAATATTTCCCGGGTCTGAAGGCTCCTTTGCGATAACAACAACAAAACTGTACCTGACTAACAGGCAGCTTTGCACATACATCGATATAACGCGAAGGCAATGTATAGTAATGCAGGACACGCACATTATAATGATCCCAAAACAAGGTTAATGAAAAAAAACTCGAAATTGTGCGTAGGTGTGAACGGTTGCTTGATTGACCGGTGCCTATCATAATCTATCATAATCTGCTACTTCATTCATATTCTTATAGCATGGTTGGATGGGTTTGGTGGGGAAGAACTCGTACGCCGAAACCCCGTCGATCTGGTTAAAACAAAATGTCTTGAGAGAAGCGTGGAAGCGTGTTCGTGCTTTCTGCTTTGGCCAAGATCAGAGAAGAAGAGTACTGAAAAAAGGGTTGTGGACCACGGTGTAAATCCCAGCAACCGGTGCTCAGTCCATGTTGTAGTCAGACCACCTCGCTCTAAACCACTGCACCGCCCGAAGACGATGAGCCGGACAGAAAAAGGACGGACAGTGTCTGCGTTTGCTGACTGCAAATAATAATAATAGTGATGGGATAGAAACAATGCTAGGCAAGAAATCAAAAGGTTGCTTATTGTTTCAACAAAGAGATGGCCAGTCAACTGTATGTTTTCATAACGCTTGGGCAACACATATGAACTTGAAATGAACATAAGTCAGTCGCCAAAGCGTAAGGAAGACACTTCATTCTCTACCGCTGCATATCAACCGACAAACCGACAATTCTAAAACATGGCAACTTGTTAAAGGTGTCGGTCGATACGTAAGCACAAGCAGGTGGTGTTCATCTGCGTCCCCAGCTGCTTGATGCTCATCAAGCACTAGCTTGACGCTCCAGGCTGCTGGTTGACAGCGGGCCATTAAGGAAAGGTAAATCTAATTGGCAGTCTCTAAATCCACAGAGCTTGTGTGTCGCTGCTGGAGGGGAGACGGCCACAGTATTCCCACATCATATTCTTGTTACGACTGCCGTGACCCCACAACTGTGCAAATGGTTGAACAAATTGTGCTTAACCTATTTACTGTTTATAAAAACAAGTAGATATGTTGTGACACCGACAAGGGTTGCAACAATAGCTATAACATTGATTGGTTCTTTCGATTGATTGATTTTATTTTAGAATGTTCCCAATTGTGTGGAATTCTGGCAATATGCCATCTGTATTAATAAATCTAGCTTGTGCGCTCTGTGAAATCTCGCAGTGGGAGCCAAATAATTTAGTCTCAACGAGTTTAAATCGCATTAAATCTCAACAGAACTATGGTTTTAAACCAAAAATTCGGAACATTCTCTTCTTTTGATGGCAAATCTGCCGCCAAGTGACTATACGGAGGTTTGCAAGCAAAGTTGGCCTGTCAGTCCCCACAATTGTTTTCAGCTGCTAGACCAACTAACTTGGTATGTCAACAAGCTGTCGTCACTTGGATCTTGGGTTTTCTGTTAAATATTCGGAGGTGTCCTTAGCAAGCTGCTAGTTTTCGGCAGTACTTTATTTCCCAGTGTTCTGGTCCACCTTTCTGTCATTTTTATTCAGTCGAAACAAATAATTTCACACTTAATCATTAGGACAATTGCATTATTTATTCATTCATTTTCCGTGTCACTTATCGTCACGAGGCTCGCGGGCGTACAGGAGCCTATCCCAGCTATCTTTGCTGGAACCAAGAACATTTCTTTTTTTTCTATCAAGTTTATACTGAGATTGATGGAACTCTTTTTCATGGATGATTTGCTGTAACTCCTCCGCTGGAGTTTTTTTTTTTCTTTTTTCTTCCCTTACGGAACATGGCACTTTTGGTAGCCACATGGCCGCATCAGGACCGCAGTCAGGCTTATCAAATGGGACATTTTTCACCCTTGTGAAACAAAGCTCGAGAGAGGCGCAGCTAATGTTGCCGCAGGCACTGATAATGTGCAGAGTGGATGCATCACATCATCAACAAAAGCACTTTAGTGAAATTATAAATGATATGCATCTTTATGTTCTGTCAGGGTTGTTTTGGATGACTTTTTAAAATTCTTTTTTAAAATGTATTTAAATGTATGTCTTATTTTGTTTATTTATTCACCGCTAACAGCAATGCGGATAATGCAGACCTCTCCTGTCACTTGGAAAATCAACAGCCACGATGCAGCCATGACCCTGAAGTAGGAGGAGTATTTGGATGCATCCGAAATCATAGAGCATATGCTCTTAAAGAGGGTTGACGACAATCCCAAAGCTGACTAGTAGAGAATAGTAATGGCTAAGAGAGCTAGGAGATCTTCGCCGGGAACAACAAGCAGCCAAGCAGAATGGTTCTCTTCCTGGGGCCTCATGCACAAAAGGTGCGTACGCACAAAAACGTGGCGTACGTTCTTTTTCACGGCAAAGTTCAGATGTATCAAGAGTGAAATGGCTCACGCCGACTTCATGGCTGTCGTACGCACATTTCTGCAGCTGTTGGCGCTTTGGCGGCACTTAGCGCTGATGCGGGCGAAACGGTTATAGTAAATCTGCACATCAGAGACACGAGATCAATTAGCACCGATGAACAATTCAACATTTGATTTCAACAATGGAAAAGAAGCAAGGACTCGGAATTCACTTGTTAACCAGTTTATTAAATGAATCACTGCTATTTGTGATGACGCTTCTAAATTGATCAAGGCGATCATTTATGCTGCCTATTGCCCGCGCGATCTCTTGTGACTCCACACCAGCACGGGTGAGGACACGGCCAGTCAGCAGCCGGTTGTTGGAGTGTAATTGCGTGGGAGACGCCGGGGATGCCGGAGGAGATACCAGGAACGGTGTGTGTGTTTTGTGAATCCTCCGCGTCTGTGACACTAGAGCGGTGATTTCCAACCTGTCTCGAGCCAAGGCACATATTTTACAATTGGAAAATCTCACGGCACACCAACAAACAAAAATGTCACAAAAAGTGGATACATGAATGACTGTATGTACTTCCTGCCATCTAATAGAAGAGCGTTCATTTGTTCTGTCTGTCACTAAGCCTCACGGGCAATTATTCTGGAGGAAAATGTACCCGACAAAGAAACTTCAATCTGTGAGAGCGTCAAGCTATGTCGGTTGCAGTTGCTTCAAAATGTACAAATAGCAATGGTGTACCTTAACTTCCATTGAACTTTTTTTTGTTGGAAGCTCAGCAATGACAGGGAGGAAATCCCAGCCGCTGTTGATCGACACTATTCCCATATTAAATCAGTAGCAGGCAAGAGCCCAGCAATTGATCCACATGCAAAGATTCTCATTCTCCAGACACACAGAACCAGTGGGTGTGCTTGTTCAGTAAGTGAAACATGTCCTTCATTTGAGAAAAAAAAAAAATCAGAGGGAGTGATACATGTTGTTCATTTGCAGGGAATGTATCGCTCAGAGGTGTGGTGGTTCCCCCGTACATTCCATTTATATGCAGTGAACAAATCAGGCTGGCCAAATCACGCCGGCCGCCTCGTCGGTCAGCGTCGAGTGAGTGACACAACCCGGAAATTACACAGCCGGCAGGCACGTTCGCAGCTGAGCATGATCCCTCAACTCCAGTTAGGCCAGATGATTGGTATTGGTGTGTACCACACTTTTGGACACATAATAGACACAAAATTGTCTAATGCACCACAAGCTCCAACTGTTTGCACAAGAATTGGAAAGTATTTCGTGTATCTCCTTGTCATCATGAACATGTGTTGCGATGCTCAACTCAAAGGTGACCACAGACAGAAATGTGGAGGATGATGGGTAATAGCCCAGCTGGTGTCGTTAGGTACAATTAAGCCGTCTGAGGTCCCACAATTATGCAGGCAAAAAGCTGACACTTACAATGCCACAATGCCACCAAAGGATCAATGCATAATTGTAATAATTATCATTCCAGTGTCGAACTTTGAAAAAAGAAGATAGAATTCGATAAGCACACAGATTGGATGAATGGCGGAGAGACGTCACCTCTTCACAATTCTGACAAACGTTAGCCTCGTAACCGGACGAGCAATGGCTGGGGTTGCCGCAAATGACTCATCTAAGGCATTTATTTCAGTATCCATCCATCCATCCATCCATCCATCCATCTCCTTCCACTTGCCCGGGGCGTGTCACGGGGAAGGGAAGCCCAGACGTCCCTGTCCCCAGCCACTTCCTCGAGCTCTTCTGGCGGGATCCCGAGGCCGGCCGAGAGGCACGGTCTCTCCGGCGTGTCCCGGGTCATCCCCGGAGCCTCATCCCGGTGGGACGTACCCAGAACAAACCCACCGGGGAGGCGTCCAGGAGGTATCCTAACCAAGTGCCTGAGCCACCTCATCTGGCTCTTCGATGCGGAGGAGCAGCGGCTGAATCCGAGTCCCTCCTGGCTGACTGAGCTTCTCACCCCGTCTCTAAGGGAGATCCCGGACACACTGGGGAGGAAACTCGTTTCCATCACTTGTATCCGCACAGCTCACGGCCATAAATGAGGGTAGGAACGTAGATCAACGGGTAAATTGAGAGCTTCGCCTTTCGGCTCAACTCCATCTTCGCCGTGACGGATCGATGCGGCAGCCGCCGCACCGATCCTCCTTTCCATCTCCCGCTGCATTCTTCCCTCACTCATGAACAAGATAGTCAAACCCAGACGCTTTGTGAAAATTGTACAACTCCAGGGCCATTCTACTTGAAAGGATCCACCGCATGGCACACTATATTGTTTTTGACTTTGGTTTCCCAGTTCAGCTTTGGCGGAGGTTCACTCTACCGAATGCTTCTGGAGTTTGGTTTGGCATTCAGGGTCATGCAAACGGAAACTGGAGACCCTTTGAAAGATTTTCTTTGTGTTTCGAGCCGTCGTAATACTGCAGTGTCTGCAGTGTCAATAAACAGGAGATCATCTTAAAGGTCCCTTTCCATCAGAATAGTTTCTACTGGTCAATGTAATTTCAGTTCTGCATCCACGCGGTTTGTCGACTGAATGCAGAGGCCGATAAACAGCGTAAGGCTTGCAAAAGGTGGATTTGAAATCGCTGACAGCGTGACATACTTTGGGCAATTAATATTCAAGTACCTGCCCACTTCCCGTTTGGTACCCGCCCACTCAAGTCAGCCGAAAGCCAACGCGGCATTTCCCGAGTCTCAGCTGCTGTCCAGCCGTAAAAATACAGCGTGTAAAGTATACGCATAATTTATGACGTAACAGCGGTGTTTTTTTTTAGTGTGTATAAACAACACTCATCCACAATTCACATCACAGTGAGAAGTCCGACCAGGTCGAATGGCAAGCAGAAAAGACCAAGTCAAACAGCTCGCCAAAAAAAGGACATTTTAGGCATTTGCCACCAAAAGGATTTGTCGCGCAAACGTGACAAAGGGACATCGAAGAGGATCAAAATTGCGGAGAGAAACATTGATGACTCTCCTCCGACAAGCAAAACCTGCTTGAACTGGGGTGACTATGGACTCTTTGCCCCATCATTATTGTGCTTGCGCATTTATTGACCGTTAATTCCGGATTTACACAAGCATGCAATACTCACGCGCACAAACACACGCACACACTTGAAAGCAGCAGATATGACGGGAATAATTGTGCCTAACTGCAAAGAAATGTCAAGCTCCACGTTGCTTAGTCTTTCAAAAAAAAAAAAGCGCACTTTCAACAAAAGGTCACGATAATGAAAAAGGAAACGCCGAATATCTCCTCAGTATGTGATTCAATTCAATTGTTCACCCTAAACCTTTACTCATGTATAAAAGTTAACTATCTTCTGGAGATTTAAAGAAGCATTTAAATGTTCATATTCTGACGACACTCATTTGTTCTGTTACTATTTCAACAATGGCCTTCATGGGCTTTTTTTTTTTTTTTTTTTTTTAAATATATATATATATATATATATATATATATATATATATATATATATAGGTTTTCCGTAAATAACACAACAAAATTTGTCAGAGTCTTTGGTATGTTTATACTATAGAAGTATTGAAATACTGCAAATGTACAATTTTTGTGACATCAGCTGAGTTTAGGAGCTTTATATTCATCACTCACAATATTACACAATGAACAAGGGGGCAGAGTTGTCGCACGCCCGAGGGAACAGTAGTGCTCTCGTGCATTTGGAGCCGCTCGGCTCAGGTCGGCCAAAAAAAAAAAAAAAAAAAAAGCATCTGAGGCTGAGTCACACTTGCCTCCCCTGCGCCCTTGCGAGGTCGCAGCCATTTGACCGCAGGTCCTCTTTTTACCTCTGCTTGCCTACGGGCAAGGTACATCACTTCACAATCATGTTAAGCGGCTAAAAGTCCTCAGCCAAAAGCGATAGGCTACAAATCCATGCGATGCGCTGGTTACCGAGCTAAGACAGAGGCAGACCTAAACAGGGGGGCTATGAGTGTGTTTTATCCCCCCTCCACAATGAAATCTAATTTTCAGGAGCTGCTCAGATTGAATTGACCTGATAAAGTGACTCCATTTTGCACGGTTAACTTCCCCCTTACCCCGATCTAACATTTAGGCCTGAAGTAAAGACTCTGGTTATTGTGTGACTATACGATATTTGTTCGTCATATTTGTGCACGGAATCATATAAATGTTGCCAGTGTATGCATTGTTACTGAAAACCTGTCCGTGCCGTCCATATATGTTTCTGTTTAAAATGTAACCTATTTTGGTTTACTCATCAAAACACGTGCAAGATTTAGGAACAGCAAAGAGAAAACGTTGATTGATAACAAGAGAACTGACCTTAGGTTGACGTCAGAAACTGCCAACAAACGAGCGTATAAAAAGAAGGACGCTTCTGTCCGGGGTGGGAAACAAAAGGCGGTGGAAGGCGCACTCACACGCACATTTACTCACTTGTACCTGTGGGGAAGGAAAAAGACAAAAAAGAAGAAGAAGACAAGAGAAACTCTGACGAGATGCCACATTCGAGCAGCTCCACGTCGTCCTCTAAGAGCATCCGCAGAGCAGCATCCGAGCTCGAGAGGTCGGACTCCATCACGGTAGGGAACGGAAACTCTTGGAACGTTTAGAGATACCGGCGTAAGGGCGCCCAAAGTAGGATTATGGTGATCATTATGCAAAAAAAAAAAAAAAAAAAAAAAAAAAACTCAAAAAATCCTCAAATAAACACGTAATCATACACGACGAACACATGCTGGATGTTTTGTTCTACTCTTTTAGCTGCTTCCAATGTTTAAATATGCCGCATGACTGCGATCTCTCCTTAAGTTGCAAAAACAAAACCACAATAAAAAAAAATAAACAAAGCAGACTTGTGGCCCATTTGGAGAAGTCGGTCCATGTTTGCGCGTGCTTTTTTTTTTTCTTCCGGCGCAGTCGCAACGCTTCCCGGGAAGACGGCAGAGCTTGATCGACGACGCGCGCAAGGACCGCGAGGCGGCCGCCGCTGCCGCCGCTGCGGCCGAGGCTGCGGAGGCCGGCGAGCGGATCGTGTTCGAAGAGGACGACGGCAAAGCCCTCGTCAACCTCTTTTTCACGTTGGCCGCCAACAAGACGCCTGCGCTGTCGAGGACCCTTAAAGTGTTTGAGGTAGTTGGGAAAAAAAAAAAAACAACAACAACAACCCCCCCCCCCCCCCCCCCCAAAAAAAGTGTCTTTTCCCTCCTCACCCAACGACTTGTGATTGGGAGAGCGTCGCCTGCGTGTGTTTCAGACGTTTGAAGCCAAGATCCATCATCTGGAAACGCGGCCGTGCCGCAAGCCGAAGGACAGCCTGCACAGCCTGGAGTATTTCGTCCGCTGCGAGGTGCACCTCTCGGACGTCGCTACTCTCGTCAGCTCCATCCGAAGAAATGCAGACGACGTCAAGACCACCAAGGAAGTCAAATGTAAGTTTGTTCGAAACACGCGCGCGCGCACACAGAAGCATTTCTGGAATATGCGGCACTGCAAAAATAAACAATCATAATAATAATAATAAAAATTCCACTCTGACAGATTCGGTTGATGCCCAAATGTTTTTTTCTTCTTCTGGAAACGCGCTGTTACACAAAGTCCATCGTTGATTTGCAAGTCCACTTATTTTCCTGGAAATTGTCGAATCTTGCAGAGCTCTCTATGAAATTATATTCCGTCGAAATGTGTTTGGGTTACAAACTTTTTCCATCTTGTATTCTCGAGGTGTAAGGTTGTTGGAAACAGAAACCTCAAATAGTCACACGGCACAGCGCTTTCTCCAAGGATTGGCAAAACAGCAAAACAGTATTTTATTTCAAGTCATCAAACATTTGTCATCAGTCTTCAGTCTTTTCCTTGTCGAACAGACACTTACATTGATTCCGTATGTCTTTGGATATTGTACATATATTACACATATATATTGTTCAATCAGAATCCTCAGAATCGTCTTTGTTTGCCAAGTATGTCCAAAACACACCAGGAATTTGTCTCCGGAAGTTGTTGGAGCCGCTCAAGTACGACAACAGACGCTCCGTTGACGGAGAACGCTTTGGACATAAGAAACTGAGCAATTCAACGTTGGAGCTTTTACAGCAGAACAGGATAAAGATGATTAGAATCAAATCCAAATAAACACCGAAAATAAAAAGATATGTCAGGAAAAGTGAGACAGAATGAAAAAGTCCACAAGTGTGCGGTCCCTCGCATAACTCGTATGTGGGTGTGTTCAATAACCAATCGCATTCAAACTCATATTCACGGGTGTCAGCACAAACATGCCGCCATTTAAAGAGCCTTTGATTACCCCCAAATACATTCCAGATGTTCTAGGAGGCTGTCCGTGACTTTTTTTCTTTCTTCCTTGGAGAAGCCTAAAGGTTTGTTTTTTTTGCTAACTTACTTCTATTTCAAACTGCTCATAATTCCTTCCACCTTGTTTAAGGTCGCAGTCGCAGTTGTTGTGCTTGTGCCAAGCGTTCCTTTTTGGAAAAAGGTCGAGAACGCCATACTGACATTGAAGCGCGGTGGTGGGAACATATCGTTTTGTTGCTGTTTTTCTTCCGATTGATCTGGGGCCCGAGACAGAGTGGAGCGAATGATGAACAGTTGGAAATGGCAGTCAGCGTGAGCGCAAAACCTTCAGACTTCTGCTAGGAAGCAAAAAAAAACCAAAACAAATAAAATAAACAATCAGGAAAGGTCTACTATAACATCTGAAATGAATTTGATGTTAATCTGTGCTGACCCCCAGTTAATTTTGAACACGTCCACATTCGAGTTATGAGTAAGGCCACGTTATTTCAGTCATTTATTCTTAGTTCCTCTCTCGAAAAGATGATCAAATCAATTGTTAGCGGTCACATTCATTTTGATTCATTCTGGTCTCGCTTTTTTTCCCACCAAAACCTGGCATTTCAACAGGGGTGTGTAGACTTTTTATATCTATCGACCGTAGATAAATGGTTCGTGCATAGAGCAATGGTCTTGAGGGAATTTGGTCCCACCCCCTTTCAATGCCGCAAATTGAAAATATGATTTATTTGGGCCCCTGCCACTCACGGGCCCTTAGAATCGCCCTCCCTTTCCACCCCCCCCCCCCCCCCCCCCCCGCGACGGCGCCCTTGCATAAGGCTTACCGGCAATAGTCCCGACAATAGCCAGTGATTCGAGAGTGAATCACTGACTTTACTTCCCTTTCCGAGAGTCATGCCACATGCATTATGCACTGCCCGCAACAATTATGCCGCCTTAAACTGTCAAGTCTTTTTCAAGCCAGAAGCACAACATTGTCCCTCGTTTTGCTCTCCGTTCACATTGCTTCCTTGTCCATGTTCAGATAATACAGCCATATTTAACTTGACTGATTCTGACCTTTTCTTCCAGTTCACTGGTTTCCAAAGAAAATAGCAGACTTGGATAAATGTCACCATCTGGTCACCAAATTTGATCCTGACTTTGATCATGATCATCCTGTAAGTCAAGACGTCGCCTGACAAATGCAGGGAAACAACTGCTCTTAATGCCATTGGCCAAGAAAATGAGATCAGCGTTGATGATGAATTTGATTTCAATAGGGCTTCACAGACCCAGTCTACAGACAGAGGAGGAAAATGATCGGAGACATTGCCTTTGGATACAGACAGTGAGAGATGTCTACTCTGTAGTTGGCTGCATACTGTCCAGACAGCCATAAAATATAGAAGACAACAAATGTTGCCGCTGATTGAAGTGTACGTTTGTCTGTCCACAGCGGAGAGCCGATTCCCACAGTGGAATATACAGACGAGGAGATTGGCACTTGGTGAGGATTGTTGTAGATCCTTCTTCCAACTCTTAGATACTGTAAAATGCATGCAAGTCACAAGAAGGTCAGCCGTAAATGTTCCTGTTGTTTTGTTGTTTCCACTCACCGCCCGCACAGAGGGCGTTACTGTGACTGTGGACTGTGGACTGTGGACTGTGTGATGTGTCTTTCATGGCTATTTCAGATCCATTATTTACAGATGAACGCCACTATCCGAGCAGTCCATTAGAGTAGGCAGCCTGTAATTTGAGCAGATTCTTCAGACATGGAGTTCATTATCTGCTCACTTCAAGCCAATTTCATGCAACGTGGTTTTGAGTTGAGAAGTACTGTATTATGTTTGAACTTGACATGGGTTCCAAAACAATGATTCCAAAGGAAGTAAAGTGGCAACACACGACCCAGAGCCACTGAGAAGGGAGGAAAAAACAATTAAGCTACTAGGTACATTAGAAAAAGTCACACAAGAACTTCCATTACTATTGAAGTCATACAAGTCGCACAGAAACTATGGGGTAATATAATCAAAGAATAGAGACTATATTTGGTCATAACAGTAGGAAGAAATCACACGACTCTTCATTTCCTGCAGGACGGAAGTCTACACAACACTGAGGGACTTGTACTCCACCCACGCCTGCACGGAGTACCTTGAGTCATTCCGTCTCCTTGAAAGGCATTGCGGGTACAGTCCAAGCAACATTCCTCAGCTGGAAGACGTGTCTCGCTTCCTTCGAGGTGAGGATGATCATTTTCAAGACACACCGCGGAGGTGAGACAATATGCGATGAGCACACTGATCTCCTCAACACACAGAACGCACTGGCTTCCTGTTGCGTCCGGTGGCAGGTCTCCTCTCGGCTCGAGATTTCCTGGCCAGTTTGGCATTCCGGGTGTTTCAGTGCACCCAGTACATCCGACATGGCTCCGCTCCGATGCATTCCCCAGAGCCGTGAGTGTGCCTGTGGAACACCTACTCAATTTCATAATCCTCTTTTCTGCTACATAATGTTACACAATGTGGACGTTTCTCAATGATTACACTGGGTTACAAAATATATTTTTGGGAAAATTTGAATGTTTCATTTAGGACAATTTTGCATTGCTGAATCCAAAAATGACATCTGTAAACAGTTTATAAATCAAATGTTACAAACATTACTTTCTAGAAATGAAGAAAGTAAGTACCTGTAAATTGAATGTTATGTCATCATTGTGCAAAATTCAGTGCATGAACCTAGACGAAGAAAAAGCGGAAATGTGGCCATAGTTCAAAAAGTTCAAATCCAATGTGATAAGATAAGAAGCATACGGTGCAAGAAAGGTCAAGAGTTTTTAACCTGGATTTAAAAACATTCACACTTGCTGGTGACTTCACTTCTGTTGGCAACTTATTCCATTTGTGAGCAGCGGAGCAGCTAAAAGCTGCTTCACCATGTTTGCTTTGGACTCTGCGCTCCGTTATTTGACACGAGTCTGTAGAGCTCAGAGCCCTTCTGGGTTTGTGTTCCACTAGTATTTGTTTCATACTGCGTATTCAGTACCTAATCCATTTAATGATTCATAGACCAGTAGCAGAACTTTAAAGTCTATTCTAATGTCGACTGGGAGCCAGGGTAGAGACTTTGGAATTGGAGTAATATGTTCTGACCTCTTTGTTCCGGTCGGAACCCGAGCCGCACCATTCTGAATGAGTTGCTGCCGCTTAATGCTCGTTTGCGGGACTCAAGTCAGAAGACCATTACAATAGTCAAGTCTTATCTTGAGATAAAAGCATGGCTGAGCTTCTCCTGGTCTGCTTGGGACATGGAAGCCTTCACTCTGGATATGTTCTTCAGATGGTAGAAGGCACTTTTTTTTAGTCATTGAGTTGATATGACTACTGAAAGAATCTATCAGCACACCGAGGTTTCCGAACCTGTTCGGCAGCATATCATGATCTACTGTATCAAAAGCCGCAGTGAGATCCAACAAGACAAGAACTGACATTTTTTCCCTAGTCAGTGTTCAACCTTGTTGTATATCATTTAGAACTTTGGTAAGAGCTGATTCTTTACTCTGATAAGTTCAAAAACCTGATTGAAATTTGTCAAAAAGTCCATTTGAGGTTGAGTAATGGCTGAGTTGATTAAAAACTACTTTCTCAACAATCTTGGTGTTTTGAGATGGGTCTATAGTTTGCTAACACGGAAGCGTCCAGTGTTCTCTTTTTTATTTTTTTTAATTTTTTTTAGAAGTGGCTCTATGGCAGCTACTTTAAGAGGTTTAGGAAACTCACCTAACTGATGTGAACAATGAATTCTTTGCTGCAAATCAGCTAGCACAGACTTCACAATAGTTTGGAAAAAGTCAAATGGTAGTAAGTCAAGACAGCTAGTCGACAGTTTCAGCTGCTGAACCGTTTTGTATCAAGTTCTGGCATGGTAATAGAGTCATTCCTGGGAAGTTGTAGGGGGCCCTGTAGGACTGTGAATTTGCCAACACGATGTATGATTAAAAAGGCCATTTTGAATATGGTCAAAATATGTGCAGGTCTGATTTTATTATTGAACCAATGTACATCACAGTATCTTAATATATGTCATGCTTGGTCTTAATTTCTCTTTCCGTTCAGTGACTGTGTCCACGAGCTTTTAGGCCATGTCCCGATGCTGGCGGACCGCACATTTGCACAGTTTTCCCAGGTAAGGTATAGTGATCGATCCTGTTTAAGATCATGACTCCTGACGTTGAACAGCCGCAACAAGATGATCACTTAGTTGCGCGCCAGTCCAAAGACAAGACCCGTATTCAAATATGCCTCCACCGAGATAATGTTCACTTACGGCAGAATTTTCAGGTAACGTTTTAAAATCTGTGTATTTTTGCAAGTGTGCTCGCACAAGTGCCTCTTTTACACGGAGACAACCATCAGAGGAAAAGGGGGCGGTCTTAAGCACACAAAGCGGATACAAAACTGGGTCAAACAGAAATGGGGCCTTTTTTGGACACTCGTAGGACAAAACCACTTGTATACTAAGAACCATGTTGGAGAGTCACTCTATGGCGGTATAAATAAAGCCAAAATATGTTTCATGTGCTCGTTTTCAATCTCATGAGAGTGTATACGTGCCAAAAAAACCTCTGCCTCGGCACATCCTTTCATTCTTTTCTGCAGAATCTTGGCCTGGCATCGCTGGGTGCTTCAGATGAAGATATTGAGAAACTGTCCACAGTAAGACCAGCAGCGCATGTGTAAAATCGAATGTAGTAGTTCAATAATTGTGACTCCGATCTGTTGCACTTCTTTTGTGTGTTTCGTCTGACAGCTCTACTGGTTCACTGTGGAGTATGGCTTGTGCAAACAAAATGGTGAAGTGAGGGCCTATGGTGCAGGGCTACTTTCTTCTTATGGAGAACTTGTGGTAGGTTACACCCTCCTCTGTGTTTTTATCTTGACTTGATTAAAGATGACGCAGCAATCAAATCCGCCCTGTATTCATTTCCTCGCCGCGCAGCATTCTCTATCCGATGAACCGGAGATAAGGGAGTTTGATCCAGAAGCTGCGGCAGCGCAGCCCTACCAAGACCAGACGTACCAGCCCGTCTACTTCATTTCGGAGAGTTTTTCAGATGCAAAGGAGAAATTCAGGTACTGCGGTCTTGCCATTTGCAAATACACCTTCGAAGAAAGGACGAAGAGAAGAGACAGACAGAGAGGAGTTAGAAAAGGTTACGTAAGGACAAGGTCAGAAAAAAGCCATCCAACCCCGGAGGCCACAAACCTTTATAGGTCAGCCAGAAGACAGCTGTTACTAATGGAGAGCCTCTTACCATAGCAAAATACTGCCGTTTGATTTGGCCAACACATCAAATGCCGCGCTGCAAAACAAGTAGCTTTGGTGAGTGTTTTGACAGTATTTAGTCACACTCCACGTGGAAAGAGCAGCAAAGGGGAATGTTGATCCAAAACAAAAGTGCGATGAATATCACGACATGGGGGAATATTTGTGCACATTTCACTTTCTGTACACACGCGTAGTGTGCTCTGAGGCCATCGGAAACATTTGAGCCACTTCCCAGCACGTATCTTGTTCAGGGTCAAGGGTGAACTGGAGCTTATACCAGCTGACTCGAGGCAAGCCTTCACTCCCATTCACACCTATGGGCAATTGAGAGTCTTCAATGAACCTAACCTAACGTAGCATAACATTCAGAGCGCCTGTATTTTCATGCTCGCTTTGACTTGATCTTTGACCAGGGCATATGTCGCTGGCATCCACCGCCCCTTCTCCGTGATGTTTGATCCATACACCAGTAGCATCGAGGTCCTGGACAACCCCTTGAAGATCCAAGGAGGCCTGGAAGGAGTGAAGGATGAACTGAAGATGCTGACAGATGCTCTCAGTGTTTTGTCTTGAACGTTGCCTATTTAACTGGTTGTCCTCCCACGCCACCTTGCCGTTGTTCGCTTGCTCTCTCGTCTCTGCTGTGCTCTGCAACACTCGAAGTGCGCCGGGGACTTCTCGTTCTTGCGCCTCCACCTTGATGCCGTTTCGAATGAATTGTCATCTCCTTGTCGCTGGCTAAAAAAAGACTGCAACCGTTTAAACCTCAATGTCGATATTTAAGATGTTCATTGCCTTTCTGGGTGTAGAGGCAAGTGTGGCCATACAGGCTGTTTAAAATAATAATAATAAGAAGAAGAATGAAAAAAAGTGTGTCTTGTTAAAAATAAAATGAAATGCAAACCAAAATCAAATATATGTATATAAAAGAAGAGTATGGTTTGATTATTTTAAAATCAACAGCATGAACATACATATCTAATTGGGTAAGTTGAGACTGTATATATTAAAATCGTATAAAATTGGATCATCTGTCTGCTATATGACAAATGTTGCTTGTGAATTAAGTATTTTGTCTGTTGTTATTTAAAACTCACCATGTATTTTTGTTCTATTTATGTGCTGCAGTGTCAATGCATGATCAAGAAAATAAATCCACCTGTCAGATGAGGTGTCCTGGATTATTGTTTTACTAAAAATGGAAAATATTAAGATACCATCAATTATATTAAAACATGTCCACTACTGAGACAGAATCAATTCCTATTTTGTGCTTAGTTTCAATTGCATCCATCCATTTTCTACATCAGGGTAAGCCGGACCTTCTGACTTTGGGCGAGAAGCGCGCTATACCCCGGCGGGTCACCGTTCGATCGCAGGTCACATGCAAGTGCAAACAAACAATTGCAATTCTTGTTTTTTGGAATGTGGAAGGAAGGCGGCGTGGCTGAAGAAAACCCACGGCAGCGCAGGTTGCCGACATGCAAACTCCACCTCAGCAGGGATTTGAACCTGTGACCTCTTGACTGTGAGGCAACACCTGCTTATCACCGGTCAACCTTCTGCCTCATCATTCCGTTTTTTTCCCACGTTTTTTCTGTATTTTACCCTCACACGTGATTGATTATGCACGAATGAAACACATTATTTGGGTTATGCTTTGCAGTGGTGTCAAGCGTGACCTATCCTTCTGATGCGTTGTTATTGTCGCTGTTGTTTAAATGTATTTGGATTACTTCATTCAGTTACATGACAATAGAAAGAGCTCTCCATAAAATGTAGAAACCAGAAATCTTGACCAATTTACCGTATTAAACAGATTTTCAACGAGTATCGCTGTCAAAATCTAAACATGCCTTGAATAAAAATACAGAATTTGGTGCAAACCACCGGGCATATATTCAAGAACAGCAAAGCCGCAGTATACTTTGCCAGAATTGAAAAAACAAACAAACAAAAGACGTCCCATATTCTGGAGTCAGATGAAAGCAATGTCAACTTGTTTCCGAAAGATCGGATGAGAAAATGACAAGGAACAGACAAGGATGTCTTTTTGGCAATGTTCTGCTACGTGTGCGTAAAGGCTGCCAATCAAACTGGTTCGTTGGTGTTTATTGATGATGTGACTGAATGAACAAGAGGAATTGTGAGGGGGAAGCAAAGTGCGACACTTTCTGCTCACGTTCAACCAAAACACATAAGACAGTGCAGTTGCAAAAGCAACTCTACATTTCAGTCCATCCATTTTCTAACCCTGGTCCTGCCACAAAGACACAATGTCGCTCCTTCTGGCCTTCTCTGTACTTCCTCAAGGCAAATAATGCATCTGCGGTACTCTTTTCTTGGCATGAAACCATACTGTGGCTCGCAAATACTCACTTCTGTCCTGAGTCTAGCCTCCACGACTCTTTCCCATAACTTGCTCGTGTGGCTCATCAACTTTATTCCTCTCTGGTTGCCACAGCTCCCGCACATCACCCTTGTTCTTAAAAATGGGCACCAGCACACTTTTCCTCCACTCCTCAGGCATCTTCTCACGCGCTAGAATTCTGTTGAACAAGCTGGTCCAAAACTCCTAGATGCTTCCATACCTCCACAGGAATGTCATCAGGACCAACTGCCTTTCCATTTTTCCTCCTCTTTAATGCCTTTCTAAGGTCCCCCTGACGAATCCTTGCCACTTCCTGCTCCACCACACTTGCCTCTTCTACTCTCCCTTCTCTCTCATTTTCCTCATTCATCAACTCCTCGAAGTATTCTTTCCATCGAGGTAGCACACTGCTGCCACCAGTCAACATATTTCCATCTCTATCCTTAATCACCCCGACCTGCTGCACATCCTTCCCATCTCTATCCCTCTGTCTGGCCAACCTGTAGAGATCCTTTTCTCCTTCTTTAGTGTCCAACCTGGCATACGTCATCATATGCCTCTTGTTTGGCCTTTGGCACCTCTACCTTTTGCCCTATGTCGCATCTCAATGTCTTCCTTTCGCCTCTCCTCGGTCCTCGCAGTGTCCCACTTCTTCTTAGCTAACCTTTTTCCTGTACTGTGAGGTTCCACCACCAAGTCTCCTTCTTTCCTTTCCTGCCAGAAGATACACCAAGTACTCCCCTTCCTGCCTCTCTGATCACCTTGGCTGCCGTGGTCCAGTCTGCTGGAAGCTCCTCCCGTCCACCGAGAGCCTGTGTCACCTCTTCCCGAAAAGCTGCACAACGCTCGTCCTGTCTCAGCTTCCACCACATGGTTCTCTGCTCTGCCTTTGTCTTCCTAATCTTCCTCCCCACCCCCAGAGTCATCTTACACACCACCATCCTATGCTGTCTAGCCACACTCTCCCCTACCACTACCTTACAGTCAGTAACCTCCTTCAGATCACATCGTCTGCACAAAATGTAATCCACCTGCGTGCTTCTACCTCCGCTCTTTGTAGGTCACCCTGTATGTTCCTGCCTCTTCTGGAAAAAAGTGTTCACTCCAGTCATTTGCATCCTTGTTGCAAAGTCTACCACCATCTGTCCCTCCAAGTTCCTTTCCAGATGCTGAACTTACCCATCACTTCTTCACCAACATGTCCATTACAATCTGCACCAATCCCGACTCTCTCTCTGTCTGGGATGCTCAGAACTACTCCGTCTAGCTCCTTCCAGAATTTCTCTTTCACCTCTAGGTCCCATCCTACCTGTGGGGCAAAGCCGCTAATCACATTTCACACAACACCCTCAATTTCAAGTTTCAGCCTCATCACTCGATCTGATACTCTTTTCACCGCCAAGACATTCCGAGCCAACACTTCTTTTAAAATAACCCCGACTCCATTTCTCTTCCCATCTACACCATGGCAAAATAATTGTTGCCCCTAAACTTGGAGCCTTGCTGCCTTTCCACCTGCGCTCCTGGACACACAATATATCAACCTTTCTCCTAATCATCATGTCAATTCAAAGTCCCCGCATTCAGTTCTAGGCTCTGTACTTTCCTCTTCTCTTTCTGCCGAAGAACCTACCTGCTTTCCACTTCTTGGACTGAATTTCCACCGGCGCCCCGCAGGTTGACGGCGCCGGTGGCGGACGTAGTTAAGCCCGGGCCACGACCGATCCGGTATCGAATTCTTCGGATGAACGCTCATATTTGTTTGGCAAAGTTTGAAGCCGGATGCCCTTCCTGACGCAACCCTCCGCATTTCTCCGGGCTTGGGACCGGCCTACACTTTACACTTTGCACCGGCTTGGGCTGCATTCAGGACAATGAAATGCTTTCACTCAATAGCAGAAGATACAATCAACCAAGCTAAGCAAGTATTCCCAGTCGTAAACCCTTAAATGTTGTCGTCGTCGTTGTTGTTTTTTTCTTTTTAAATCAATTGTAATGGTGTATTAAGTCCAATTGCTCTGGAGTAGACCAAAGTGTTGTGACCCGTGGCCACGTACTTGCATTATATTGTGTAGCCACAGGAGGGTGATGTCAACCAATATTTGAAGTGCATGGACCTCCGGGAATATAACGGCCTTTTGTTGAACGATCCTGATGTCATTCGTGTGTTCTCAATGGAAAAAAAGCAGAAGCAATGAAAGTGGCATTTATTGGTGGCAGTAAATAACCATTAGAGTGTGTGTTTGTACAGGGGGTTGTGTGTGTGTGTGTGTATATATATATGTATGTATGTATGTCAGAATTGGGATCCGTGGTACTCCAGAGGGAACGGTTGACAAACAAGTGGGGCTGGAGGTAGGGGGTGGGGGGTCGTGAGGATAACATCATGCTCACGACCTCACCTGCTCGGCACGCTTACCTAATTCTGCGAGTGATGTCGCCCCAGTGGAGTTGCTCAAACACAACCAAAGCTTTGTTTTTCTTGCCTCGCCCGTGCTCGCTCCCAGGAGGGCGGTGGGGGTGTGGGGCTCGGGAGGGACTGACCCCCTCCCGGGCTCGCTCACCGTGACTTTGTCGGTGCACGGCTCGGTCACCGAGAGGCGCCGCGGCATCGCTCTCCTCCTGGCAGCGTATCGCCGCTCATTGACATTTGACCCCTCGGTCAGGGAACAAAAGTTGACCTCGTCAAGCACACGCACTGTTTTAACACCGACCGAGAGCAGCGGTGTGCAGAAATGTCTTCCATTTGACGCCCGTGCCACATGATCATACGTCGAGGTTCCTCTCTTTTTCCTCGTGGTTCTTCCTCCAAGCACTTTTTGTGCAAGACATCTCCATGTTTTCTTTCTTTCTTTCTTTATTTCTTTGAACCGCGCCATTAGGAGGAGGGGGAGGAGCGAGGGGTGGAGTCTGGGTGTAAAGTGGGCGTGTTTTGGTATATAACACTTCTCCCTCAGAAGTTTGGTCTGTCGCCTCGGTCTCTGGGACAGCCTCTCACACATCATCTAACTAACCAACTGGGGAAACTAACTCACCTGCAAGCACCCGACCACCAAATCAGACCAACCTTCATATTCTTTCACTTTTCATTTTTCATTTTTGTATTTTTTTTTTGTGACTACTGCCGACTGTCATGGAGACCCTGCGATCGAGACCCGGACACAACTCATTTTGCCACACCTGCAGGAAAACGGAGAAGAGCAGAAGAAAGGTCAGCAACAAAGAAGTCACTATTACTCTTGCACTTTTTGGTGTTTTTGATAGACCGTTTGCATAAAGGCCATTTTAAAAAAAAAAAAAAAAAAAAGCAAAAAAAAAAAAAACAACATTTTTAAAAAAAATAATTCACCCCCCCCCAAAAAAAAAAAAAAATATATATATATAGGTGCTCGACTTAACTTACAATTGACATGCAAAAGTTCAAGGTGCATAGAGTGCATGTCATGCGGAGTCAATATCAGCGTCGGGGCACATTTAATGCGAAAGATAAAAGGATGAACGTGAAGGGGACATTCGGCTCACCTCCAGATTGGACTTTTCAAAGAATGTCGACTCGTCACGGGTGGCGTTATTATGCAAGTGCATCCGTAAATGGAGACGTTGAGCGGACAGTAAATGACAATATCAAGTGTTTGAAGTGATGTTGTGTTTTCATGTGCGTGAGCGGCGCAGGCTTGGAGGTGACTCCAAACTGCACGCGGTCCTCCTGGGGATGGTGCAGGACTTGGCGCGAGCAGCTGGTCTTATTTGCCGGCAGATAGGGGGCGGTAGGCGAGGGTCACTGCTCAATAAAGAGTGAGCGAGGGGGGGGGGGGGGGGGGACATGCTGAGTCGAGCTTTTCTGGTAGTTAACCATCGAACAGCCGCACTCGCAAAGTCTGCTATGTTGTGCAAGAGGTAAAATCGCACTCGTCTAGTGGTTTTCCTCCTCAATAAGCTCTCCTCGCTCCTCTGTGCCGAGTTGCGACAGAGGGGATTTCATTTAGACGTAAGAAATTAAGAACAAACAAACCAAAAAGCAGGATCGTCGTGAATGAAATGATTTGCCTGCAAGTTCATCTCGGCCGTTTGTGTGTTCGCAGATCAAGAAGATGTCTTCATCCGGCCGTTCGTTGCTCTTCGCACTGGCTCTCGCCCTCTATGCGGTGGAGATGACCTCGGCGGAGACTCTGTGCGGGGGGGAGCTGGTGGACGCGCTGCAGTTCGTCTGCGAAGACAGAGGCTTCTATTTCAGTACGTGAATGCGCGCGTATCGGCGCTGCGCCGTTGCCTGGCTTCTTATCATTTGAGTGCCCGTGCGCCTAAAACAAACAAAGACAACAACCAAAACCCCAGCATAGCCGAGACGACCGTCTGTGGCTCTGGGTGTCGCGCGCGCGAGAGCACAGAAGCGGCCGGCGAGTCGTGAAGCCGCGTCGGGCCACTCCGGTAATAGCGCCTGGAGAGGCATACCGGTCACCGCCGCCCTCGCCTTCGCAGGCCGGGAGACCGCCGAGACCGCCGTGGTCCGAGGAGGTTTTTTTTTTCTCCAAAAGGCCGACTCATTAAACTTATGTGGCATAATGACGGGCAACCCTGCAAAGCCTCGTGTGTTTGCATTGTGGCGCGGCACACGTCCTAGATATTGGCAGACACGCACCCAAAACACATTTTGACCTTTGACCGTCGCAGATCACGGTCCACTTTGGATGTTTTCTCCTCCCTCTTTTCATTCTCTCCTTCCTCTTGCTGCAGCGGAAATCTCGTGAGATTTGTCCAACATTCAAATGAGCCCTTTATTGATTGCGGAATGCGTTCCCTGCGGAACATTCAAACACTCGCCACCTTTCACCTCGTTTTCTCTCTCGCTCTTCGGATTTGCATTGGCCTCCTGTGTTTCAAGGCTCACACGCTCTCGCGCCGATCCTCCGGGCTGTTTTCTCTACTTCTCTGCCCCTCCTCATCCTAGTTATCTCTGCTGACTCCACAAACGACAAGGTCAGCGAGGAGTTTCCATTATGTATTTGCTCACCTAAGGGACGGGCCTCTCTGTCCCACTGCGCGGTGTTTCCATGCGCATTCGCTCATTAAGGGGCTTCCAGATAGCCCTCATCAGATTATGTTCCGCGAAAGACAGAGATTTGTTGCAGTCGGTCACCGATTCATTGTAATCCCGCGAAAACAACCCGGATTCGTCTCTGCTGCGGAGAGTTTGCGCTCCCTGCGTCAGGTCAGGCCTTCTTTGCCTCACGTGACTCTGCGTCTCTCCCCAGGTAGGCCCACCAGCAGGGGGAACACCAGGCGCACCCAGAACCGTGGGATAGTGGAGGAGTGTTGTTTCCGTAGCTGTGACCTCAACCTTCTGGAGCAGTACTGCGCCAAACCCACCAAGTCGGAAAGGGACGTGTCTGCAACTCTACAGGTCGTACCGGCGATGCCTCCATTAAAACAGGTACGCGTCACAGCAGCGACGACACGGCGGTATGGGAACCGGTGAAATTCTACTCCTCCCTTCACCTCTGCCTCACCCCTATATCCCTGACACGTTGTGCAGAGCCAAATGTACGCACAAAGCGCTCTATCTTGTTCGATGGTCTAGCGATAAGCAGTTCCGTGCAAAGTGCTGACCGTCATGGGAATCGTCCAGATAGTCGCAGCACATTGCGCTCAAGAAAGGACGTGCTCGCACACTGCGCCAATGGCCGAGACTGCCGGTCCGTGACCAAAACAGTGTGTTCCTGAGTGTCAGATTATTTGATTAGTAGTCACGGAGCTGCGACCTCTCCGAATCTGGCAGGCGTGGTTACAAAAAAAAACCTGACTGAGGTCACACGTGCGGGGAATCGACTTCGTGTTTCACCGAGGTCACGGGAACACGCCGCAATGGCTGTGTTAACGACGTCGTACCGATTCCTGCCATCCCTTTGTGTTTATGCTCGGTCGTGTTCGTGTGTCAGTGACAAGCGGTTGCATAGGAGAAAAGTAACAGGACTCCGAGTCTGGAGGGGGAGAACGCCGATAGGGAATTAGTTTGGACATGTCCCCGGTTTGTCCGGGCAAGGAGAGTTGATGGGTACGGCCTGCTCTGAGGGCCGGCTGTTCTTAAGCTATTGAGCGGCCCTGAAGTGAATGAAGGGGGATAAACACTCTTCAAGTGGCAGGACCAAAACAAGCCATTCACATGGATCACTGGCCACTGGCGCATAAATTCCAGCCCCCTTGCTACCGTTCCTTCTTGTTTCTCATTCAGCAAAACACCTAGCATTGTTAACTTGGCAGTGTTTAGATTGTCATTTAATATGCAGCAGTTTAGTCATTCGGCTCCTCGTATGTATACGAGGCAAGCGCCAATCCTTTTCACGGAATGTTAAAGAGGCCCAACTAAGCGCTTGTTGACAGCTTCTCTCAGTCGACGAGACCAAAACAAGCACCGTTTGGAAGCGAGCCGAGGCTGTTATGACTCGCCGCTTTGAAAATGACATTTGATTGGCCGAACAATGAGTGAAGAAAATAAGCATATCACCCGTAATGAACTGACTCCACCTTCTCCTCTTTGCTTCTGTTTGTTTTTTTGTTTTTTTTTTGCCGGCACGCCACAAAAGGAAGCCCCGAGGAAGCAGCATGTGCCCGTGAAGTGTTCCAAATACGAGCTGTGGCAGAGGAAGGCGGCCCTGCGGCTCCGGAGGGGTGTCCCCGCCATCCTGAGATCCAAAAAGTTCCGAAGGCAGGCGGAGAAGATGAAAGCCCAGGAGGAAGCAAGCTTCCGCAGGCCCCTGATCAGCCTGCCCAGCAAACTACCGCCCGTCTTGCTCAGCACGAACAACTATGTCAAGCACAAATGAGCCTGTTGCCAGCCCTTTGCACAGACGAGGGTTTGGAAGGACAAAAAAGCCTAGGGATTATAGCTTTGTCTCTGACGTCATTTCTGTGGCAGTCCTCTTTGACCTCCCCTGCCCTGTCCGAGCCCACCGATTTCCCCCCCCCCCCCCCCCCCCCCGCCCAGCCCATTCTCATCCGCTACTTCTTGACCCCCTGCCCCCTTTCTAATACCCCCCGAACCCTACCACCATCCTCCGGAACACAAACATGCCTTCACATTCTTCCTGTCTGAACTGTTTTCGCTAGCTATTTCAGTCACTGACACAAAAGGCACAAACACGAATGACGAACAAAAAGTTCACAATTTGACTGAATGCCATTCAGGTGGACCCGTAAGCAAAAGAGTAAATGGAAGGGAGCAAGAAGATGAAAGCGATCTGTGGTTTGCAAGTGTCAAGAGGACACCCAACGGAATGTTTTTTTTTTTTTTTTTTTTTTTTCTCCCCTCCTTGTGGAAAACAACTCAAAGCGAGGAGAAGCTTGCAGGAGAGAATCCATTCCACATACTTTTTTTTTTTTTTTTTTTTTTTTCCCTGAGGCAACCCCCCCCCCCCCCCCCCAAAAAAAATCTGTAAATTTTTTAATTTTATTATTATTATTATTTTTTTTTTTAGTTTGCACCTCTACCTATAAAGGGACTTCCACACTGTAAGGAATTATTTTGTAAAATTAGATTCCTGTTCCAGCACCTTTTGATCACAAACAAAAAGCAGAAAAGAGTCTGCAAAATTGCACATTGCCACGGATTACGTCAAAGTAAAGAAAAATATATGGCACTATTTTTTTATGAACAATGAACGTGTAGCTTAAAAAATGCTATGGTGCTAGCTTTGGGAAAGGACTCAAAGAAGAGGTTGAAAAGCACGTTTGTTTTTTCTTTGAAAATATTATAACTTTCCGTTTTAAGGAAAGTGTGACTTTTAAAAAAAAAAAAAAAAAGAAAAAAAAAAAAAAGGGATTACGGATATGGGGGCGCTCCTGGCAGTGGTAATGTCAAGGGGGAAGTGTCACTGAGAAACTACGGGGGTGATGATGGCATCAAGGCTCACAGGAAGTGCTCGTGGCCGCTCATCACTAGTTTGCCGGCATACGTGGCAAGGGGGACAAGAGACCCTGGCCCTGGCCCTGGCCCTGGCCCTCCTGTCTCCCAGAGGCAGACGGACACAGGGAACATAAAATGGGACACCGTGGACTGCCTGGATTGGGACGGTACAACGGTTCTGGGACACTACTTCCTGTTTACTGTGGCTTTGCGGACTGCTCTGACAGGAAGTATCACGGCATGGACAAGTGGGATAATTGAGGATTTTATTTTAGTTTGATCTTACTGTTTCTTGTTTTCTTTTCTTAATATTTCAATGAAAAAAGGAAACCGCCCCACCTGTTTCTGGTACCATGACATTCCTGTTTTTCCAAGTTAGGCATTTTTCATGGTTATGTCATGATGTTATTAAACTGTTCTTAAAAAAAAAAAAAAAAAAAAAAAAAAAAAAAGGCACAGACATTTTGATTAAAAGGGAAGAAAACAGCAATAATGTCAACTAACATTTATTTTTTATTGTATATCAGTAGTAGTCACATGCGTTTGCCTGAAAACAAATACTTGACTATAGCTATCTATATATATATATATATATATATATATATATATATATATATATTTAGATATATAATTAGTTTCCAGGGACGTTGTGTTATTTCCTATAGTCTGAGCTGTATCTTGCGTAATGAGCCGTCAAGCTTTTTTGTTTGTTTGTTGAAATACAAATAAGGGCACTGTATAAAGGCATTATTTATTTTGTTATAAAATATATTTGAAAATTGGTCCAAATAATATGCGCAGCACTGATGCTCAACTGACGGATTTATTTTGTATGATCTCTGTTTTCCAATTGGAGCTGTAAGGCTTTTTTTTTTTTTTTTTTTTTTTTTTTTCTAGATGCTTTGTACCAAAAATAATGTCTTTTATCCCCCTTTTCATTTGCCATAGTTACTATAAATTAATATTTTAACAGCATCATGTAGTCTGAATTTTGTAGGCATGTTATGTCACTGAAATAGTCACATACTCTTCATAATAATGATCTGCATGGGTTTCCAGAAGCTTGTCAAGGTTACAAGAGAAACGCAAAGTACGAGTGAGTAACGCCATTAACCGAAACTGTTCAACCCTGTTCAGTTGTATTCAACCCACTATGTTTTGAAGCCACTTTAGTATTGATGGCGGGGAAGTGCTGAGTCCTTAATTAAATAACGTCTTCCTAATTGTGCTCGGTCTCCTCTGATGTTCTAAGGAGCAGCTTGTCTATGTGCCACCGCTGCGGCGGATATTGTGTCGATCAGAACAAATGTCACGACAGGGTCTTAACTCGCACATTGCGCCTTCGTCGACGGTCGTTGAGTCTCTCGCCAGATGGATCGATGGCTCGAATGAATGAATGAAGGGCTAATGCAGTCGTAGGATCGGGGTAAAGAAATAAGTGCTCTGCAGGGAAGAGTAATATTTCCCGAGCATAAGAGATAATCGCGTGTGCGTTTGGGGCGGGGGGGGGGGGGGGGGATGTTTTTAGAGTTGTTATTTAGAACCTTCCATCATCATGTGGCAAACCACCGAAGCCTACGACTGACACGCCAGCCGCCACTTCCTCCTGCGTCCTGTGTCGGGTTAGACATCACCCGATCGGAGACCTCATCAATACTAGCCATACTGACGCGAAGACTCAGGCCAATACTTCTGTCAGATATCTTCCATTGAGTTCTCCGATTATATTCTACTTCCATTGTGCAAAAAGAAACACAGTGCAATTCTTCTGACGATGATGATTATTATGTCGGGACTGCATCCATTCACTATTGTAATGTTCAAATCGGCTCCTCTGGTGTTGTTGTAATGAAAGACAACCACTTGTTTTCGCTGAATACGAAGAGAGTTCATGCCGAGCGACGGCAACTTCTTCTGTGTCACTCGCTCACTCAGCCTGTGTGTATTTGATTGATTTAACCTCCGCACGC
This sequence comes from Phyllopteryx taeniolatus, assembly GCF_024500385.1. Classification (NCBI taxonomy): domain Eukaryota; kingdom Metazoa; phylum Chordata; class Actinopteri; order Syngnathiformes; family Syngnathidae; genus Phyllopteryx; species Phyllopteryx taeniolatus. Next base: position 9,239,924 of record NC_084506.1, read on the forward strand.
TAGAACGTCCGAAATGCACAATTCATGTACTTTGATTTGAATATCAATAAAAAAAAAACATTTGATCAAACATGCAATATGTAGAATAGTTACTGTTGTATCCTGTGCGTTGTCCACCTTCCGCAAGGGCTTGCCGCTTGTGCAATCTCAACTTTGCCTTTTTGGACCTCTTTCAGAAGCAGTCAAAGGTTCTGTGCCGTTTAAATGATTTATTGTGTCTTGAGGCTTTCCGAAGAATTTTCTGCAGCTTTCATCTTGCCGCCCTCCCCGCTTTTTCTCCACCTCTGCCTGCCTCCATATCTGCCCTTCTGTCTTCTGTACTGCGATAGGGCAAAGTGTGCACATCACCACCCACGTATAGCAGGCGGAGAGGCTGCATGCACTTCAGTCCTTCCTCTCCTGCGTGCGTCCGCACTAAATGTGGCCTGTTGTCACATCCGTGCTGCAGTGGCATATAACTAATGGAGCGAGTTCCCATTCTGTAGCTATGTTTGGAGGCCGACGTCTCAAATGATCACTTGCGTATTTGGAAAACGGCATGACCTGTTTTTTGTTGACGTGCACGCGCATACCCACCCATGGTTCGTCTGTTACCGGGCAGAGTTACAGTTGAATATCTTCCCGGAATGGAACCGTTTCTGGACAATGTTTCGTTCTGGTGTTTACGTTGAGCTGTCACTGCTGTTTCATTTTACTATCAAAGAGCGAAAGCCCGAAAATGAGCAACGCAACATTTCCTTTATTGCATAGCTCTGTTTCATGTCTCCGCGGGATTCTGTGCGAGCGTCATTGTGTTCTAACCTTCCCTCAAATCACGCAAACGACTTGTGCTCCCGCGTGATGCAATTGTCATTGTAATTCTTCCCGCTTTCTCCATCGCTGCGCTTCGCGACGTAGCCATCGGGCGTTTGTGCAATGAAAGTGTGACCACATGAGGGTGGTTAACCCTTGCTCGTCGCGTGGGGGTGTTCGGGTCGCCGCTTTGTTCGGTCGGTTTGGCTACTAAGTTCAACCCGACAAACAACACTTGTACTTAAGTGCTTCATTTGATGAAACCCTTAATAACATAGAGGTCAGAAATGGTCATACGGTCAAGACGAGGTGAACATTATTTACATAGTGGCCGTTTTTGCTCGGTCACTGGTTGTCGAGCGTAGCATTTATTTGTATTTTGATTTGTATTTATTTTTTTAAAATCAGGCTGGCGCACAATATCTCTACAAAAGGGATTTTATTTTTCATCGTGTGTAGTACTGTACTTCCATATCTTCATCAGTAGTTTAAATACAGTGTAAAGGCCATTATCTCTATTTTGTGAATTGGATTCTTTTAGCTGGCATTACGACAAAAAAAAAAAAAAAAATCATTCCTCCCAAACGCTTCGTGTCCTTTTTTAATGTAGGCATATACAGTGTTGTACGTATAAAGTGGATCAGAACGCTAGAAGTCACCACCAGGACGCTCCTCGAAATTGCGCAGTGGGATCAGTGAATATCTCTTGAGCCAACTCGGGAGAGGATTTAGCCATTTTACGGTCTTTTCCGGCCAATTCGACATTCGGCACACGTTGACATAACGGCAAAACGCGATATTGATAAACGGCTTACGATTCAATTGAACCGAGGGCCAAAAGTACGGTATGTCGCGTTGTCTTAAATGCTAACAAACGGCCATGTACATCTGCATGTAGCATAATTCATTTCAAGAAACGGCAGCGAAACAAAGAATAATCTCCGACGACCGCATTCATCCCATCAGAGAGGCCTCCTGAATGGCAGAGTGGAGTGTAGATGTGGGTGGCACAACTCTCCCAGGCCTGACACTGGAAACTGCCAAAGAGCACACTAGAGTTAGTTGTGGTTGGCCGGATGCATGTAAGGCCGGGCCAACTATTGAGGCGCAGGGTTCGTCAAGCACAGACCATCGCAGCCCAGTGTGGCCACACAGGCCAATTAAGACGGGCCTTCTCTCTTTTCTTCTCCTCCCCTCGGCTGTCGCTCTCTCATCTTCCCCCTCTCTTCATCGCTCTCTCTCTCTCTCTCTCTCTCTCTCTCGTGCTCCCTCTCTTTCCTTCAACCTTCACAAAGCATGCTGACACATTCCTCTTATTCCACTTTGCCCCTCTAATTGCAGCGGGCTGAAAAGAGGGATGGAGAGGGGGAAATGAGATTGAGAGAAAGTGACAGAGAGAGGGAAAAAGGGGGTCATACCACCGACCGTACACGGCCGGGACAAACTGTACCGGCCTCGGGACGAGTCCACGCCGCTGTGCGCGGTGTGCATCAGGTGGAACATGAATGTGAGCATGAATCACCTCTCTGTTCATTCATTACACAGATATCGCAAAGATTTGGCTAATTTTCAAGGAACGACGTATTCCTCAAATCCAAAATATAACTCGGTCTGAACCCTCGGCCGGGCTCGGAGTATAAAGAGGGGATTGTGTTTCTTCAGCACCCCGCAAAACTACCTAATTGTTGCTTCTTAATCAACCAGTCACTGCAAGGAGGCTATCCTAATTATGTAACTGTTGATTCTCATGTGCACTATATTGCCATAAGTATTGGCTCACCTGCTTTGACTCGGATAGGAGTTTAAAAGACATCCCATTCTTAATCCATAGGGTGGTGGACCCTCTGCAGTTATAAGATTTTCAACTCTTCCGCAAAAGGTTTTCCACAAGGTTTACGAGTGTGTTTATGGGAATCGATGTTGGACGAGAAGGCCTGGCTCTCAGTCTGCGCTCGAGTGAATCCAAAATGTTCGATAGGGTTGGGGTCAGGATTGTGCTGGCTGGTCAATTTCATCCACATCAAACTCTCTCCCTCGTCCATGTCTCTACGAACCTCGATTCGTGCAAATTGTTCCCACAAAGTTGGAAATGTCCTGAGCTCTAGTGAAAGGAGCTCCGAAAGCTTCAGAGATTTTGGACAGTCGAATAGTTTGGGGAGTACCCCTTCCTGTTCCAATATGTCTGTGCACCAGTGCACAAAGCAAGGTCCATAAAGACATGGACGACAGAATTTGGTATGTGTGGCCTGCACAGAGTCCTGCCTTCAACCCGACAGAACACCTTTGGGTGGCTATCGAGTGGATAGTGAGCCAGGCCTTCTTGTCCAACATCAGTGTGTGACCTCACAAATATGTTCCTGGGAGAATGGGCCAAAAAGTCACTCCTAAACCTTGTTGAAAGCCTTCCCACAGGAATTGAAGCTGTTACAGCTACTTGCAAAGGGTAGACCGACATCATATTAATCCACATAGATTTAGAATGGGGTAACACTTGAAATCATATGTGAGTTAAGGCAGGTGACCAAATACTTTCGGCAATATCGTGCATATTACGAAGAAGTGAACGTTTAAGTTTTTAACATTTGTGTGATGAGGGTCTGGAATTTTCCTCTGATTCATCCAAACAAATAAATCCTGACAAATTGTCAAATGAAAAATGATTTCCAATTTGAAAAATATGACAATAACAAATTATTCACAATCATGAAAACAACTGCATGTCATTTTATATTCTGTACTTCCATTGTCCATCCATCCATCCATCCATTTTCTGAGCCGCTTCTCCTCACAAGGGTCGCGGGCGCGCTGGAGCCTAATCCCAGCTGTCATCGGGCGGGAGGCGGGGTACACCCTGAACTGGTTGCCAGCCAATCGCAGGGCACACAGAAACAAACAACCATTCACACTCACAGTCACACCTACGGGCAATTTAGAGTCTCCAATTCATGCGTGTTTTTGGGATGTGGGAGGAAAGCGGAGTGCCCGGAGAAAAGCCACCCAGGCGCGGGGGGAACATGCAAACTCCACACAGGCGGGACCGGGGATTGAACCCCAGACCTCAGAACTGTGAGGCAGACGCTCTAACCAGTCGACCACCGTGCCGCTAGTCTGGACTTGAAAACAAAAAACAAATGAGAAGGATCCATAAAACCCACTCAGAACCTAAACATAGTGTTTTGGATGCCGCTTCTTGAAATATTGCAATTTTGAGGGTTCTGGTGTCAACACACCATTGAACTGTCAAAGCCTCGGTGGATTTGACATGGACGTGTGCTCGGCCGTTTTGTGTTGGGAAGACAGTTTAGCCATATAAAATCCCAAGAGTGGAGGAAGTGGTTTTCTGTGTGGTCACTGGGTCACTGCATGATAATTTGCTTTCACTGGAAAACAAGGGGTCACAGCTTAACACTGAAATGTACTCTGTGTGTGGTGTGCACTTCACTTTCTCCCAGGAGTCAAAAGCCCCAGGTTTCAGATTTTACGCTTTGCATATTGATCAAACTTGTTCTACACAATCTGCATTTCACACGAAAACAGAATTAAAGGTGTTCCCAGTCGAGAGAAGTCCTCGGCAGTGCACTTTTAAAAGCAAAACGCTGCACTTAATTAGACAGGGAGGTCAGCATCTTGCAACGTTTAAGGTTTCTGACTTTGTAACGCCAACATTATGCAGGTGGGTCCTTACTTCACTCTCCCAGGGCATTCATCATTGTTGCACGTCAGTGTCACAATGTGGAGGTCACCAGGGTACTATTTGGACTACACACAAACACACACACACGCGCGCGCACGCACGCACGCCCGATTTTTTGTCAGGCTCATTTGAAGATATGCAAAAGGGAATATTGACTTGATTAATGTCAGGATCCAGTGGCTCATTTCAAATAATATCGAAGGAGATGTGACATCATTTGTGATGTTGTGCTGGAAGATGACAAATAAAGCAGACTGTAGAATGACCAAGGACACTCCCCTCTTTGTTTGAACAACATATAATTTTAGATCAGCATAGGGGAGCCCATTCTGAGAGGAAAATAGCAATCTCTCTAAATTACAGGGCTCATACCTACAACTCCAAAATAACTCGGTCGGAGTGGCTGTCGGTATTATTTCTTTGTTTAAGACAAACAACGGTCCATTATCAAGTAAGATCCAGAGATTTTGTGTTATTTTTTGTGTGCCTACCTCGTACGGTACACTGTAGGTATTTTTGTCCTTTTAACGAGTAAAATTGCCACATGGGAACAACGATCACTGCCAACTTCTGTTCTGCATATCTTGCCAGTTTAATAAGCCATACCCAGATCCCTGTGGATGTTATTATGCGCTTGTGAATGACAAGTGTTGACTTGGACCTTTGTGCAACACTCTCTCTCTCTCTCTCTCTGTGTGTGTGTCTGTCTGTCTGTCTCGTACACGCACACACGCACACACGCACGCACAGTGAACAGTTGAAGCAGACAGCCACAGTGAAGGTTCCTCTCTCTGTCGCCAGTTGAGCGTTCTGGTTATCTTCCCCACAAAAACCAGATAAGCTCCATTTCGTTGGCCCCCAACAGAACCTTGGAGGTTAGAGAGTTCTTTCCCCTTTTCTGCGTTTTCCCTCTTCCTCTCGTTGATTCATTTCCTCTTTGTTTTTTTGGCAGCTTCTTTGTTCCGCGAGCAGGATCCATCATGTGTTTTTAAAGACAGCAGACAAACATAAATATCATTGCTCGAAAGAATACAAATATACACGCACACACACAAAAAAAGATAAATCACATGATGATTTCCTTTTGGCTATGATTTTGTTAAATAGAAAATCCGCTGATCTCATAGCCTGCCCGCCACACATATGCATAGGCAACACACCACAGAAGGAGTGCAAATATTTGCTTAAGGAGGCCATTGCGTCGGTGCCATTTGGCTGCTCCAAACCATTGTCTGTTGAGACATGCCATGGAAGCTGGCAACACTTGTTTGTGTATTCTGTGCCATCTTTTAGCCCAAGACTGTCAATTTCATTCTCATGGTTCAGTAAGGTTGATGGGAAGGGCTCCAGAAATAGCACAACTGAAGGGCAATTCACGAATGTGTGTACGCGGCCACACACATGACGGCAGTTTGGCTGTGAAAGTGCTCGCACCACACGTGATCAGAAATGTGTACCAACACAAATAAACAGGCATACGCAAACATCAACACAATATATATATTAAACCCACACACTTGCAGATGTAAAAAAAAGGAACGACAACATACGTATAAACTTGTACATGCAGAATGTGGTTGTTTTCGCACGACTCCGCTAATGATGGGTGGGTATATGATGTTTGTGTGTGTTCCCAAAGAGTTGGCATTACTACTTGGATCAAATCTGCAGCCAACAGCGAGCTATTAACAAAACTTTTTCTTTGTTTGCCTTTTCCCATTTTTTTCTTTCTTCAGCGGGACCAAGCAAATAATGGATGTTCATTTAATCTGCAAATTGCTGTACCCTACAAACAGAACAGGGGACAGCAGTTTGCAGCAGTTTGACCCTCGAACGAATCATTTGGAATGCCAGAATTATTCTTATTTCTGGTTTCAAAATTCACTGAAATCGAAGTGTGACCAATCTGCAATGGATTGCGTTCAACTTTTCTCTTTTGATTTGTTTCTTTTCTCAATTGATTTGCTGCATTAGAATATTGCCTGAAAAAAAATGCCTCCATTTTCTATACCGGTTGTCCTGCAAGGGTCACCAGCCAATCGCGGGGCGTAAAAACAATTCAAGTCCTTGTCGGGTGAAAATAAAAACATCTTGTGATTTCAGACACCACCGAGGAGAGTGTTGTTGACAAATCGGCTCCATTTTAATGAATAAAATAACGGCAGGCTTCAAAATGGGAAAAACATTCTTTCAGCTGTCAGATGCTGAATGCGTCAAAAATGGACCCTACTCAAAATAAACTAAATGAAATGCTAATCATTTCTTCATTTGAGGAGAAACTTTCGAATTTTTGAAAAAGACATTTGGCAGGTTAATCACACAGGGAACCGGAGCAAGTTTTAAAACCAATTATATTCATAAAAAATATAGCAATATAACGGGGGAGTCAAATGTAGGGTTGCAGCTATCGAATATTTTAGTACTCGAATATCCTGCTGAAAATTCTATCGAACAATCGAGTATTTGGAAAAAGTATGTTTTTGCTTGGTTAAAGATCAATTATGAATACAAAAGAGAAAATTAGACCTTTCGCTTAATAATGTCCGACTAATCGGTTTCCTTTTTTTGTTTTTTTTTTTACATCAACAGGTTTTATTTCTTAAAACACACTGTGCATAAAAGATAAGGCATTCATTTCAAAAAAAGCATTAACAGCCTTTGTGAATCTTCACTTAAGCTAACATTTGAGCTTTTTGTGACATATTAATACATTTATGAGCTCAGACCGGCTGAGCAGGCGTAAGACAAGTATTCTTTGTGCTGTCACAAGAGTCGGAAGCGTTCAACTTCTTCGAACTAAATGACGAAACCTCGAGAGAAAACGAATGTTACTTACATCTACATTAAGCGTTAATCTCACTGATTTGAAAAGATGCTAATTTCACACTTCGGTCCCACGATGCACCGTGTCCGGCGGAGAGAAAAGTTTGTGTTACAACAAATTGGTTTTTCCAATTTCTGTCTTTCCCCCCCCCCCCTTCTCAATTCAGCGTGACGTGGTATCTTGAAACCGCTGTGTTCCCACTCCTTCGACATGCATTTTTCTTACGCGTAGTTAGCTCGCTAACTGCACGCTCTAGTGGTAGAAAAGCCCTTGTATTTAAACTAAGTAAGTCACAATTTTGCAGGAAAAGCACTGATGTATTTAAATAGTGGGGGCCCAATTGCGTACCTTAGCTCGGTTTTAGCCATGCCCCCAAAAACCAAGACAACAGAGTTTAACACTACTTTAATTTCAACAACTCAGTACTACATTGTTCTCAGTTCTCAGAAATGTGATTGAAACGTCTCTGAATTGACTTCACAGGGTCTTTAATGGAAACATTTGTATCGTGTAGAGATGAGTATCGTTAAAATCTTAACGATACTGTTTAACGATCCGGTATTTTAACTGCATTCTTAAGGGTATTTATTTTTTTTTACATTTTTTTTTAGAAAACACTAAAACGAATATCAGAATTGCCGGTAACACTGCTTCATTTTTTTCAAAGATAAACGAACTTGTCTTGCAACCGCAACAACATTAATGTAAAATAAATCAAACCAATGATTCACAGACAAATAAATGTCTTCAACAAATCACTATTCTAATGTCGAACATTAGCAAGAAACAATGATGTAGCGCAAAAGTGGTGTAGAACTGCTGGAAGGCGAGGCAACGAGTTTGTCTTTCCTCGTCTTCCGGAAGGAGAGGTGCTTCGTCGAAAATGGGGGATTTCTCTACGTTTGCCAAGGTCGCTTCAGTCGCTCCCATGTAACCGTCGTAGCGCTCCTCATTGCGCTGCGCTGTGTAAACAACGCTGATGAGTCCACCGGTATATTGTGATGACGTTTATTGCTATTTATTATTCGTCGGAGGCCTGTTCGATGGGGCTCTCGAGGTCTAACGGAACCGAACTCATCGAGCCGTGTCTTTCATGTACCTTGCTCGCCACAAAGGAGAAAGGCGTGATGGGTCCAGCGTCCCTGTGTTGAAAAACTGTCATCCATTCGTGAAAATGAAGACATACAGTAGTTTTGACAGGAAAGTTGCCAGTATGAAAACCGTTTATTTGCAACACAGGCCAATGTCATTGCTTCCATTGTGGCCATCAAAGTCATCAAATACTTTCCTACCATCCAGCTCTCTCAGGCTGCTGCACAATCATCCATTGTTTCTCATACATTCATTTTTGGGAGCCATAAAATCCCATCAGGGCATAATTTCTTCATTTCTCTTCTCAAATATGTTTTTGTAACAGTAATAACAGTTCAGAGAGGAATGTGTGTGTGTGTGTGTGTGTGTGTTTGTGAACGACACTGGCAAGCATCTATAGTTTACGTTTAGGAAGAATGAAATCAAATCAATCTCCAGGCTATCGTTATCCCCAAATCATTTTCCGAGCCAACCAAAGCAGCCGCTTGACAGTGATGTGATGATTTTCATAATTTAAAGGGCAAGTCAGCCATTGCGGCCTGGTGTTCGTGCACTGCCAAGGTTATTCAAATGACAGAAAAGGCGTGAGCAATGCAATTTGCAGCAGGAGGTTGTAACGCTTGCGCACAGCTACAGTTGATCCCTCGTGGACATCCGTCCTCACCCCAACCGCACGCTGTGCATGATGCTACTCCAAAAACGCCAATTCGATCAATTCGATCAGAGATGACCCACTTCGTACTTTTGCTCCAACATTGTTTCTCTTTCACGTTCCCATCCAAGTAACACCTTCGTCATCGTCCAGTCCGTCAATTGAATTTGATTTCATTATAAACTGGAACTCTTTCAAATTGTTTTTATTGTGTCGAATTGATTGAGAGCATCATTCATTATGGGCCAAACAAACAAAGTAGCGTATTTACAATTGAATTAACAGCCAGAAATGACTAAATGATATCGGCATTCTTTCCACACACATATTTGGTCATAGGGAATGTTACTTACAGCTGTTAAGAGAGAGCGTAAAAGCCGATGCAATTTCAAACAATGACATTTTATTTCGACCTATGAAACCTTATTTCGGTTTTGAAACTATTTTATCATAATGCGGTAAGAATTGAAAAACAGACCGGTCAACAAAAGAATTTAAAAAATAATAAATGAAGTTCAAAATCTAGTTTTTGATATGAATTACTTTAGTAAGTATTCAATAAAATCCGAATACATATTAGTAGTGTCTGACAGAACAGGCACTTGCCAATAGTCTCCTCTGTTGTAGTCATTTTACCAATAGTGGTAGAAAGTATTTCAGTAATTGTACTCCATTACTGTACTTAAGTAGATTTTTCAGGTATCAGTACTTTATTTCAAGTGTTTATGTTTCTGGTGACTTTTTTACTTTTCCTTCTTACTTTTTAAATACAAATACAATAGCTGTACTTGATACGCCTTGCATTTGAAAACTTTTAATACCAAAACGTTTACGACGTAAAATACGTTAAACTGGGTCAAACCAAAACGCTGAAAAAACGGAAACTCGAGGAAGTAAGCTAGACAAGCTGTCTGTGCTAGTCTGAGTCGATATGGAGGAAAGCGAACAGGACAGAGTCATCGAAGATGATACCAAAGAGACCGAAAGCTAAGAAACTGGCCTTACCTGAAAGAACAGTTGTTGGCAGTAAGAATCATACATGACGGATACAGTTATCCCCCAGCTCCATGACATAGACGGGCCCCTGGTAGGTGGGCTGCAGCGGGGTACGATGGCCGTCATTGCGGATAAAGACATACTTGGCAGACGCAAGGGGAGGCAGTTGTGAGAGGTCAGGATGGAGACGAAGATATCTGCGACCCCTCGGGACACAGCGGCAGACCTAGGGACTGCAGCATCTGGGAGGAACCAACTCACCAGATAGGGTCTGGAGGTCCTCCTTGGGGCCAGAGAGGAGACCCAGCATGGCCCACAGGAGGAGGTCAGCCCAGTTGCAGTCCCTGCGACTCATAGAGCGATGAAAAGGTTCACAGAGGCCTTTGCCTTCTATAATTGTTTGCAGTAATGCGGTGAATCTCAGAGCCTCAGTGACTCCTGTCCAGAGCGCTGACGTGAACTGTGGACCCCCGTCAGAGGTGAGGTCAGCCGGCGTGCCGAACCGGGCAGCCGAGGACGCAATGAACGCCGAGGCTACCTCTGCTGCAGTATTAAATGACAGGGGAACAACTTTTGGCCACCTGGTGGTCCTGTCCACCATGGTAAGGAGCACCCAAAAGAAAAACAAAGGGGAGAGAGAGTGAAAAGATATCAAAATAATATAGGAAGAGAAGACAACAAAAGACAGGGCATTAGTTGTAATAAAGATGAGGAAAGTAAATCATTATATGCCTGTATAAACAATGACACATTGGATTCGAGTGTTGTATGGGGCACTAGTGGACAGGACAATATAGGACAGGGATAGGGACAGAACAAGCAAAGCAAAGCGTCTAGATGGTTAACCAACACTGATGCACTGAACGCCCGCATCTCCCTGACCCCGCACCAGCCCCCTAACAAACACTGAGTATGTGTGCTTCACAGTGAATGGTGTGAGTGTGTGCTAAGTGAGTGATTAAGAGGCATAGCTCCTGCAGGCCAGGCCCACCCTGCAGGACAACCGTCCCCCATCCCAGCCAGCGCCCGCTACCCACCCCAGAGTGCAGGAGGTGGACCTGCCCTCAGACCAGGCAGCGACAAAACCCCGCAGCGGGCCCCACGGCCAGCAGGGAGCCCCCAGCCCCCCGCGAGAAGAGGGGGAGGCGACCGCAGCCAGACGCAAGGTTCGGAGAGATGAGGAGGAAGCAGGCCCGAGGGGCGACAGGGGGCCCCACCGTCCCCCACCAGCAGCCGGAACGTGGACCTAAGCTGACGCCAGTTGGCCTCACGCTAGCACCTGCAGAACATTTGCGAATCCACCACCAGCACATGCCGGGAGGCCCGTCCAGTTTTCCCCCCCCCCCCCCCAAGGGCCGGAAGGAGTAAAGAAAATCCCGCCCTCACAGACGCCGGCACCACAAGCAGAGGATCAAGAAGAGAACATCTCACTTGTGTCAGTCTTTGTGCATGTAAAACACTGTCAATTCACTTGCACACACCCCTGGGACTCTTTCACTGGGTGTGGGGCCACTCACTTATTGCGACAAATAACTCATGAATATGCAAATTGCTTGTGTATCCCCTCACTCTCACTCTCGCCCTGTAGACTTTTAGAATTTACATAGTTAATCCCACCACACTTCAGTTGTACAGCCGGGTTCACGACCCTTGTCCTGCATGCTTCTTCTCCTGTCTTTGTCCTGTTCTATCTTGTCCTGTCCTTCAGCACTACAGCCCCATGCAACACTCATATTTAATGTTTCATCGTTGTACATAAGGTAATGACTTACTTCTCTCACCCTCTATACAATTAGCGCTTTTTCTTTCGTCTTTGTTTCTCTCTCCCCTCTAGAAACTTTGTTCTGTTCGACTGATCGACTCTGATTCTCAATAAACTTCAATTATAATACCCCCCAAAAAAAAAAACACAACGAAGCTTAAAAACTCCACTGTGACACAGTAAAACTGTTCCGGCACAAAAGGGAAACAGATTTTCCATTCTGCTTGACCTAACAGCCGAACAGGACAAAAAAAAAAAAAAAGACGACAACATTTCCAATCCATGAGTCCTTTCATCGTGCAACCCAGTCTAAAGCATGAGAAAGAGAAAAAGTAAATAAATAAATGATAAAAAGCAGATAATAAAAACAACAAAGAACACAGAAGGCAAAACTTTACTATTACATTTACAATATAATGTTGTTATTGTCAGATGGCATTCTTCACAGGTAGAGGAATCTAAGATCTAGGTTCAGCACGAAGGGTGGCCAGGTATCTGTGTAAAGATAGAATTGATTTTTTTTTAACGCAATATATTGTATGATGAGATTTAACCAGTGGTTCATATTGCTAGTTTGTTTATTTTTCCATTTGAGTGAAATTGTTTTCTTAGCTATAGCTAACGCAACGAGTATTGATAGTGAATATGTATGCGGGAGGTCGATGGCGCTTAAGTCACAGAGTGTGCGCAATCTTGGGTAAAGTGGAATTCCGCAGTTCAAAATACACGAGAGTTTCTGCGTAACTGAAGTCCCGAAGCCGTGCATTGGCGTGCATTCCCATATAGCATGAAAATGGGTGTATTTCTAGTGCAATCCGTGCATATGTTAGATGGAGAGAAGCCCATCTTTTTGCAGAGCGTATTGAGTAAGGTGTGCTTGATGGCCTACTTTAGATCATATAAGATGTAAATGTGTATTTTTTTTTGTCATCCTAAATTGATTGTTACATAGCTTGCATCCAGTAATTACGGTCAGCAGACATAGAAAGGTCCTCTTTCCATTGAGTGATTGGTAAGTGCATAGATTTCTTTCTAAACTTTTGAAAAAAATGTTTTCCTTTGTGAGAGAAGTTTCAGTATTGCTTAACAAACTCCGGTGGTTGTATTGGGATTCTTTTTTTTTTTTTTTATTGCTGTTTTGAATTTATTGTATTGAAGGAGGTTTCCGCTTCTTAGTTGACATTCTTGGAACAATCCATCACGTCTCATTCAAATATTATTGTTAGATAGTTATTGTAGGTGGTCAATTCCACGTTGTTCCCATGTGCGAAAATGAAGGGATATGTTGTTAATTTCAAAATCTGGATTGTGCCGGATTGAGGAGAGCAGACTGGGAGCTAATTGAGATTCGGTATCTTAACCCAATAATTATGCAATTATTGGGTTCTTTGAACCAGTTTTGGCATTTGAGACTTAATAATAAATAAAATAAATGGGAGTTTGAGAGTTTGATGTTATTGCAGTCTATATCTTTCTATTCTAGCCAAGAATGATGCTCGTCATTGTGGTGCATCCCTTTGATAAGGTATTGAAATTGGTTAGCTAAATAATAGTGTTTAAAGTTGGGAGCAATGAGGCCTCCCCTCCTGTTTACTTTTCTGAAGAGTGGATACACTAATTCTATATATCTTATCCTTTGAGTAAAAAATGATGATGGCAGAATCTAAGGTTGTAATGTGGTCTTAAATGGGATCATTGAGAATAAATAGTTTATTTGAGGTAAGGTTTTCATTTTGACTGTAGCTATTATTACCAGGAGCGATATAGGTCAATTATTCCAGTATTTTAAATCACTTGAGATTATTTTTTCCAGATGATATATAGTGTCTATATAAAGTCGACATCATTTGCTCATTTCCACAAGTTTCAATCTTTTCCCTCATCATGTTTGGCAGCAAACAATTCTAGCTGCTGTTTTTTTTCTTTTTTTTTGACAATGTCGTAAAACACTTATATACTTCAACAATGTGACATTTTTGCTCTCTGCACCAGTATTCTGTGAGATTTTAAACATTTAAAAAAGTGGAAGATCGATATACAAGAAGGCCTGGCTCTCAGTCTGAGCTCTAATTCATTCAAAAGTGTTCCATAGGGTTGAGGTCAAGATTGTGCAGGTCAGTCGCATTCATATACAAAAAACTCTCTCATCCATATCTGTATGAACTTTGATTAGTGCACTGACGCATAGTCATGTTGGAACAGGAATGGGCCATCTCCAAACTGTTCCCACAAAGTTGGAAATGCCCAAAATAGCCTCTGACCGCCAGTGAAAGGAAATCTGAAAGATTCAGAGATTTTGGACAGTCAAACAATTTGGGCAATACCCCTTCCTGTTCCAACATGTCTGTGCACCAGTGCACAAAGCAAGGCCCATAAAGACGTGGATGAGAGAATTTGGTATGGATGAACTTGACTGGCCCGTACAGAGTCCTGCCTTCAACCCGACAAAACATCTTTGAGTTGATTTTGAGTGGACAGTGAGCCAGGCCTTCTCATTCAATGTCAAATTCCCATGAACTCACTCCTAAACCTTGTTGAAAGGCTTCCCACAAGAGTTGAAGCTGTTACAGCTGCAAAGGGTAGAGCAGTGGTTCCCAAACTTTCTTTGCTGGGCCCCCTTTGCTTAATCAGAAATCCCCCCCCCCCCCCACCAAAAAAACTAAAAAAAACAAAAAAAACAGGACATACATAAACATTACTATTATTATTATTTTATGTATTTATTTATTTATTTTGACTCGTCACATGCAGGTGGGGCTCTTCCTCCCCTGACCGCGCACTCCCCTGAATGTGAGTGTGGTGGTTGTTTGTCCATATGTTCCCTGCGACTGACTGGTGACCAGTCCGGGGTGGACCCCGCCTCTTGCCCACAGCACAGAGCAGTGAGGTGAGGAACAGAAGGAAGTTCACCCTAAATCTTGATGTTTAGGCTTGAAAATGATCTCGTAATCCACATTTGGCTCCCATGACCTATTTGGCTATGATTTATGGGTAATGTGCGGTGTGTATGTTCTCGGGTGAAGGTCTGTTGACGTGCACTCCGTTTATTGTGCTGTAGCTCGCACACAATTTGAAATAAATGTTACGTGTGTTGACAGGTAAGCAGAAATTTTCCAGAGGCTTGCTCCCCAGGCAGACTTTGTGCGTACACAGTGTACTACACTTTTGTATTTGTGGGCTCAGGGGGGGAGAAAGGCTACGTAATGTTGGGCTCATTATTATTATCATTAAAGCAAATGATGTTAGTCTCAATGGGGAGCTGTTCCTTGACAGAAACAAAGCTTGCAAACGTGTGTTTAGTGAATCAACTGCGGTGCCATAACAGTTATTTCATGAATGCAAATAACTGTGTGATTTGATCGTATTGTTCGAAGCTAATTGCTGGACCTTAACCAAACTTGCGAACTTGACAGGCACATGGGGAAGTGGAGTGTGGGAAGATGGCTTGGAAGGCATGTCACCTTGGATAAAGACTCGGAGGAGACAGATGGGAAGTTGACTTTTTAATTCCATATGTGAATGTGAGTGCGAATACCCGCCACCCTAGTGAGGACAAACGGTGTAGAAAATGGATGGATGGATGGATATAGTTGGGTCCCCATCAAGTGTGAAACCTCTTTTATACTCTTGGGGGTATTTGTGCTTGGCGATGTGTCTGCCGCATGCCCCCATATGCATGGACCCGCTACAAGTGTAATCCGACAGGTTTGGCGATGAAGTTCTGCATCCGCACGCACACAGCCACACTGGGCCAGCAGTAGCAGCTCGTCTCGTTGCAGGACCGCAGCTCTGCGCCGTGGTAACTGAAGCCGTACTAGACATAGGCTCCGCAGTAAAGGGAGCACTAGTTCATTTTCACGAGACAGGACCAACTCTCACAAAACAGGCTCATTTTTGCTTGGCCCATATCATAGGGTGTAGTGTGCTTAAATTCTCCCTTGAGGTATTTCGAAGGAAGTATGTAAAACACATTATGAGGACACGTGACAACTGTTTTGAATAGGGAAACAAATGCATCATGTCTCCTATAAGGCATTTCAATTTTCTTCATTCCTGTCAGACAAGTGTGAAACAAGTTAACCACTGTAACACTGTAAAACCAAAACAATAAAACTCAAGTCACAAAGGTTTCTGCTTGTTTTTTCCACACCTTTATCACAATAAGTATCACACACACACAAAAAAAACTAAGAAAAAACAAAACACACCTTCGAAGTCAATTGTTGAGCTCCTCACTGAGGAACGTGGAAATCTACTGTCTATTTCTTCGTATCGTTTGTCTCTGATTTGGTCTCTTCGTCCTTGTCCCGATAGCTGCAGAAAACCCTTTTGCTTTTTGAAGATTTCTGACGTCAGCTGTTAGCCCTGAAGGTTTGGCCACCTGCTGCCCCAGTGCGATAAACAATGAGAGCTGCTCAGCTCCCACTTCTGCAAATGTCTGTGTGGAACAAACTGTACCTGTCCGTGAACTGTGGTCTCTTTTAACACCTGTAACTGCTCAGACATCTGCTCCCACTGTATGAGGACCATCTGCTGTGGGAGAATGGCAGAGGGTTTGGACGGGCCAGTGAGCCCTTTTGCCCAATGACATATTACCTGACAAAAAAAAGGAAAAAGAAAAAGAAAGAACAATCTGGATGAGGAAGAGCCTGAAACATGTTCAAATGCACGACTTCAAAAGTGATACTGCAAGGGTGACTGCGCTCCTCGATGAGTGGCAACGTTGGCCTCTTATAGATACCCTTCTAATTTCGTCATAAAAGTTTTACGAGTCAGGAGAAAGACAAGAGTTCTCGCCACTGGCTGTCAAAGCAAACAATGAAAGCGAGTAACATCCCCGCACAGTCGTCAAAGTTTATTAATAAAGATGTTGTTCTATGACAACTTTGGCCAAATAAAACATTCCAGAGTTGTTGTTGGAAGTTTGGCAGCAAACGAACTTGGAGGACTTTAAGCAGGGACGGCACCAGTGGGCTGACTCCCAGTCCTCCCTCTTAAATGTCCTCGTCCACCTGTCCCCCACCACATTCCAGCACCATCCCATGCTGATGTGTGTTCCCTGCGGGGAGAACGCAGATCATCGAGGGCTCCTCGGTTGGCCTGCAGCCCGACGGCGTACGGAGAGATGACGGCTCGCAGCTCAGCTCACAGGAACAGCTCAGCTCCCACGTATCAGAGGCCCGTTCGGCAAGTGGGGGAAGGGTGAGGGGGACCAAAGCAGAAAAACAGGGAGATTAAGGAATACAATAACACTTTTTTCGCATCCTTTACATGTCTACTCGAAACGTCTGCCTTCCACGGGATGAAAGGAAGAGGAAAAAAACAACACATTGGAGGAAAATCACAGGCAGAGGTCACTTTGTTTTTGTGGAAGCTGTTTCCCCTTCATCAACATTCATAAACAACACTATTTCAAGTTGGTATAATATAGGAAATGCCATGTCAGTGTTGTTATCTGAAAGTTAAGATGCACCTGACGGTGAAGCCGAAACATGACTCTTGTGGTAAGGGTCGACGAACGAACGCAGAATTTGGGATTTTGCGAGTTTATTAATAGCACAAAGCAAAGAGGTAACGAGTGGGACTTTGCGGGAGAGACGTGTAAGAGGTTTGAGCTCATAACAGGTGCCAAACAAAACAGAGAAGATGAGAAAAACATGGTGGCGCAAGCTCACAGCCGGGCTTCCCGCTAACACAGAGTCACAAACAAAACCGGGACCACGAGTTGATTTGAGTGCGCCTGGATGATGTTCGGGTGCTTTTGTGAGCTTGCGTGTGCCAGCGTCTGCAGCTGTATGTGTGCAATGAGTAAAAACAGTCCAAGGAAATGAATAAGGTATGCTCGCTGCTCTGCTTTGTCATTTATACCCTAACACAGAGCGTGTGTAAGTGTTTGTGTTTGCCTAAGTGTGTCTGTTTGACTTTAACACAAATTCCTAGGAAATAGAACACGTTATGAAGAGGGTTCCCTGCACAGTTTTCGAGGATTTGTTGTCAGTGTTGTTGGTATGACATCACCGATAGTAAGACGTGAGAGAGATGCTCACACGCCAGTGGATTAGCTTATCTTTGGCCCGCTTGGCACTTTGATCACAATTGAAATTTCTTCTTTGCATCTGTGCAGCAGCGTGATATATATTTTGGACAGTTTGTTTTGAGGCAGCATTGTGATGTTCACTCGTTCCTATTTGGGGCAAACGTGAACTGAATGTACTTTATTTCTGCTGGATGAACATAATTGAGAACACATTCATTGTGGCATCTGTGAACGTTTTTTGAGCAACGGTTCAATTTTGTTCAAGAGTGGCAGGTTTGGTTCAGGACTTCCAGGAGAAAACCCGGCTGAACACATTATATATTGAGTCTTCAAATGTATGTCAGGGGATAAACGCCATACTTGGCAACCGATTCAATGCGACCACCATTCATGTCACAGCTGCATGAGTGTGTGGGGTGCGTTCAGGGACACTCTGTAAACGGAAATAAATGTGCTCTTTGGTTGTTGTGTAATACATACCGTAATTTCTCGTGTATAATGCGCATTTCCCCCCCCCCCCAAAAAAAAAAGTCAATAGTGCGCATTATACATAGCTATAGAGGCAAATGGAAAAAACTTTCACATTTTTGTAAATGTATGCCGCCATTTAGAGGTTATGAAAAAGCTGTACACTTTCATTCCAAAATGCCACTGCCACCTAGAGGTTATGCGAAAGGTGTACACATTCATTCTAATATGCCACCGCCACCAAGTGGTTATAAAAAAAGGTGTAGTCTACCTTATTCTGATATGACAGGGGTACGTAGGACTGCATATACAGTGGGTACGGAAAGTATTCAGACCCCCTTAAATTTCTCACTCTTTGTTATATTGCAGCCATTTGCTAAAATTATTTAAGTTCTTTTTTTTTCCACACTAATGTACACACAGCACCCCATGTTGACAGAAAAAAGGGAATTGTTGACATTTTTGCAGATTTATTAAAAAAGAAAAACTGAAATATCACACAGCATAAGTATTCAGACCCTTTGGTCAGTATTTAGTAGAAGCACGCTTTTGAGCTTATACAGCCATGAGTCTTTTTAGGAATGATACAACAAGTTTTTCACACCTGGATTTGGGGATCACCTGCCATTCCTCCTTGCAGATCCTCTCCAGTTCTGTCAGGTTGGATGGTGAACATTGGTAGGCAGCCATATTCAGGTTTTTCTAGAGATGCTCAATTGGGTTTAAGTCAGGGCTCTGGCTGGGCCATTCAAGAACAGTCACGGTTCTGAAGTCACTCCGTTATTTTAGCTGTGTGCTTAGGGTCATTGTCTTGTTGGAAGGTGAACCTTCGGCCCAGTCTGAGGTCCTGAGCACTCTGGAGAAGGTTTTCGTCCAGGATGTCCCTGTACTTGGCCACATTCATCATTCCTTCGATTGCAACCAGTCTCCCAGTCCCTGCAGCTGAAAAACACAGCATGATGCTGCCACCACCATGCTTCACTGTTGGGACTGTATTGGACAGTTGATGAGCAGTGCCTGGTTTTCTCCACACATGGCGCTTAGAATTAAGGCCAAAAAGTTCTATCTTGGGCTCATCAGACCAGCGAATCTTATTTCTCACCATCTTGGAGTCCTTCAGGTGTTTTTTTTTAGCAAACTCCATGTGGGCTTTGTGTCTTGCACTGAGGAGAGGGTTCCGTCGGGCCACTATGCCATAAAGGCCCAACTGGTAGAGGGCTACAGTGATGGTTGACTTTCTAGAGCTTTCTCCCATCTCCCGACTGCATCTCTGGAGCTCAGCCACAGTGATCTTTGGGTTCTTCTTTACCTTTCTCACCAATGCTCTTCTCCCCCGATTGCTCAGTTTGGCCGGACGGCCAGCTCGAGGAAGGGTTCTGGTCGTCCCGACCGTCTTCCATTTCAGGATTATGGAGGCCGCTGTGCTCTTCGGAACCTTAAATGCAGCAGAAATGTTTTTGTTACCCTGGCCGTATCTGTGCCTTGCCACAATTCCGTCTCTGAGCTCTTCAGGCAGTTCCTTTGACCTCATGATTCTCATTTACTCTGACATGCACTGTGAGCTGTAAGGTCTTATATAGACAGGTGTGTGGCTTTCCAATCAGTATGATCAAACACAGCTGGACTCCAATGAAGGCGTAGAACCATGTTAAGGATGATCCCGAGTTAAATATGAGTGTCACAGCAAAGGGTCTGAATACTTATGGCTGTGTGATATATCAATTTTTCTTTTTTCATAAATCCGCAAATATTTCAACAATTACTTTTTTTCTGTCAATATGGGGGACTGTGTTTACATTAATGAGGACAACAAATGAACTTGAATGATTTTAACAAATGGCTGCAATATAACAAAGAGTGAAAAAGGTAAGGGGGTCTGAAAACTTTCCATACCCACTGTATGTACAGTTGTGCTCATAAGTTTACATACCCTGGCATCCATCCATTTTCTACCGCTTATCCGAGGTCGGGTCGCGGGGGAAGTAGCAGAATTTGTGAAGTGTTGTTTTTTTTTTTTTTTTTTTTTTTCAATATGACTGATGACTGAACAACAACCATCATTAATTTCTTTATGGTCATGTTTTGTTTAATGATAATGGTTTGCTGAAATGCTTGACCGTTTAATTAATCCCATTAAACTAAAATTAAATGTGTTTCGGCTGGTCCTTCATGTTTTCTTTAAAGAATTGTACCCATCTTACAAATTCTGCCTGGGTAATCAAACATATGAGCACAACTGCGTGTTTTATAATGTATTAAATCAAAGTAGGGCTGAGAATTTCAAAATAAGAGCAATTAAATAATAAAAGTAATGTGTTCAAATAAAGTGCTTAACTTCGGAATAATTCTTTGACAAAAACTAACAAAATACAGATAATACTTCGTTTTGATCATATGGGTAGAAGCAAAACCATGCATTGTAAAAAAGCATTATACATAGGTAGAAGGGTTTTGAGTTGAATTTTGAGGTCAACTTTGGGGGTGCGTATTACACATGGTGGAAATTGTCTTTCTCCGATAACTCAGATGCAGTGGCAATATGCACAATCTAGTTTCAAGGACTATGACAAAACATTTGATGAACTTTCATTCCTCACAGAGGCCATTTTCCCCTTTGCATTTAGTGGACATAAATGAGATCCTAATTAGTCATGACACTTGGCAATCCCTTCAATATATATACAACTTCTATGCTTCAGTAGAATATGTTGAGACAAAGATTACTGATCTTTTGTGCCAGATCATATCATATAAACACATTTGACTACCTTAACGCCAGGTTATTAAATGTGTGGTTCTTGTTAGACACACCATTATATCCAAATGCTTTTCCATATGAGCCTTGGCTGTCCTCAGCTGCTTGGACACCCGAGAGCTTTAGGACGCGGACAGCCATACAGCTTGCTGCCCTATTGCTGACTTTTACAACCAAAATATATCACATAACATACAGTATAAGAATGGCCACGATAGCGGTGATGAAATACATCACACTGAGCATGTTTTTTTCCTTCCTTTAATTGGTTGACTGGGCTCTTTTATGGACACTTATAACCTCAGTCACAAAAAGATCCAATTCCCCAGTAAAAGAGAACAACATGCTGTCCTGACACAACCTGGAGCAGCGATCCCTAGTGGTGTCATTAATAGCAGGGAAAGTGCTTTCCCTCATCAAGCTGCTTGCCTGCCATTCAGCACCTTCGGCGGAGTAAAGAGTACATCTTTCCTCCCTCGCAGAGTTTAGAAGGCCCCGCTGGATAAAAGTGCTGATTGAAAGTTCTTCTGCAGCGTGATCGGTTGCAGGTGCCGTTGGCTACGTTAAAGGAAGTACAATTGTAAACGTAGTCACCAGACCGCATGCAAAGCCTGAACGCAGCATCATCTCCACCGGTTGCGTTTCATTTTTCCATTTGATGGCTTTTCACAAATAATTGTTTGTGTTTGTTCTGTAAATATCTTGCTCGCGATATATAACGGTTTTCCTTTTGCATTGTAGCCGCATTATTATTATTATTATTATTATTAGCGCCATGGAAATAGCGTCTCACTAAATTTCTAACTAGTTGTCATGCATGATTTTAGTATCTCTTTGGAGAATTGCACAAGTGCTCTTTCTTTGCCGATTCCGTGTTTTTTGTTGTTGTTGGTCCAAACATTACAAATACCGCTAGCGAAGGATGCCAGTGATGATGACCGAAAAAAACGGAATCCTCATTCCAATTCATATGGTGGCCGTCAAATGCAGTTGTTAATATGAATAATTCAGACCATCTTGTATTTTTTCTTTGATCTAAATATAAAGTTTGACATTGTTCCAGTATGAAACGAATGACAATATCTTGTTTGGATTACCTGCAACTTCTTCAAATCTCTGCCTTCAAACCTTGGGGCAACACATTTCTGACATTTCCCAAATTGTCGTGTGAATTCCAAATCCCCTGCCAAATTCCTAAATTACCGCATGAAATAACTCGCTTCTCGTTTATCTGATAGCGCCGCCGCTGCATTAGAATGCATAACAGCCAGCAGCAAATTCCTTTTTAACCATATGAGTAAAACACTTCACTGACAGAAACTATTTGCTTCCCCGACCGAGCTGGTGAAGATCCGTGATGTGTGTATTGGGGAATGGCGCAACCCCCCAGGCCTTGGAATTCCAGGGCCGGTATTCGAGGAACACTCCAGCCATAAGAGCAGGCAAGTCCAAACCCCCCACTGGGGAACTTCAGACTATACAACACATCTGTAACACACACACACATACATACATACACGCACGCACGCGCACAAACACACACACACACACATCAATAAGCAGACAGTCCCCTACCCCCTTTCTTTTGTTGTTGTTGTTTTCTCTTCTCCCCCTCTCACAATGGAAAGGCATCTCCATTCTTGAAGAGGCCAGTGAGAGATTTGCTCAGCAGTCCAACAATAAACACCAGCTATACCGGCTACACTCTTTGCCCGCCTTGGACTTTCGTTCCAAACAATTCCGCTTCAACTTGTGGCTCCGGCAGCATCAAGGCATGGATGAGCTGCTGTTAATACAAAGCTCCTTTGAGCTTGAGCATTGTCGCTCCCCTGGCTTGCTCGCTATGATTAGTCAGCAATTTGCTATCATACAAGGCCCTGGCCTACTTCTGCGCAGGAATTCGACCTGTGACATCAGTGTGCCGCAAAGAGGCCAAAGTCTAGCTGTCCGACATAGGCCCGGTAAAGTCCAGATCAGATTATCTTAAAGATTTTGAATGTTTGGAATTTCCCATCACCTCCTTTCGCTCTCATTCATCACACTACGTGCAGACAAACAGGAGACATTAAATATATCCTGAAATGTCACTAATTGAGCCCAAAAAGTGACCAAATATATATATATATATATATATATTATTTTTTTTCATGAAAGGATTATGTGACGGGCACATGACTAGAAACAGACAAAAGAAATGTTTTGTCGTTTCTTGTTTAGCCACGACTAAAGCCTCTCAATCTTCAGCCACAACCATTAATCCATGCCATATTTTCTTTTCTTTACATGAACCACAGTTTAACGGTGTAAACCTCACACGAACCTTGACCCTCCAGCTTCCATTCACGGCTCAAATGATGTTAAATGTGCTACAGTTTTGCCACATAATCCAATAGAAATCCGGGCAGGACGTCATTTGCATTTCAGGCTTATACGCTCATTTCCCCAAAATCGATGAGGCTTTACACACACACGCGCAATTGTGCGCTTAGACACACATACGCGGGGATACAACAGACACTGATGGAGGAGGGGTTACAGAGAAGAAAAACAGAAAACGTGGGAATAGAAATGGGGGAGAAAGGCGGATAAATCCTCCCTTGCGGCGGTGTTCTCAAGACGTTTGATTCAAGCGGTTTGATGTTCCTTTCATTCTTATCAATAGCACCTTTGCATCAATTACCCTACAAAAACATCCTTCAGAGGGAAAGGGGATGGGGGAGTAACGGGGGAGAAGGGGTCGGAAGGAGGAGGGGGGGTCTCTGAGTGTTAGTGTGGGAGACGACCTCCTTGTAGCACATTCCAAGCTTTTGTCGTCCCTGGGAATTTGTTTCCTGTCGACGTCTTCGGCCACTAAATAATGCCTTATCGGGGCCGAGAAAGAAAATAAGAATGAGGGAATATGAGACAGACATCATCTGCTGGATTTGCTGGTTTATGTCTGCGATCAAACGTCCAGAGGCGATGGAGTTTCTTGGGAGACCTTCTAAAATAATCACCGGGACAGTAGATGAAGATAAGCAGCAGCCAAGCTCTTACTCCAAATGACATGCTCTTACAGCAACGTATTCAAAGGCTTCTCCCTATTACGGATGATTATTTCCGAGCTTTTTTTGGCCTAATTCACGATGTGACTTTGTTTGGTTTTACAGTCCCGTCTTCTCCACAGCCAGCCAGGGGAGGGGCCAGTACAACGACAAACATTTTCTCTCAATTACATCACATTCCCAGAGTCCAGCGGTGAAACGGACATTTAGCTCATGCTTGAGTCACCTCTTGTTTTTTTCTCCGTACCAATATCACTTCCAAATGTTTTGTTGACTTCCTCATTTTTTCTTTTCTTCTTCTTGGCATTCATGAGATGAAACGTTTTTCACTCACTGATGAATGAGTTCAAAGTAGAAAGACCCGACATGATGAGTCTGCATTAGCAATGGGTAGGGGATATGTAGCAATAGACTTGTCTAGTCATCCTTGCGGTGTTGCTTTGAAAGTAATTCCCTTCGTGTCTGACAATCTGTTCCTGTTGACTCTCTTGCCGTGGTCCTGAAAGGCGTCACATTTAATAACAGGGCCCACCTTGAAAGTAACATTTGGCAAAAAGGTCAAATGTTTTTCCGAAACATCGTTTGCTGTATGAGGTTGGACTTGAATGGACTTGAATCTAGCGTAGGCCGACTGTGCGACCACCGACGACTTTGCCATTTCATTGGCCTGTGGCGCACAAATAATTGGTTCAAAAATGAATTTACTGAATATATAATAATATATTCAGCCATTTGCATGTTCTTAATTTAACACAACAGAATTAAGTTCATTGATCATTAATACACATTTTGTGAGTGCGTGTTAAAGTACTAAAATACCATTGAGTGGTTTCGGTTGAAGTAAAACAATGGTTTCATTTGTTCATGTTTTCATTTTGTGCATTGCCTTAGCAACAAGAATCCAGGCAACGTGGTTATATGAGCTGCTGCTACGAGGTAGTTCAAAGGGAATACAAAAAAGAATCATAATCATCCCAAAAATAATGCTTCCATTCGAAAGGGTTTTCCCTGTGATTGAACGGCTGCCCTTCGCCAGACGTCAGCCGGGATAGGTTCCAGCTCTCTGTCAAGGATAAGCAGAGGAGAAAATGGATAGTTGGATATTTGCGGAGTTTTATGAGAATGTTGAATTCAAAGCTGTAGCCTGTCAGACTGCAAGCGAGAGCAATATCATTTTCTTCATTTGCTGCCCCCTGAAAAGTGAATGTGATACTGCTCAGTTTGGATGCTAGCATATACCTCGCATCCTGCGCATCCCCGAGATCTGCTCGCGGGGAAGCGACTCGGAGTCCGTGGTATGTTGGCAGAGTAAACAGTGGCTGGCGGAGGCCTGGACTGAGCTTATCAGGTCGCGTCTATCTGACTGACACTCCACTCCCACTTTGTTTAGACATAGTGACCGGCAGGTCACACTTCTGCATCCTCCTCCAGATCTGCACCATTATTCCCACAATATCATGTTGTAAAAGTGAAAGGCCAAGTTTTACTTCTGTACTTGGAGGGCAGGCAAACAAACTTTTGGGGAAAGCAAACAGCTCTGGGCGCCACCTGAGACGCAGCTAGATATGTGGCCCGTTCGACAGAAACAGTAGGGAAAGGTGAAGGCACGTCGTGGGCCATTGACAAATATTTACAGCTCACTCGGACAACAGCAGGAATGTAAGGGAACGTCTCTATCGGTCGTTAATGACTGACCCCCGCCCCTTCCTCTCCCCCCTCCGTGTGTGGTACTCTCTTCCTCAGCCATTCCCCAGGTCTGTCTGCGGCCTGTCAGCCTGTCAGATTAAAGCCGGCCTCTCCCAGTCGTCCTTAAATGCCACATGCTTTGTTTTCATTGAGGAGGGCCACAGAATGCGTGTGATCTCTTGTCGGCCTCCTTCTCATCCATCTCTGCCAGAAATGGGGTTCAGGTGGGGCCAAGGGGCAGGGTCGCACAAGGGGACGAGCGGGGTCGGAGGTTAAGCTCGGTTACCCCGAGCCCGTGCGCTAGAGTAGCAGAGAATGATCGACAGAGAGAGGCCTGGCGGACACACGAGCACGCTCTCCAACATGCACACACGCGCGCGCTCCTCGGGCCACCGGTAATAAAGACTTCCACTGACATTTCGCTCATGTCTGCAACACTGCGGTTATTCATGCACAGTGTGGCCCGTTATTGAGAGCAGATGTTCGGCTGTAATGAGCAGCGGCGACCTGCTGATGAACACAGAGCGGCACTGTGATCTGATATGAGCGAGAGAGACGGGCGCTCAAATGGACGAAGTGAGTCCGCTGAGCCCCCCTTGCAGGTGCCAATCCAGTCTTAAAGTCACCTGTAAGATTTTTTTTCTTTCTCCTTTTCTTAACAATACAAAACAAAGTCTTTGCGGCTTATTCGTCCAAGCTGATATGTCTGCTCGATGAATACAGTGTGTAACTTTATTTGTGCACCTGATTGCAACTGCTCAAGTTCACTGACCAGGTAACCTCGCATAAGAACATCACACACACACACACACACACATATATATATATATATATATATATTATATACGTATATACACGGGCCAGCCACAGTATTATGAGCACTTGTACAACAGAATAATATCTCATAGCAAGAGGTCTTTGAAACGTTCCAATAAACACACTGCGAAATGTGGCTGAGGTGTCCTTGAGCGAGACGCTGACGCTTCGCGGGCGCTTACGTCGGGAACCCCCTGCTCGAGCGGGTGCCGCTACTGATGTGCGTGTTTGCTGTGTCCGCTACTGTGATGGCTAAAATGCAGAGGAAAATTGACGTGTGCATGTGTTGACAACAAACAAGAATAATTCCTCCTCTTCTTCCTGTAAAATGAATACATTTCTCACGTTATCCATGATCTAGTTCGCGCAAAGTCGGAAACACCAAATTGTCCAAAATATCCTCGTAATATACATGATTAATATATCCTGCAGGAAATAACTGCAGTCCGCTAACTGACTAATCGATTAATTAAGTTGTGTTTCAACAATTTTGCCCATTTTCTATGCCCAATACAAATGTGTTAAGTGGAATATTCTGCTCATGATCGTTCCACTGCATGCGCATGAGCTATTTCTTTCCCGTGATCTGAGGAGATACTCTTCCCCCCCCCCCCCCCAGTGCAACTGCAGTTTTTATCTGCAAGCTCAGCAAAGCGCTTGCATGATGTCCTCAAACTATTGACTAACGAATGAGTTGACATTTGAAAGCTGTTTCACTTCTGTAAAACTTATAGAATCAATATAGTCCTGAGCGTGTGTCATCCGGTGAGTCATTGTGAGGGCACGAAAAGGAGCAGTTTGTACTTTTGACTCGACTTGTGTACTTTCAAATGGGAGGTGCTGAAATATTCTCCAAGTGAGTACACAGACAGTTACCTGTATACGATTCGTAAAAGACAATGTTTTGTATATGTTATAGCAAATTGGAAAATGATTTGAATGTGGACGTCGCGATGTTGCTTTGAGTTGCTCAATGAACTCATCTTTCTCAGCCTCGCTTTTCGGGCGGGCTGTTGTAGGTTTTTACGAGCTGACCCTAAAATGCTCTCGATGGAAGTGCTAAGTTTAAATCAAATTAAAAAGCTGCCTTTTAGGCCAAGGGACAGCGGGGT
Organism: Phyllopteryx taeniolatus; assembly: GCF_024500385.1. Classification (NCBI taxonomy): domain Eukaryota; kingdom Metazoa; phylum Chordata; class Actinopteri; order Syngnathiformes; family Syngnathidae; genus Phyllopteryx; species Phyllopteryx taeniolatus. Next base: position 9,267,654 of record NC_084506.1, read on the forward strand.
ACGCCGATGGGTAAGTTGACCCACGCCTTGTTGCTAAGCAACTATATATGAAAAAGAAATGTGACTCAATCTTTCGGGAAAATGAGTTCATTTCATGGGATCTGTGGAAGTAAGTCACATGACTGAAATGGTTTGACGTTTGTGCCCCCAAAAATGTAAATTGACTTCATCATAAGGTGACCAAAGTAGATTGTTTTGCATTTGTTTGATGTATCAGTGAGTGTATCTGAGCTGCGAAAATGGGCGCTAAAGCTAGCAAAAAAGTGCACAATATGAGCTGTAGGGCTTCATGCATTTAAAGCTGGTGGCTCAACCTCATCATTGTTTTATTATTTGGCCTGTATAGCAACATAATAGATGTAGGCCTCTATTGAAAGAGGCTAGCAGTGTAGGCCTTACTTTTGAATTGTTTAATCGATAAATACCCAAGTATTTGAGCTAAGCCTGATTTCCTTTGGTACGGGCATGTATTACTCCGGAATAGCTTCATCCAGGAAGGGAGAGGTGAGCGTGGATGGAGGGTCTTCTGAGGGGTGAACGTTTTGAAAACTATTCCTAGTTACCCTCGGGGCAACCTCAGCAGCAACAACTGAAATCAAGCATTTGCTGTAAAACTCTCTCACGTCTCTGTGGAGATATTTTGGCCAGCGTTTCTTTGCAGAAATGTTTCCATTCAGCAACACCGGAGGGTTTTGGAGCATAAAGGTCCTTTTTAAGGTCATGCTACAGCATTTCAATCAAATTCAAGCCCAGACTTGGACTAGGCCACGACAAAACTGATGCAAAACCCAAGTTCTCTTCAGCTTCAGGCCACGAGCTGATAAAGAGCAGAATTCACAGCGTTCCGTCAATCGCAGCAAGTTGTCCAGGTCCCCGAGGAGTAGGCCAAGAACACCCCACTACCGCCACCATGTCTCACTGTTGGTATGATGTTCTTTTTCTCAAATACGTTCTTACATTTACGTCACAAGTAACGAGACACACACTTTCCAGAAAGTTCAGCTACATCAAATATTCCTCCAAAAGTCTTAGGAATCATACAGATGTTGTTGTTTTTTTTCTTTTTTTTGCAAAAGTAAGATGTTCTTTTTGGTTTGGCGGTGGTTTTGGTCTTGAAACTGTGCCTCGGATAATATATTTGCCCAGCCACTTCCTTATTGTTGAGTCATGAACACTGACCTTAACTGAGGCAATGGAGGACTGCAGTTCTTTAGATGTCGTTCCTTTGTGACCTCCTGAATGAGTCGACGCCGTGCTCTTGGGGTCATTTTGGTCGGCTGGCCACTCCTGGGAAGGTTCCCCCACTTGTCCCACGTTTTCTCCATTTGAGGATTATGGCTCTCACTGTGGAAATGGCTTTGTAACCCTTTCCCGACTGATAGACCGATGTCAATGACTTATTATTTCGCATGTGGTCTTGAATTTCTTTGGATCGTGGCATTGTGTTGCAGCTTTTTGACATCTTTTGGCCAACATCATTTTGTCAATGAACTGATTTCTCGATTGAGAAGGTCTGGAGTGCGGTCAGTTCAAATGAACCCCAAAAAATGGGATTAGCCAGTTAATTGTTGACTGAACAAGGGGCTGATTACTTTTTCACCAAGTGTCAGATATTTGGTTTTCTTCATCAATAAAATCACAATTCCAAAGCTGCATTTTATGTTGACTTGACTTGTCTTTGTTTGATGTCCTTATACATTTACTGTAAGTGGAGAAACTATGCCAAAAAACTGAGAATTTGAGGAGGGGGCCAATTTTTTTGTCACGGCACAGTAAAACACGAGCTAAAATGACTCAAAGTTTTCAATTGCTTTCGTGTGTGAATATGCAAATATTCCAATCCAATAAAAGGATTGTTCTTTCTTTCACATGCCCTAGAGACTTCAAGCAGCTTTTGTCAAGTCTTTAAATGCATTTCAAAATACACAGATTATAAACAACAACACCGCTGATTAAAAACAAACAAGATGAAGTGACGCATACTCTTAACTGCGTTCAATCCTGGAGGATCAACCTGACAATGTGGTCGCCCAGTTCAATCTGGCAAGGCGACCGCGCCTCCCACTGTCTGTTTACTCCTCCAGGATGGAGCGCCAGGTGAAAGCATGCGTCACGTCATCCGTGGAAGCCAGAAGGTCCGCGTCAAAACACGAAATGCTCGAGAAAATCATTCAGTTGCAATCAAAATAACGAAAACCATATTGCAAATTTGGTGTATCGGATACATTTCCACCTTTCAACTGTTTTCAATAAACAACTTGAAAAAGTGCCATTTGAATAGCTCAACGCAACGTAACAGCTGGTTTCGCAAAATGCTCCAGAAAAAAATAGCACATTTTTTAGTCGATTCATCCTTAAAAGGATGTCTACATTACAATAATATTACAAGCTTTTTATTTTTTGTATTTTGTTTTGCGATCAGATCAAATCAAATGTTTGTTTCATGGCCTTTGGGTATTCAAGGTCAACTATTTTCACTGATGAAGATTCCTCGAGGAGGATCACATGCTCGTGTGGGAGTAGGAGTCATCCTCAGTGGAGTTCCTTAAAAAAAAGTGACGTTTGAGGGACACATTTAGTTTCCAAAGCATTCATTGCTACAAATCATTAACAACATGTTAATTCAATTGTTCAAAACATGTTGTTTAAGGAAAATGTCAACAAGCTTCCTGTCCAGGGCCTACCAAAACAACACGGCCATTTCGAACTCCATGCCGACGGTGACGGTAAACTTGGGAGGTCGAAGTCGTCAACGCAATGCATGTGTATGGACGGTGAGAAAACAAAAAGACCAAGGATACCGGCACGTTATACGGTTGAATTCCGATAGCTTTCTGATAGCTAGGGAACGGGGAGTCACACACACACACACACACACACACACACAGTGTTCCTCATGAAAATCAGTTGAGAAAATGAGCAAGTTACGACTAATTTCAGTGTCCAGGCATTGTCTTCTATGGGAACGACAAGCTCCCCAACATGGCCGCCGCGTAGGCACGTTGGTTAGCCGGGCTGCTACAGGGCGCTGGCATATCTAGTACCAGGGTACGTTCGGAAATTCAATCTGGCGCGCTGACTGTGCAGTGTGCAGAGTGGCAGAGCGCGGTCCATCTTCTACGAATTTACCAACTAGCGTGTCGGCCATCGGCAGGGATCCGTCACCCCGGCCGCCGTATCGAACGTGCCAGTTCTGCCTGGAGACGTCTCGTCCTGCCTGACGCTCCGGTCGCTCTGACTGAGGGGACAGATTTCGCTTTCATTTCTGTTTTCCCATAATGTATTCTTTAAGAATGACCGCGTCACTGTCACGAGTCTTGAACAATGGTGGAAATTCAAAGTTGGCCGGGCATGGGGCCATCTGACTCCGCCCATTGCAGAAACGGAAGGGTTATCGCAGCTTAACATGATTATTTCATTATTATAACTATATAACACTATTATAAACAATACACCGCACTCCTCCTGTAAAAACAACATAATATTTAGCGATAACGTACAAAGTTAAGGTGATGCACTTCTGGCTTTACAGTGTAAAAGCACAATGAATAACACAACAGTAGCAACGCTCCAAGAAAGCGCTTCATTACTGTGGTCATTTCTCAAATGTTTGGATCGAAGAGGATTGTGTATCATGTGGCTTTTCAGTATACTGTATAGTTTGTTCATCCAACAAACAATTTCTGATAGCACTTGTCCTCATTGGGGTTGTGGTTGATGAGGAGACTATCCCAGCGGAATTTGTTACACCCTGGACTGATTGGCAGCAGATCAAGTACGGTATATATTGACGGTACATTTGTAATCGAAAGACATACAGCACTTTGACCTTGCAGCAGAAATTGTGCATGGAAGAAGGAGAGCAGCTTTCCTCAAATTTGTCTTTGATTGGTGTCGTGAATGCGCGTTACGACAAGAGTGGCGTTGACCCGGATGGTGGGAGGGCTGGAGCATTGGGGAAAGTCCAATGACTGACTGCGCTTGTCTGTGTCTCTGTCCATGGTGCTGAGGGGGACACATCTGCACCCATACACCTACAGCAGTCTCTCAGCAAGTCGTGACAACTCTCCACTTTGCGTGAGGTGAACCTTTGCTGAACTTTTGGGCAACAAAAAACCTGCATATTAATGCATTTACCATACGTTGTCTATATTGGTGGTGGTATGAGCTCATGTATAAGGATTTGGGCTTTGGAACCAGAGGGTAACGCGTGGAGCTAATTTTTGCCAAACAAAAAAGCAGAGTCATGTACATTGTATTCCTTGGCACTGGGCGAAAGTACTGACATAAAGGATACCGCTCAGCATTTCATTTTGATGATGAATTATTATTATTAATGACTATTTGGAGACAACGGGGGAGTTTTTGGCCAACTTCGGCATCGTCAGCTTCTTAAGTTTCTGGACGAAACTGATGCTGATCACCAGGACTTGCTTTACTACTCATATGTCCGCTGGCTAAGTTTGGGGAAAGTGTCAAGTCTCAGATTTTCCCGAGCTGAGTGACACAGATTGGCTGTGGACACACTGACACACAAGAATGAGCTGAACGTGAAGCTACCAGGGAAAGAGCAGTTTGTGCATGAAATGTATACAAACGTGAGAGCCTTCCAAACCAAGCTAGCAAATGTCAAACAAATCATGTGTTCATTTCCCCACACTGGCTACGCTGAAAGAGGATCCTAGACATGTGAAAAAAATACAGGAAATCATGGAGAATTCTGCGATTTTGGAATAATCGACAAGATCCTGAAACAATTTTTCAAAGCCGATGTGGCCCCTGAGTCAAAAGGTTCCCCCCCCCCCCCCCTCCCTGTTCTAATCTAATGTTAAAACTGATGCAAGACAGACATTTTGTTTTTGTTTTTTTGTCAGGAGAATCAATGAGGGTTGTGGGCTTCTTTTGAATGTGTAATCTCAGAAGAATGGTCTCATATCGGCTGTCATGTTGCCCAACACCGAAGTATCAGAGAGGCTCCTTCAATGCAATTGGGAACTGAAATTGCACGCCACGGTCTTGCTCTTTGTGCCAGTGAGCCAGCTGAATCTGCAGCTTTTTCTTTCCTGGAAAATAGCCTTTGCTCCACTTACAAAACCATAAAAGTGTGAAAAACCGACACTAATCATTCATCGTCATCTAATTAATTTCCAAAAAGTCTATACCCATTAAAATATACACATTATGAACGGAGGCAACTTCTGACTTCCCTAAGCATTTCCTGCGTATGCCATGCTTCTGTTGTAACATCCTCTCACTCTCCTGAGATGTTAACGAAGTAAGTGTGCTGGGAAGAGGAGAGCACTCACCTCAAATGCCATCCGCTCACCAAATGTATGTATGAGGAGATGTCTTAAGTAAATCCAACAACAGGAAGTTATCGACTCCGTCCAACATCCTGCCTTCTGAAAGCTAATGAGCGGCTGTAAATAAGTCGTCTCTGCAGACAGTTTCCCGGTGTGTGTTTGAGTGCACGTGTGTGCGCACATTTGACTCACGCAGAGAAGTGCTAACGCCTGCCACTGAGAACTGTGCTGCACACAGCTTCTAGCGAAGAGTTTCAGCTCAATCTGCTAATGAGACACATTTCTCACATCTTTACAGAGAGAGGCATTAACAAGGTTCCTGGTATTCTTTGCGGATGTGGTTGTGTGTCTTACTCACCTCCAGCCACAGACCATAGAACCCGCAGAGAACCTGCTGAGAGCTGCTGACCTTCAACCCGAATGATGTCCACCTCACTCAAAGTCAGTGTCTAACACAGCATTGTGACGCAACTTGTAGTTTAGTCTTGTGAAGCAGTGTGAGAACATCCGTTTATCCCTGGTGAACGGTTATTCATCATGGATGGTACTTATTTTCTCATTATTCTGGTTTACTACCGGCATTCGAGTTAGATCACCACACCCAAAAAAGCTTCGCTAGCTCGCGACTTGTGATACATTCCGTACTGAGGCTGCCCAGTACCATTGCCTTTGAACAATGAAATAAACATTAAATCATGGTAGTATGCGATCTGCGATTGGCTGTGGGTGTACCAAAGATAGCTGGGATAGGCTCGAGCGCTGTGGGAGATGGATGGATGGATTATTGGCTTGATGGCCACCATATTATTTAATGCACATCAGAATGATCATATGCATTGCCAAATTAAATCCAATTGCTTTGCTATAGCATTGTTCAACATCAATAATAAAATTAACATATGTCCCTGTGTGTAGTTAGTCCTTGAGGGTGTAAAGGCACACCAATGACAAATACATTAATTCACGCATTCATTTTCTACCACTTATTCTCTCTCTCTCTCTCTCTCTCTCTTTCCACATATATATATATATATATATATATATGTACAACCCCTATTCCAATAAACTTGGGACATTGTGTTTAACATAAATAAAAACAGAATACAATGATTTGCAAATCATGTCCGACCGATATTTAATTGAATACACTACAAAGACAAGATATTTAATGTCCAAAGTGATAAACTTTATTGTTTTGAGCAAATAATCATTAACTTAGAATTTGATGGCTGCAACACTTTCCCAAAAAGCTGGGACAGGGTCACGTTTACCACTGTGTTACATCACCTTTTCTTTGAACAACATTCAATAAACCTTTGGGAACTGAGGACACTCATTGTTGAAGCTTTGTAGATGGAATTCTTTCCCATTCTTGCTCGATGTACAGCTTCAGCACAATGTGGTTTGGCATTGTCTTCCTGAAATAAGCAGGGGCGTCCATGAAAATGACGTTGCTTGGATGGCAGCATATGTTTCTCCAAAACCTGTATGTACCTTTCAGCATTAAGGGTGCCTTCATAGATGTGTAAGTTACCCATGCCGTTGACACTAACACAGCCCCATACCATCACAGATGCTGGCTTTTGAACTTCGCATCCATAACAGTCCGGATGGTTCTTTTCCTCTTTGGCCCGGAGGTCACGACGTCCACAATTTCCCAAGACAATTTGAAATATGGACTCGTCGGACCACAGAACACTTTTCCACTTCGCATCGGTCCATCTTAGATGAGCTCGGGCCCAGAGAAGCCGGCGGCGTTTGTGGGTGTTGTTGATAAATGGCTTTCGCTTTGCACAGTAGAGTTTCAAGTTGCACTTACGGATGTGGCGCAGAACTGTATTTACTGACATTGGTTTTCTGAAGTGTTCCTGAGCCCATGCGGTGATATCCTTTACGCATTGATGTCGCTTTTTGATGCAGTGCCGCCCGAGGGATCGAAGGTCACGGGCATTCAATGTCGGTTTTCGGCCTTGTCGCTTACATGCAGTGATTTCTCCAGATTCTCTGAATCTTTGGAAGATATTATGGACCGTAGATGATGAAATCCCTAAATTCCTCGCAATTGTACATTGAGGAACATTGTTCTTAAACTGTTTGACTATTTTCTCATGCACTTGTTCACAAAGAGGTGAACCTCGCCCCATCTTTGCTTGTGACTGACTGAGCAATTCAGGGAAGCTCCTTTTCTACCCAATCACGGCATCCCGCCTGTTCCCAATGAGCCTGTTCACCTGTGGGATGCTCCAAACAGGTGTCAACTTCCTCAGTCAACTTTTGCTACCTGTCCCAGCTTTTTTGGAACGTGTTGCAGCCATAAAATTTGACTTCAGTTTGAACATTAAATATCTTGTCTTGTAGTGTATTCAATTAAATATCGGTCGGACATGATTTGCAAATCATTGTATTCTGTTGTTATTTATGTTTAACAAAACGTCCCAACTTCATTGGAATTGGGGTTGTATGCCTCACAGTTCTGAGGACCGGGGTTCAATCCCCGACCCCGCCTGTGTGGAGTTTGCATGTTCTCCCCGTGCCTGCGTGGCTTTTCTCCGGGAACTCCGCTTTCCTCTCGCATCCCCAAAACATGCGTGGTAGGTTGATTAAAGACTCTAAATTGCCTGTAGGTGTGAATGTCAGTGGGAATGGTTGTTTGTTTAAGTGTGCCCTATGATTGGCTGGCGACCGGTTCAGGGTGTACCCCGCCTCTCGCCCGAAGATAGCTGTGATAGGCTCCAGCACGCCTGCGACACTAGTGAGGTACAAAACATGGATGGCTGCATATATCCAGTGAACACTGTTTGCTTATATATACAGTATAAAGATGGTATCTTGAGTTTGAATCCAAAGAAATATTGATATCGATCAAAATCTAACTTACTGCATTTGAAAAAAAAAACCTAAGTTATGAAATGTTCTGTCCAGCAGTATTTCATGGAATTTCTTGGAGACCCTTGCCACATGGCGGATAGAAGCCACCAGCTTTGACCCTTCCAGTATCACAGTGTCCAGTTAGCTCGGCATGGTCACTGATTCACCAGAGCGGTGATAAGATCTGTTGGCTGAGCTGATAAATCCTCTTGTGTTGAGATCATTGACATTTGGCCAGCCAGCATTATGAAACCCCATTGCCTCTGCAGTAACCTGTCTTTTCACAGAAGTGAATGGTTGATTTATCGCTTGTGTGTTTGTGCGCACGTGTGTGTGTGTGTGTGTGTGTGTGTGCGTGCATGGGATATGTGAGATGACCATTGATCTCTCCATCCAGCACTGTAAACCTTCACCAGAACACCACTTGTACTTTAGTGAAAGTCATACTAAATTTACAGCACGTGTTTGCTGGGAGAAAGTCCTCTTGGGGTTCAGGTCCACCAATTGAAATAAACAAAACTGTATTGAAACTAGAAAAAAAAGAGATGAAGAATGAGGATGATAAAGACGCGCAAAGACTGAACATAAAAATGCATGGAAACACGAGGGAGTCTGCATTTCTTTGAAAGTTTAGTCAAACAATAATCATTGCAAAACCTCTTCTCATACGAGAGAGAACATTCAACGAAGAGGTCACAGCTGGATGTTACCAGTTGTGACCATGAGACGTCTGTTTCTCATTTGCAAGTTGTAAAAAAACAAAACAAAACAGGAATATCCCCTTCACCGTAACCAAGTTGTTTCTGCTGAAATCATGATAACAAAGTTCCTCTTATATTGAGGAAGGGGTGGCTTTAAGGCCAAAGTTGAACCTTTTCCCGAACCCATCGCAGTCATCCTTGTGCATTCATCCAACCAGAACTTAATGGCAGTCTTATCATCCATCCATTTTCAACGTCGCGGGGTTCCGGAGCCTATCCCAGCTGACTTCACGCGAAAGGCGGACGACGCCCTGTACTGGTCGCCATATAGACACGGACAACCGTTCGCATTCACACTCACGCCGTCACTGAGTGGGAATTCATCCCACGCTGCCCGCACCAAAGTCACCATGAGTGATAGTGTTATCACATTATTGAAACAAAATTTAAAAAAAAAAAACTAAAAAAGTTTTGTTGGCAAGTTAGGACGACTCTTTGGAAGAATATTCAGCGATAGGAAATACCTCTGACCACCTCAGAAGTCTTTACACACTGCGGCGACATAATACATCAATGAAAATCAATATGAGGAGATATTTAAATTTAAATAGTAATAAGCAGTTGCACCCTGTGTAGTGGTACACACAGCTGACCATCATGGGATCCATTTTTGCTCAGTGAACTGACGGTGTGAATGTGAGTGGAAATGGTTTTGACGGTGTGCCCGGCGATTGACTGATGACCAATCCGGGGTGTTGTCTGCCGATCGCCCACGGCTGGGATAGGCTCCAGCTTCCCTGTGACTCTGACCGGGAGAGACGGTATATACATCTACCCTCTATTTATATCTACTGCGTATCAATTTATACTCTACATCTATATATTGATCTATAACTACATCAGCAACATCCACATCTAAACTCTAAAATAAACGAAGGAAGAGTCCATTTCATTTGTGGGATTTGGTGGTATTTTTTTCCAATGGAACTGTCCACCCTGACAATTGCAAGTACCACCTTGTGCCACAACGCGCTAAAAATACTTTCCAAATTTTTAAAGCAATTGAGATGGGTAAAACTTGAATATATGTACGGTATAGTTGTACGCCCCACGCGGTACCCCGGGAGTGCCCGATGTCGTCCGATGCCGGAAGCTGAGCAGGGTCGGTCCGGCTTTGTAGTTGGATGGGAGGCCATCGAGAAATACCAGGCGCTGGCGTCGGGCAGTGTGCCAATCACCTGCTCCCGTAAAAACCTGCAGGTTACGGAAAACGTAATTGTGTCCCGTGTGTGCCTCACTAACCAACTATACGATCATACGGTTGCTCTGTATTGCAGATTTCTATCTGTCCCTTTCCTTCATCGGGAAATGATCCCATTTCACTTCATTTGATTTGTTTATTAATCACAAATATATCTTTGGTCGTGTATCTATGCCAGCGATGTATAATGACAGGCAAAACAATTAAATGCGGGATTTTTCTGACGTAAAATTGGTGCCTCAATAAAGGTACACTGCAGTGTACCACATGGTCTTCACAGCTTTGCTAAAACCGATTCAATGATGATTTTTCACACTCATCTATATATCTATATACCTAATTTTGTGCTCCTCCAATCCACATGACCCGATGCATTCATTTGTGTTATAAAGTCTAAAATAAGCACATTTCAAGTAATTATTTGCGGTATGTGTGCAAATAATTGCATCCTGTCCTGTCCTAATTTCTCGGGAAGCCTGCCACAACTTCAGTGACAGCTTTATTCGAAGGAAAGCGGCGGCGCTGTCTTGTGGAACAATCTGACTCCGCCCACTCATTTTCTCAAAGTCCCTCCCACACAGCGCCATGCTGATCTTTGGTTGAGTTTTGGAAGCCTCCATTCATAAAATGAACTTTAGTTCATTGATAAAAATCAACAGCAACATTCATGATGATCTATGGTTTATTTTTTACTTAAAAAAAAGCAACAACAAAAAAAAAACATTGAACGATTAGATTTGGAATCAAACTCAAGCCCTTCATTGAAATGCTTCGTGCTTTTAATGAGGACAAACTATCTGCAATACTATTATATATTCATTTAAAAATCAGTTGATCAGCCAATCTTTAACGTATGAATTAAAAGGAAGTAATGACTGCCAAATCGATGTATTATATCAAGATTTGAAAACTGTTTCTCAGTCACAGGCGTGTTTCTCAATCTACATGCATGCGTGTAACATGACACACTGGCATGTTTGCACAATCTGAAGGTTCATGCACACGCGTTTCCCTTTGACTTTCATGTGAACTATACTTCCAGGGAGGGAGCAAAAAACTTTGCTTAACACAGCCTGCCCTTGAGCAGATAACTCTGTTTGTTTAGCTACATTTCGGACTTTAGATGCAGGGATGGTCTGGGAAATTAAGGTTTTGACATAATGTGGAAATGAGCAAAAGGGACTTATGTTCAGGGCTAAGATGGAAGACGCAAAAGGAGGAAGCGTTAGCCTCGCCAACGACTGCGACTTACCTCGCTCATTAATTCTTTCACTGACAAACGTGTTACAGAAAGACAAACCCACAACGGTCACCGAAATCACCAGAAGTTGGGGAGACTGGATTTCGATCAAATGAATCGTCCCAGTCTACAAAGCCTGTGGGAGAATGAGACAACATCGGGAAGCTTTTTGGGAAGTCCCGCCGGCAAAAATGATTGAGGCGACGACGTAGCATATAAGGAAAATAACACTGTGCTTATTGTGAAACACGTTGTTCCAGGGCGGCACGGTGCAATTCAGTCTCAAGACGAGTAAGAAATTCTGGAGCTAAATGTGCCGCCCGGTGTCGGGAAGCTTGCTCTCTCTCTCGAGGGGCAGGTCGCGGCTCTTCCCGAGCCGAGATGCATTTAAAAACACCTCGGAATGGGGACGGACGCGACATTGGTCTTCTCCCTGACCTAAAGGAGACGCAGTCTTCAGAAGGTACGCTGTAAACCGGACACAGCTGGGGCAGTTTGCGTGCGAGCGTCACCGAACTCGTTTCATTGCAGTGGTGGCCTCGGAGCGTTTTTCACAACAAATGACTAAGTTATCATTTTTGCCTGGGAAGCTTTCGTGACTTTTGTTTTGCAAAACAATTACGCATGTTGGACGATTCAAACCCTTGAATTCGTCAATTGTCCGTATATTTGTGTTTCTCATTACGTCTGTCAGTTTTCAAGTGATTTCAGTTCTACTCTTTTGTTCTTTCTTCCACGGAGGGGAATTACACGTTTTCCCTCTGGTTTTCCTGATCGTAAAAGCATTCATCGAGGAACATTTACGAGCAGAAGCAGAGAAAAGAAACAACTGTCACTTGTTGTATTCTGGCATTCGCAGCCCTTCAATGCCCTCATTCTTTGACAGAGTGTATTACAACAATATTTAGGGATGAAGTCATTATTCCATGCTAATATTTGCACTGTAAAAGGATCCTGATCGCCTGACGTCACCCAAGAAAAAAGTGAGTTCAAAAAAAGCACAGCTTACGTAGCAGCTGTCACCTGCGCGATGCCTCGGCCTTCTCAAGGTCAAGTAGGCTGCGGCCTTTATCGTAGCAAAAACGTGCGAAGAGCTTTGCAAAAGCATGTGACACTGCTTGAGAATGAGACAGAATTTCTGACCACTAACGGGTTTCCAGAGTGGCTGTTTCATCACCCCAGCCAAAGGATTTCCATGCAGACCGTGTCTTCTTCTTTGGCTCCCTCGGGAGGACTTTGTCTGGGTCACAGTAACCTCGAGTCCCATGGCTGTGGTACAAGCAGCAGCAGTACAACAAGTTGTAGTTTTAACACCATTACAACATCATTAATGGCATTCCTCTTGATGCCGGCAGCGAAAAGCGAAGAGGGGTTCGCTTATGTCATGGCAAAGGCAGCAGTGGTATGCTGCCATCTGCAGTTGTCGCTGTCACAGCTCTTTTCCCTCTCCAAACCACTTTTTGGAGGCGGCTTCTGTCCTCCGGGTCATTAGCGTATCTGTCACGCCGGAGACTGACGGGGTCGGAGCTGTGCGGCCCCAAATGTGCTTTTCAAACATGCAGCAATTCAAAGCAGACATTCCAAATGCTAGGCTGAAGTCGTCACTTGATTTGAACTTAAGCTATTTTCTGCTCAACCTCTCTCAGACCTCGGATCGGAATTCCTGAAGTAGACAGACTCGACGGGAATGGAAAATGAACTCAGCAATGCATTTGCAATAAAACTGTTCAACTCGCGCTGCAACGACCGATTATTTGAACAATCGACTAATCTAACCTTTCCATGAATCCGATTCTAAAACACGTTTGAGCTTCCGCCCCTTTATTCGAAATACTATCAACTGATTATGAGTCAGTAATTGGCTTATTCCGTAACATGTCCAAAAATGTGCAAAAATGTTGATCATTGTTTTCCGAAGTAAAAGCAGATGTTTGCAAAAGTCATAGAGGGCTGCGGACATCAGAGAATATTTATTGTCGGGAGCTTGAAATTCTGAGGAATTGGACAATTTGAAATTCAACAATGGCTCTAAACTATTGATCGATGATCAAAATAGTTTGATTAGATGAAGTTGATCATTGATGAGTTGTCAATGAATCGATTCATTGTTGCACTTCTAAGTTAACACAAATAATGAGTAGTCATTTTTTTTTCAAATGATGGTTTTAAAGTAAAGACGAAGACTAAGGAAACTGCTCCCATACTTTAGCTTAGTTAAAATGTGTTTTTTTAGCGAAACCTTTTCAAAAGGTGGATTTCATGCTGTGTCACAAAACAAGGTATTATCTTCCTGACATTTGATTTCCAGAACGGTGTCGATGACGTTGCGACACTTAAGTCACGAGTATACTAGAACGTATTTTACAGCCAATACCCTTTGCTAAACATGCTTATTTTTTTTTATGACCTGAGAACTGAGGCCATGGGTCTTTTTTTCTTCCATTTTCTGTGCTTATGAGAAGTCGGTGGCGAGCGGTGGATGCCGAGTAGGAAGACGCGGTCTGGCTCGACTGCTCGCAGGCCACATCAAGCGTCTGTAGCTCGGAATGGTTCTGTAATAGGTCAGCGTAATGATTCACAGTGAGCTCTGCCATCGCCTGTGAATGGATAAAACCAACTCAGCCCAGATCTAGTTTTCCTAAACTATTTGGAGAGTAAATCTTTTTGCTGACTTGAGAAAGACCACAGAAGCCGTTTTGCCAAAATGGCCTTGAACAACTGGTACAAACACACCCAGGGGTGGTCACGCATGCCTCCTCTCGGCTGCCGCAAAGGTCATGTGTAGGTTACACAGAGCTGTGAAAGTTACCACTGGTACTGTGCCCTTATAAGCTGCTGCCAGATTTATTAGGTCATAGAATAGCGGGCCCTAACCCATCAAAAGTTACGAAGCCCGCAGTGCTGGAAATTCTGCTTTTTTTTGTGTGTGTGTATTTCCAAATCTATGTAAGGATGAGCCATTGTTTCTGTTCACGGCGATGGTGCGATACTCTCCGATGTAGATACTCGAATAGCTTGGAGGACAGCGTATTCATTGATCATTAAGGGGGCTAGTTCACCCCAGTTCACCCAACAACAAATACAAACTTCTAATCACGCACAGCAGTCCACATAGCCACACCAGAGAAAAGGGGTCAGGCCGACAAATTTCAAGTCCTGCTCGACTCTTTGCTAAAGGCACATAAGAACTAAATCCGTCCAATTGAGGTCAATTGCTTCCGTCATTTGAAGTGATTCGAGTGAACGATGACTGACAATGTGATGTTACATTAAAAGCAGAAGATAGTAAGGCTCCTCTGCCTTTCTGACTGTCACGGCGGAATCATTTACCTCTCCAAACGTTCACATGCCTAGGAATTAAAATATACCGAATGAAATAATTGACTGTCGCACACGTTGAACAGTAGGAACCGACCTGGGGGCTTTTACAAAATGCGAATAGCTGCCACAGCTCCATTCATAACACCTTCGAGAACTGAACTGAGCAAAGGCTGGCCCATGTACTGAGATCATGTTGGACTGGAGAGAGCATTATAATACTAAAGCCCATTTGCAGACGGAACAACTTAATTCAGCTGTGCATTTCCTGACTCCTTCTATGAATACAATCCTCCCACACAGAACCATTGCTGCGGACTTCCAGACAGTGGAATGCTGCCCGCACGAAGTTCCCATTATAGAGCCCAGCATCCGTCTGGTCCTCCACCAAAGGGGAAAATTAACATAACATAACCGTTAGCCGCAATGCCGCTGTAGACACACTAGGATAGGCTTAGCACGTAACTTTACATATAAAAGTAGTGACCGGAGATGATTTTCTTGACAATACGTCCACCTACATTGTATTTTCTTTAACGTGTGTAGCGTAATGACCTCACCTGATGACATCATCACACTTTGACAGATACCACCTTTCATTATATACGCGTATAAAAGAAGAACAACAAGACTTGTTCAATGGGCATTCTGGTGGAGAGCAGCATTAACTGGTGAATTCCTTCGTTCTTGGAGCGATGGGCAATCTTTCTTAGTTGATTATCTCACGCGGGCCGCTGTCATCCGTGCATGCAGCCGTTACGGCAATGAATCACTCTGCACTTTCACCATTGTACTACTCATTCCGTGGGCCATTTGGTTGTGATTTACGAAGAGAGAGGTTTACAGCAAATCTGTTCCTTCCTCTCCTTTTTCCTTCATCTCTTCCCCCTCCGCGTCCCGCTTCCCATTCACATCAGTATGATGGCATTTCATTGTGTTCTGTTTGTTTCCTCAGGACTCCTTTCATCTGCCGGTCTGTCTGGCCTCATATCATTTCTAAAGTGGACCCAAATGCTTTCTCTGGCACGCGCCGACGTGCGATTCCAGTAAGTCTGAGACATAAATCGAATATTTGACAAAAAAGACAAATAAATACAAGTGTAAATAACCTCTTGGAAATGGCCTGAGCAACTTCTGTGTGTAATCAGGCTCTCGTACGAGTGCGCACACGTGCGTGTGTGTCTGTGTGAACATGACGTACATCTGCGTGAGAAAGCAAGAGAGACGACTCGTGACACGTTAGCCGTCGTGTTTGTGTGTGTTTTTTCAGGGTGCAAGCGACTAAATGCCTTTTATAACCGATGTGTGAAATGTTCCTCGCGGAGCTGCAAATGTCTTACGCAAGCCCCGAGGCCCCCAAAGAGCGACGCCTCCCTCTGACCATACAACACCCCCACACCTCCGGCGCGAGTAACATTCGAACAACAAAAACATCATTATGGCTTGGCATTTATCTTATGGCTAAGCGTCTTACTGATTCACTGTCGTCTGGCCAGGATTCTAAATGAGCTTCCAGGAAAGGAAAACATAGCGGGGGTAGAGAAGTTCAGACAGAAAGAATGACATATTATTTGGAGTTGTGCAAGGTGATTCAGAAAAACCGATGCATGTCTGCAATCTGAATTTCATAATGATGAGTTGATAGGGTAGCCTCTTTGTTTTTGTTTTTGTTTTGGTTTGTGCGCATCATACTCCAACGCTTGCCCTTGTGCCGCCAGTGACTTGATACATTTGACATGTTTGCGTGTGGGTATTGTGTCGGGGCTAAGCGGTCATTGTATTTCAGACATGTGGCGCATTCAGCGTTGCGTGATTCACTTCGACCGGCATCTGTCCTCTTGGCAGTCTCAGACAAGAGAACAACACAGAAGTGACCCCCGCGGAAACCGACGAGAACTGACCAGATCTGAGCAAACCTCTAAATATACACCCCCCCCCCCCCCCCCAAAAAAAGCCTTAAATGGCATTATTTCAGCTGCAAGGCCGCGTTGTTTTTTTCCGCTGTCATTGCTATCAGGTCTTGAAAAACCAAATTGCTGCCAGCACAGCAATGTCAACAATAATTGAAAAGTCAGAAATAATTTGTGGCTTTTTTTTTTTTTTTTCGTCATTATTTTCTTCTGAAAACTTGCATTAAGTCAAGTTCAAGAGTCTTCTTGTGTGTTCGCTGCTCCGAATTAGCTTTGCTAAAGTCTGCATGTTGTTCATGAGAATGTACGGTCGAGCACCAGAAGAGAGAACTTTTCAAGACGTTTAAACAGAAATGATCGTGTCGCTGACGGACGGAGGCCAACAGGGACAGGCGGGCAGGTTTAGCGGCGTCGGGCAGGAAGCTAATTACATGTGACCGGATTACGGTGCAAGCTATTATTTTGTCTGAGATTTGGAAAATGTTAGACTCAGTTACATTTTTGAACAAATAATATGGACTTTTGAACAGGTTTATCTTGATGATTTTGGACTTTTTTTCATGGAAAATTCACTTATACGGTTTGTCTAAATTGGTCACATTTGTCACTGGGTCAACATGGTATGTTATGGTGGTTTTCCACATACTGTACACATATAACGCAACAAACATTTTCTTCTCTTTAGGGTTAGCCACGCGCCTGCTCACGCCGGCGCCTGCCGCACGTTCCCCGTCTCGACGAGCCGCCGATACGCCTGCGAGTATCCACCTCGATATCCGCTTCGATAAACCTTTCACCGCAACCGTTTCAGCCTCCGCTTGCAGATCGTGACAGGATGAACTCATACTTTTATTTCCACTCTTCTTTGTACTTCCCACAAAGATCAAAATAGTCCTCGATGTTGACGTCCAAAATCACACGTTCAAAGGATTAGGACACAATTCGCAGGTATAGTGATGCGATGAGCTATTATTATTATTCTTGTTTTCTGTAAGGTTTGATGTAAATCTGACCATTAGTTTGTCCTTGGCGTGGTCAGGAATGAGAGCTCGCCATGGAAAAATATGAAAATGGCCTGTTTAAACATCACAGAAAATGGATGGATGGTTGTTCGGTCTTAAAAGACGCTGCGCGTAAGCGATTTAAGGCGGCCGCCTCGTTGTCGCCAGGTTGCTATCTGGTTAACAATGCCGTGGAGAGCCACGGAAGAAACACAGCAATAACAGCCTGTAGCAAATTCATTTCTTTTCAATTAAGTTAAGTTCATTCAATTATGCTTTTGTACACAATATAATCGTATACATGAGAAAAACAATGTTTTTTTTTTTTTTAGTAGGAAAAGCAGGGTTTGCCTGATGAAAAGGTCATTTCGGCCCGTGACGGAATTGTCGGGAAAAAATGAGTTGCCGACCCCAGATGTATCGGTTTGAATCCAGTTTTGGGGAGACGAAATATCCAAAGGTATTCAAAATGGAACTCGTTATATTGCTTGGAAAAGGGACACGACTATAATAACATCTTCAACAGGTTAACTTGTAAATTGAAATGTACTTACGTTTACCAGTAATCTTGTAGGGTTAGGTACAGCATACGGATAGATAGATAGATAGATAGATAGATAGATGGATGGATGGATGGATGGATGGATGGATGGATGGATGGATGGATGGATGGATGGATGGATGGATGGATGGATGGATGGATGGATGGATGGATGGATGGATGGATGGATGGATGGATGGATGGATAGATAGATAGATAGATAGATAGATAGATAGATGGATAGATAGACAGATGGACAGACGGATAGATAGACAGATAGATGGACAGATGGATAGATAGACAGATAGATGGACAGATGGATAGATAGACAGATAGATAGATAGATAGATGGATAGCTAGATAGATAGATGGACAGACGGATAGATAGACAGATAGATCGACAGACGGATAGATAGACAGATAGATAGATAGATAGATAGATAGATAGATAGATAGATAGATAGATAGATAGATAGATAGATAGACAGATGGATAGATAGATAGATGGATAGATAGATAGATAGATAGATGGACAGACGGATAGACAGACAGATAGATAGATAGACAGATTTGAAAATATGTAATCAACACGGGAGCAATTCTAAGCTGCAATGTGAATTGAACTTTCCTCCTTTCTTTCATTTCTATTGGATCTCCTAACTCACTCGCTCAACATGTTTCACAAATCCAGATCGGCGTCATGTTGCGTAAGGTCAACCGTTACGAGACTAACACGCTCGCTCGGTTATTTGCACAGCAGTTTACCTCACATTGCAATTGGTCTTCAGGATTTCAAAAACTGAGAAAAAGCGAGAAACCCTGTTGACAAGAGAGAGAGAGCGCAAAGAAGGAAATGTCTCAATGGGCTGTTGCGGTGTAGGTGGGGCATCGAGACCAGTGTGACTCCACGTATGAATATACCAGGTGGAATTTCCTGCCCTGCGTGACAGAACCGGGACTTGAAGCAATCGCCCCGCTGTAACAAACGCATCATCGCCGAGTGCTTTTACCAATAGTGTGAGAGAATGATTCAAGAGACCCGAGTCAAGTCCCACTAATCTGGTTGGCATGCAGGACATCAGAGTTGCCCAACAATGTTGGATTCTTTTCGGTAAGCGTGAGTATTTCCCAGATTTTCTTTTCTTCTTTTTGAGCGAAAACATGTTGTGCCTGAATCGAGAATGGTGCATTCAAACAAGAACAAAGTAGCCGTTGCATGAATAACTCAATTGGAACGTATTTACTGAAATGACACATTACACTGAAACATCACACTGTTATTGTTTCTGTTGATAAAACCTCAACAATTCAAAGATTCAAATTCAAGATGGCGCCTACCAGTGTGGTCGCCTCGGTAACGCGCTCTCTAGTATTGTCTTTGTTTTTGTGTTTTTTGTGTTTTTCGTCCGTCTTTGGAGACCTTACACGACTCCCTTACACAAGGGGAGACCTGCTAACCATCAAGGAGTCTACTCCGGACTTTCTGTCACCAACTTTCGAATATCCGCTCAGTTTTTTCCCCCGAGTTACTCACCGGAGCGGCGTCCGCGGTTTTCGGCGCATGGAGACGGAAGCGGCGCCACAGAGGGAAGCGAGCAGGCATTCAGGTGAAACTCCGCAAGAGAGGACACAGATTGGCGTTCCCGTCGATCCACCTCGCGAATGTACGCTCCCTACCCAACAAAATGGACGAGCTTCATCTTCTGTTAAAGACCAGTAAAGACTTCGGACGTTCCGCGGCCATGTGCTTCACGGAGACCTGGCTCTGCGACGCTGTACCCGATGGCGCCGTCATGCTTCCCGGTTTCCACATTCATCGAGCGGACCGCGACATGGAATCATCGGGGAAAACCAAGGGCGGCGGCGGGATATGCCTCTATATCAACGAAAAATGGTGTACGGACGTCACGGTGCTCAGCACACACTGCAGCCCGCATTTGGAGTCGCTATTTTTAAACTGTAAACCGTTCTACTCGCCACGTGAGTTCGCATCATTCATTCTCGCCGGCGTCTATATTCCGCCTCAAGCTAACACGAACGCCGCATTGCTAACGCTCGCCGATCAAGTCAACGAAATTGAAAAAAACCACCCCGACTCATTGCACAACCATTGTCCCAGATGATCGCACTACTCGTCACTTTAAACCGCATCCACTCCTTGAAGTCTCAGTGCCCTTTGCACAATGGTCATTGCACCGGACTATTGCGATATTAGCCATTCGAACTGCTCTAAGTGCTAGAGGACTATGTGCATCCTTTTGCACAATTGTTTTTTGTCAATGTCTTTATGTCTCCAAAGTCTTCTGTAAATTGACTGTCTGTCGTACTCGAGCGGCTCCGACTACCGGAGACAAATTCCTTGTGTGTTTTGGACATACTTGGCAAATAAAGATGATTCTGATTCTGATTCTGAACACTTAATTTATTTCACATTAAATCTGTTACAGTGCTTGGAGTTACTCCCATTTTTCCCAAATGGGCTTTTATTTTGAAATATTTTAAAAGAAAAGCAGGCAAAATTTGGACCCCCCAATAATATAGAGAATTTGTTGGCCACCCCACTGGCCACCATACTTGCCAGTCAGTCACATAAATCCTAAAATCAGTTATATTTAACGGCGGAAAGGTTCTATCACCATACCGCACCCCTTGGACAAGGGAAAAAGTTCTTTTTGTCCCACAGCACCCTCGGGTCTACGATTGCTTTCAATCAGCACATTGAGTTTCTGACTTTTTTAGGGAGATCTGTCACCAATCGACTCTATATTGTCATGAGGGACCTTTACAGCACTTTGTGACCCCCTGCGTTCCTTGTTGAGTTGAGAAAACGAGGCTTTCTCACACATAGCTGTTGTGGTGTGTGCGTACCCAGGTTGCAGATTTAGGATTATTCACCTGACTTTTGCGCAAATATGGTTGCGTAAATGGTTGTCCGTCTCTATGTGTGCCCTGTGATTGAGTGACCAGCCCAAGGTGCGGTCCAGCTTTGGTCAGAAGTAAGCTGGTTCCAGTTCACAATGACCCTGAGCAGGAAAAGTGCTGGAAAGGACGGACGGATAGCTCGATCTATCGAGAGGAATTAGCAGGCATTTATTAATGACCAAACACATATATAAACAATTCCACTGTTTTAAAAACTGTTTATAAATTCAAATTGAACTCCTACAATTTTGCACAATGTTACAGTGAGAGCTAACGAGTGAATTTATTTTGTCCAACAGTACCACCGTCATGTGAGATGCCACAGAACAGAGAAGACTTTGTGTTGAAAAGTTACTGAAGGTACTTTTCAAAGAAGCTTGAAGTTTGCTCCCTTTTGACCCCGACAGACCGATGCAGAGTCTGCATCGCTGCAGACACCGCACCACACCGCTCCGTCTGTCTCGCTCAGGAACAAGACTCTGCTGGTGTGGTATTTCATCACCAAGCTCAGATAGGGCACTCCACCCTTTCCTGACCCAGGACCGTGGTTTCCTCATCCCAACCGCTTCACGCTCGGCTGAAGATTTGAACCGGAGACCTCTCTGCTGCGAAGCAGACGTGCTAACCAGTCACCCATCGTTTGCAGATTGTTTTAAATGAAAGAACTGAAAACCATTTGAATCTTTCTGTGTGGTCAGCGTGGTCTGGAATGGTTGTGTATTAGAGTGTTGGTTAAAACCTACATTTCTTGGAAGGAGTCTAAGTGGGACTTAAGAATGCATTTGCATGTAAGAGCTCTTGCCGAATGAGGCTGAAAGCTATATTTCTAGTGTGGTTTTATCTCTGTGCTGCCACAGCTGTCTTATCATGGCCATTGCACAAATCAGTTCCGGGGGCTCTCGCTTGGCAACGTAGCCACTGAAAGAAGAGATAAGATGTGGATGGGTGGGCTGGCCCATGTCGACAGAAATGTTTCACTAGAAACCCGATACGAAAGGAAGGACAAGGCCAGAAAAGCAAAGAGAGGAGTTCTCGAAGAAAGAGGAGGAGGTCTGGCCATGAAGCGCCGTGTGATTTGAACGCACTTTGATTGGTGTCGGGCTTTTGACCAACATTGTCATTGCATTTAAATATGAGCCGGTCGGGTTCTTCCCGCCAACCATCAAAGCTCCTTTTGAATAACTTACCCTAAAAAGACGTCTTTAATCAACTTCTTCATCAAAGGAGGGTTTATTACAAGGGCGTATGAACGAGGCAGTATGAGGTGTCCTTCCAGATGACAACTCTTCAACTCGCTCTAGGAGGATTCGAGGGAGCACAATAGCGTACGATAGTCCGTCAGGGTGTGAGATCGGCACTGATAAGAATTGCAGACGGCCAAAAAGAAACAACAACTTTCCAAACCAAAGTATATAACTCACAATATGCTTCATGAAGCCAGATATTTGACTTGGCTGCGAAGATGACTCTTCTAAATTCAGTTCAACTTATCTGTCAACACTTTTTGGGTACTTTGCCAGACAGTCTGCACTGACTCTGCCAATATAGTCGTTGATTTACATCCAAGAGATTCATTCAC
Source organism: Phyllopteryx taeniolatus (assembly GCF_024500385.1). Taxonomy (NCBI): domain Eukaryota; kingdom Metazoa; phylum Chordata; class Actinopteri; order Syngnathiformes; family Syngnathidae; genus Phyllopteryx; species Phyllopteryx taeniolatus. The sequence goes on from NC_084506.1 coordinate 9,290,298, forward strand.
AGAAATGCACAGTGCGACGTAAGAAAATGGTTGTCTTTGTGCGCGCGTGCACCACTCTCTCTCTCACTCTCTCACGTAGGCTTCCCTAGGGAGTCCTCAAAAAACCCTTCATTAATTCAGTGTAGACTCCTTCCTTAAGGCTGACAAACACAAGCCGAGCGAGGAGACGGGGCACGCTTTGTTGTGCTGCTGAGATAGTTCATCGATGCTGCGGCATTAGTTGTATCTTTGGCGTTGATTAGATTTATCGGAACGGTGTAATGTAAGACGTACACGCTGGATCATCGAGCCGTGATTAAAGAAGATTTGGAGGTGTTGACATAACTTTGAAGTTTCTGACGTAGTACACAAACGATGGGCACTTATCCTGTTGCAAGCGAGACACAGAAGCTATTCTAGGATTCAATAGCGATAAAGACTACTTTCATATTCATACACTTGGGTCAACTTCAAATTTCCGACTTGCGACTTGCTTAGCTAAAAAGTGTGAAAGACTCCACTTGACTTGACAGACTTGGCATTCATGAGACTCGTCTTGACTTCTTGACTTGTACTACATCATTTGTTAAGTCATACTGCCAATATTGTGCGCCTTATGTTTGGGAAGTAACAAGAAAACATTATTCTTGTTTTTTTGTGTGTGTGTGTCGTGCACGCCACCAATCGTATGCCCCGGCCGGCCACAGCGCTGAGCGAGGATCACGGAGGAAGCTCCGAAGATGATTCCATTTGGATTCACGGATTGTCTTTTTGATGAAATTGGGGAAAAGACAAGAGCAGCATGCAAGGAGGTATGGCAGTCCAAGATAAAAGACCAGTTTCAACAAGGTCTACTGATCTGTCTGATGCAAGTAAACTGGCTTGGTTGGCTTCACAGTTTAGCACATCAGAGCTGGAGTTGATCACAGATAAACTTAACTCATTCACTGCCGGTCGCCCCGCCTTAACATGGATATTTGAATTCAACAGCTGTCAGTGATTGAGCTAACTTCATGCCAGTTATGCATTCAAGTGAGAGTAGAAGACAATAAAGTGATAGACAATATGGAGACTGGAATCCGGAAACCGTATCATTAAACAGCGAAGAGCGCAAATTTGAGCATGTGCGTGTATACACGGATTTCACATTGAGGGGCTTTTCTCGTAAGTGTCGTGTCTGCCACAGTTCATGCAAGAAAAAGGACTGAACTTAGAAAGCAGCAACCTACAAAGTACAGAAAGTCAATGCCTCTCATTCACACACACGCAAACACACGTGCACACACACCGACGTAAACACACGCACACATACACATATTTTTTTGTGTGGGGAACAGATTGGCATCAAAAGCAACCGATCAACCGATTCAGACCAGAAAAAAAAAAACCAAAAACTCTTGCAGTACACTCCTTACACGTGTACTGTATTTGTGTATGAACTTTTTTGGAATGCACACGATTAAGCGTATGTCAGAAAAATATACAAATCTCCCAGCTGTGGAATCAGCGTTGTCACAACCTGCGCCACTGTTCCAAAAGGAATCGACATCTCCTTGGTGGATTTTCAGTTTGGCAGGCGCCATTGCCACACGGTCCTTCTGTAATTCTGTTCTTCCTCTCCCCGCCTACAATATGGCTACATATCTTGCGGCCACACTTCAGATTGAGAGGAATCTACAACAGAGGAGAGGGCGATCACAGGGCGTGTCATTGAAAACACACAAAGCGAGCCCAGCTACCAAAGCAAGGTGCGGCCTGCGTGTTTGTTTGGGAGAAGGTTCTGACAAGCGAGACGTTTGAATTGCGAAAGATACAAACTCACCTTAACATCTGAATCAATACATTAATTGTTTCCTCTGCTCAAAAAAAGCCTCGAATATCAGGTCTGGGAGAGGGCAGACGTCTGAGACCTGCTGCGTCGACTGACCCACCCACCTTGATTGGTGTCAGCCTATTGAGCCAGTAGGGTTCACCTTTTTTCCCCTTCCGTACCGCTTATCCTCACAAGGGTCGCGGGTGAGCTGGAGGCAATCCCAGCTGACTCCGGGCGGGAGGCGGGGTACACCCTGAAGCCTGGTCGCCAGCCAATCGCAGGGCACATACAAACAAACAACCATTCGCACTCACATTCACACCTACGGGCAATTTAGAGTCTTCAATGAACCTACCACGCATGTTTTTGGGATGTGGGAGGAAAACGGAGCACCCGGAGAAAGCCCAGGCAGGCACGGGGAGAACATGCAAACGCCACACAGGCGGGGCTAGGCGAGGGCGGATTTGAACCCGGGTCCTCAGAACTGTGAGGCAGATGTGCTAACCATTCCCCGCCGTGCTGCCCCAATGGTGTTCTTCAAAGTTGCAGACAGACAGTGTTAGCACCCATATGGGACAAGTTCCTCAATTTTCCTTGAATAATAATGCTAGTTTATGATGTGTCAAGACTGTGGTCTGCTAGGTAGGCAGTCTCCATTTAGCAAAATATCATTTGAGGTCAAATCAACACTTTTGTTCAGGTAAGGAAAGATTGTGCATTTGGTGAAAGTTACTGCTTCCTAGAGCGTTACTCCCTTTTCATCATGTTATTAAGAAACGACCACAATGACGTCACTTCGATCGGAGACATAAAGCTTATGGCTGGAAACAGGAAGCGAAAAGCAATATATACCATTACAGCACCAGCTTTTTGCCAAAAACAGTCTCGACATGTAGCTGGAAATTGGACCCTAACAGCTCCCGTCTGCTGCCTCGCTGACGTCATTCCCCTACGGTCACGTCGCCTGTAACCACCAACAGGCGTTTAACTAGAGAAGCCTTAGTTGATATGACTAACTTGACTATATATTCAAAACAGATGTGAGTCACATTGGCTGTTGCTTTTCAAAGCAGCTATCAGCAAAAAACGTTCAAAATAAATGCATTTTGTCTTGTCTTGTCTTTCATTTGGCCTGTGGTCCACTGTCAGAAGGGTTCCAATAGGAGTCCATTTCTGTCCCTATGAGAGTCCAAGATAACTTTGTGTCCCCTTTCCAGGAGCAAAAAAACAAAACAAACAGGTACGTTTCCCAATCTGGAAAGAAATACAGTAACTTCATTGCTAAAGATGAACTATATCGTACAATTATTGATGATAGTCGCACACAACCTTTTTTTAGGAAGCCTATTTCAATTGAATTCCCCAATCCATCCATCCATCCATTTTGTGAGCCGCTTCTCCTCACGCGGGTCGCGGGCGTGCCGGAGCCTATCCCAGCTGTCATCGGGCAGGAGGCGGGGTACGCCCTGAACCGGTCGCCGGCCAATCGCAGGGCACATACAAACAAACAACCATTCGCACTCACATTCACACCTACGGGCAATTTAGAGTTTAACTTCAATGAACCTACCACCCCATAAGATATATTGTAAAAATAATACTGAAGGTTTGAATGAATTTAGCATGGTATATTATTTTGAAAAAATGCTCTTGACTGGGAGTGTAAAAAAAAAGTACGGGCTGGCTCAACATTTTTTTTTTTTTTTTTGACCTCTTGAACCTTAAATACCCAGTAAAGTGACCAAAAAAATGTCTTGCAAAGTTGACACGCCACAGAGAAGAGTGTTGTCAACAAGTCTGCTAAATTTGTATACAGTAAATAAAACCGCTATGCATCTAAAATATGGCTCCGAAATTATAAAAAACAAAAAAAGCTGCCGGACTATGTGGGCATGTCCGCTGAATGCTCTCAAAACAACAGCTCGCGGAACGTTGGGCTACATGTCTACAGTACATGTCTGTGGCTCTGTGCGGCTCACACAGCCAGTGTGTGTGGCTGACGCGGCCGCAAGCTGACTGTCACTGTAGCGAATTTTCCCCGCTTGCTCATTAGCTGGCGAGCTCGCGCACGTAATAAACCGTGAACTTTCCCAGAAGCGTTTCCGATTGGAGGGCCTGCGCGGGGCGCGGCTGTGGCGAGTCGGACAGGCCCCAGCGCCTGCGCGCCAGACCGCAGGCTGCTACTAACGAGCCGCCGGCGGGCCGGTGCGAGGCGGCCGGAGCCGAAGCCTCGCACTCGCGACACGGCAGAGATACTGCAGCTCAAATAACGCAAAACATCTACAGAGAAAATGTATTTTTTCACGTTGGAGGCATAGCGCTTGATGGCCAACTGCAGTACACAGTCGTGGTAGAAATGGCCCTAGTTACTATTACCAAGTAACCCGCAATTGCGGTAGACAGCCACTGGTGGAAATAACAGCGCTCGATATGTATATAGTGGGTGCCTTGGCCCGCTTTTAGCCACGGACAAAAAAAAGAGTTTAATGCTGTATGTCAGCAATTGGGGGGGGCGGTGTCTTTGCATGTTTTCAGCACTTATCTTCAAACATCTTTCATGTATTTGGAAACAAATCCCAAAAATGATTTTAATATTGTCTTCTTAGGTATTTTATCTCTGATACACTCGTTAGTAACTCAAAAAAAGGAGATGAAAAAGCTGAAAGACAAACGAATGAAGGAAATCAGTCGATGCTGTTCACTGTGTGTGTGTGTGTGTGCGCATGTGGCTGTGTGTAATTTTGCGTCCGCAAACCCTAATTTAGCCACACTATGTAACACTTTGTGCTCCTACTCGGCCTCTCGCTAAGATTTAGTACTATTAGTGAAAGTGCAATTGATACTGAGGACAGCATGAGATTTGTGTCACATGGGCACGGAATTTAAGCCATGAGGATGAAAAACTATCAGAGCTAAGAGATAACTCCGACTGAAGAATACGCGGCCAGACGGTCGAATCCTATACTCCAGGTGTCCGATTTCCAATTCAATACAATTGAGTGTCTGGATTGTTTGATTGTTTTGGGCTGTCTGGGCTCTGAGTCATGTGGCAGTCCTCGGGACGCACGCCAAACCATATGTTGGAAGGGTATGACGGGAGCTCAGTGAGTGTATGTTCTTGAAGTGCACACAGCCACACACAAACTCACACACTGAGAAATGGCCTTTGTTTGAACAGGAGGGTTTTTGGCAAGCACTCACACACACGAGTAATGAATGTATTTGTGTTCGAGTTTGCACACTGACATACACCTTTTGTGTGTTTGCATCATTTGGGCAAATTGTGTTCTTGGTGTCTGGGTTTACATGCCTCATGGTTGCAGATGTCTGGCAAACAAACACAACCAAAGAGAAGTTGTATCTCTGTCTGTCATCTTTTGGGGCATGAATATCTTGAACATCTGGACACGTACACTATGTGGTTGTGACTTGATCAAAACATATTCCAGCCAGCCTTATCTTAACAGCAGCCTTTATGTGCCATGCCGACTGGTGTTCTGCTATTTTTCTGTATTGCCCCCATTATTTGCGTGTTTTTCACACTATTCTCCCCTTTTCCCTTTCTTTCTCTTGCCCCCTGTTTTGATTCATTATGTGCCCGTTTGGGGAGTGAGGATGGAGCTGCCGAGAACCTGGAGGGGTATTGGAGCCTTCGGGACACTGCTCTCCATCTCTTCTTGCGTGGGCATTGTCAACGTAGGCTAATGGTTAAAGCGAGGGCTCAATGTGAGAGGACAAAAGGTCACAGGGGGTCACTTTGGCGTCCTGACATGAAAGGAGCCCCCGGTTTCAATGAGGATTAACCCTCCCAAAAACCTATTGATTGTAACACTACATGTGCTGACAGCATTTTACACATGCGAATTCACCACCTTCTCGCTTCTAGTTGGAAAATTGAGTTTTGACAATAAAAGATGTTTAGTTTGCTAAAGAGCACTTGGATGTTCTACAGCACTACTGGAAAAAATATTCTCTGGACAGATGCAACCAACGATGAATTGTTTGGGAGGAACACACAGCGCCATGTGTGGAGGACAAAATGGCGCAGCATACCAACATCGAAACCTTATCCCAAGTGGAAAGCATGGTTAGAGGGAGCATCGTGATATGGGCGTGCTTTGCTATCTCAGGACCTGGACAGCTTGCTGTCATTCATGGAAAAAGGGAATTCACGTTTATCAAGATATTTTGCAGAAGAACTAGAAATTTGCCTCAAAGTTGAAGTTCAAAAAAAGAGGACGGGTGTTGCAACAGGACAATGATCCAAAACACATAAACAAGTAAACAAGAGAATGTGATTTCTGGAGAGGTCATAGTCAAACTGATTGAGATGCTGTGGCATGACCTCAAAAGAGCTATTCACACCGGACATCCCATGGGTCATGCTGCACTGCGGCAGTTTTGTAAAGGGGATTGGTCCAAAATTCATCCTGATCGTTGTGCACGTCTGATCTGAAAATACAGGAAACTTTTGGCTGAGGTTATTTCTGCCAAAGGAGAGTCAACCATTTGATACATCCAAGGGTTCCATTCATTTTCCCCTCCCTGTCCTGTGAATGTTTTCGTTATTTTCGATAAAAATGTGAAAATATTGACTTGTTTGTGTGGTATTACTTTTCAGCAGCCTCTGTTTATTATTGTGATTTAGATAAAGATCAGACTACATTTTATGACCAATATATTTAGAACTGTAAGAAATTATTTTTCCTTCCACTGTATAAATAAAGCGGCACGGTGGCCGACTGGTTAGAGCGTCAGCCTCACAGTTCTGAGGTGCGGGGTTCAATCCCCGTCCCCGCCTGTGTGGAGTTTGCATGTTCTCCCCGTGCCTGCGTGGGTTTTCTCCGGGCACTCCGGTTTCCTCCCACATCCCAAAAACATGCATGAATTGGGGACTCTAAATTGCCCGTAGGCATGACTGTGAGTGTGAATGGTTGTTTGTTCCTATGTGCCCTGCGATTGGCTGGCAACCAGTTCAGGGTGTACCCCGCCTCCTGCCCGATGACAGCTGGGATAGGCTCCAGCACGCCCGCGACCCTAGTGAGGAGAAGCGGTTCAGAAAATGGATGGATGGATGGATGTATAAATAAATGTATCGTATTTAAAAATTGTGCTATGCTACTTTTAAAAATTGTATTGCTTGGTGGCCAACTGCCTCACAGTTCTGAGGAGCGGGGTTTCAATCGCCGGCCCCGCCTGTGTGGCGTTTGCATGTTCTCCCCGTGCCTGCGTGGCTTTTCTCCGGTTACTCCGGTTTCCTCCCACATCCCTAAAACATGCGCGGTAGGTCGATTGAAGACTCTAAATTGACCGTAGGTGTGAATGAGTGCGAATGGTTGTTTGTTTCTATGTGCCATGCGATTGGCTGGCGACCAGTTCAGGGTGAACCCCGCCTCTTGCCTGCAGTTAGCTGGGATAGGCTGCGGCACGCCCGCGACCCGCGTGAGGAGAAGCGGTACAGAAGACGGATGGATTGCTTTTAGCATAAATTGAACGAATAATTGCTTGTTAAAGGCCAAAGGTCGTCGCTCCTCGCCCACATGAGCACAATAATACATGCACACAATGCAAACATCACTTAGCGTGAAGTTAAATGAGTTCAGTGTCGGCAGCACTAATTGTCAAACTCTGCTCCTTGACCCCTCGGGTGCCTTTCATCAGCTGTGTGTGTGTGTGTGTGTGTGTGTGTTTGCGCGTGTGTGAGGGAATGAAAGTGTCTGTGTGGCCAAAGGCAGATTAAGATCCCGCAGCAGAGCTCATTTAGAGGTTAATGTGTCAGTGAACGAAATGAATAGGGGGCTACGAGGTGGGATCCGCAGGACGCCGGCATGCTGGATCCCTGAAACAATGCCGCCTACATCGCACATTCATGTCACCGGAGATGATCAATCTGGATCTACATTTTGAGTTTGGTATCACAGTGAGGCTAGAGAGGAAATGAGATGAGAGACTGAAGGGTGATGGAAGTGAAGGATGGGGAGAAAGGGACTGTATGCAAATGCATTTGTGACCTTTAGCTTATGTTGCAGAATATGCTCTCAGTTCCAATCATTGCAGAAGCCCGGCCACCGGGTGCCGCTTGGCTGGGTCGGCGCTCACTTTGCGTCACGGCCGTCGTTGATAAGTACGTTCCTCAGTGGCACTAAAGTTTTATGTAGCCATACATCTCCTGCGCCGCAATTATAGGGTCCTTCCACGTCACATTATCGGTCCATAAACTTCAACCACGTTCCTGTGACCCAGGTCAATCATGCTGAACCGAGGCTTATTCAGGTCCATTTCTTGAGCGCCCGTGTTTATGACGGTTCCTCCAATCAGAGACGACACGTCAGACGAGCGTGACGCTTAGAAACCAACGCACCACTTGAATCCTTGAACCTCTTTAATATCCAAGACGTCAAATCAAGTGCAATGCATATTGTTTCAACGTGCCATGCTGTTAGTAACACCATGATTAAGCCCACAAGTGTTTCATCTGATAAGAACGGATGCATTACTTATCTCCACATCACTTTTTACTTTTTGTCTTCATTATGTAAGCACTCTGAGGTGTTGTATTTGCAATTAGGACTGCAAAGTATTTCATAACAAATCATCCAATAGTTTCATTGTTTTCATGCAAATCAGAGTCAAATCTGGAAATTCTTTGCAAAGCCTGTTGAACTAAAGGCTCCGGGGAGCCCTGCACACATGTGTGTCACTGATTAATACTGCCGGCTTTCCCAAAAAATTTGAGGTTGAGGAAAAACGAAAACACCAACTATCAAAAGAAAAACACAGATTTCCCATCATCATCATCATCTCTCTCACAGGCCAACAGTGGACGTTCTGGGAAATAAGTTGAGCGCTAAACCTTATGATTCAAGGGCCAAACCACTTCAAATAGAGACACACTGAATGTGTCGCTTTTTAAACATGATAAGAGAAATGACCAAATCACATGAAAGAGTGTGCATGATCAGTGCTCTGGTGCAGCAGTCTGTCCATGCTAGACAGCATTTTTACAAACATACCTCTGAAAGTATTGGAATGGCAAGGTCAATTCCTTTGTTTTTGTTGTAAACTGAAGACATTTGGGTTCCAGATCAAAAGAGGAACATGAGCCAAACGTTCAGAATTCCAGCTTTCATTTCCTGGTATTTACATCTAGATGTGTTGGGGGAAAAAAACAGCACCTTTTGTTTGAAGCCACCCACTTTTCAAGTGAGCAGAAGAATTGGAACATGTGACTAACGGGTGTATCTAGTTGCCCAGGTGTTTAGACGAATCGCTTAAACGTTAGCTAGTGCTTCTTTATGGCTTTCGGTTTCATCTGTGAAAACGGCATTTGCTGTTCAGCAAATGTGAAGACCGGCGAGCTGTCTATGGGAGAAAAGCAAACCGTGTTGAAGCCCCCCTTACACGGCACGGTGCCGTTTGTGCTTCGAACTCAGGCGACCACCATGCCCCGGGTTGCGAGTCGAGCGCACCAACGGCTGGGCTGTTAGACCAGGATGCCGGCTTAGCGGACCCCGGCGTCCTTCCAAGGATTCCGAGGAGTGACGTCACTGCCCGAGCTATAGCCAAAGAATGCTGTCAAAATGCTGTCAAAACTCTCCAAGCTCTAGTAGCCTTTCCAGCTCATCTGAAGCCTGCCCATAGCTGGCGTCTTTGTTTTCCAAAAATATGAAGCCTGCATATGGGAAGTATTTGGACGATGACAATTTTGCCTTTATACTGTATACCACTGTAACAGATTAGCTTTAAATGAAAAGGTTTCTCCAAAAGATGCCTTTACAGTTGATGATTTACCATTATGGAATTACAGCCATCTTCTACGGAATACCCGCATTTTCAGGGGCTCAAAGTAATTGACATCGTCGTAAGCGTAACCGTCATTTCTAATACTTCGATGAAACTGTCAATGACTGCCTGGAGTCTAGAGTTTATGGAAATGGTCATTTTCCTTCAAAAAGTCTTGAGTTGCTTTCACAGTCACAGTAAAACAAAAGTGGATGATGGGAGAATGCTTTCCTTGGGGGGGGGGGGGGGGGAAATCCAGAAGTCAATTATGCTCTGAAGAAGGTAGGGGTACTGTGGTCAACAAATATGCAGTACGTAATTGCCGATGCCTTCGTGCATTTGGAGCGTTTACAGCAAGGTGCAAACCACTGGTAAGATTTATGCACAGGAAATCCTGATTACACTTTTCCATAAAGAAAACAAGATAAGAATAGAGAGGGAACAAACACGGTCATGAGTTACAGACTTTTTGATCGTGAAAAACGTCAGCGGAAATCAGTGGCCTGATTTCAAGAGAATGCTTTTCACCTTTTGAAGGCACGTGTGAAGGCAGCAAGAACGCTCAAGCGATCAGCAAGCGAAGGCCTGGCAAAGCCTCGCAAAGTCAAACCGAAAAAGCAAAAACCAAACCGTTTTTTTCATCCCTCTTGTCACCGAGCGCTTGCTCATGTGAGGTTCAGTTGATTTTCTTGCATTGTGTGAGGAATGTGTTTGGAGACCTGCTCCATATTTAAAGTGCCTCAAGATAACGTCTGTTGAGGATTGTCGCTTTATTACGACAACACGAAATTGACTTGACTGGCACTGTTATCTGTCTTCCTAGGTTTACAGTTCCATCTCTCAGATGTACTTGCGGATGAATGGTTGACACAAATACGAAGCAGCCAAAATGGTGTTTTGACCTGCTTGAATGTTTTGTGCATGCACCTTGTGCTTTTTGACCGCATTTTAGCGGAGAACGCTCCTACTGTAAAGGCAGCATTTACGGCAGAGCTGTCGTGTTGGACTCACATGCACACGCACTGCCGCACTCCCACCCCAATCTCCCAAAGGACAAACAGCTTTTGTTTTTGTCGTGCAAGGATTGCAGAAGCAAAAAGAGGCTTTATTGGAAAAGGGCTGTGGTGTTTTCCCTCTCCAAAATCACCAGGCTCATTAGAGAAGAGATTCCTGAGTTGAAAAGGCGTACACGATACATCGCACTTCACGAAACTGACCTATTTAAGGGGTGACTTGCAGCATATCGACAAAAACAAATAACAGCCCGCCACGAGGGACAGTTGCATGCATTTTGGGGAACGTATCAAGTCATCATCTCCTGAAGTTACATTCAGTGATGTGGATGATTTAGAGAGAGAGAGAGACTAAAAGGAAGAGAATTCACACACTTATCAAACACACTGCTTGTAATCAATAAGTCTTCCTGCTATCTTTGATTTATCTACTTCCTTCATACAGTACATATGTGTGCATGCGCTTGCGAGCTCCCACTGCCAATCCCCCTAACGTGAGCCTCCAGCCTCTGCTGATGGCTTCCATGTGTTGTGTATCTGCGATGAAAAGTACCTTTTTCCATGGCAGAGGAAGGGCAACCCGACACTGTGGCATCCCCCAAAATGCCTCCTCCTGTGAAAAGCCACCATTGAAAAAGGAACCATAAAACGCTCACTTAGATGAGGTCATACATTTTCAGCATGGGTTACCCCAGGGGTGGGCAAACTTTTTGGCTCAGGGGCCACATTGACTTTTAAAATTTGACAGGCGGGCCAAGCCAGGACCAGATGCTTACATATAAAAAATAAACAAAATAAAAGGCATTGTGGTGTTGATACTTAGATTTACTTTTAATGGGAACAGCGTTGTTTTGTTGATTCACCTTTTTTTGCCAGTGCATCGAAGTCTGGTGTTAGCTTTGTTGTGGCAATTCTCAGAAGACATCTGAGGTGTTCATCACTCAGCTGGGATCTGTAGGATGTTTTGTTGGTGTTCGTCACACTAAAAGTCTGTTCAAACACATACAGTATGTACGGCCAAACATCACCGGCATCCTCTGTGCCATCTTCCGGATTTGGGGAAATTTGTCTGCGCTTAATGAAGCATAAAACTCATCCAGTTTGAGAGTTGAACTTCTCTTTTAAGACAGTGTCCCATTGGAGATCAGTCAGTTCCATCTGCCGCTCCCGTGGCGCTGTTTCAGGGACTGGATCTTAGATGGCAGTTTGTCAGATAAAGGTGTTTTGCTGAGCCTGCGGCCATCAGTTCCTGCGTTGATTGGCTGTTAGCATAATCAGCATGCTTGGTAGAAATGTGACAGCTGAGTTTATATTCCTCTAAAACCGCAATGGTTTAAATTAGACATACAGCCTTTAAACCGGACTTCAGCGAAAAAAACAGTATATTAAACAGTTGGCACTCACTGTCGACTTTTCTTTTCTTTGGCCCGCTCATGGTTGAAGAAGGGTTCAGAGCAGTAGCAGAGTAAAAACAGAACAGCCAAAGTCAAGTCAACGTATCACTGTGCCGACTGCGATACCTGGTGGAACCACTGGGCATTACAGGACAAGGTCAAATGAATGCAGTCACGATTCGGGCGATTCTTTGGCGGGCCGGATTGAAATGATCAACGGGCCGGATGTGGCCCGCGGGCCGTAGTTTGCCCACCGCTGGCTTACCCCAATGCTGCTGCGGGTTGTACAGTCATCATGTCCACGTCATTTGAGGGGATGTCGCCACATACATGCATCAGGTCTGCGGACATACTTCAGTTGCCCGTGGTTATCGCCCGCTCATACTGTGTTCATCATGTTGCCTGTTACCACGCCGACCAAACGACATACAGATCGCTCGCGACCGTCATTGTGCCTCACTTAAAGGGAATGAGTGAAATAAGCCGCTTTGCTTTGCGGTGAATAAAGTCGGCTGTGTTTCCGCACATCGGCGCAGGCAGCCCTTTTTATGAAATACGCCGGCTGCAAGTAATGTCCGTGTGGGAAACATGGATGGTGGCGCAAACGTGGTTCTGGCGGCGTTGCGAGGCAAACATTTCAGGTCGACTTGTTTTTGCGGTTGGCTTCACCAAGTGCGTCGACTTTTTTTTCCCCAGTCCTAGTTTGATGCTGGCAACTATTTGATCCTGAAATTAAATTTGGGCGATTGTCAACTGGCGGGACGTGGGGGTGGCGCACCCTGTGCGACTCCCGTCGAGTGCGCGCCTTGGCCGGGCGGCAGCGGGAGGAAGTGCCCGCTTTTCAAGAGCCGAACTTGACCAGCATCGCGCAACGGATTCTAGACAAATGTTATTTCGTGACTTCCAGGCTTCGACTTTACGCACTTTTGTAGAATATCACATGGAGCACTACCATTGACACATCATTCTTTTGCACTTCCCCAAAAGAATAATAATAAGAATAATCCAGTCACCAAAAATCACAAAAGCCTGTTTGATTTTTGTTTTTTTTCCAATAGGCGTGCAAATGTTTGCGTACCCTCTCCATATGTCTCCTCAGCCCAGAAGCCAGCCAGCCATATGTAGCCATAGCTTTTCTTGTATCTGCAGTGTAACACCATCCCTTCCTCTTGTCTTGTTCCCACCTATCCACTTGAGTCCAGTTGTGTTTTGAAAGGGTGGTTATATTCGCTGTTATTGTATGACTTCACAGAACCTCTCCTCCCAGCCTTTGAAGCGAGGAAGAACCGAACGGAGCTGAGAAATCCCCGCTGTAAGCCCCAGTCCCGCTACCAGAACCTTTCTCACACATGGTCAAATTCTTCCTGCGTCCGCATGCAACTGGAACAAATTTGTCAGCTCAACAGATTTTGAGGGCACTTTGGAGGTGCACACAAGACTGCTAGCCTGTTGAAGTTGCCCTAAGGGTATTTGTCCTGGTTGAGTCCTTTGAAAATAAACAAGAGGACACAGGATCCTAGTCTTGTGAAGTGGTAAGATTTCAGAGGCAGAGGAAAACAACAATTACCCAAGGCGTTATGGACATTTAGTGCTGAATGAAAGCTGTGCAGAGGTAGGGTTCTGTGAATAAATAAGCAACGTTGGTATGGCGTGAACACTGATGAAAGGGAGACGTGGAGAGATCAAATAAACGTGATCTGATTAGGCACTGACCTCCTTTGTCAAAGTGCTACCGCTGGGTCGGAGGTGTTATAGGCTTTCCGCACTCAGCTCGCACAGCGGACACACGGCTACGGAGCCTTCGTCGCGGCCTTGTCGGAACAAACGACAACAAGCAAAAAAGTCAACGTATTAATTGGGGTCGTGTCATTTTACCATGTGAGATGCAAATCTCACATCTCTGTTATTTCATTCTTTTAATCCCAGATTCAACTGAGCTCCCAAAAGTCAGGTTGAAGCACTCTTCGACTAGACTTGAGGTATCTTGTATTTAAATGACATTGGAATCGCTAAGATCGAACACATTCCATTGTAGGATGCTGGTTGACCTTTCATTTGTTCCGATTCCTCCTATGAAATAACGCGGTGTCGCCATCTTAAAACCGCGATCGACTTCCTTGATTTAAGTAACATCTAAACTTTCCTGTCACACAAGCATTAAAACAATGGAACTGCTCTGAACAGTAAAAACAGGCAGCCGACTTAACTTATGAGGACTATAAAGAAGGTTTACTGCTTCAAAGGTCATTTGCTACAGACTAAGACTAAATGCAACTGACTTTGCGTTCTTTTAGTATTATACTTTTTGCTCAGCCGTGGCCAGATGAGACAGACTTGTACATTTGTCGCAATTAATTTAAATGTTGTACTCCTCTTATCGGTTGCGCTTTTATTTTATAACGAATACAACAAAGAGATACAGGTTTAGCATCCTTTGTAATAGGATTTGGACATAGGCTTCATCCACTCTATGCTGTAAAAGTAAAAGGGCTCCGAGTTTGGAAAATCTAGCCGTAAATCTGGGAGAGATTGGAGTTACGGCCAACCGACAGAAATTCAATGTGACCGTCCGTCATACGACCGGTGGGGAGCCGCCAATCGAGCCTCATCCCCACTGTGCACGGCATGACTAGCAACACTGGGCTAAGCTTGGAACATAGACTTGACATTTGACATTTCTACGGGCAAATTCCAGCACCTTATAGAACAGAGGCTTGACATTCTCCTGGCAAAACTTCACGGAATTCAAAATTCTTTTTGAATGAACATTATTACACAATGTGCTTGGGGCATCGGCACTCCTGACATACATTATTCAAAAGAGGTTGAAGGGGTTTTATTTATTTATTTTAACCCAAATTTAACCCACATCAACAACAAGTACCCGTCCTAAAGTCTGGCATAAAACCTATGCCAAAACCCTTAATATCGGAGAAAGCTTATCTAGAACGGTGACCCCTCAATAGGGAAAAGCGGCCGAGAAGAAGAAGAAATAATACAGGCTCTGGATTAATGTGATTGTATAGTCAGTTGAATCCTTCATGAAAAGACAATTGAGTCAGCTGTCTCGAAACCAGGCTTAAAAACATGGCTCAGCCTAAGCACAGTTTCAGAAGCTCACGAGCTGATGGTAGTTTGAGCTTGATTGGTAGTTCAATTCCAAATGCTGAAACCTCATTGGGGGTCAACTTTGGACCACTGTAGTCACCACTTTCCTTCTGTTTATTCACGGTCCAGCTCACCAGTAAACCCACATTGGTAGGCTCAAAAGGTACTGTCCAGACACCCGTTTGCAATATCCCTTATCATGTGCAGGGTGCAGGCGTCGACAGTGTGGTTGGGCATCGTGTGAATGTCAGCGATTCCTGTCCCGATTCCGGTTCCAAACGATTCTCAATTCCGATTCCTTTAGGGGGCTGGGTCAACAATTTTTGCATGGTTTAAAATAAAGGGTGTCCAAAATATGAACATCCATTTTCTTAGCAGCCTGCAGCATAGACCAAAATCAACATTTGACTCGGGGTTCTTTAGAACCAGTATCAATATCAAACCTATAAACTAAAAGGCAATGTGTGTGGAACTAACCCCATTGACTTAATATTCGTTGAGAAAAAAAACTTTCAGCTAAAAGTTCAATATAGTATTGTTAAAATAGCTATTTGCAACTGTTTTATCACATCAAATGGTTTATATGTGCAAGTTTTAACTTTCCTGTTTGAAGTTTGTAGCTTAAGTAATGAACGGAACCGAATACTGTAAAACGTTGATTCCTTTCCCAATCCACTGATGAGGGACAAGCTTAGTGTTCGTGATACAACGTTTATGTTCATTGGGATGTCAAGTTGCTAGTTTGACCTTTGGTGAAGTTTTAGCTCAATGTTAAGCTTTTCTTTTTTTCTGTCATCGGCTCTTACCTTGGTTTGAAGACGCTAAAACCCATCAGTGCAAATGTGCAACCCACCGTTTAACTTGTTAGCTGCCTCAATGTTGGCATGGACGCGTGGTGCAGGCTGAGGCTCGGCGCGGGACGGAGGGAGCAAGTCAGACTTCTACACATTGTGAAAGTCTCCTTTGCACAATAGAATCTTATTGTCGGCTTATTGCAACGAGGCGACTGGTCATTTATTTCACCAAAGTTAAGACAAAGTTAAGTTTGTTAGCCGCCGCCGTTGGGCACAAGCACGTCTTCGTGCGTGTTCTTCTTTGTTGGTTTTTGCCACTTTCTTCTTCAGGGTCGGTGGACTGTAGGCACCGAAACTGGGAACCAAAATGTTTACATTTGAACGATTCCGGGAGAACCGCAATGTCAGTCACGGTTCCAATCGGTTCTCGATTCTCGATACCCAACCCTATTCGCCAGTGCAACTCGCTGGATTATTGTTTTGTTGGTGCAATCCCTGACAGACTCCATGCTCACAGACCTAAATGAATGTGAGCTAGAAACTTGGGTTGAAAGGTTATTTCAAAGCAGTGCTTGGTTGTCTTAGTGGTAATTAACAACATAGAGTTTGGCCTCACAAACGTCTGTTTGTTTTGAAGGACGAAAAAGCTATGCTTTGACGCCAGACGCCTGCAGTATGTGACCTTGTAAACAAACAGGTAACACAAGACCCTTCAATGCACACTCTACCTCAGGTTGCACAACATTCATTCATTCATCTTCCGTGCCGCTTACCCTCACTAGGGTCGCGAGGGTGCTGGAGCCAATCCCAGCTGACTCTGGGCCAGAGGCGGGGTACACCCCGAATTAGTCACCAGCCAATCGCAGGGCACATATAAACAATCAACCATTCGGACTCACATTCACGCCTACGGGCAATTTAGAGTTGTCAATTAACCTAGCATGCATGTTTTTGGGATGTGGGAGGAAACCGGAGTACCCGGAGAAAAACCCACGCAGGCACGGGGAGAACATGCAAACTCCACAGAGGTGAGGCCGGATTTGAACCCGGGTCCTAAGAACTGTGAGGCGGACTGCCGTGCTGTTCAATTGTTAATCATTTTGACAAAGTCTAGACCATTTTATTAATGATGACCAAGCAGTGAATTAATATTGTCCCACTTTCACACCAAATCAATTTACGGCCATCTGTGTCCAATTGCCCTCATGTTGCCTCCTGTTTGGTGGGGTGAGGCAATGCATGCGAACGATTGTTGTGATTCTAGGAACTGGGGGATAGCAGTACAGGCCAATTGGCCCCGCACAGACTTGCACAGTTAACACCGCTTGCAAGAGCCCTGGCCTTGTTGCTGATATAATGTCGTGGCTCACTGGGTCATCATGAGTTCCTAATGACCCAAACAAATACATCCGCAATCCCCGTGCGTTTCATCTGCCTGCCTTTGCTGCCTCTGATCCTGTTCGTGCCATTGTTGATTGGGGGACCTTCACAACTAATTACAGACAATTATGGTGCTCAAAATCGCTCCGTTACCATGTGAATATCTTTTAATTGGGTTTGTGCGAGCATTCAAAGCATGAGACAAATGGAAAACTAACCTCTTCACTCCATTTGTATCTTTATCTCAATTGCCATCTGAACTATTGCAAGTCACTTTTCATAGGAAAATTCAAGTCTCAAATGACTTTTTGTCACAACACACGCTACATTGAAATGATTCTGCCCCCAAAGTCTACTAAGGAAAGCATAAAAAAACTATTCATGTAATAGCATGAAACTACATAAAGCAGACGGGTACTAATCATCTGAGCTCCACCCAGGAGGTTGCTACTTACGAAACTCCGACAAACTAATTAGCAATTGTTGATCGAAAATTCGAACCATTTTTTTTAAACACCGTTTGAAGCTAAACGTGACAAAATGTTGCTGTTATTTTCACTCTGAGACGCTTTACAAACGGCACCCCATATCTGTGGCTATGCTGTATTTTGTTTGACGCTAACATTTGTATCGTTAAAAATGATAAAAAATCACACGTTTCTACCAACTTAGTACAATATAAATATGCAACGAGATCTCCCACCATCGATGTGCATTCTTTTACATTTCATTGTACTGTGCATAATTTTTTCATTTGTGTGTCCCAAAGCACGGAGCACTGGGACCCCACATTTATTTGTATTTTCTCCAATTAATTTCTCAATATTGTTTGCTGCAAAACTCCAGCCACATCTCTTGTCACTGAAATTCCTCTACCCAAAATCAAACATTTCTCATTATTTGAATACAGTTACTTTCAATTCAATTCTTGCGCGCTGCCACCAACGGCAGTACATACTACACAAATAAAGGGTTGGCCGACGGTGTACTGCCCTCTGCTAAGTGCGGTGTGAAAGACACACCTTTAAAGACACACGGGAATTGATGATTGCAAAGATCCTGACCAGAATTGCAACTGAAACATTTTGCGACATGGGAAGCAGATTCACTGCCACCGTATCTGTCACACATACTGGAGCATGTTTGAACAAACAAAGGAGGAAAAAAAGAGTGCTGTGATACTCAAGATCACGTGCTGCAGTAATTGCGACAAATATTTGCCTTGTTGCCAAGAAATATACAATTACAGAATGTGACATCTTGTGACATCAGTGCTTCTATAAGAACTTTCTCCAGCAACCAGCGTCAAAGTAACTTTTTAAGGACCACACTATTCAATTGCTGGAGGTTTCAACATAAATGTGGCTGCTTTATCAGACTCACAAGACAGGAAGAAGAAGAAGAACGCTGTAGGACCCTGGGAAATAAATAATCAAGGCAAATAGTTTAGTAAAGGTATGCAAACAGGTTTTTGGAAGCTTTTTTAGTTCCCCTTTTGCAGACGAGTGACAGCTCCGTGCACTGGAAGAATAAAGAATTGATTTGGCGTGCAGGAGAAGGCCGCTGGGCTCCAGGGGACGGGAGAAAGGTTCCCGATGAAATATTGAAGAAGACTGGAGATGGGACCAGAGCATGTCCGCGTCCTGCCTCCACTCCTCCAGCAGCAGCCAACAATGTGCGTGCTCCGTAGAGGAAATCAGCTCGACAGCTAAGGTGAGAGGGTTCCTGGGAGAGTGTGTCCAAGTCTGTGTCCAATTGCACATGGCGATCTGTATTTTTAAAGAGTGGGTGTGTAGAAAAGCTGAGGAGAGGTAACTCTATGCATACCTGCAAAGCATATGAAATGATATACAGTGGGTATAAAAAGTGGACACACACACTGATCGAAGTTTAGTGATATAAAGAAAAAAAATGAGCCAAAGATGAAACCTGTGCTACACACGCATACATACGCACGCCCGAAATGCACACGCATGAGGCAGCCGCAAGATTTGTGTGAAAGAATGAATTGTCCACGTTGTCGCGCATGCTGGGACAGACCCAGATCTGTTTGAAAATTTAGACGTACACGAGCATTTCAAGCAGCTCATGTTTAAGTGAGAGATCCTTTTATTTACCGGGAGGGAATTTGATGACAAATATCCATCAGTGTGACAAAAGCAGCCAGGATGCTTTGTGGCACTTCAGTTTAACTCGCACAAGCATGAACATTTCACTCCCACCCCAATCGGCCTCTTTTCTAATCATAGGACGAATGTACCTGTACATTTCTGCTCCTGTTTTAACAGCAGAACGCATACAGTATATTATGTACTGTACTTTGACTTAGAAAGCGCTTGCTAGAGAGAGAAAAAACAAAGATCCATGAGTTATGATTTATGTCCATACAAATCTGAATACTCTATCGCTTATTTAAGCACAGACTGACAAAGACAGCGGGTACTCACTGGCTATAACATTAGGTACACCTGAAATCCAATCAAGAAGTCAAATGAAATGTCTGCGTTTACAAAACTTACTGATTCCTCAGTAGAGAACTTGCATACTCTTATGCAAGCGTCTTTATCAGATAGAGACAACTGGACCTCGTGGTTATGTTGGCCTCTTCCAGCCTTCCTCTCCTTTGAATCACCAGAGGATGACACATAGATACGCTGCCCCATAGAGGACCTGATCATAGAGATGACGCATTGAGGGACAGACAAAGATAAGAAAATGGCTGAGATGAAAGAAGGTGAAAGCTGCGTCACCAGCTGAGTCGCATTAGATCAGGCACCAACTTGGGAAACGCCCTGCGTCATGATGATCTTTCCCGTCTAAACGTTTTTGTCTCGGTTTACAGCACCGGTCACATTCTCGGTGACCGGCGCATTTCCAGGAACCTTCGAGGGGCCGAGACAATGTCGCGTTGTGTGGAATATTTTGGGATAACGGCAGCAGCAGAGAGATATTGTCAGCGTTAACCGGTCACCGTGTTTCCTCTTGGCGTGCTCTCCACGGTGTCGTCACACTACTGGGAGAGATGAAGCCTAATTGTTTCAATTCAGCAATCGATCGATATCAACTTACCATGTGACAAGGTCACATATTATCAAGATGTAATGCACATGTAAATAAGAAGAAATACCAGTCAAGAGGTGGTTGTTGGTTGTGCAGCAGCCAAGAGAAAGTGACGTTTCAGCTTCAAATCACCACAGGCAGTGAAAGCTCAGCTCCTTAGAAGGGAAACACGATTCTCCCGGGTCCCAACACAGAGGAGGGATGGCAACAGCAAGCGGGGAGAAAGATCCAGGAATAAAAATGTCGAGCATTTCATAGGATAGATTTGCTTAACCCCTCGCCTCATCACCCCTTGCAGCCCTTCAACATTGGCCCCCTGCTCTGGCATGTGAAGATAGAGGATGAGAGTGCAGGATACCTTCCCTTTTCAGCTATTATTCTTGGTTAAACACTTTTTTTTTTTGCACTGCTCAGCCTCTCTGGTGGTTTTCATTAAGAAAGGAATCAACTTGGTTTTGCTAGGATCCCTAATCAAAACCATACGCCTTGGAGCTTTTAATTGATGCAAGATGGACCTCCATGTTGTACACAACTGGCTTAATGCGACAGCTTATCCCATCACTACAATAGTGTTTCCCAACGGGCCGGTGAGAAAAACATCCCCTCAATGAGGCAAATCTAGGGGGGCTGTTATTATCCCTCTGATTTCAGAGCACTATTATTGTTGAAACAACTCCAGACTGCTATTTACTACCACACCAGCTGCTCCTTCTGCATGACATTATTTGCATTACACTTATGAGCATTACAGTGGTACAGTGGGCGGCAGGCAGGTAGCGCTTGCGTGTCTTGTGGTGTGTTCTGAAAGTGGCAGGACATTGTGTGACTTTGCGTCCACCGCTAGCCAGCTGACTGGGAAGGGGAGCTTGCTTTTAACCGAAGCGAAACAATGAGAACGACATGCTTAGAGCGGAGGATGTTTTTCTAGAAACACTTCCCAGTTCTTGCTGTAACACCGCTATGAAGATAGCGTTTCATTCAGCTTTAAGTTTGACATATAACCAAGGCCACGACTGATTTTTTTTCATCCATCTCTCACATGTTGACAGGTCAGCTGAACCAAAAAAAAAAAAAAAAAAAGGATGTGGGGGGGGGGGGGGGTGGATAATCTACCTGCTTCCTTCCTTCTTTTTCCCTACCCCCTTCCCCTTAATCCTCTGAGAGTGTTTGGATTTATTTGAAAAACAATATTAATAATTTGGAAACGTGAACTTTTCTCTTCTTTTTTTTTTTGTTTTTTTTCTTCTCATTTCCTCCTGCAGGTTCCCTTGATGTTGGTTGGTCTTGTTTTTGTAGGGTTGCATTTTAAAGAAGAGTGAGACCTGCAAGTTGTTACCCCACCATAGA
Source organism: Phyllopteryx taeniolatus (assembly GCF_024500385.1). NCBI lineage: Eukaryota > Metazoa > Chordata > Actinopteri > Syngnathiformes > Syngnathidae > Phyllopteryx > Phyllopteryx taeniolatus. The sequence continues at coordinate 9,311,968 of NC_084506.1, forward strand.
GCAGTCGGCCAGTTTAAGGGGTTTTCCGACTTTCAATAGTGTCATGGGTGTGTGTGTGCTATGGTTGTTGTCTTCCCCCTCCCTCGTACACACCTGCTCCTGAGAGCACCTTCCCCACCTGTGCCTGGTTAACCCGAATTAACCAATGCATTTAACCTCATGTCTCATTCTTTCTGGTCGCCAGTTCGTTGTACCTTGTTGTCACGTTGCAGCATGCCTTATTTCCATGTCGCTCACTTTTAGTAAGCCTAGACCCTGTTTTGATTATTGACCTTGCCTTTTGCCTCACGTTTTTGGATATTGTTACCTTTGCTTATTGCCTGTCTGTGTACTGACCCCTGCACGTTTATTAACCTGCTCTTATTGAAACTGTCCATTGTATTGGAATCGTGCATTTTGTCCTTTGTTCTGACTGTGGCAGAAAGAAGTGGCCAAAACATGGACCCAGCAGACTCGGACCCAGTGCGTAAAGCCCTTCAAGAGCAGGTTGCAACGCATCGCAAAGCAGGTTGAGCAGCTTGAATTGTCGGAGCATCAGGATGCGATGATGAGACAGGTGGCCTCACAGATTGAAGTTTTAATGAATGTGGTTCAGAAGAAGGAATCAGCTGGCACAGCACCCGAGGCCGCCACAGTACCACTATTTCCAGGTGAACCGGTCACCATGCTGCCACCTGTCACCTCCGCTGCGGTCTGCTCACAGCTCTCTCGACCGGAGAGGTTCTCTGGAGATTCCGGGAATATTAAGATGTTCATCACCCAGTGCGAACTGCAGCCGCCTTCCTCACCGAGCGGGCTAAAATCGCTTTTGGCATTTCCCAACTGACTGGTCGTGCGGTGGCGTGGGCTACTGCTGAATGGAGCCGCAATTATGCCGCGTGTAATTCCTGGGCATCTTGTGTAAAGACTATGGAGCAGGTTTTTCAGTATTCCACACCAGATCGTGAGGCAGCTCGCTCTCTTGTCACCCTACAACAAGGCAAGCGCAGGGTGTCACATTACGCGATTGAGTTTCGCATTCTGGCAGCTGAACGTCAGTGGAACAACAGGGCACTATTTGACGCATTCTTTCAAGGACTAGCTCCCGCCTTCAAAGATCATTTTGGTCTCACTAGACCTACCAACTGACTTGGACACTCTTTATCGCTCTCGCCATAAAGATGGATAAAAGTCTTTTGGATCGCGAGCTGGACTGAGATCGGCGGAAGGATGCGTCGCCGCGTGCTTGGAGGACGAGCCTCGGTGATCAGCCAAACCAAGGCAAATCCCCTGTTGCCAATCCCATTCCATTGGCTAGCGCCACCACGGATGAACCCATGCAACTGGGCAGGTACCGTCTCTCCCCTGTGGAACGTCGACGCCGGCTGAGGGAAGGGCGGTGCTTCTACTGCGGGCAGTTGGGTCATTCCGTGAGCAACTGTCACGTCAAAGTTGCCGGTGCCGGTAACAAAGGCATGGGAGCGATGAGTCAAAATCTCATTAAGGTAACCCTACCCATGTTCTTCCTAAAGTGGCACTATGCTCTCCAGATCGAGATAAGTCTTTATTTATTGACTCTGGTTCTGACGCAAATTTACACAACGCTCCTCGTTAGGGGAATGCACCTTAAAACCTTTCAAGTAAAACGGCACCGCAATGCTTATGCTGCAGACGGCACTTTTATGGGCAAGATCACCCACCGCACCCAAACTCTCACATTGACATTTCCTGACTCTCACTCAGAACGCATTAGTTTTCATGTTTTTGGCGCTATGAATTATGACCTTATTTTAGGGACCCCTTTGTTGAAATTACATAACCCCCACATTGACTGGTCCTCTGGGCATGTTATGTCATGGGGCAGCAGTTGTGCCCTGAACTGTTTCAAGCCTCCATGAAATGTTCAGGGATATGTTTCAAATGAGATTCCGCAGACCCCATCTGGGGATCCTGACTTGTCTCAAGTGCCCAGCTGTTACCATGACATTAAAGAAGTTTTTTCCAAGTCCAAGGCCAAATCCCTTCCACCCCACAGACTTTTTTTTGACTTGCTGCCTGGGCCCTCAACTCCACGAGGGAGGTTGTTCTCTCTTTCAGGGCCGAAACACAAGGCTATGAACGAGTATGCGGAGGAGTCACTGGCAGCCGGGATCATTTGCCCATCTTCATCACCTGCGGGAGCAGGATTTTTCTTTCTGGACAAGAAGGACAAGAACCTGCGACCCTGTATCGATTACCGGGGTCTCAATGAAATAACTGTGAAAATCAGGTACCCTCTTCCTCTCATCTCCACTCCCTTTGAGTTCCTGGATGGAGCCAAGGTTTTCACCAAACTAGACTTAAGAAATGCATATAATCTTGTCAGGTTAAGGGAGGGGGACGAATGGAAAACAGAATTCAACATACCAACGGGACATTGAGTATTTGTTAATGCCTTTTGGACTAACTAATGCTCCAGCTGTTTTCCAAAACTTTGTCAATGATATCTTGCGTGACATGTTGAATGTGTACGTGTTTGTATATTTAGACGATATTTTGATATTCTCCCCGGCTGAGGAGACTCATATTATTCATATCTGCTCTGTGTTGCAGCGGTTACTATATATGTCAAGGTTGAGAAAAGTGAGGTCCACACGGCATCCATTTCTTTTCTGGGTTTTGTGGTGGCTCAAGGTGAAATCAAAATGGACCTTTGCAAAATTGATGCCATGACTAATTGGCCCACCCCCACGTCACACAAGGACGTACAAAGGTTCTCAGGGTTGCCAAATTTTCTCCAGAAAATTCATTAGAAACTTCAGTTCAGTAGCATCGCCTTTGCATGATCTTATCTCGCCACACAGACCCTTTGTGTGGAACTCGGCTTGTCAGTCAGCTTTTCAGAAACTTAAATCGAGCTTTACCTCCGCCCGAGTCCTCAAGTTTGTCGTGGAAGTTGATGCGTCTGATACTGGAATAGGAGCAGTGCTCTCCCAGAAATGGTAAGTTACATCCTAGTGCTTATATCTCTAAGAAACTTACTCCAGCCGAAAGAAATTATGACATAGGTGACCGTGAACTGCTGGCTGTCAAGGTGGCTTTGGTGGAGTGGAGGCACTGCCTAGAAGGGGCTCAGCCCCCATTTTTGGTATGGACAGATCACAAGAACCTTGATGATCTTAAGTCTGCTAAAAAATTTAAATGCTCGGCAGGCTAGATGGGCTCTATTCTTCACCAGATTTAATTTCATGTTATCCTACAGACCTGGTTCTACAAATAGTAAACCAGATGTTCTATCACATATTTTCTGTGAAATATGTGATATTTGGCGGCACGGTGTCCGACTGGTTAGAGCGTCAGCCTCACAGTTCAATCCCCGGTCCCGCCTGTGTGGAGTTTGCATGTTCTTCCCGTGCCTGCATGGGTTTTCTCCGGGCACTCCGGTTTCCTCCCACATCCCAAAAACATGCATTAATTGGGGACCCTAAATTGCCCGTAGGTGTGACTGAGTGCGACTGGTTGTTTGTTTGTATGTGGCCTGCGATTGGCTGGCAACCAGTTCAGGGTGTACCCCGCCTCCTGCCCGATGACAGCACGCCCGCAACCCGAGTGAGGAGAAGCGGCTCAGAAAATGGATGGATAGATGGATGGATGTGATATCTGTTTGACCCTAAAACTATTTTACCTGAGTCATATTTTATTTCTGCTTTTGTTTGGGAAATAGAAACTGTGGTCAAAGAGACTCTGAATAATAATTTTAGCCCTGAAGTTTGCCCTGAAAACAGGCTTTATGTGGTCCCTTCCTTAAGGGGAAGGGTTTTCCACTGGGCTCACACTAACAGGACTGTTTGTCACCCAGGCATTGCCAAAACGCAATCTGTCGTCGAACAGTGCTTTTGGTGGCCCAATGTTAGAAGGGATGTTATCAATTATGTCAATGCTTGCCAGGTATGCGCTGCTAACACGCCCTCTCGTCAACGTCCTTCTGGGGAGTTGCGACCCCTGCCAATACCACAACATCCTTGGTCAGACATTTCCAAAGACTTTGTGACTGGATTACTGGCCTCTAAAGAGAATACTACTGTTCTCACTGTTGTTGACAGGTTCTATATGATGGCACACTTCATTGCACTGCCTAAACTCCCCTCGGCAAAAGAAACTGCCGGGGTGATGATAAACCATGTGTTCAAGTTTCATGATTTTCGCAAGAATGTGGTATCCGATACGGGCCCCCAATTTGTTTCACAATTTTGGAAGGAGTTTTGCAGCTTAATAGCTGCTACCGTCAGTTTGTCATCTGGGTTTCATCCCGAAACCACTGACAAGCGAGACTGGGCTCCGATGTCTCGCTTCACAGGAGCCACAATCCTGGACTCAGAAGCTGGTTTGGGTCGAGTTCTCTCACAATTCTCTCCCCTCTGCATCCACTGGTCTATCGCCTTTTCACATCGCGCATGGTTATCAACCTTTCCTGTTTCCTGGCATACCCGTTGAGTCCACGGTTCCATCTGCATTGGCCTTGATGAGATGCTGCAGGAGGACCTGGGAGTGAGCCCGCCAAACGCTGCTATGCCAAGGACAATCCTACAAGACCACAGCTGACCATAAGAGGACACTGGCCCCAAACTACAAGATAGGTCAGTGGGTTTGGGTCTCCACCAAGCATCTTCCACTCCGGGTGGAGTCCCGTAAGCTCGCTCCCAGGTTCGTTGGGCACTTCCTCATCACAAAGGTCATCAACCTGGTCACCATGAAGCTTAGGCTCCCGAAGTCGATGCGGGTCCACCCCGCATTTTATGTCAGCCTGCTCAAGCCTGCCCAGGAGTCCCCTCTGGTCTGCTCTTTTTGAAACTGTCCATTGTATTGAAATTGTGCATTTTGGGGCCTGTCCTTTGTTCTGACCATGACAAATAGTGTGGCAAGCGGCTTCATCAAACTGAAGCACTGTGCGCTATTGTAAAGATAAGGCAGCCAATGGTGTAAATATGGTGCAGTGCAAAGTAATTGTAAACATCTTGTTTGATTCTATAGGTGCCTTGATTATTTGTCATAGATTGACTTACTATAAAACTTTCAGGCACACTGGTAGACAACGACACATCTTGTTTCTGTATTACTCAGTTAGGCTCTGGTGCAGTTTTTCCCCTCTGTGTCCATCCATTCATCCATCCATCCATTTTCTACACAGTTTTTCCTCATTAGGGACGCGGGCGACACTGCCACCATGGAGCCAACAACACTTTGGGCTGTCACTGATTGACGGTCGCTGGAATGTTGGTCCTATCTATTGCATTGAAGAATGTGAGTGCGAATGGTCGTCCGTGTCTATATGTGCCCTGCGACTGACTGGCGACCCGTTCAGGGTGCAGTCCGCCTTTCGCCCGAAGTCAGCTGAGATAGGCTCCAGCGCACCACGACCCTAACCAGGATAAGGGGTGTTGAAAATGGCTGGAGCTCATCATCGATTATATTATTCATCATAAATACCATTCGTCCTGCTCATCTAAAAATAGATATAGATATATTTCTAAATATTTGCATTGTAATGTTTAATTTTCACTATTTCATTTTTGCCCTCTTCAAGGTGATTCAGCTGAGTGGTAGGGCGGCGCCCTTATGCCCTCTACCAGTCACTACTGATAAATACTGTTCAGCTATGATTGGGCATAGTCACTGTTCATGCACACTAAAGCATTTTCACACGTTTTTTGATGAACATCTTAAAACTGTTACCCATTCCTGATGTTTCCATCTCAAACATATTTCCAAACTTGGGTCCACATGATCTCATTTTGACCTAGAAATGACCACTCATGCCTTGTCTTGAGTATTGCAATTTTCTCATCACCTGCCACGACAAAACTACATTAGAGCGTCTTCAATTAAGTCAGAATGCTCCCGCTGGACTTTTGCGCAGCTCTCGTAGGTTCAACCACATCCCTGCCATTCTGACGTCCTTGCACTAGCTCCCTGTTCTATTCAGGATTCGGTACAAAATTGAAACAGTCACTGATCAGGCTTCTCCATACTTGGCGGATCTACTATTGTCCCATTGGGTCTCTTAGACAAGATGAAAATGTGCAGGTGATCGAGCCTTGCTGTCCGTTGCAGCCAAATTGTGCAATGCACTCCTCCCTTTTAAGTTTTGACCTGCCTCTTCAGTTGGCATTTAAAAACACATTTGTTCAGGCTGTCATTCCAGTTTTTCATTTGTTTTGATTTGTATTTATTTTGATGTGGGTTGATTTTGTATTTGTTTTTTCATTGAATGAGCTGCCAAATGTGATTCCTTATTTGACTTACTTACTTACTGGCATACAGTACTTACGTATGACTTTAACTACGTGAAGCACTTTACGAATCCTCCCTGTGAAAGTGCTATATCAATAAGATTGACGTACTCGCTTACTGGCTTACTTACTTAACTAACTTAACGTGCTCGTAATACTTTCTGCCAATAGTTACGATATGTCCACAAAACATCAACCACAAATGGGTCAATTTGACTTGCATTGAAAGAGGAGTTCAGAACTAATGAATGATTTTTCCCCCGGGCAATATTTTGCTCATCCCTCGTGTGAGCGTATGCACCTCATCCAACCCCTCGAGAGGCTAATAGGAGATATGATCAATGTTCTGCTATTCATGTGCAGGGTGTCTGCCTAATGTACGCTACGGAGCTAAGGGAAACATGTGCCACAAATCATCTCCCGCCCAAGCGAAACCACGATCATCGAAGCCATGACCGCAGGTATGAGCTGTCTCCTCCAAGACATAATGTTGAGGAACCATGCACATGAACAGCGCGTACTCATATACTGACTGTAATTACACATCGTAAACCGGCAGCTCTGCTTGTCATCAAGTAGCAGTATTTTATTTTCTAACAATACGATACTTGGTTCTACATCCAGTATCTGCCTTCCTTTGCTTCAATGCTTTTGTTCTTCTCCACGCAGCCCCACCTGGTCCCAGCCGGCCTGATGGGTGCTGGGGTGCAGCTGTCCATGCACCGATGGAGGGAGGCCCAGCAGAGAGCAGGCTGATTATTACTACGACGGCGAAAGAGAACGCCGAGCGAGTCAAGCAGTTGGCCTATGGTGCACTTAAAGCTTGTTTTTCTAACCACCCACTCTGCAACACCCCCACCATTTTTTTTTACTCTACAGGGGTCAGCTGCCGTTTATGACATGAAAAAAAAACTTGAAGTACTGTCAATGAGCAGCGCATTCTGAACAAAGCGGTGAGAGGGAGCTGAAATATTGCTTACTCCCATTAAAAAACATGAAATCACTCCAAATGAAGCATCTGGTTCGGCAAACGATAGCAGGCTTGCCTGCGTGCATGCGTGATGGTGTGCTTTCACAACATCCTTCCAGTGGCCTGAATGGGAGGGGAGGGCAGTGACACAGACGGTGATGAGAGGAGAGGAAGCATCAGCCATAAGTAGCCAACATCTGCCAGCGGCTGGCTCCGATGTGGTACAATGGGACCTTTCAACGCCAGTGGAGAACAGAGCTGCGCCCACTGTGATAAGTACATAACAGACCTGAGCAGTTTGATGTGCATCCAGAATCCAGATTCATGTGCAGATTTCGATCAAAACAGGGAGTGGTGGAGAGGATTTGTTGATGGCTGGGCCTCCCTGTGAAGTGGATAGGCCCAACACAAATAAATCCTAATATAATCCTAGATGTGTTTAGACACAGCGTGAAGGGACTTTTGATCTACCCCTGAAATAAAACACTTTTTTTTTTTTTTTTACTTCTGCATCAGCGAATTGTCAAGCTGCTTCATGTTGCCAAGAATATCACACTGACCATAGAAATTCAGGATTTCACCATTGAATTTTGTATTTTTATTTTTTGTACAGCACCCACTAAAGGCATTTTACGTTCAGCACCACGCTCCTCGTGCATTCAAAAGACAAAAAAGCAATGACGTCAACGAACATTACTCAAATAGCTTTGAGTTTTGAGTTTCACATTTTTACATTCCATTGCAGCACAGAGGTGACAGTTCCAGATGAACAAATCAATGGAGACTATCTCCACCCCAGTGAACCACATTGTAGCTCCGAAGACCAGCACCTCAACAATAGGTGGGCAGACAATTTACAATGGAAACACAACTAATGTGTACCAAACTGAAGCAACTCAACCTCTTAAACGGCAACAGGCCTACACTGTAAACAAAGAACCAATAGAATTTACCCAATAAATTTAGTGCAACAATTTACAGCTTTGAAGTTAAACCACATATTTTGGGTGAAGTATATCTTATTTCAATAGTTACAAAATACTTACAAAATTTGGATAAAGTTTACCACAGTTTTTTAATTACATTCAAACCACAGCAACCAAGTTGGGGGGGGGGGGGGGGGGGGAGCACGTGACCCCCACATTATAGCTTGTATACTTTGTGTTCGTCAACATCTGTGTTCTCTCATAGTAAATGTATTTCACAGATGTAAGTCTGCCTTTTTTTTGGGCAGTGTAAAGTCTTTTAATGCAAGTACACCATCAAAAGACTTACAGAAAGCTTCAACTTGCTAATCGGTAGAACGCTTATACAGATACCTTCTACCTGAGGATGGCTGAGAAATCATTGTTTTCCAGACACAGTTTTATGAAATGAAATGCACATACAGCCTGCTAACCTTACCTGACACACTCATAATACAAGAAGGAACAAACGTAAGTAATCATCAACGTTTAGCTAAGCTTGTTTTACCATACAGTGCCTTTTTCTTTTTTCATTTGCTTGTGCCTGTATCCGGGATCTTGTTCTTTCGGTCATGACCCACAGCTCGTGACTATAGGAACGTAGATCGACCGGTAAATCGAGAGCGTCGCCTTTCGGCTTAGCTCCTTCTTTACCACAACGTACCGATGCAAAGTCCGCATCACTGCAGACGCTGCACCGATCCGCCTGTTGATCTCCCGTTCCATTCTTCCCTCACTCGTGAACAAGACCCAGAGATACTTGAACTCCTCCACTTGGGGCAGGATCTCGTCCCCGACCCGGAGAGGGCACAACACCCTTTTCCGACCGAGGACCACGGTCTCAGATTTGGAGGTGCCGATTCTCATCCCAGCCGCTTCACACTCGGCTGCGAACTGCTCCAGTGAGAGTTGGAGATCACGGCTTGATGAAGCCAACAGAACCCCATTATCAGCAAAAATCAGAGATGCAATACTGAGGCCACCGAACCAGACCCCCTCTACGCCTCGGCTGCGCCTTGAAATTCTGTCCATAAAAGTTATGAACAGAATCGGTGACAAGCCTTGGCGGAGTCCAACCCTCACCCGGAACGAGTCCGACTTACTGCCAGATAGAGCCAGTTTCTGTAGCTGGGGATCGGAACACCTTCCAGCTGACACTGAACCCGACCCCTATGGCCCCTCCCACAGGTGGTGAGCCCATGGGAAGAGGGACCCACGTTACCCTTTCGGGTTCTGCCCGGCAGGGCCCCATGGGTGCAGGCCCCCCCCCTCCAGGCCTGGCTCCAGAGGGGGGCCCCGGTGACCCGCGTCCAGGCAAGGGAAAATTTTGTCCATAGTTTGTCGTCATCATAAGGGGTCTTTGAGCCGTGCTTTGACTGGTCCCTCGCCGAGGACCTGTTTGACATGAGTGACCCTACCAGGGGCGTAAAGCCCCAGACGACTTAGCTCCAAGGATCATTGGGACACACAAACCCCTCCACCATGATAAGGTGACAGCTCAAGGAGGGGAGTACAGCACCTTGTTACGTTATTTTTGGTTAATGCACCCTGGTTAATGGTTCTCCCATGTCTCTGCTGTGCCTGTTTGTTTTCCCAATCAATGAAGATCTTAACCACAGTTTACCTCCTTCTATTTCTGTTCTTTTTACGTTATCATCCATGGAGGCTGAAAAAGTATTGTCAGCCTATTTTGACAAAGTAGGAAGTAGAAAGTACAGCTCGCAGTTTCCAAATGTAGGTAAAAAAAAGTCCTCAGAAAAATGAATACAGAAGTACAGATACCAGCACAAGCTGCTATAGTCGAGTCCAGAAAGAAAGTATTTGTACGTATCGTTACTTCCCACCTCTACACTGCTGACATAATTCCTATATGAATGCAATGTTTTCCAGGGGGATTTCGAGGGATCTTAAATTCTATTGTAGATAATATCTTAAAATAGATGCAGACAGCCAGTAAATGACTGAGCTCTGGTGACACGAGACCCCCACTTACAGGTAGTGATTGTCTTGTTAGCATGGATTGTTTCTGCAGCTACAGAGAATTGTGCTCACTCTGAGCCATTCAAACGAACAGGGAGGTCCCCGAGCACAGTGCTTTGAACAAAGGTTAAAGCAATATCCCCCAGCGCTATTCATTTCAGAGGATCCATCCCACTCGCCATCTTTGATCCGCTCTCTCACTCTCTACCCTGCTTCGTCTGTTGCTCCTCCCGAGCTGCCGAGGAGGTGGATGACCATGTATTTGAGTATGTTCAGTGCCAAATGGGTGCTAGCGTGTTGATCTGTACCCAGATTGGTGTGTGTGTGTGTGTGTGTGTGCCTGTGCGCGTGCGTGCATGTGCGTGCCTGCCTGTGCGTGCTTGTGTGTGTGTGTGTGTGTGAAGCTCATCGGCTGGAGGCCCCTCGAGGAAAAAGCCGATCCCTCAGGCTGTTTACCTCCACCAGAGCAGTTTGCTTGACCCCTGATGATTTAGATGCATAACCAAATAAAAACAGCCTGTGAAGTTCAAACAGTTAGTGACGCATTAAGGGTGCATGAGGTGAGATAACGTTGTGTTCAGTGATAGCTCACAGCTGGACCTCCCCGCCGCGCCACGCCACCTCTAACAGTTGAAACCCAACGAGAAATCCAACTCACAATTGTACGACTTGAGAATTACTTGAACTTTGGACAAATCTTTTAAACACGTCACGCTTTATCCATGCTGACATGGAAGTCTGGGAGTTCCATCCAAAAATGTGAATTTCAGGGTTATTTTCAATGTTCATGGGAGAGGGGAAGACTTTTCCATACTATGTTTCTTACCACTGGGAAGATTTCATCATATTTCAACATTGTGAATATTTGGTCATTGGTGCAATCTTGTTTATGTTTTGACAGGGGGGGAATTGTTGTGTAGCAACAGAGCCGTTTACATAATGGCATTTCTCAATGCTGTAAGCACTCACATAATGGCACATTCGTTTTGGATTGAAGTGTGTTTCCCCGCAAGGCCCTTCAACCTGCAGGCTGTAGGACACACACCCACATGCTTGGACAGGTTGCTAGGCTCGGCCACCTTTGACCTGATGTACAGGTCAATGCCGAATTTGATCGGTGCAAAGAGTTGCTGTAAGAAGACTCTCAACGTTGGAAAATTCAACACATTAACTACAGTGAGTCGTAATTTTCAATTGCTAAATCTGTCAAATGTAGTGAAGGTTCTTGAATCAATTTCGCAGGGAAGGCCACACATTTGACACGACACGTACACATCCTCATCTGGAGATTGTGATGCAAGTAGCCTATCCAGGACCGGGTTCGCAAAATCCGGCGTTTTCTTTAAGTCCTTAGTGATTACCCCAACTAAAAATAATAGTGCCGATTACTGTGCTTATTTCAAACTCAAAAGCAACGTTTAGTATGCTTAAAGTTGACTTTTAGTATACTGACTACTACTGGCAAGTACGCCGACAAGTTAAATTAGGTCTGGGTGTGTACTTAGAACCTATACTTAAAGAAGGCATATTATGGAAATTATTTTGTTTGAAATGCTCGTATGCAAATAGTTGAATCTCTGGGCACTGCAAACTTCCCAGTGCAAAAGAAAGGAAAAAACAAATCGTGTTTTGTGAGCTTTCTATTTCTCAAAATTTCCACCCCAATTATTACGTGGCCACAGAGTTACATAATAACGTCTCACACACCGAGTTTCCCCGCCCATGATGTAGCAGCTGCGCTGGGCAAGGATACGCCGCTGTCGAGCAATGGGTGGACTGCACTTTCTGAAGCACCGTCAAAACCAAATGGTAAGCAGAGCTGCCGTGTTAGCGCAGATTACCAGTAGCTCATAGTTAGCTTCCGATAACGGGCACATACGAGAGTGTTCGACTAAATTGTGCGTGTCCGTGTCTAGAGATGTGACAGCTGCCTGTGTCACTTAAGGACAAGATATAGGCATCTATGCTGGTGCGGACCCAAATTGGTATCAGTAAGTGTCGACATCAATTGAAATAGAAGTGTCCTTATTGCGTACGTCAATACTAGAAGGGACAGTGATGAAGACGCCAAACTCATTCTACACATTTCGCAACATATTTATTGCTTCTCAGTTTTAAAGCTGTAAAAGGAAATGCTATAAGTGAAGGCCCAAAGCCAATCCCTTAAAAATAAATAAAAATCAAACATTGGCAAATCCTAAGCAGTCCTGTTTAAAACCCCTGATCTAGGAGAAAACACAGTATAAACCCTGCGTGGTCTCTCACTTGTGCTTGAATAGATGCACAATAGTGCCAGAGCTTCCACTCATAGCTCCTGCAACACCCTGACGCAGACATATAAATCTGCCTTTACACTCTCTCCCAGTAATGGGCCTTGGCTGTGGTAAGCGGCTTGAAATAGAAGAAGCAAACAGGCTAAAAAAGAGATAACACAAGTAAGAGGCAGCATTCAGTAGTGACAAATGCATCGAGCAGCCCAAGGTGGCTTTGCTCTCCTCCGATAGTAACCAGCTGCAGTAACAAAGCGCCATCAAAAATGATCAGCCAACCGTGGCGGGCTAAATTTGGACATGCGTGCGGTGGACACTGACACAGTCAGCAGCATCTTCACAAAGACATCAGGTGGAGGCGACGTCAAGAGAGCATCATGAATATGGATCCTGCTTGGGTCAAATAACCAAAAAGGAAGGTGGCAGAAGTCTTTCCAGTTTCAAATGTCAATTGAGAAGTGAAGAAGAGGTGCTAAAATGTTTTTGGAGCTTCAAGTGTGTTCCATGACTGAAGCAATGACCTTCCAAGTCAGTCCTGTGTAAAATGCATCTGATATCACTCACAGAGGCTTTCCATTCCACACTCTCAGAACTGTTTTATTTGGACTATGTGATGGTCTCACACTCTATTTTAACTTACACACACACGCACACCCTTTTGTGCCGTTGTGTGCAATCACACAAACACACACACACACACACGCACACAAACTCAGTCAGTGATTTCAGAGCGAGTGATATTCCTGCAGATGACCCAATCAGGTTTAACGTTTGACTCATGTTGCCATTTAAAAGGTGAGCTCATTTCCAAAACCTTGATGGATATATTGGAACAGTGGCAGGGTACCCCCACATTTCGGCCATGTATGATAATGATCTCACAACACCGACTGATGTTATTATCTGGAAACACAAGAAGCCATGTGATGTCAGTGCTTCAATCCTTGAAGCTAAAGGACAACGCCCTATATATATATATATATATATATATATACACATATATATATATATGTGTGTGTATATATATATATATATATATATACACATATATATATATGTGTGTATATATATATATATACACACACACACACACACACAGTACAGTACTGATGTCACATGGTTGTTTTTCCTCCTACTAAATGATGAAGGAGGGAACATTTTTGTAATGGCTGTTATGGAATAAACCGAGAATAATCAAGCAGATTACTTGGCTCGGCGCTGTCTCGGCCTTGCCAGCGGTGCGGCTTTGTGCTGGTAAATATTTGCTGTTAGTTGAGTTGCATGGCATCAGTACATCACAGAGACATTTTGTGTTTCCCAAACACTAGGCCGGTGACATCAGGAGGCCCTAATGATATTTAACAAGCCCACCCAGTCCAGCATCACCCCATAAACAAGCCTGATGTACCTTTTAGTCCCATATTCAACGGCTTTGGAGCACTGTAGAACCCAACACCCACTTAACCTGGTTGTGTGCCGTGTTATTTTAAGGCCACAAAAACACAAACGTGGCTCAGCGCAACCTTTTGTAACCTCAATTCAATGTTCCCACCTTAACTGAGTTGTTGCAGGCGAGGGGCTGTTTTGCGTTGGCTTAGTGAAGAACGTGGCTCAGCTGTTTTCATGTGAGGAAAACCCTGTCTGATAATTAGAAAATAAGGAAAAAACAACACCGACAAATGAATGGAAAACCCATAACATCACCCCTGCAAACAGCGGGATCAAGAGAAATAACAGCACGCAGGAGAACACAAAAGGCAGAAAAGGCGGAAGATGGAAAGGTGACAGCGAAAAGTCATCGTTTGTGACTGACTGGCGACGCTTTCCAATTAGGGCGCTGGACGACAGGAAAAATAGAGGCGGGGAAGAAAGGGGTCGCCGGGGCTCGATTCCATCCGGCAAGCCTCACGCACGCGCGCACACACACACACACACTCAAGACTTTTTCATGGAGCAGAGTTTTCCAGCGAGAGCCCAATTTGTGTTTGGGCTCACTTACACTATTATATTAGGCGCAATGATCTCAGCTCAGACTGATGCTAAATGTCTGTCAGTTTTGTCTGTAGGTGGGATTCTGTCGCTCGCCTGTGAGCATGCTGGAATTTCACCTTCATGCGCACGCACAAAACGTGTGATACTAGTGTTTGCATGTTGGCAGTACAGTACATGATTGTGTGTGTGTGTGTGTGGGGGGTGGCGGGGGGTGGCGGGGGGGGGGGGGGGGGGGGGGAGGTGCAGTCAGTGTGTCTGACAGGAGAGCAGAGGTCATGCTAAGGTTGGGATGAAGTCAGAATGTAATTATGCTTCAATGAACCGAAGGGGAAGTAATAAAGACCAGCTGCATGTTGTGTGACTCTTAAAGTTCCACTTAAAGCAAGCTGCACACTCTCTCCGCTCTCTGGCACTGTGCTGAACAGGGAAACACACAAGTATGTTAATGCGCCAAGCCTCAAAAATGGATACGGAGATTTGAGCAAAATACAAAAATGCTTGAACACACACTGAGACATTAGCAAAAACCACAGTCCGCAGCAAATAAAGAGATAATGAAAATGGGCAAAATATTTCCTCTCCAATTGTAACAGGGGCGGGGTTACCAAGGTGACCTGGCATGCGGCCAGAGATCGAGATGGTCATTGAGTGCAAATATGGGTGGAAAACGGGGTAAGGAGGGAGGGCAACACACCAGGTGGTTTCACTCGGGAGATCCAGTCTCCACTGCCTGTGTCAAAAAAAAGAGAAGGGAAGGAAAGAAAAAACATCAACTGGCCCGTCAAAAACAAGAGGGAAAAGGGAGAACTGTATCTCCCCCTGAATGAGCCTCCTTTACTTACTCCCCTCTGTGATTCCCCCCATTTGCCGCCTCCCTGTTTCCTACTTTTTCCTCAAACCCTTCTTTCTGTTTCTTTCTTTCTTTCTTTCTTTCTTCATCTTCTCCACATCTGACTCACTCAGGTTTCCCAGGCCTCCCATGCACAGATACCGTATCTGCCAACAGTAGCCCACAAGTGTCTAGCAGAGAACCAACCTCTGGGGGAAGGCCGTCAGGGGGGGTGAAGGCCTCCCTGCAAGGCCTGCTGTGTCCCGGCTGATACGGAAGAGTTGGAGGGAGCGCTCCCGCCGGATAAGACACTTACATCTGGAGACGTACAAGGGAAGAAACACACATTGTCTGGAAAAACACTAGGATGTATAGTACAACTACAAAACGGGTCAGTCCGATTGATTCTCGCAACTAGATGTGTTGAACAACAGCGGACATAAATATTGAAGCCATTCAAACTTGTTTGTCTGTTCGAAGTCCTGGTTCAAGGAGACCGATGGAAAATAAGGCGACCATAGAATATCTGAAGCAGCTCTCTAAAATGGAAAATAGACAAAAACTCGTGAAGAGAGATATTTGTGTTTGTTGACTATTTCATGGGTCATGGAGAATGAAGTATGGATGTGTCATATTAGGACTATATTGGCAAGACCATTTGAATTTTAGGAGAGTTGGAACACTTCCATAGCATCTCAAAGACAATTCCTTATATCCACATTTGAATCCGGTTTTGCCTGGGTTAGGGTTAGAATGAATGGTTTCTTTCTCAGCGCGTGCGTCACTGTCATAAAATTTCATGGTAATTGTTTATGACAAGGGGTGTCAAATTCATTGTAGTTCAAGGGCCACATAAAGCCTAATTTTATGTCAAAGAGGCAGGAGCACTAAAATCTTACCGTACCTGATAAAGTGATGAATAACAGTTTTACTCTTTGTTTGAATGCAAAACAAATTAAATATGTTCGGAAAATCTTTATATTTAATGAAAGTTTTTTGTTTTTGAATCATTTCACAAAACAACCTCAGATTTCTTGAGAATATTTTGCTTCAACGTGTGCATAGTAACTGATCGCAGCGATTGTATTTTAAGGCACAAAACTTGAAGTCACAGGTATTTGCAACAGTCAAACATAGCATTGCACTTGAAAATGTAATCAATTTATAAAGACCTGGGAATTATTACCATTCCATTTTTTACAGGAGCATAATAATTCTCAAAATGATCCTTCATCCACTAAGTGTGTAGTCCACAAGTCCACATTTTTACCTTAGTCCACTACAATGTCTTGTCAATGTCTTATGTATTTTTTCACTTACAAATTCATCCCATGCGCCAGATTGTACCCCCGAGCAGGCCGGTTTTGGCCCACATGCCATATGTTTGACACCACTGGTTTACGTAGAGTAGTTGTTGCATAATCAGCAAACAACTCAGCCAACAAAAAAGTCAAAACAATAACTTGCTTTCATGGAGGACGGAGGTCACGACGACAACGGCAGACCATGGCTGAGGAAAAACCTCATCTTCAGTTGTACAGCAATTGTCATGGTCTGTCCCTGCAGTTCCGTTGTTGGAGCTTGGGTGGCGCTTTGCGCACCTCTTGCCCTCTCTCTCGCCCCCTCTCTCTTTTGCCAGTAATCAGCACCACCTCGGCAGCGCAACTGCTGCCAATCAGCACTCTACTCTGCCTGCATTTAAGCCCGCCAGATCCAAGACTCCACTGCCAGAGTATTAACGTTTACCCGTGGTACACGGCCGTGCTCTCTGACCAACACGTAAGCTACGCCAGTCCTCGCAACACTTCTGACCTCCATGTTTTTCTGTGTCCTCAGTGGTCCTTCCGTGTTCCCCGCCATATTGACCTCTTCCACCACGCCGCCAAGCCATCCACTTGCTCACGCCACCACCTGCCGCACGTTCCCTGTCTCGACAACCCGCCAGTACGCCTCAAGGATCCATCTCCATATCCTCTTCAATAAACCTTTCACCACAAACCTCTCAGCCTCCGCTTGCTTCTGGGTCCAGTTGAAATCGAATCGTGACAGAATACTTTGGGCACCCGTGGACCCAGCAACCCTGGAGCGTTACAACATGAAGTCACCCTCCAAGGCACCCACATAGGGAGACAGGACAAGGCTCTTCAAGAGATCATGGAATCCTTACACTCCCTCACGGTCTCCCTCCTTTCTTCGAAAATGCAATCCCACCACCCTTCCGTAATTAGTCCTTCCGACCCCGCAGCCTCTGAGCCACCCCACCGCGCGTACAAAGAGCCTAATGTCCCTCTGCCAGAGCCCTACTCTGGGGACTTAGGTGCATGCAGCCAATTCATCCTAAATTGCTCCCTAGTCTTCAACTTAAAACCGATAAGCTATCCCACCGGACAATCCAAGGTCACTTTTAACCTCCTCCACGGTAAAACATCTTAATTGGCAACCGTGTTATGGGACAACTCTTCCCCAGTACTGACGTCATTAAACTCTGAACTAAAGAAGGTCTTTGATGACCCTGTTCAGGGCAGGGAAGCCACTCGCCGCCTCCTTACGCTCACTCAAGGCGCTAGTTCCGTTGCCTCCTACTCAGTTGAATTCTGAATACTTGCGGGTGAATGGGGATGGGATGACGCCGCACTGAGGAGGATTTTCCTTAACGGTCTTTAACAGCAGCTGAAGGACGAGCCCTCCTCACTCGAGGATCTCATTTCGCTATCCATTCGCCTTGAAAACCGGTTACGGGAAAGAGCACGTGAGAAGGGGGCTAGAGCGCGTAAAGTTATTTCCACCGTGGGCACCGCACTGTCAGGCCCTTACCCGTGTTCTGCACCTCCAACTGCCCCTGTGTCAGCCCGACACTGCACCAGACGAGCAAGTTGGTAGCATGAGACTAGATCTCCATTAACGTCAACGCCATTTCAACCAGCGTCTGTGTATTTATTGCGGCGAATCAGGCCACTTCATTGCCACATGCCCTTTGCGACCAAAAGGTCAGGCTCACCACGACCAGAGAGCGCCGTGGTGAGCCAAACCACCATTTCCTCAAGATCTCCCTCCCTTTATGACCGTTCCCGCTTGCATTCTCGGTCCCATTTACAACACACCCCCATACAACTTCATTCACGAAGGACTGGCACATCAGCTCCAACTCCCTCTCCAATCACTCCCTTCACCGAAGAAAATCACAGCCTTGGATGGGCGATTCATCTCCCTTGTCACCCACCAAACAGTTCCATTTACCCTGTTTATCTCTGGAAATCACTGTGAGGACATTCCTCTTTCTGTCATCTCTTCCCCGAGACCCCACGAGTTCTCGGAATTCCCTGGCTCAAGAAGCATAACCCCGCCATAGACTGGACTCACTTGTCACTCACTGGATGGAGCCCTCACCGCTATTCGCACTGCCTGCTTTCTGCCATGCTGCCCTCCAGTAAACCTCCACCACCTGCCACACCAGTCGACCTTTCGGGTGCCTGAAGAATCTCATGATCTCTCTTTTCAGTAAAGACCTGGCCACTTCTCTACCACCGCCCTTATGACTGCGCAATTAATCTTCTGCCGGGAGCCCCTGTTCCCTCCAGCCGTCTTTTCAACCTTTCCCGTTCTGAGAAAAAGGCTATGGAGGACTATATCTGTGACTCTCTGGCTTCTGGACTCATTTGACCTTCCTCGCCTCCACTAGGGGCCGGCTTCTTCTCCGTCGAGAAGAGAGATACCACTCTCGGGCCCTGCATCGATTACCGTGGATTCAATGACATCCCTCTTCTTGAGCCGATTTAATTTCAGCCTCTACTTCCGTCCTGGATCCCGCAACAGCAAACCTGACGCTCTGTCTCGCATGTTCACAGCACACTGTCACTGACAAAATGTTTTACTATTCATTGAAATTAAAGATGAACTCAACCAATCCTGTCGGTGAATTGATGATTTCACGAGTGTAAAACAAAACTGCGCTTTGAATTTGAAGGTATTTAACCACAACAAAGGATCATTGTTGACTTCCCGTCAGTATTATTTTCATGGAAGATACTGTAATAGCGACTAGTCATACCATCAACAGTATTGCAGTGTTTAGGGGTTGCGGACACCCCCAAAATATGTTCTGTATATGGAAACATTTCCTCTGGCCTATAATGGGTAATAAAGCTCAATTCAACTGGTTTCCTTCATGGTATCACCTTTCATAGCTCATGTTGCGCAATTTTATTTATTTATTTTTTCTTTAAATCCAATGTATTATATGCATATAACATCAAACACTTCAACATGTGCTAATCCTCATTAAATATTTTTACCAAAGGCCCATTAAACAAGTCTGTGAAGAAGGAAAAAAAAAAAGTGGATTTTTCACCTCTGCTGAGTTCATACATGCTTACAATGTTCTGGTAATGTATGGCTTATGGGGTCCCATGAAAGTATTTATGAGTTATTGAGAGCTCATGAAGGGAATTGAAGTGTGTCTGTGTGTGTGGGTGGGGGGGGGGCACAGCTTAAATCGTACAGCTCAGCTCGCTGGTATGGGCAGGGGGGCTAAATTCCATGAGCTTCCAGGGGAAAAACAAGCATTTTATCAGGGAAAGTCCAAGTCACTAGGTCCTGATGTGGCCACTGGAGGCTGCTGTCAGAAGGGAGCTACGTTAACAGATCCTCAGCAGTCACCAGTCATCCGCAAAACATGTGGTTCCTGTAAAAACAAGCCCAACTTCAAGCACCTCTGCCACTATCCAGTCATACTGGCTGCTCAACAAGGAGAGAAAGATGTGTTTTTTCCTGAGGGTGTCCCCTGTGGCTGTGATGTCTCCGCGTGTGCGTGCGTGTGTGTGCACGTGTAACACAGGGGCTGTTCATTATTTGAATGTCAAGGCTCACACCATAACACTGCAACTGGGATTCATTTAGAGACTGAGGACTGCTGCTGTTTCTCAGCTCTTTGCCAGTCTTGGCCAATTTGGATATTGAATGGAAAAGTTTAAACATTTACATTTTGCTTTTTATTTTTTTTCTGGCATTTTCCTTCTGTTCTTGATCATTTGTGGAAAGACGGGAATAGCTGGAAATGGGGGGACAACAGGCAGTAATGTTAGACTTTGGGACTTAGCCAAGGGACACATCACAGTGATTGCTTGACTCAATCGGAGTTGGAAAACATTTCAAATGCTCACAACTACATTTAAAGAGAGATAGTTCTACACCAGCAGGATACGGTGGGATTTTGCAGTTCTGTATAGAACTTGCGGGTCATTCCAAATAAAAAGAAATAAGTTATTTCAAGTTTGAGTTAAACAGTTGACCAGGCTGCTACAAGTGAAGTTGTTGTTTCGCGCTGCTCTACAGTGGCACGAAGCCACCAACTGCAGCCATGAAAAGAAACTTCATACTTAGCCTTGGCAGCTCTGTTGCATTTGATGGCTTACTTTCTTCTAAGTGTGTGACAATCCAGAGTCATGAACTACACAAGCTTTTGGAAAAGACAACACCTCCCCTAAGACTAGCTCTCGAAAAAGATTTGGAAAGGAAAACGACCACAATGTCTGGGGAAAAAAAAAATACAGCACCTGAAAAACACATCACAACACAATCAAATAAACCTTATGCCTCATTTTTAATCCACTGGCTGACAAAAGGACATCAAACCTTGCGTGGTATCCTGCAAAGTGTTCCCTGGATGCGAGAGGGGGAAGGGCAGATGCAGATGCAGATGCAGCTGCAGCTGGGTCCACGGTGGGCACCCCTGACATTAATAGATATTGGCCCAAAAGCAAAAGTAGCAGGAAATTGCTCAGACACATCCTGTTGCATCAGAAGTCTGACCTCGAGCAGGTTGTGATGGCCCGAAATGAACGTGACTATGAGCGTGTGAGAAATTCCATAAGCTGCAGCTTGTGGAAGAAAAAAAAAAAAATCCCTGTGCTAAAGTGGAAAAATTGTAAAGTACCATATTTGTGTTTGTCCATCAGTTTTAGCAGGCTACTTTCTGGCTCAAGGAGAATGACGTACAATATTAGGAATAGTTGGGCAACACCATCTGCATTCTGGGGCAAGTGGAACAGTTCCATGGGGGGGAAAAAAACAATTCTACTTTGGCTTGTACACCAACAAATATGACCACTTTCTGAATATTTCTCATGAAGACTGATGCATAAGTCATCACTTTACTGACAAATTAAGGGGGCGGGGGGGGTAACAATTGAGTAATGGCAACTAATATCTAGTGAACACAACAGCTGGCAAGTACTGAGACAGATATTTTTTTTGTGAAGCCCAGAAAATTTGAAATGTGTGTGTGTGTGTGTGTGTGTTGGAAAATGTAAGTTGTAGGAAGTCCCGTTCAAGTGGATCTGAGTGTTTAGGAAGTTGCCATTAAGACACAAAGCAGAGACATCTGAGGTGGACTAATGACCTTAAATGGATCTGTGTTTGGCAGAACTCAAAGGATGTACACATATACAGTACGTAGACAAAAATTCACAGATGGTTGTTCAAAACAGATTTTACTAGGTTTAGAGTAGTGTGTGTGTGTAGGAGACTCATGGAGGTTTTGGGACTCTGTGTCCTCATTTTAACTTTACTGTAGTGTGGGACATCCTTCAGTACATTTCCATTAATCAAGTACACATACAGTATTCATACAGAGATTCTTTTTAATGCAGCACTTGCATTATGTAACCAACACGAAATCTGGCACATTCAAACCTTTGTTGAGAAATGACTGTAATATGGTCTATTAGGTGAAAGGCACATTCACACATTTGGCTACAGTTTTATGAGATACACTATACTGTAGAGACAAAGGCCACATGACCTTATCACTGTACACACGGAAAGGGAAAATGGGAGAAAATATGCAGTTCATTCAATTTTTTTGCAGCTCTTTTTTTCTTGGAGTGCGTCTGTGGAAATTTGTTTCCATTTATACAGAGCAACATTTGTAAGGTCAAATAGATAGCTCATCCGAGCATGCATTTACTGTATAGACCTTGCTTTGCGCACTGAGGCTGCAGGAACCCAAAAGAGCCTTCCTGGAAGTGTTCCCGCAAAGTTGGAAGCGTACAATCGGATGATAAATCCACTCATTAAGAAGCGTGTCTGAACACTTTGGCTTTCTGGTACATATATATATATACATATATATATATACACACACACACATATATAACCAGTATATATAGAGAGAGATACAGTATACACACACACACACACGCACACACACATGCAGGCACGCACACACACATGCACACACATACACGCACACGCACACACAAACCAAAATCGGGATGCCATGGTGTATGAGGGGCCCAAATTTTTGGGTGACAGAACGATGAAGGATCATCTAATCACATGGTCGTATGGTCAATATACAGTATTATACTGACCATACAAAAAGCTGGTACACAATTAATTAACAAGCTACTCTGTAACACCGAGGGTCAAAGGGGCTGTTTACATGTGACCGACTGAAAATTGCGCAATTGCGATATGTAGTTTGCGAGCTAGTTATGCCTAGCTCATTTAATTTTCCCTTTGGATCGTCCGCTGTCGTGGTCGCCAGCCACCGCAGGTTTTAAGGGGATCTACTTTCATGGCTCAAACATGTAGTCATGCGTAGGCATAAAAAAGATGCGATTTTTGTAGGTCGTAGCGGACACGCCCACTACGTCTGAGAATGGAGAAAACGACTTTTGAAGCATCATTTAATATAGTTGGTGATGTTTTAAAAAAGTCCAATTTGGCAGGGTTGTTATCAACACTCTTCGTTGATGTGTGTCAAAATGACATGACCGTAAAAGATCATTATTTGAACTTTTCGGGGACTTTAGGTTTGGTCCAAATTAAGAATTCTGCCAACAGTAATACAAACCAGAGAGAACACACTACATATCAAAATTTGACAGGCGTTGATTTATGACCTTTTGCCGTAAGTGTTGACATAATCGGAAGTGAGGTCTCCGGAAATCCGGCCGGACGTGGTCTCCGGAAATAGGACTGGAAATCCCCCGCCAGAAATCCCAAGAAAATGATTGACGGCCTTAGGAAATAGAGAGGTCCCCGAGGCACCCCCTCAGTGGTCACCTATCCAAACACCTGTTGTTAGATTGATAGCACACTTGTCAATAGATTTACGACTTGGGAGTGAACAAGTCCCCAAGTGTTTTTTTTGTTTTTTGTTTTTTGTTTTTTTTTCTCCCCTGCCAAACTGCTATAACCCCCCTATGGAAATTCCATAGACCGCTCCCACCTGCAAGAGAACTCTTTCCCCGAAGTGGGCCCCCAAGTGGGCCCCCAAGCGGGCCCCCCTCACTTCCAGTCAGATCCTCACACCTCACCTCCCACACATTCTCAGCTATGCCCAAAGGACCCTGTCGATAGAATGATAACACAGATCCAAAGTGTTCACTTGTGTCAGAAAAAATTTGATGATATTACGATATTATCCCTTATTCCCACGCCATCTATGGGTGGTCTCGTTATGTCAATAAACATTCATAAATCCATCCATTTCCACTCACATTCACACCTACGGGCAATTTAGAGTCTCCAATTAATGCATGTTTTTGGGATGTGGGAGGAAACCGGAGTGCCCGGCGAAAAGCCACGCAGGCACAGGGAGAACATGCAAAATCCTCACAGGCGGGACCGGGGATTTAAACCGGTTCCTCAGAACTGTGAGGCTGACGCTCTAACCAGTCGCCCACCGTGCCGCCCCACTCGCACCCATATTTGTAAAATTAAATCATATATAAGTTTTGTCCGTGGACACCTGCCATGACGAAAACTACATTTTAGCAAGTTCAGCTTCATGTCATCAAACCGTGAAACTCTACTATGCAAAGCAAAAGCCATTTATCAACAACACCCAGAAATTCTCTGGGCCCGAGCTCATCTAAAATGGACTGACGCAAAGTGGAAAAGTGTTCTGTGGTCCAACGAGTCCACATTTCAAATTGTTTTGGGAAATTGTGGACGTCGTGTCCTCCGAGCCAAAGAGGAAAAGAACCATCCGGACTGTTATGGACGCAAAGTTCAAAAGCCAGCATCTGTGATGCTATGGGGCTGTGTTAGTGCCAATGGCATGGGTAACTTACACATCTGTGAAGCCACCCTTGATGCTGAAAGGTACATACAGGTTTTGGAGAAACATATGCTGCCATCCAAGCAACGTCTTTTTCACGGACACCCCTGCCTATTTCAGCAAGACAATGCCAAACCACATTCTGCACGTGTTAGAACAGCGTGGCTTCAGAGTAAAAGAGTGCGGGTACGAGACTGGCCTGCCTGCAGGCCAGACCTGTCTCCAAATTGAAAATGTGTGGCGCATTATGAAGCGTAAAATACGACAACAGAGACTCCGGATTGTTGAACAGCTCCAGCTGTACATCAAGCAAGAATGGGAAAGAATTCCACCTACAAAGCTTCAACAATTAGTGTCCTCAGTTCCCAAAGGTTTATTGAATGTTGTTCAAAGAAAAGGTGATGTAACACAGTGGTAAACGTGACCCTGTCCCAGCTTTTTTTGGAATGTGTTGCAGCCATAAAATTCTAAGTTAATGATTATTTGCTAAAAACAATCAAGTTTATCAGTTTGAACATTAAATAACTTGTCTTTGTAATGTATTCAATTAAATATAGGTTGAACACGATTTGCAAATCATTGTATTCTGTTTTTATTTATGTTTAACACAACGTCCCAACTTCATTGGAATTGGGGTTGTAAATGTAATTCTCTCTTGTTTTATGTTTATTGTCACAGTAACTTCAACTAAGAGTGGTAGTAAAAATCTTGAAGCCTCTTTTTTTTTAAGAAGAAGAATTTTTCGAAAGTGGGAGGAAGCTTGAAGCTTGAGTACCCAGAGAAAACCCATGGATGCATGGGGAGAACATTCAAGTGAGGCCGGAGAGGAGATTCTAACAGATAACATCAGAACTATGACGCAGACATTCTAACCAGCACACCACACCACTGCCAGCTTTGGCATCACACCAGTAAATGGAAGAAAGTCAGCAACTAGCTTGGAAAATACTTTTTCATTAGGGGAGACACATACGAGAATAATTGCATGACTCTTTAATAGTATTACCCAGTACAACTTTAAAAAGGTGAACTCATTATCGCCCTTTGCTGTAATAATCAAGTGTTGAGCCACTATAAACTGAAACCTTTTCTAATCCTATTGCATTTGCCCTTTTGTTACTTGCAAATACGTAATAAGTGATCCTTCTCTTATTGTCACCAAGGGCTCTTAGGGCTCTAGGCCTTACGTTTGTCTTTAAGAGCTGTTATTGTCAAATGAAGAAGCTCATTGATGTTACATACCCTGACACAGGCCCAAAAGCTTTGAGTCCATTTTAAGACAGAACCAGAGCAAGTGCTCGGACAGACCTGTCGGTGGGTTGAAGTGTTTTTGTTGTAAGTGAAGGAACTCTGAAATGATAAGACACTTATTAGTGAGGCAGACAGAGATGAGGTCACTTTCTGAAGAGTCGATGGGAGGTTGTGTTATTTTTTTGGAGTTAGACTATCAAGACAAGAACCTGCTGTTTTTATAATCCAAAACTCCTGAATGTTAAAACTCCAGAACTCCTGTCATCAAGCTCAAAATCGGAAGACAAATGGCAAAAGGCTTCATCAGTTGAGTATCACGATCACGGGACTGTTTTTGTTTCAGGACTGTTCACGGTTGCTCAGTGGGAGCTTATCCTTGACATCATGCTTATTTAATGTAACCAAATGCCAAAGTTGTTTTAAGTGTTGCCGTTTTAGAGAGCACAGTTCAGCACCGATCGTCTGTCGTGAATCTTTTAGACCTCTCCGTGGGTGAGGTTAGTGTTACATGTCGTTTAATTTAGTAACTGCAATGTGCACCCAGTGCCACACGTGTGCATTTCCACCGGGCAAACACACAATGTGCACAGGCCCACTTTCTGCCTTACGCACATCCACAAACATACACGCGACATGATTCACGGCAGCAGAATGTCAGCATGCTGCTTTCGCAGCTCTCATCTGGAAGTTTCAGACATGAGATAAGGTGGATCCAATCACTGTCTTCCTGACCCCCGCCTCCCCGAGACCTGTTCCTTAATCTGCAGTCTTCTGCACATACGCACATGCACCGGTGCAAACACAATAATAGACAAACAACCCACGCCCCTTCAGCTCGGCTGTAGCACAGTCCATTTAATCCAAAACAACCACATGAGCCGGAGTGTGGGTGATCCATTGCATATGGTTGAGAGGAAATTTACACACGCCATCCATTCATTTGCTTAGCTGTTTATGTACGCTTAATCAGGGCACCACATCCTGTCACCAATTTGCTAAACAAATCATACATCTGCAGGCTAATGAACTGGCAAAGTATTGCTTCATGTTTTATGTTTGCTTCATTGGCTTCATGTATAGTAATCACAGATGGAGGATTTCATAAATGGGAAGTAAATCTCACACATAAATTTAATGAGCAAACATGCAGTAAAAAAAAACCATCATACACATCATGTTCTCACAAACATGCACCTGCGTACCCAAACCGCACACACATGCAGTACATACAGTAAACGGTTGGCTGCTGACTATCCCACTACAGATATGTTATTTTACTCTGTTGCCATTTTCCTTAGTCACTAACCACAACAGAGTTTGGAAACTTAACATGGATCACTTCCCATCACTGCCATTTTCATAGTGTTAGATTTTTCCAGAGTGGAGAACTTCTGTTTGTTTTTACTGCTACTGTCACACATTCAGCTGCCCTGCATTCTGATTCATAGTTCAGCTCTGACAGAGCTTCTTTGTATCATAAATGTGGCTTGCAAACTGCGCTACGTAGGTCACGCACACACATGACTACAACATTCCACGTGAAGCTATGGAATCATGCATGAATGAAAAAAAGGATCTCCTAAGAAAATTGTTCAACAGCAATGTCAGACATTAAACAGGCACAAAAGCAAGCACATAGTGGGCTAAATGTAGCCTAAGTGACAGCTGTCCGTTCAGAAAGTGGGTGGACAATAACAATATAATTAGATATTTCTATTAAATATATTCCTTCAAGGCGGCACCTTGGCCGACGGGTTAACACGTCTGCCTCACAGTTCTGAGGACACGGGTACAAATCCGGCCTCGCCTGTGTGGAGTTTGCATGTTCTCCCCGTGCCTGCGTGGGTTTTCTCCGGGCACTCCGGTTTCCTCCCACATCCCAAAAAACATGCACGGTAGCTTAAAACTCATTCACTGCCAGCCTTCCCAGTTAACATGGAGATTTGACTTCTAAAGCCGTCAATGGCAGTGAATGTGTTAAATTAATTGAAGACTCCAAATTGCCCATAGGTGTGAACGTGAGCGTGAAGGGTTGTTTTGCTTATATGTGCCCTGCGATTGACTGGCTACCAGTTCAGGGTGTAGCCCGCCTCTCGCCCAGAGATAGTTGGGATTGGCTCCAGTACGCCCGCGACCCTCGTGAGGATAAGCGGTATGGAGAAGGAATGAATGAATTAATATTTCTCAGGAGAGGTCTTTGGGTGACCGCGGGGGGGTGGGGGGCACATTATGTTCACCTGATGCCAGATCATATCATTATGACCCAATCCCTGTTATATTTACTGCTGGGGATCACTCCAGTGCAGGAAGCCGCTATAACATTGTTTTTCCCTCCTGTTAATAAACCGCGTGTTCTTATAAAACTTTGGGGGGTTCAAACCCGCAGGTCCGATGTTTCAGAAAGGGAACGCTGAGTCACCTGAGCCTGCCTGTGGCCTCCAGCTCTTTTTATCCATCTCCTCATAGTTCTTTTGGAAAGGTTCTTTCTCCCTTGGCTTTAGAGGCAGGCAACTGTGCGGAAAAGAAAAGATGATCATAAAAGATTAAATGTGCGCAATTTTCAATACAGTTTATCCTTTTCAGGGTCACAGGCAAGCCGTACAATATGCTGTTCACATTTTTTTATTTGGTTCCCAGCTCTAGGCCACGTGCTTCCAGCATGGTTTTCTGCTGCCGTTTTAACAGTGGATCGTTTCCTTGTCCCTTGTGTGTGTGTAGCGTTGACATTTTTTCAATTCAATCCAATTCAATTTTATTTTTATAGCGACAATTCACAGCAGAATTTGTATCTGTCTATAAAATGACAGTAAATGCTTTCCATCTATTTGAATTGTCTCAGGGTGCTATACAGAGTTCTCGAAGCATGTTGCTTACACATTAATGGCCATATTCTCCTGTTCATACGTCTTTTTTTTCATGCATCTGGTTTGCACGCTTTCAAGGTATGCACATTCTCACCTAATAACTTCTGACACACCCACCGTGGATAAGCGGTTTATATGTGGGCAACGATCCAAGACGCATGACTCATTGAACTCTGAGGCTCGCTGTAATCCCCGGAGCATCAGGTTTTTCTGAGACATGCGAATGCCATAGAAATCCATTTGGAAAATAAGTCACACTTGAAGTGGGAAATTAACTTCCATTGCGGATTACGGAAGTTAATCATCGGCAGTGAGATGTGCGCACTGCTAACATGACCACCGCTTCAACACGCTTTGTAGGACGGCACGTTTTTTAAATTCTGTATCACAGCGCCGAAGCGAAGAGCAACTTGCAAACCGGCAGGAAAAGAAGAAACATACAGATGACTAGGAAAGGAGTAAACATCTACTGTAAGCACATACAGTATAATGCAAGCATAGAACACCTGGAACAGTAGGTCAAGTCAACCGTAATGAGTAAAGAGGTTCAATCAGAAGATTTCGTAAGTGATCATCCAACTCCCACTACTTGTACAAATGGGAAACTGATAGAAAATGCACCGGGGTTCCTCCTTGTTTTGTGTGCCCCTGGTTTTAACGATAGCGTTCAACCTTGATCCAATAAACTACACTAAAATTGCAACACAGATCATTTTAAACCTGTGAGTGTCAATAAGAGCTTAGGGAGATAGATTGGGCAGACCATGAACTGATCAATAGTAGTCAGTTACAGGGTTGACATATAGAGACAAACAACCATTCACATTTATGCTCATGAGCAACTTATGCACAGTCTGCAATGAACATAGGGCCACATTCTCCCGTTCTTGCGTGAGTCTCTTTTTTACGCGCCTGGCTTAAGCGCCCTCAAGGCGCACTACTTCTCACGCAATGACTTCTGGCACACCCCATGTGCGTACCCGGTTTATTTGCGCATATCGGCTTGAGAGTGGTGACTCATTGAAGTCAACGGGAGGGTAGAATTCCCAGATTAGGTACTTTTCCTGAGACGTGAATGCCTTTGAAATCGATCTGGAAAACATGTCAGACCCCAAATGTGAACTCCACATCCGTAGCTGATACGGAGTTAATCGCCACATTATTGATGACGTGTCCACCGCTTCATAAGCTATACTGTGCTCATGAATGAACGCATCCGCGCCAGCGATACGCCATCAGCGGCATATTGAAAGATTTGATTTTTAACATTCTAACGTAAAAAACCTAAATGTAAGTGTGTCACTAAACGTCCGCAAGTTATAGAGCATTTTCTGTTCGGGCTGCAGTACTCTGTAATGCCCTACCCGCGGATATTAGAGCTGTTATCTCAGTAGAAATGTTCAAATCTCGACTTAAGACTTATTTTTACACTTTGGCATTTAGTTCAACTACACGTAGGTCTGTTTTACTGCCGATTCTCCTCTGTCCTCCAGCCTCCTCTCCTGCTTCTTAGTGGTGGCTCTGTGGCGATGACCAAATCTGAGGCTGTTGCCCTCTGGATTCTGCATTGACTGACTGGGACCAGATCTGAGGTGGAGCACTGCCCCTGAGGTGTTTCTGTGGAGGTCTCTGCATCAACCGACCGGGCCAGGTCCTGAGAAATAACCACTTTCCTGAGGGCAGCAACCTGTGGTGGCACTTCTTCTAAACTCTTTAAATGGACTTTCATGCTGTTTCACCCAACATTGTACAGCAACATACTATGTGATAAATGTTGCACCCATTGCAGCCTAGTCATCCTGGAGGGGGAATCCCTCCATCTGTAGTCTTTTCTTTTCTTCCCAAATGAGGTTTGGGGTTTTCCTTGCCTGATTGGGAGGCTTAGATAAGGGGACGTCATCGATCTTTGTCAACTTCGAGCCTATGAAGCCCTTTGATACTATTTTGTGGATGAGTCATGTAGTCGGTGATGGAAGGCGTTTTCAAGATGTTGTCAATACATTAGATAGATCTTTCACACACACACACAGTCACACACGCGCACACACACACACACACACACACAAAAAAGAGCACGACAACAACAAAACAGGCCACGATCACAGCAGACCGAGGCAAGATGGATCTGTTGTTGAAGACATCACAGAACAAAGTTTTCAATAACAACTAGCTTGAGCCCACGATGATGTTGTGTGGTCTTTATATAAACTTCCTCAATAAATTGTTTAGAAACTTGTGTGGATTCCCCCCCTTTTTGTTTGTCTTTAGGAGACCCAGGAATTTCTCTGCAATGGGAGCCCAGTTTCTGAGGACAGAGGTAGCCCCTTGCAAACACTCGAGTACATATGCAACAGGAAAACCTTTGAGTGGAAACACAAAGGGATGATACAAAGTTTTCAATTCAGAGCACCAGATAAAGTGTCACACTGGATCCGCAGTATGCAACATCAACTGGGCATGCACCCCCTCTCTCTGGCTACATCTGACTCGGGTCCAGGTCCCAGAGCTGTGGGCTGATGTTGTTATTGTTGTTTTTCGTGCTGAGACCGGCAGTACCTGCCAAAAAGTGCAATAACAAGACCTGGAGGGCATGTTCATTTCTCTGTGCTCTGCTTTATTGGTACAGGGGAGCACCAACATTGATGCCTGTGGACAATCAGGAGCCAATTTGCTAAAGGAGCGGGTGGGTGATCTTTTTCGTTGTGTTTCCTCAGGCAGCAAGTCATTGTCAGACAACCTTCTCTGCTCGCTTCTTGCTGTGCGTCATCAACCACCACAAGGTACCTTATGGACAAAGTAATGTCTGTCTAGCTCGTCTGCAAAGATATTTACCTCGTATAAACACACAAGGGAAGATTTTTTTTTTTTTTAGAACATGACTAACAAGGGCACATTTTACTAGTACTAGATTTATATGATGGAGATTTATATGAATGGTGGTTTTTGGTATGCCGATAAATTAAAATAATCTGATAAGCATTCTACATCATTTACAACAACTATTATATCACTGGTCCAGTAAACAAGCCGTATGGAACTATCTTTTTTGTCTTTGTTCGTTTATTGGCAAATGCAAACATATTCGATGATAAAGGAATTACATAAACACAACTCCAAGGCAAAAGTTTAAAACACACATTAAAGTGATAGCAATTATGGCTGGAGACGATACATTTCCTTAATCAACAATGGGGTAAAATACCAATCAATTCATTAATAATTGATTTCTTAAATGTTATATTTTTAATCGAATGGAAGAATTTCAGTGTCCATCCATCCATTTTCCTCTGCTTATCTGAGGTTGGGTCCAGTGTTGTTTTGTTCGCGAAGGTTTCGTTCAAAGAACAAATCTTTTTAGTGAACGTACTGAACTGAATCAGTTTATGAAATGATTCGCTCTTTCAACTTGGCCGCCGCCAGGAGTGAGTCGGCTGGGAGTGGAAACGGAACTGCCGTAGCGTTCTGTCACTCACTTCTGAATCTTTGGCGATTGACCAATGAGCAGCCAGGGTGGAGGCAGGGGTGAGACTTCACTAAACGGAAGATTTGCAATTTGCCAGCGTTGTCACTCAGGCCGCATCAGGCAGCACCGTGCAGGCGGCAGAGGGATGAGCTGAATGCACTACTGAACTGAATGTACTGATGAACTGAAAGTGAACTGAATGTACTGTTTGCCAGGAGTGATTCGTTCATTCAATTTCTTCGTTCGCAATCCGCTAAGGAACGACGCACTAGTCCGTATGGAGTGATTCGTGAGGAGTTTCACTGCGAACTATTACGATGAGTAATTCATTCGCGCAAGCAACGACGTACTACGCAGTGAATGTACTCTAACCGTTCGTCCTGACGTCCTCGCGGGGATCGCTTTCACTGGCAGCCGTTTCTTCAAGCTAACGGCTAATGTTGAGTCAGTCAAGCACATGAAAACAAGCACAGACACGAGGTGTGGGACGTACCGTGTCTTAACAGACTACACATAAAGTCATGAGAGGACAGGAAACCGACATGCAAGTTAGAGTCGTTTGAAATGACTAATAGAACAATAGTCTGGTGCAGTGACCATTGTGCAAATGGCGCAGAGGCTTCAAGAAATTTAAGCAGTTTAGAATGGAACAATGTCAATTGTGCAAATGGTGCAGATACTTCTTAAGCACAAGAGTGGCCAGTATTGGTCAACAACAGACTACTACAGTGAGTGCGCGAATAATGTATAATTGGCCCGAGAGAGATGTGACTACAATCGCAAGACAAAATTGGCAGCATGTTATCCCTGTAATACTGATTTGCTATTAAATTATACTTTTATATCAAAACTTGTTTGACGAGTGTTGTTTTCTTATTGTTTGCATTTCAGTACATCAAAACTCATTTACCAACCAGACATTTACACATAGACTTTATTTGTCGATTTGACAGACATGCGCGGTGGAGGTCGATCAGGCCCACAAGGGAATACATCATATTATATTAATTGTGTATAATTGTATATATAAATACTGTACATAATCAGGGAAGTGACTCACAACAGTGGGATTTTGTTTCCCCCAGTTGAGCTCAGCTGCGCCAAATGAGAACTGCAGCGTACTGTCACTCATTCTGAATTTTCGGCGAATGACCAATGAGCAGCCAGCGTCAGGTAGCGCTGAGCAGGTGGGGGAGGGACTGAATTGAACTGAATGTACTGTTTGCTCAGAGTTCTTCGTTCGTTGAGCTTCTTCGTTGGCGATCCTTGGTGGATCGAGACGTACTAGTACATACAGTATGCAGGGAACTGTCCTGCCATGAGTGACTCAGGCACAAGTTCACTGCGAACTAGTACGATGAGTGATTCATTCGCGCAAGGAACGACATATTATGCAATGAACGTACTCAGAGTGGTTTTAACCGTTCGTCCTCACGGGGATAGCTTTCACTAGCATCCGTTTCCCCAAGCCAACGGCTAATGTTGAGTCAGACGAGCACATGAAAACAAGCACACATATTTAAAATAAATGCAAATTAATAATAAGACACACATACATATCATCCCCTCTGTGTCTCTAATGCGATGATTAAAGATTTTTGTTTAATAATAATAATACAATCAATTCATATGGCCCTTCTCAAGAAACTCAGACGTGAAACTCACAAATCCGATGACAATAACAGTAAGGTGAGTGAGCAGGAAGCCCGGGTGCTGGTGCCAGCGACGCTGTCCACCGCGTTGGAATCCAGACAAGTCTCGGGGGCCGGCAGCAGCCTGTGTGGACCTAAAAGGGACGCGGAAGGTTATGTGTGGTAGCTGAGCTCACGAGTCACAACCGGAGCCAGGTGTTTGAGAGCTTGCTGAGAGAGAGCGATACTAGGTAGGTGATAACTTAGCTTAAGTTTTTTGGTTTTGTTTTTTTTTTTTTAAATCTCATCGCCTTTCCCAGTTTACAATACATGACAACAACAGCGCACAGTCCTTCGGTGACGTGACCTTCAGGCCTGAATCATGGAACTGAATGAGGAAGCACTTGAACGATTCTGGGAAAAAGAACTGAACGATTCTGTGAACGAATCTTTTTAACAAACTGCTTGTCGTGATTCATTACACTCAAAAGAACTGCCATGCCCATCACCAGTCGGGTCGCGGGGGCAGCAGTTTAAGCAGAGAAGTCAAGACTTCCCTCTCCCCAGCCACTTCGTCCAGCTCTTCCGGGGTTGGATCGCGAGGCATTCTCAGGCCCTCGGAAGTCGTTCTCCATGACCTCACAGAACTCATCCCACACCCAACTTTTTGCCTCAGCGACCACCAAAGCCGCGATCCGCTTGGCCAGCCGGTACCCACTCTCGAGAGGACTAGTAACAGAGCCCGAGCTGTGCGTGGAGGTAAGCCCAACTGTATCTAGACGGAACTTCTTAACCTCGCACACCAGCTCGGGTTCCTTCCCTACCAGAGAGATGATGTTCCACGTCCCTAGAGCCACCTTCTGTAGTCTCAGCCTTCAGCCGCCACCCAGCTCACTACGCACCTGGCCCCCTTGGCCCCTCCCG
Organism: Phyllopteryx taeniolatus; assembly: GCF_024500385.1. Taxonomy (NCBI): domain Eukaryota; kingdom Metazoa; phylum Chordata; class Actinopteri; order Syngnathiformes; family Syngnathidae; genus Phyllopteryx; species Phyllopteryx taeniolatus. The sequence continues at coordinate 9,346,422 of NC_084506.1, forward strand.
CAGGTGGTGAGCTCATGGGAAGGGGGACTCACACTGCCTCATGGGCCCCATGGGTGCAGGCCCGACCTTCGAGCCCCACCTCCAGGCCTGGCTCCAGAGGGGGGCCCCGGTGACCCACGTCCAGGCAAGGGAAACTGAGGTCCATGTATGTTCATCATCATAAGGAGTCATTTGAGCCGTGTTTTGTCTGGTCCCTCACCTAGGACCTGTTTGCCGCTGGTGCCCCTACCAGGGGCGTAAAGCCCCAGACAATTTAGCTCCTCGGCTCACCGGGACACACAAACCCCTCCACCATGACAAGATGATGGCTCAGGGAGGGGAGAATCTCACTGTGAATCTTCCTAACTACAGATTCATTTCCATTGTAGCCAATGCTGCCCGGAGTAGTTGAGGCATAGTGAAGATCTGTGTGGATGTACAGTAGCTCAGCTTCCCATAGCAGGCATCATGTTTTTCTTCTTTGTTCGCGTGCACACTCATTGAGACAGAATGGTTGCAGTCACGTAATGTATTCTCTATTGTGCCTCAATTGCTCCAAGATGTGGTTGACCAATGATCAATTATGATTAACTATGCCTTTCCCTAATTAAGTATATACAATAGCATACTTCTTAATCTTTCACCTCATTAAACACTCACTAATGTGACAGTCAATATATACTGTAATTATTGAAAAAAAAAAAAAGCTTTAGATGTGGAACAGTAAAATGCCTTTTTGCCTAGTTCAGGGCACTGGACTGTTTGGAACTGTGAGCCTATTGAGTAATCATATTAGTCAATAATCCTTTCCCATGTCATCTGTGCTCTGTTGCTCTATATAGACAAGTTAAAAGATATCGATTCTAACAAAAATAAGATGTCATCTTTAAGTACTAATGATATCAGTATCCGTTTTTATAAATGATTAACAGGAGCGCAACATAAAGTATTCCAGCAAGACCTGAAATACCGAAATCCACTTTAAGAAGGTCTATCCCAGATGGTGGTATTTTTGTCAATTTTTCTACGCCATCTTTCAGGTGGGACTTCAGAGCGTGCACCTGGAACAGAAGTCGAATGTGCATTCACTCAGAATTTAGATATGAAGTTTATGATCAATAGAAATGCACGTTAATCTGAACCGGACAAATTCAGGAAGAACACAGATAGAATTAGCATAACAGTTGTAAAATTGAAAAATATTTGGGGCATTTGTAATTATACATTAAAGGGGGAAAAGGACATTGCTCAATGAGACCCAGATGTTTGAATCCAGTTGGTAATTTCCTCGCACATTTGTTGGCCCGCTGTCCAGACATGATTCCTCCTTAAAGGAGGTGTTCATTTATTCTGGATGGTGGAGAGATTTCAACATTTCCAATGTTCTCACCAAGATGTTGGTTTGAATGTTTAAATCAGAGCAAATTAGAGATCTAAAGATCGCAGGTGTCAAAATCAAGGCCCAGGGCCACATCCTGTCTGCCACATGATTTTTTTTTTTTGTGGTCCATTCGAGCAAAAGACATTTGTCTTCTTCATGTTTCCCGCAAAATGGATTTGTTGTGTTCGTTTTTGAAAAAAATTAAAATGAAAAAAAATCTGTAGCAAAATGTACGTGACTTTTTACAGATATTACTTTTTTCTGTTTGTTTGTTTTTGTGTGTTTGTTTGTTTGTTTGTTTTTTGCACCAAATGTCTTCTTAACATAAATTGAACAATGGTTGTATAGTTATTTGTTTGACTTCCGATTTCAAATTAAATTCTTTTTTTTTTTTTAATCGACACAACAACAACAATGAAATGCCGGGCACATTGTGTGTACCTAATAACACCATGTTATATGATTTTCACAGTTATAACGGCGACGGAAACGCTAACTGAGATGTGGCCGTGGTGAAAATGAGTGTCGCACCTCGATATAGATTAGAAATGATTCTCCTTCTATGCAAACAAACATTCATTTCGACAGTCACTGGGTCATTGCATTTGGGGAGTTAGCACATCGGGCTAAAGGGATGATGATCTGTGATTCCTAACGACAAGACAAAGGTTAGCGTTTCCAAATTCTGGAACACTGTTCACATTCACAGAAGCGAGAGCAATCCCATTGAAATGTGAGCGAAAAGCTGCGGGACGTGACCACCTTGCGACGCCCTTTATATTGGCTGAAGCGAATGGCTTCCTCGGGCCTATCGGTGGCCTCGCGCATTCATTGAGAAGATTCATACAGTGAAACCTCGAAGGTCGACCACAATCTTTTCCAAGATTACAGTCAACCTCCATGTTTGATTTGGAATGAATCAAAATTCAATATATCCACGGCAAGGTCAATCTGCCTCCGACACAAAACTGAAAGGCAATGTTTTAAGTACCATTGTGTTATTCTTAACGGTTATGCATGTGTATGAATAAGTTATCCATTGTACAAAATATGATAGCGTGCACGTTGTCTCTAGCGAGAAGTGTTGACTACAGTAATGAATGTGCAGAGGGAGGATTGCCTAGCACATACTGTAGGTTTTCCATTGTCACAGTATGTTCCATTCCTGGATAAACGCACGTCATTTGCGCCATTATTGGGACCCTTCGGTGTTGACATCACCCAAAAGCCAAAGAAAAAGAAAAAGACACGTGGGGAGTTAATCTTGTGGAATTTGTTGAAGTCACGCATGGGAGCGGTTTGTGATGGAGTCGTGTATTTTTACAGGCATTTTTGGTCAGTTCCAATTGTGTGCCTGAAGGGGTTCCGCTGTTTGCTCTCACTCTTTTGAACACATTTGAGAGTGAGGATACGTGACTTATGAGATTGAAGAGTTTTGCTATTTCTCAGTGCCAAATAAGAGCAGGGGTTCAAAACTCTCACACTGAGATTCGATTGAAACTTGTAAACCAAGTGAGGCATTTTAACAGTCCGTCGACCTTTTTTTTTTTTTTTTTTTTTATTGTTGGGATACAGCAGCATTCCTCGATTTGACACGATTTAACGGAAATTCTAAACAAATACCTAAACTCTAATGATCTTTGGATATCCGACGGTGACCTTCACTAATGCTGAAATTCTGTTACAAAGGCAAGAAAAGAGTTAGTGATAGTGTACGTGGAGGGGTGGCTTGAAGTACTGGGACGTCAGCGGAACCCCTCAGACCTTGCTACACTCCCTCATAGTGGGGAAAGCCCACTCATTCCAGCAACACTGTTTACATAGAGAAAATTGGCCTATAGGAGTTTGTTTTTTTCCGTGTGCGCCACACAGTAGACGCGCCGTTACAAACAATTGCCCTCATACACGAGAAGAGGACATATAGTACTGTATTTACAGTAAGAAAATAAAGACAGGGGGTATGTGAGAGGGAGCTAAGGAAAAAGAGTGAGGGGAAAATGAAGGAGAAAGTGCTGAGCAGGAAAGTGAGTGGGGTTCCACAGATTTTCCCCTAACACCAACACATCCACTGTTGATTTTTGTCATTTTCTTGGCTCTGTCAAGTACACTAGTTGGCAGAACAGTAAGCTCTCTGGTGGTTTGTATAACTTGTTGTCATGGGCTTAAAGGTGGCTTCCTGCTGCCTCAGCGTATGCGTCTTCCCTCCCTCTGTCATGACCCCTATATACCACTAGTCTGCATACTCCTATCGACCACACTTTTATGTCTTCGGTCTTGGCCGGGCATCAGTTCTCTCGGCTCCCCTGTGGAGTTTGACAGCACGAACACGGGTATGCATGCGCTCCAACTGCATTGTACGTTTTGGGAGAGCGGCCCAAACATTATGTGATGAGAGGAAAATCAGGCAGCCTGGGAAACCCATAGATGTACAAGGACTTGGGCAAGTCCAATTATTACTAACAATCCATCAATATGCAGAGCAAGTCCTGGAGCAGACTCAGCAGAAAACACATGGGGGAAAAAGCGAAGGAGAATGAAAGAAAGAAAAAATGCGGTTCTTACGAGGAAGGAGAGAGAAATCTGTCTGTACAATCCCGTTTCGCCTTGCCAACTTTCTGCTGGCTGTTGGTAGTGCGGAAATGAGAGCGTGCTAGATTCTCCCCTCCCGAGAATAACACAAACCCTTCAAAGCTCAAATCAAACACACAATCCACGTCACAGGAAACCATTTTGAAGCGTAAAACCTCCCGATGGGAGCACCATTTGAATGCTGCGGGTATGCGCTGCCTTGCTCGCCCCTTGTGCCCCCGCCCTCCGCTGCCACGACCCCCATCGCTCTCTCAAGGCTTCAACCGCAATCTAACCCGAACCACACTACCTCTCAGACGACAAGACTCCCTTTCACTGCTGTCCATTTCTCTTACTTAATCTTTCCTCTTTTGTCATCTTGACCTTTCAGCCTTTCAAAAAAAAAAAAAAAAGCTATGATCACAATTGGCTCATTGATACATGCTTGTACGGGATGGATGCTTCCGTTGATGCCACAATGACTCAAACAGTGAACATAAATTCCTGTATTCGCAGCTTTATCCAAATGATCACCAAAATGGAACGGCTTCTCACTGAGTCCATTGCGTCACCCGTCTTAAACGTTTTGGGGGTAGGAGGGGTCGGTTTTGGATTGACTTGTGACTTCCTATTATGTCAACTGTACTGTACATCAATAGATCACACCCTTTGACCCTTTAAAGCAGGGGCGTCAAACTCCTTTTTGTCACGGGCCACATCGTAGCAATGGCTTCCCTCGCTACAACTGTGAACCCACAGAAATGAAAGATGACCTCATATCCTGTAATTACATACGGAATACACAACGCATTGATGATTAGGCACTTTTGAAATCAGAAGCCTATAAAAACATGTTTTTCCACTATTACAATTCTTTTCAAAGGGGGATTGGCAAAAAATAAAAATAAAAATCAATCAATAAATAGCTCAATGGTATGACACCAGAACACAATGAGCAATTTGGATTTGCTTTGGCGGGCCACATAAAATGATGTGGCGGGCCGGATGTGGCCCCCGGGCCACCAGTTTGACCCCGGTGCTTTCACGGGTCAAAGGTCGCGATAAAGGTCATGAGACAGCCTTCTGTGCTGACTTCTCTTGGCCTCAAGCACTCTCCTCATCTCAAACCCAAACCATAAGTTGTCATACCCCCCCCCCCCCCCCCCCCCCCCCCCGCTCGCCTGCATCTTAAAATCCACCTCTTCCCTCTCCTTTTACCGCTTTTCCTCCACTCCGCCTGGTAATTGAAACACAAAGGTCAGAAGGGCATATGGGAGGCAATCACAGAAGTTTGTTTTGGCGCTGTCTACCCCGACACTAAGTCCTTGGCTGTGCAGGAGCAATGTCGCCACCTTGCCTGCTTGCTGCCTGGGAAACAAACACATCCTTAATCACACAGAGGCCCCTGCATTGGCCAAGGCCACACTAGTTGAGCCCTGTCTTACAAGCCCCGGCCAAAAAAGTCGGGGCTCCATCTGGTACACTCGGCCCATACAAGTCGTGCTCTATCTACAGAAGACGGGCCACATTAATGGCAGCCAAGCAGTCAAATCAAGGTCATGCTAGTTGACTAAGGGTTGCTGAAACAGGGCCAGCGAACACGCCAGGCCGCTCTAATCAAGCCCCGATGGCCGCACATTGGACAGAGAAGTTGAAACGCTGCAAATAAATCCAGGTCACAAAAGTCCAGTCATGCTCGTTGAAATTAAGCCAGAAAAGACTGATCTATTTTTGGCCGAGTGAGCGCTTCTGTCATTGGGTTGGCTAACAGTGGGATTCTCTGACGTAAGTGGTGTGCAGCTGAGGGTGGGTCGCCAAATCAAATGTAAGGCAGAAGACCAGAAGCCATTTCAACCAAAGATAAGTAAGAGCAGTTGTCGTACTCCATCTATCCTGAAAAATCCTTAAAAATGGGGCCTGACACTTCCAAATCACTCTTTCACCAGTTGAACTTTTGAAGAGGTGGTAGCAACGCATTACATTTACTCAAGTCACATTTTCGATAAACTGTGCTTGTCAGAGTACTTTAAATGCACTGTGCTTTTGACTTTTCCTTCAGTATTTATGTGAAGAAGGAGCGATACTTTTACTCCGTTGCATGCCGTTCGCTACTTTTATTTATCCATTCAAGCGTGCGCGCGTCTATCTTTAGACTCCATCTTCGACTTCTTGCGCCAATCAAACGGGATCACGAATGCCATTTGACTCCAATTCAATGGAGCCGTGCGAGTGTGTTTACAGACCAAAAAACAACAGCTTTGTCATGCAGCTCGTCAATCGTGACTGCCCAAACTTGGATATTTCAGCCCATTTGTAACTTCAGAAAACACCTTGCGGTAAGTTGCAGATGTTTTTGCTGTTGTTTTGGCAGTGGATGTGGCAAAATTAGCACATGCACACACACACAAAATCACTAAGTCTGGTCAGCCAACAGCTTCTTCCTGAAGTCATTTAAGTGAATAAAGCAAATAATGTTTCCGTAGGGCCCAATGCATGTGTTGTTGGTTTTTGGGCAGTTGGAAATTGAAATGGTGGCAGGTGTGTGTCGACTCCCATATATATATATATATATTTGAATTTTTTTTATTTGATGTTCATGCTCTGATCTAAAAAAATAAAAGAAATAAATCAGAAGTTACTCACAAATTACTCTTTACTTGAGTAGTTTTTTTCATTGAGTACTTTCTTACTCTTACTCAAGTAAATATTTGGCTGACTACTTTTTACTTTTACTTGAGTCATATTATTCTAAAGTAACAGTACACTTACTTGAGTACAATATCTACCCACCTCTGCTTTTGAAGTACTGGTATGTTCCTAGTCACTATTATTTCATGATTCAATAAATATGCAAGTGACAAGGGCAAGCAAAATACAATTACAGTGGAACCTCAATAAAACGGACCCCGATATAACAGATATCGGATAAATCGGACCGTCGGGACTGAACAAAAAATAGTTGCCATTTGTCAGTCGAACTGCTGTTGACAAAGTCTGCTAGTTCCAAAAATGGCCACTGTTGTGTACTGGCACTGTGGCGCAATGCAGACAGAGAATGGGACTGACATATTTCCGGGTCACAGATGTACAAAAAAAAAATACATCCAATTCCAAAAGACGTGCCTCCCGTGCCTAAGTGGATGTTGAATGTGGACATTGACGTGGCGGCCATGTCATGATGGATATATCTATTGTCGATTGTACATAGACTTGCGGCGCAGAGAGAGAGAACCAGGCATGGCGGCAGTTTTAACTCTGAGGAATTTGGTACAGTAACAGTTTTTTTGTTTTTTTGTCAAGCCGTTCGCCTTTGGCCACAGATTTGGAAGTAGGAAGCACACTAATTCCTCGCGGCTCACAAAAGCGACTCTCCTACGATGAGTACTGGACGTCAACAATGTCACAATAACCCAGCAAACCGGCATGGTAAGTTAAGACGAAATGTTCACTTTTCAAACATTTGTAATCTTTTTTTTTTTTTTTTTTTGGTATTTAGTTACAATAACTCTGTACTGTACTGGGTGTTTTAGGGAACGAAAAAAACCTACAAAACAATACATTTTGTACTGTACAATAATATGGGTGCACAGGCCTAAAAAAGAAAAAAGTGCTTCGATGAAACAGAAAATCAGTTCAATTGGACAACCCCCGGCCGCTATTGGTCCGTTCTATCAAGGTTTCACTGTATATTTTATTCATAGCAAAGAAAGTTACTGTGTTAAAAGCAAAAGTCTTGGGCCACTATTCGCTTTGTTGATTTAGTAACCATAACCAGTTTGATCTAGTAAAATAGTAAATCGTAGGTCATATACGGTTTGCAGGGTTATGCAACAAATTCTAAGGCGATTTCCAAAAAGCAATAAAGAGGGGTGGAGTACGGGTTTAGGAAAGAAACCCAGTCCATTTTGACAAGAATCTGGATACAGGTGTTGATGTGAAGCGTTTGATTTAATATGTCATCAATGTATTTGTCCACCTCCCATAATCCTAATAACACCACCTGTGTGTGTGTGTGTGTGTGTCATCCTCCATGAACCGAGAAGTAGTCTGCCAGCTAACACATTTTTGCCGTTGACAGGAAACACCCTTGGACACTACCAGTTGAGGCCATCTGCTTAATGATCAATCTAATGATGTAACTCTTACTGTTAATCGGAAGAGCTACGGCTCAGAAGTCAACGTTTTATTGGGGTACGTGGGCACTTGTGAGGTTTTTAAATGAGCGCATTCAATGTTTCAGTAAATGTTAGTTTGACTGCATTTGTACGTTGTCCTGGGATGCGTTATAGTTTCCAACAGACTGTATGTACGTAGCCCACGAAGAATCCCCTGAGGAAACATCCTGTCAGCATATGCCGCTTTCGCCCCTTTCCAGGTAACACGCTATGATCATTGCACCCTTGAAGCTGCGCCATGTCTCCATTGGACAATTAACCTTGGACAATTGAGGCTCTGCTCTGCGGGTGATGTAAAGACACGAGCAACCCATGTTTCACTGTGCGTGGTGGAAAAAAAACAAAAAAAAAAGTACACAGCTCACTGCTCAGAGCAAAATAATACAACCGTCCTTGGAGACCCATTATCATGTTTTAAGTTGGAGTAAGTCGCAGGCAGTTACTGAGAAGTGATAGATCCCCTGATCCCAATCCAGACCACCATACATACAGCCAGGCAGTAGATGGAGCACTAAACAGGTACATGAAGTGCTGGGACCAGACAGCACTTTCAGGAAGTTCAGCATCAGGGATAATATTCTCTGTTATTGACTTGGCATGGTCTTCGGCCAGTACAATTCCAGCAGCGAGGACTCCGCTGGCTCCGAAAGTGCACGTCGATGCATGTGTGTGTGCGCCCGTGTGTGTGTTCTCCCTCGAGCATCTTCATAGTCCAGACCAGGCTATGTGCTCTGCAGCCCAGATGGGTGGCCAGGCCACAGTTGAGTTCTGTTATTCTCTTTTGATAATTGAACCCATTTGAACCATTCAGTCTTACTCTTTTCTTCTCTGCAGGTTTCCGGAGTGCCTTCCCATTCATCAAGTGTCACAATAAACGCAATAAGTTCATCTTTCGTTATCTGCCTATATCTGAAACTATCTCTGCGAGCTAGCTGGTCTGCATGGCGTGCAATTAATAGACACCTAGGAACTGTCTTAAGCATGATATGTCCTCTTTAAGTGTTTCCCAGGCTTGTCGTAAATAGTTTAGTACATGCAAAATCGCTTCACTAATTCATCACTTACTAGTTATGCATCCTACAAAATGAAAAAAAAACAAAGACATCCAGATGTTTGCTTAAATGCACAGAATCATACATTGTGTGCCACTTAAGTCAAAGAGCGCTGAGGAAAAACGGACCTTGATAGTCACAAAAGGTTTGCACTTCAACATATCGAACGAAAACACGCAAGTCCTCCATTCAGTGAGCATCGGAGATTACATCTCCTTCCTTTCTATTCCAAATGAAGAAGCAACCTCTTTCGGAGGTGTTCAATGAAGAAGGACATGAAAGGAGGGGCAGTCCATACACTTGATGAGTGACGATTTCAAAGTGAAGCTTTTCTTTTTTCCCAATCGGAAAAAAGGGGAGCATGCGAGGCGGGTCTGCGACACGGCTTCATGACAGCAACTTCGTCTTACGCCGTCATTCATGTTTTGACTTTGAACACTGTTCAACTCAGTGATTCTGAACGCGGGTCACGGAACCATTTTGGGTGGGTCGCGGGCAGGTCATAAAACGTTTATAGCATAATTCAGACTGCTAAAACAAGTTTCTTTGGTCTGCAGACTTTCTTAGACTTTCTTAAAAAGAAGAGATCCCTTCCAAGATACAAGATTTCATGCATGCGGCGATGTTCATCCTCAGTTTCTTAAAAGGCACTTTGAACATGTCAGCATGAGTAGTTCTGTTTTACAAATATGTTGTTTACCAATACGTGTTTTGTATTGATCCTAACTTCTGTGCTAGTGAAAAATGCAGGTCCCAGAGAAACCGATGTTTCTAACTCATTTATATTTGGGTGCAGTTCGGAATATAGAGCAGCACCGAGCAGAAGTTAGTCCCCATTATAAGAGCGGGCCCAATTCCTTCCGTTCAAGGAGGTTCACTTCTTAATTGTACAGCTGGTTGAGGTGGAGCAGATGTCCTTCAATAGCTGACATGTACAATTGCAACGTCAGCTATTAAAGGGTCAAAACGTGGACTTTTTGGGCTCCAAAGCTGACCAAATTTGAATCGTTTTTCATGGCGGAACGCGCTGCTTCTTTGTACTCCAAGTAACAATAAATAGCCGGCCGACATGGATTCGTACGCGGATCCTTCCTCAGTTGTTGCCGCTGGCTCTCAGCCAGCAAGTGTATAGACGGGAGTACAGTAAGACTATACTGTACGGGCGCTGCGGGGCCGCATTAGGGTACATTTTATCAGCGAATGGTTCACACACACACACTTTAGGGGGGTGACAGAGTGCACTGGCTGCGCGCTGATGAGCCAATGGCAACCTGGGGAAGGAGGAATGCGCATGGCGCTCGTCCAAGAGAGGCCTTCAGAATCCTCAGCGGGCTATCCCGGTCGTCTTAGCGAACACAAGCGCGAGTGTGTGCGAGTCTGCTTGCGTACGAGACGGTGGAACTCTGCGTAACGGTCATTGAATTGAGATGAATTGTGACCATGTCGTTTATGCGACACTCTCGCCTTCGGGCCGGCGTCAGGCCGGAACACTCGCAGCCGCAACATCGTCGCCGCTTGAATTCGATCCAGTGTAAGAGCTCATTCGAAACCGATGCGTGTATACAAGATCATTATTTCCATTGTGATTGACTGAGAGCTATTCATGTAAAAATCATCTGTTTATTAATGTGGTTGTGCTCTGCAGAAGTGGAGAACTGCAGCACGTCATAATGTGTGCTAATAGTTTCACTCTCATGTGATTCCAGAATTATCTCTGTTAAGATAAACACGCGACACATTGGAAGTCAACAAACTCGAATGTGTTGTCAATGTTGATCGAAATACATTTGGTTGACATCTTTTTACAATTGTGTGACAGTGAAGAATGACAACAAGTGAGGTTTGTTAGGCGCCTTCACCAGTTGTCATTTTCATTCATACAACTTGTTCTTACACATTTGAGAGTGTTAACTGCTTCTTTGTTTTATGATGGACACAATTGAGACAGATTCCCATTATCCCCAGTTCTACGATGGCTTTTTAAATGTGCACAAATTGGAGCTCACGCAACATCCTAGAAGAGGTTCTATTGAACCGTTGCTGTTCTACTGTACGCAACTTATCCTCCGAGTAGAATATGATGTCATGCAGCTTTCTAATGTCAACTGCAGTCGTAGAAACGGGGTCAAGTGTTCCCTTGACTAATGCACAACTGAACAGGGGAAAGGAAGAGAGAGGAGTAGGCGGGCAAAAGTAGAAGAGTGGAGGGGTTGTTTAAAATATTCAACCTCCCTTCCATTAACCAACTCGTACGGATGAGAACACGACCTGCGCTGCGCATCTCGTGAGACGGATGGCGCTCAGTGGGAGCCTTGAAATCCAGCTCAGCATTTTCCCAGTGATGTCATCTCTTTTTCACTTGCGCTTCAGTCTCCATCACATCCGTCCGTCCCTTTCTTTCCATCCGTGCAATATATTTGGACGTGCACTTTTGTTTATCGCCCTTGGCGTTTTTGTTCTAAAGTTGTGCTAGTTCAATTGCAAGCATGCTGTACCTCAAAGGACCAAAGCAATGGCTCCGGGTCCCTAAAGAACTGCATCTACGTCCCGGTCGGGAGCGCACCGTGCTTCTTGAGGAATCCCGCTCGAGACGCTCACCGAGTTCAAGTCTCACAAGACGTTTCTGCGGTACTCTATTTCTCCCCTCGGAAGGATCGATGATGTCGGAACGCCAAATTGAACTCCAAATTGTAAATTGTGACTCAAAGGCATACAACGTTGGAGGTACTTAGTGTTGTCAGACTTATTTGTTTTGGGTGTCCTGTAGAAGAGCACCAGTTCCTCTCTTTCTGACACTTCACTTGTGTCTACTTAGATGACTTGTCTAACCTGTTTGAATGGACAGGTTTTAAATCCGGCATCAGTGGGCTTCGTGCCATCTGTCGCCGCAGGAATCCTTGTGTTATAGTCCCATAGAGACCCTTTCTGAACTCTGGTGGGGTAAGACCAAGAGTCTCTCTTAATACTGACATTCCAGAGCTGCCGGACAGCTTCCAGTTTGGAGCTTGATGTCCGCCTTGCGTGTTTGACTGTCACTTTCCTCGGACAACCCACATTCATTATCACATTCAAGACCCACTCGGGTCACAGGTGAGTGCTTACATGCGATGTAGAGAAATGATCGTCCCAGTTTAAGTTTATTGTAAAAAATGATTTGATTTTTTAAAGACCAAAATGTTCATTCCTCCATCTGTCTAAGGAAAGTCCATTAGCTTTATGCTCACAGAAATTGGCATCGATACGTAATGATAAACTTTCATACAACTGCTACCTTAACAGACATGGAGCAGCAACACATACAAATAGAGCATCCAACAAGAGTTGCAGGCATATATTCTCTCTGCTCGGAGGCAACAAATGGTCAAATGCAGTACTGCGTCCTCTTCTTCTTGCTCTTAACGACATTCTTCCAAGAGACCTCCGTGCTGCACGGCACGTTGCAGCACAACGTGGTACTGCGCTGAAGTCGCGCTAACTAAATGACCTGCGTAAAAAATGATTGCTTATTGCGCTACGGCGGCGGCGCAGATGATGAACTGCGATACGGCTGGCGGTCACATTAATTTGCTACATGTAAAGGACGTTGCTGGGGAAGCGTCACGGATAGGCTATTTTCTTGCTGATGCGCGTGATTCTTTGCATTATTGATCTGCGCGTGTCCTTCGCATAGTATACACAGAATATATAACCTCAAAGTCAAAAGGCCTGTTACATTCGTCTTAGTTATGCATCCGCGCCGCCACACCGCACCGCAGTCTGCCTCCACGATGACCTTTCCCTCCAGAGCTCACTAAACGGCGAGGCACTTATCGCCACAAATTGCCTTACATTAGAATTAAAGAGCTTCTTGCTGAGGCTTGCAGTGAGTCGGAGGTGGACACACTCGGGTCTGTCGAAAAATTCAAATGATCGGCGAGCCACACTTTGCAAAGTCGCGCTTTGAAGGAACTTACGAGTACCTTTTGGATACAAGCCAGGTTCTCCACGAAGCGGTCACTTTAAAACCACAGCATTGTCAAAGGAATATTCAGACTTGCAGGTCTGGATGTAACCTGTCACTAATATGATTGCTACAGTGAAAATAATGGAATTCATTCATTCCAATTCATTAAATGAAGCTTCCAGGCATCCATCCATCTATCCATTTACTTCCGCTTATCCGAGGTCAGGTGCAGACTTATCCCTCCCCAGCCACTTCATCCAGCTCTTCCGGGGGGGATCCCGAGGCAGCCGAGAGACGTAGTCTGGGTCATCTCCTGGGCCCCCTCCCAGAGCGACATGCCCAGAACTCCTCAGCGGGGAGGCGTCCGGGAGGCATCCAAAACAGATGCCCGAGCCACCTCATCTGGCTCCTCAGAATGGGGAGGAGCAACGGCGGAGGAAACTCATTTCACCTGCTCGTATCCACGATCTTGTTCTTTCGGTGACCATAGGTGAGGATGGGAACGTAGATCTTTCGGCTCAGCTCCTTCTTCGCCACAACGGACCGATACAAAGTCCGCATCGCTGCAGACGCCGGACCAAACTCTGACACCGGTCGTACAGGGACCGAAGAGCCCTTATTAGGGGCTGTTTGAAACCTCGCAATGGCAAGGTCAAGTTGATCAATTGCGAGGTGTTGTCGAGGTCTAATGATGTGAAAAGGACTGTTTAAATAACAATTGTCATTGAATCAGGAAATGTATCAGTCGATTCATGGATCTCACAGCTGTTGTGAGGTTTTCCATTCGTTCAGCTCCTTGTTCGAGAACGGCGAGATGGGCGAAATATACTCAAAGATTGAACAGTTGGAAATGTGCGTTTCAAAGTTTCGAGAAGCATTTTACGATGATCCTGTCATTTCACCGCAAGCCAAACATCCCTGGAACTTTTTGTTGGCTTAGTGCACGTTTTTCATCGACGCAATTCTTCTGGTCGTTTCAGAAACAAGCGATGGACGTCGGCATTAGTGTGAATTCACGTCCCCCACACGACAGCCCGAGTGCCGACGCTCCTTTGTCAGCATTCAGGTCCCTGGCCTCGATGACTCAGTCTTGCACCGGTGCTCCGGTCTGCTCCTCCGCTCATCAGTTAAAGACAAGCAGCCACTATGGCGACGGTAAATGAAGCTTACTATTGATGCATAAAGCTGTCTCGCAAATGTTGAAGAACATGATGTATACATGTTATATAAATGATCTTTTTCCTGCTGTATAAGTTTGGGGGGAAATGTTGCATTTAGTGGTTGACCCCCCCCCATGTTCTTTTCTGGCAAGATTACCTGTCATCTGGTTTATTCACAACCAGACAGACGCGAAGCAATTCGGGCTGACTTTCCACATCTTATTATTGAAAATATGAAATGATATATGAAATGAAAAAGATAAAACACATCGAAAGCAGTACCGATTATTCCATTCCCAGTCAATCCCTACAAATGCGAGCATATCGTTATTTTAATCCAAGAATTCCCTGAAATTAAAAACAGACGTCAGGCCATTGAGACTGTTAATATGTCTCGACGACCAATGAGTCACTCGATTGTTTCACACCTCCTGCAGCCTCAGTTTGATTGTGTTCACGGACTTACTCATCAGTGAGCTCATCGACTGACTGTCTGACAACGTGCTCGCAAACAAGGTTGAAATCATCGCTTTCTCCGCGTGTCATCGTCGCAAATGTGTTCGGCCAATCCGGTGACCGGTGATCACCTTTGGCCAAGAAAACCACCATCACAAAACATTCCTTTCATATTACTCGGGACGGTTTCAAGACCAACTTGATGATTGCCAACGTTGTAAAAGCAGATTATTCTAATTTGATCACATGCCCTTTGTTCTTGCCCCTCTACTCAACATAAGCAAGTGAAATTTGATCCAAAACAGAGACAAATCACAGCGGTTGACAACTGTCCAACTATGTGAATTCTCATCTATTCACTTCATACATTTTCAAATGGTGCATTTGCACATAGAAAATTATTGTTTTGAATGCCCTTGAGTTCCACAGATGTGGTCAGTATTGTGATCAAAACTATTTCCTTGGCAGAAGTGTCAATTACAAACCCCGACTCCATTGAAGTTGGTATGGTGTGTAAAATGCAAATAAAAATTATTGGCTCATCCTTTTCAACCAATATTTAATTGAATACACGACAAAGATATTGAATGTTCAAACTGATAACATTTGTTTGCTGTGTGCAAACATTCACTCATTTTCAATTTGATGCCTGCAAGACATTCCCCAAAAAGCTGGGGCAGGGTCATGTTTACCACTGAGTGACATCACCTTTCCTTTTAACAAGACTCAATATGTGTTTGGGAACTGAGGACACTCATTGTTGACGCTTTGGAGGTGGAATTCTTTCCCATTCTTGCTTGATGTGCAACTTCAGTTGCTCAACAGTCGGGGTCTCTGTGAACAGTCTTTTCTTGTGCTTCATAATGCACCACACATTTTCAAGTCTGGACTGTTGGCAGGCCAGTCTAGAAGCCACGCTGTTGTAGCACATGCAGAACGTGACTCAACATTGTCTTGCTGGAATAAGCAGGGACATCCCTGAAAAAGACGTTGCTTGGATGGCAGCATATGTTGCTCCAATACCTGTATGTATCTTTCAGCATTGATGGTGCCTTCACAGATGTGCAAGTTACCCAAGCCATGCCATGCCGTGCCATGCCATGCCATGCACTCAGTGTTGGTTTTTGGCCTTGCTGCTTACGTGCAGAGATTTCTCCAGATTCTCTTGAATCTTTTGATGATATTATGGACCGTAGATGATGAAATCCCGAAATTGCACATTGAGAAACGTGTTTTTCTTAAACTGTTAGACTAATTGCTCATACAGTTGTTTCTAAAGTGGTGCAACTCACTCCATCCTCCTTGCTTGTGAACAATGAGGAATTCTGGGATGCTCCTTTTATAACCAATCATGACACTCACCTTTCTCCAGTTAACTTGTTCACGTGTGGAATGTTCCAAACAGGTCATTCTTTTAGCATTCCTCACCTTTCCCAGTCTTTCCCTAGCTTTTTTTGGAACATGTTGCAGGTATCAAATTCAAAATGAGAGAATATTTCGAAACAAAAACAAAACAACAAACGTTCATCAGTTTGAACATCGAATGCCTTTGTAGTGTATTCGTTGGAATATACTGTAGGCTGAAAAGGATTTGCAAATTATTGCATTCTATTTTTGTTTTACACCATGTCCCAACGTCATTGGAATTGGAGTTTGTAGTTTCATTAACAAGAAAATAATTGTGCAAGCATATTGCATTTGAAGGGCTAAAGTGGAAGTACATATACATATAGGTACGTACATTACATATAATTTAAATCACACACATTTCAAATTTGCATTCAAATTTCATGCACATACAGTTGTGCTTTGATTACGTAACCCTTCTGAAGAGTTTTACACATTGAAACAGTTGGAAATTGAAAATCATAACCCAAACTTTAGTTGTTTTTTTACTATATCATCTTTTTAAAAATATTTTCTCTTTACTATTTTAAGATTCCTTTCATGCATTATTTAAATCCTTAGGATTACTCTCAGTATTCCATTTGGACTCAAATGTGTCACCAAATAGGCTCCTTGTCTAACTTTATCGGGCTCAGACTGGACAGAGAGTGAGAGGACGACTTTGGAGGTCAAATTAAAAAAACAGCAACACTCCAAACGGGAAAACAAGAAAGAAAGAAAGAAAGAAAAGAAGAAAGCAAGTGTACGAAGACGGCAGACAGAAGAGCTGAGTAATAAGTAGATCGTCCAGTTGAAAATCAGCTCACTTGAAAGCAGTGCAGGGGGTTCGCGGTTCCAGGCAGCGCACAATGGGCCAACAGGATCAATATTGACGTTCTCCTTAGTGATAGCAGAGTTGGCTTGCCGCGGGGCAGGGACAAGACCTTTTGTATGAGCCAGCATTTTGCGGTCACGGCTGGGGGACACTTACTGTAACCTTGGCCCGCAGGCATAATGGAGGGTCTGAGTGCGCCTGGGAGCGCTCCTTCCCCTTTTTGGGTCTTTTTACCGTAAGAGCTCAGTCCTCCGGTGGCCCGATTCAATCACAGATCATTACTTTGTCAAAACAGCTACCAGACCACGTCGGCACGCGTGCGGGCCAGCTCGTGTGGCGAGCGGCGACTTGCAGAGCCAGTTGTTGACTGCAGCAGTCATGGGAGATGAGGCGAGGAGAGCAAGAAAAAGCAAGCGCACCACTTGGACAAGTGACTGTTTATTGCTTCTTATTGCAACAAGTAGTAACAATAAGATGGTCTCGATTTATGGCAAGAGGTGCTCAAACTAAATAAGAAAACACTCCACGATGCTGAAACATCTCAAATGTTGTGTACCTAAATTGGTCAATTCATCGGAGGCAAACTCATAAAAAAAAAAAAAAAGAAAAGGTTGCAGGTCAAAGCTGCACGACACGATGCTACCACCCGTGTTGCTGAGATGACCTTGGGAATGTAGTTTCACAAATTCAGTTACTTTCTCAAAGTAAGATAACTTACTATGACATATTTGTTCTTGACACAAATAATAAACAGGTGGTGCATTTGGGACCTGGTCCTTCAGTGGAGGTTCAAGTGACCCAAACACCACCGCTATCACGTTGCAATTTTACAAAATATACAAAAGCACAATATGAGGCATTACAGCGAGAAAGAGATGATTATTGATTTGGCCGCTAACTTAGCAATGGCTACACAGCATCTTTCACTACTTACCTTCTCTTCTAGCAACTGCATCGCAAGTTTCGCTCCTCCTCCAGCCACTGTGACATTACCACCCATGCACAAATCCAGGGACAGCTTAAATAACAGTAATGTAATGCACAAATGAAAATGCTTAATAGATTAACCTTTCACAGGGCACTCATTAAAAAAAGTGGGACTTCTCCTTTACCTCAGTTTTTCCCTTGAATACAATTCCTGTCTCTTCATGAATACATGCTTAGTTGTGTGCGCCTGGTTTTCTAAGATAGAAGTATACTTTACAAAGCCAATCTTTGTATAGTGGCAATAGAAGGCATTCTGTTCTATTCTGTCAAAATGATGTCAAGACAGCAACATTTAAGCAGCAAACAGAAGACTTCTGGTTGACGCTCTTATTTTGAAACTCCAAATTGCACACGTGGTCAGTGGCGGACTCTGACTTGAAAAAGTGAAGCCGCTGGGCGAGCTTCACTTTTCACTTTTCACTTGAACGGCACATATGCGCAAATCGCGTAAATTGAGACTCCTCGGTGGCTTGCGGCGCTTGCCGATGACGTCACACTACGGCAGCTCCACTCGCACAAACTACATTGCGATCGTCAGATTAGCGGTGTGCGATACTGCCAATTTTTGTATCGACCCGATACCGAGATGTGTTTGCGTTAAAAGCCCCTCGAGGTTTGGTTTCCTTTTTTTCCCCCCGTTTGTTAATTCAGTTCACCTCGAATATTTGCCTTCATTTAAAGTACAGAGAATTACAACTAACTACTGTAATTTTACGGTGGCTTTAAATATACGGTCTATGTTAACTTTTCTGAATGTAAAAGAGGAAAGAAATCCAATGTAATCAGGGCCTCTATAATTATCAATAGAGTTTTGCTTTTATTTCTAATTTTGTTTAATTTTCATATTTTAATTGAATGTAATACGCTTTGTGTTGCATTTCGGAGCTTTAGGAGGAGGAAAGACAACATACACAGGTGTTATATCTTTGTTACATTTCCATGCCCTGTTCAAGAAGTGTAAAAATTACACATACAAAAAAGTACAATCAAGAAATAAATTTAAAAAAATTAAAAAAAGTTAAATATTCTAATCAACATACTTTTAACTCATTGTAAGGCTCTTCTAATAAATGAGTCCATTCCATTTTCTTAGAGCTTCATCCTCCTGTACATATTTCAAAGTGTGCAAAACTTATGTTTACCTAGTGCATTTGGCTGCACAAGTGACTGCACAGTATCCTGGATGAGGGTCTTCAGAGTACATAGCCTGCCGCATTCACCTTTCCCTTGTCACAACACATCCTGCAAAAGAAATAATCAAAATCATACTGACCCAGGACAAATGACTATATGGCATATGGGCTAAGATCAAGTGCAGTGTGTTTATAGGACTAGTTAGGACACCAGACATCAATACCGCGTGTAATGATATGTAATCAAGATGTACAGGATACCAGGTGTGCTGCTTTTATACAGCCTACCACATTCACAGCAGGTTCCGACGATCTACATCATCATAGAAAGCCTTTCTGCATGATGCATAAATTCTACTCCATGTAGCAACACCTGTGGAAAAAAACCAATTGTGAACCAAAAAAAATAGAGCTGGTGAAAACATGCATAGGCAACTTAGCATTGTATAAACACCAAACCATTGGGGGCTTAGCCTGATAGCTGGAATACAAACCCCTCATCTAAATGTAGCAGGAAAATACAACATGCATTTCGAGTGTATGTGTAATTACTGGTTTCAATGCAACCCTATGTGGGGCACAAGCCAGTGCAGGTCGGTCCCAAGCCCGGATAAATGCACAGGGTTGCGTCAGGAGGGGCATCCGGCTTAAAACCTGCTGATATACTTACTGTATTGTGTCCACAAGAGCAGGTGGAAAGGCAGTAAGGCTAGACGTTTAGGGGCAGGGTTCAAATTATTTTACCATAGTGTAGATGGGAAGAGAAATGTAGTAGGGCTTATTTTAAGGGAAGAGTTACCTTAGAATGTCTTGGAGGTGAAGGTAGTTTTCATTTTCAAGTATTGTATTCACGTATTGGAACATGACTGATGGGTGTTTCTAGTTGCTCAGGTGTGGCCTTTTAGACTGATTGCTTAAACATTAGATAGTGCTTGTCTTTGGCTTTGGGTTTCACCTGTGAAAACTGCATTTGCTGTTCAGCAAACATGAAGACCAGAGAGCTGTCGAAGGGAGAAAAGTCAACCATTTTGAAGCTGAGAGAGGAGGGAAACTCGATCAGAGCTATTGCACAAACATCGGGCATAGCCAATACAACAATTTGGAACGTCCTCAAAAAGAAAGAAACTACCGGTGTACTGAGCAAGAGACATCGAACAGGTCGGCCAAGGGTCTCAACAGCACTTGATGACAGAAACATTGTGAGAGCTGTGAAGAAACACCCAAAGACAACAGTCAGTGACATCACTGCCAACCTCCACAGGGCAGGGTTGAAAGTATCACAATCCACTGTTCGAAGACGACTTGGAGAGAAGAAATATACAGGCCGTACCACAAGATGCAAACCACTCATCAGCAAAAAGAATCGGAAGGCCAGATTCGATTTTGCAAAGTAGTACAGAGATGAGCTACAAAAGCTTTGGAACAAAGATGTATGGGCTGATGAGACCAACATTAACCTCGACCAAATATGGAGAAAGAAAAGATCTGTTTATGATCCAAAACACACAAGTTCATGTGTGAAGCATGGTGGAGGTCATGTCATGGCTTGGGCATGCATGGCAGCTCCTGGAACGGGCTCACTTGTCTTTATTGATGATGTAAGTTCCAATACTTTTGGAAGGGAATTGTATTTGATAAAAAAAAACGCACCTCAAGTGGATTTCATATTACACAAGAATTCAAAGGTTTAATGTTAAAAAAAAGAAAAAAAAAGACATTTTTAAAAAGGGCCAGCGGCAACGGTAAATACAAACAATCCCCCCCCCCCCCCACCGACTTAGCTGAACATTTTTATCAGAAACTAATGCAGGGAACACTGTTAGCTCATGCTAATCTGTGCTAACACTTCAGATCTGCTTACCTTTGAACTTTTACATGATGATGGTGCATCAGCTGCTGTTTCAAAGTGGAACTTTTGCTCTGGAATTGCAGCCAGCCAAGCTGAGAAACTCAATGGTGCCTAACTGTGGGGTGGAAGCACAGAACGGCCTGCTCACACATTTTCACCAACAGGCAGATCATTCAAGATTGACTTGCTTGTTATTTTCCTACACATTGGAGATTTGAAAATGCCATACGCCAGACCCCAATTTCGCTGTAAAAAATTTCACGTTATACATTTTCTGAAATCAAATTCCGCACTTCTCCATACTTGCGTAAGACCTCTGCAGACTTCAGCATTGTCCCAGTACTTTTGTCCAGGGTGACATATTCACTCATAAAATCTAAGGTACTATGTTTGAATGTTTTACAGCATACATTAGCAGTGGTTCACAAGTCTTGTGTGACAGGTGACACATTTGTCTTAACAAATTGAAGAGTGCTTTACTGTGTTCGTGTTAATTGTTTTATTAACATGTGACTTAAAAATGGACTGTACAAATACTTAAGTCTTTTTTTTCACATTTATTATTGACATAAAATGAGACTTCTGAGCAAACGTGATTTTTGGGGAGAACAAATGTGGCCCAAAAGGAGGAGGCAAGAGAGAAGGTCATCGGAGGTGAGTGAGGTTCTGTAGGGCGGGACAGTTTCATGAAACACATTTGCCTCCTCCGGGGGATTCTGTTCTGGCTCCAGCTACCGGTCTCCCAAAAAAATGTCGTACACACACGAAGAGGCCTGTGCGCTTGTGAGCTATGTATGCAGAAAAAGAGTAGAAGCGACATCCCAACAGTCGCTTCTTCAATGTATTTCTCCCAATGAAACAGCCTCCGACCCACACACACACACACAGACAGAGAGTCCCTAGTAGGTGAGCCGCCTCAGAGTCCGAACCACTCCGTGACCCCTCCTCTCCTCGGGTCAGGTTTCTGCCTCTGCTTTTCGTCCTCCATGAACTTCTCCTGAATCTCCTCCATGGAACCCTCTGCTGGCGTGCCGGTCTTTGCTGGGAAGATATCAGGAAAGCCGAACGTCTGGCCTTGAGACTGAAATGCAAAGTCAGAAGAGCAAAAAAGAAAACTATTGAAGAAAACCAAGCATTCTCATCCCAAAAAAACAATGAAACGCGCGTTTGCCTCTAAAGATGTTTTAATGATAATAATGCAGATACCAAAAGTGAGATTTGGAAAGCAGGACAAAATTTTACACCGCAATATTATTCCTCCGGTTAGACAAACACTGTTCTCGCTCCGACTTTCAATTTTTCCAGCTCTCTTCTGGACGTAATCTCCTGTCTCTCTCCATTTCTCTGGTCCTGATTTATTCAGAGGTAAAGGATGGTATCCATTATTTATTCCATACCAATCTCTAGCCATGGCTAATGCATTGCTGGCTCACCAGTCTGTCAGGTTAGTGCGCAGTACAGCACCCACACACACACACACACGCACGCACGCACGCACTCAGGTCAGCGGGTGCAGCAATATGCACACATCCAACAGCGCCTGTCCTCATCCTCTCCAATGGACGCCGGACAGCATCTTTCAACGGGAGCCAGATTATTGCAGCCTGAAACGACTCCCTTGCATCCACAGCCAGAACTTAACCGGGGATCCCTGTTTGGTTCGTGTGGGAAACCAATAATCATCCCCCAAGGTGATCTACAGTTGCAAACACCAGTTGACACCAGCAACAGCTTCCACCTGACAAATCCACTTTCATTATCATGAAATCAATTGCCAGCGCTGTATATCAAATATTCTGATTAAATATGTCAAGTATTTAGTTTGGGTTCAGCGAGTAGGCATAAAAGAATGGGCCCACTCTGATGTGAATGTTACATTGTCTGTTTCCCCCAAATAAATACCGAGAGAGACAAGCCTTTCATTACCACATAGTTTGGTTTGATTCCCGAGAGGCGGACTGGAGTGGGCTTCCAAAACCTTTTCAAGTGGGAGAGTGTCGAGGCAGCTTTCACTGGTATCATCATTGTATATTTACTTTGCTTCATTACGTAGTATGTGGCCAGGTGCAAGTACATGTTGTGTACATGTTTCTTTCTCAGTTGATATGAGACTAATAGGCACCAGCTGCTTGGTTTATCTCAGCTGCTAATAAAGCAATAACAATGACTCAACTCGAAATACAAAGAATAACAGAATGGCATTCAACTCTAATCAATTCATGTCTGATGTCAGGTCACACATGCAAAAACAGGTTGTTTTTTTCCACGTCAGTGGACGTTCTTTAACATGAGCAATCCTGTGATGTTTTCGCTTTGGACGTGTATGATTGTGTACAAACTGGTTTAATATGGTCGAACCTGCCAAATGAAGCTATTTTACACATTCCTACATTCTTAGTCGTTTACTTAGTACTGCCAACAGCTACTTTCTATTTACCTGGCTGCAATGTATAACAGCGACAAATACTAAGGATAAAAATGCTGTCACATTTTACTTCCGTAAAACTGCGCCACACGTGCGTGTCACTTCACCCACACATTGCGTTGACAGTGGACGTCACATTTGTTTTTTGGAACAAAAGACATGTCAATTGGGCATCATACCCTGCAGTGTGAACGTGAGCCTAAGCCCTGACACTGAAAATAGTGAGACACAAATATAGTCATCGCACCACACCACGACTTAACCTGTCCCCCTCGGCCTCCGAGCGCTCCCAGCGGAAACGTTCTGTCCTGCGTCAGTCTGCCGATCGCACCTTATATATTCGTCTGTGTTAAAGAGAGGAAGGGTGGGTGAGAGAGAGAGAGAAAGAACGAGAGTGGTTTAGAGAAGACTGAGACGGGTTTATATGGAGGCTTGTATTCCATTTTTTCAGAAGTCAAGTTTCATCATGTTAAAGAGTGGAACGGCTGCGCTCTGTTTGCGCATGCTCGTCTTGACATAAACACGCGATGATCATCGTTTACGCACTTCCTAGCTTCCTACCAGAGCTGCTCTCTGACGGAGATGTTTTTAACTACGTGTAACTTGTTTTTAACCAAGTTGCTGCTTTAATTAAAGTTGTGACTACTGTGCTAAATAGACAACTGACCTCCATCTTGAAAAGACAAAAAAAAAATGCGATGTTTGCATCGATCTGCACGTCGGAAGGATGTGTGCCGTAGCTTAGCTCACCGCAAGGATGTTTAACAAGTCACGACGCAAACCGTTTGTTCGAGAGCTTGCTGATAACTTAGCTTACGTTTTTTTTAGTTTTCAAATCTTTTTCCTCGTTTACAATACATGACAACAACAACGCACAGTCCTTCGGTGAACGTGTTGAGTGAACGTGAACCATTAACTGAATGAGAAAGCACTCGAACGATTCTGTGAAAAAGAGCTGAACGATTCGGTAAACGAATCCTTTGAACGAATCTTTTTAAGCCACCGATTCTAGTGATTCAATACACACAAAAGAACTGCTGTGCCCATCACGAAATGGAAGAAGATATTTTTCCTCATCCAGCCATCATCTTCACCAAGCTCTCAATTGAATCAAGCTGCCATCCTGCAATAGCGGGATGAGGCTCCTACTGCAGGCCATGTAACGATACCCCTCTTTAGCACCCATTACACCCCCAGTTTGCCTCAATTGGAAAGAAGTCAGTCTCAACTTCTAATTTAAAGCTTGCCATGTTCCAGAGAACGTGTGCAGTTAAAAGTGGAAGTGAGTTATGGTCATAGTGCATTCAATGCAAAATGCATAAGTAATGTTCAAAACAACCAGGGAACAAACATCAGATGGAGGAAAAGAAAGACAGAAAGAAAGAAAATAAAACAGTGGTTCCAACTCGAATTGCCCCATCCAAGTTTTGAGATTGGAATTGATTTGAATAGGTTACTGGATTTGACGAGAGAATTTCTCTCAGAAAGACGTCTGGTGAAGAACTGAGGTGCAATGGCGATAAGAAACCAAATCAACTGGTTCTGAAACACTTTCTTGCCATCCGTAAGAGACTGCAGACACATTTAAGATTAAGACTAAGAGCACTTTTACTACAACTTTAAAGAAATGCTTTTCCTTTGTTTTGAAGTTTCACATACCGACGACAACAACCTCGTCACAACGATTCCCACTTACACAGATCTGCAAAAACTGCTCAAGCAAACACGAACAGCACGCTGGACAGTAGTTGGCGATGGTACCAAGTGCTCTTCACGCACGAAATGAAAGAGTCTTTCGAATACCCTCGGTCGTATACAGTATGTGGAATGAGAATGACGACTTTTGTACGTTAGTAGCTCTGCCGGACACGGCAGCAATGCAATAAATGTACCTTTCGTTGAGAAAGCGTTACAACAACGTGTTCTGTTCAACCTCCCCCGTCGTGACTGGGAAGTATTTGCGCGTGCCCAGATTGAACAAACGTCCCGGTTTCCGAAAATGTTTTTCATTGTTCACATGGGAATGATAACGCAATTGTTTGTCAACACTTTGAAGTTCCAAGTTTGCACTATTTGTTTCCAAACAGTGTTGTATGTTCAAGTATCCAATACAGCACATTTCTTATCTGTTGTTAGCCTCGGAAAAACAATCTGACTTCACTATTTCTTTCATTTGTTCCAGTTGTGAACATAGCAAGCAAATGTCTTTGGGTGACACACTGGAGAAGTGAGCACCTTTCCGGCAGTCTGCGGAAACCTGCTGCGTAGGCGACTATTACGCAGCTTCACTGGGTTGTGTCCACTTTTAGGTCTATTACTTCGGAAAAATGTCGAATCAAAATCGAATCAAGATTCCTGTTCGTGAACAAGGTTGTCAGAGCCAAAGCCGGACAAATCCAGTTTGCAAACACAGAGAAAGATGGGAAGTGAAAAGAAATGAAAAGACGCACACAAAGAACAACTTTGTTCTTTGCTGACCTTTGCTTCTAATTTGCCACAAAATGGCCACGAAGTACAAAAATAGCTTTTGGAGGGGAAAGGTTTGTGTGTATTCAAGTATAATACTTTTTCCTTATGAAAAAAAAAAAAAGAGCAGAGAAAATACTGTGTCCGGCAGCCTTGGAATGCATGTGAAATCAATACGAGGAAAATGTGAGCAGGGTGCGTCTTCTATTATTCATAGGCTGAGATTTAAGTATGAAATACAGAAGATATAGTTGTTCTGAGTTGATGTGTTAAAGTCTTTGATTAAAAAGAGGAAGGTGACTGTGCAGGTCTCTTTTCCAGTTTGCGTTTGAATAGAACTTTATGGCACAGTCACCTGCTGCGGGCACAAAAGGCGGATTTAACCTGCTGTGAAAGAAAAAAAAAAAAAAAAAAAAAAGTCATAAAGAGGTATCAGATAATCTCAGACAAGCTAAAGGGAAAATTCTCATGCATGTTTCATACTTCAACAACTGTCAAATTTGAAGAAGAAGAAAACAAAATAAATAAATAATCTCCAATAGATGAAATTCACCCCTACGGTATTTGACATTAACTTTACAAATCGGACATCTGCAAAAACCACTTGAGATCACATGGACTCAGATAATCTGAGACAATAAAACCGAATACATCCAAAATAGACCGCTTTCACAATCTGAGAACAGCCTGTTGAATGAGGGGTGGGGTTACGTACTCCGACTTCTCGGGTGACCGCACATGACCGAATTTCTGAAAAGAGGAACTCTCACTGAGGTCAATCTTAAAAAGGCTTTAAACAGTCTGACAATGCGACTGACTTTATAGCAATTGTTGGGGAGGGATAATCCAAAAGCCTCTGAAGCCAAATAGCATCCACAAGGCAGTTCATTAAATAAATGCAACCAAATGTTGGCGGTCGGGCTTTAACTATGACCATATCTGGCCAGTACACTGAAAGAGAGGTGTTGACGAACACAGTGAGAAATCTCTTGAGTCTGTGGGTTTTGCGGCTGTGGTGGCTGTGTGGTGGGATGAATCATACCAGAGGAGTCATTTTGACAACTGATGGAGTGTGCGAGTGTGTGTTGTGCTTAAGTGTGTGAATGACGGTGACAGAAGGTATTCAAGTTGTGGTTTCATCCAGTTTCAGCACACGGTAGGAGAGTCTGGCGAACTACAGGGGGAGAGGTTACAGGGATTAGAGCCGGCCGGGGGAGACCCCAGTCTGGGTGAGTTCATGCGTCTACGTCCGTGTGTGTGTGCGCGTGTGTGTCGGGAAGGTGATGTGCAAGTCCGCGCCACTGCGGATAAAGGTGCCATCACACATTTGCACGTCAGCTTTCTTGGTCCTGACCATGCGTGGGTGCAATAGCTGCTTTAAAAAAAACAACAAAAATAATAATGGATCTAGTTCATTTAAGGTCACATTACCAATTGCTAGAAAAGTGCAGCTAGTAAATCAAGGTCAGATGGACTCTCAAGTAGCTTGTTTATTGGACAAAGTTTTTGGCCATGTATCAAGGTTACAGATTTTGGCAGGCAAGTAGCTGAGGGAATTAAAAAAAATCTGATTCCAATTCTGTACTTGTCATGATTGATGCATTTTGCAACAGATAAAAGAAGTAGCTGTTTATGTGGTGTGTCGGGGCAAACCTCTGCATGTTGTTACCCGTGGCTTTCCAAGAACGAATTGCTCTCTCTGACATCAACAGCTATGTACTTATTTGAATAAAGAATACATTTAAAAATGGAAACACAAAGGCAACCTGTTCATAAAAGAGTCAACAGTTTTTCCCTTTTAGTGATTCCATATTTTATTCCCTTTAAAGATTGTTCTCAGCTGGAAAAAACAAGTTTGACAGTTGAGTGGATTTTCCCCAACCAAGTTTCCTTCCATCCATCCATTATCTGAGCCACTTCTCCTCACGCGGGTCGCGGGAGCGCTGGAGCCTATCATGGGGCAGGAGGCGGGGTACACCCTGAACTGGTTGCCAGCCAATCGCAGGGCACATACAAACAAACAACCATTCACACCTGCGGGCAATTGAGAGTCTTCAATTAACCTACCATGGATGTTTTTTGGGAGTACCCGGCCGGAGAAAAGCCACGCAGGCACGGGGAGAACATGCAAACTCCGCACAGGCGGGCGGGGCAGGCAGACGCTCTAACCGTTCGGCCACCGTGCTGCCACCAAGGTTCCTGGCAAGCACAAATTGGCAACTTTCTTCAGATTTCTTATGTGGCTTTGCAGTGTAAGGATATATATTTGTCAGATAAATACTGACTTATCGATAACCTTAGAGCAGTGACAGTGTTCGATCATCGGTTGACTTTGTAAACCAACACTTCTCACGACTGTTCATATATTATTCATTCATGTACAGACCCTTTCCAAAAAAATGGGAATATCATGGAAAAGTTTATTTATTTCCATTATTAAACTTTCCTAAATTATAGATTAAGGGGCCCACAATTTAAACCATTTCAAGTAGGTATTTGTTTATTTGTGCAGAATTTGGGCTTCCAGCTCATGAAACCCACGAAATCAGGAATCCGTCCAATGTCAGCCATCCCGCTTATATTTATTTGTGATGAGTATTTTATTGTACGTGCATTATGTACATCTGGTCAGTATTCTTTGGGTTTCTTGGCGAGAAATCTCTTGAAAAAGAGACAGTGGTCTCAGTGGGTTTCAATTTGAATTTCTTCTGCACCGTGGCGGCTGCGAGATTTAGTTCTCTTGCTGGCGGTTGAGGTCCAGATGACTGTAGGAAAAATAGTCGGCACCGCAGCTGGTTTCAGCTTCTGCCGAACTACACTTGTGTATCCGATGCTTTCTGCAAAGTCTTCCTCAAAACACTCCGGTTCGAAGTGATCAGCACGGAGTTTGGAATGCTTGCGAGGCACCCGTAGCTGAGCATGTTTCTGTCGATTGACTTTCCCTATCCAACGGTCACGTTTTCCTTTTTCACTTGGAAAGTCAAAGAACCTCTTGCCACTGCCTGAATCATTTGCACAACCAAATGCCACACAGTACACCACGGTGAAATCGCTAAATCATATGACAACGAATATATAAGGACGGGAAGGACGGCATGGAACAATAGCGCACAACAGGCCGTTTGGCTCGTGTTACGTCACAGCGCCGGATAGAGCCGAAGACCGAAAGCAGAAGGCGCATTCTTCATAATATTTTTTTTCCACAATCACAGAAAAGAAACAGCTAAGGAGCAGTTGGAGAGGCAGGAAAGAAGATGTGAAAATTGGAGAGATGTGGCCAGATGATTGTGAACAGCTTGAGCAGGCAGGTCTATGGGTGGCCCACACATTCACTCTTACTTTCTCAATAACACCGAGAAACACATCCACACTCTGAATCTGTCGTCACTGTTTTTCCTCTGTCCAGACCTCTGTCCGACATTCCAAAAACAGATGAGTAAGGGACAATATATGAAGATGAGGAAGTGCTGGTGTTGGGGAGTGTGTACCTATGCATGTGTGTGTGTGCGTCAGTGTGGGGGTGAAGCGTGGTTAGTGGGGAAGGTTGTCCCCTTCACAAAATCTGATTCAGATTAGTTCTGAAGAAAATATTTCCTCTTCCACGTTTGCTGGAACCATCATAAGCAAATATGACCACCGGTGAGGTCATTTGGAGGTGTTCCAGTGTGTCAAAACAGTCTTGAGTAGAAGAGGGAGGCCTGGAAAGGTCAGACGAGATTGCTCTGTTGACGTTGATTCAGTTGTCTGGGTAATCGGCTGCCTCATTTGAGCTTTAAAGCAGCAAATTACTGTCAGAATACATACGTTTACTTTTTGAAAGTTTTACCTTTGACAAATTCAACAAACTTCATAAATTCTATCATTTCTTAGTGTATTTTTTTTAAGGCGTGAGGGCATCCAATATGCCAAGTGTACATCCCACACCGCTTCTCCTGATTAGGGTCGTGGGGCGCTGGAGCCTATCCCAGATGACTTCGGCCGAAAGGAGGACTACACCCTGAACTGGTCGCCAGTCAGTCACGGGGCACATATAGACACGGACAACCATTCGCACCGTCACTGAGTGGGAACTGAACCAAAGTCAGGCGAGTGTACCACTACACAAAAGCACTCAGAGAGCAGATGTCTGCTAAAGTTTAGACATTTGTCACCTGACAAATCATTGAGTGAGTCCATAATTATGAACATAACGGGTAAAAGTTAGGAAGTTTCATTCAGATCTAGTATAGTGACGCCTTCAGATACAAGTTTATTTCGTTCCGTGACCACACTCTTAACTAAAAACACTCAGAATCATCTTTCAGATTGAAATGAATGGAAGTGCCATTAATCCGTTCGGGCCTAGCCTTTAGCTCGCTAACGAGCTAGCCCGCGATCTAAGAAGCCAGGCCACGAGCTAATGAGTTCAGTCGTTTAAAACGTCAGTGCCTTTCGCCGAGTTGTTGTGCGTGTTAGTCCCCAATTAAAACAAACACTGGAAAGTTGCCTGTTTATCAAACAGAACTTCAGGGGCACACGTTATTCAGCCAGCGAACGTCACCATATATTTGATTGGCATGGAAAGTTCTCGTCTTCAGCCCACCAACCGCACAGTCTTGAAGCTCGAGGGCGGGCTTTATTTTTCATGATTTTAAGGGGCATAAAAATAAAAATAAAAAAACAAAAAAAAACAATATCATTTATGGTAATAGTTTTTGGGCAAATATATCATCTTAAAAAAATATTGTGACAGGCCTAACTAACAGTGACTATCAATGCTAACTGTTAGCACATCAATGGTATTTTCCATCATGAGTTTGACTCTTCTGAAGTTGGAATACACAACCTGTCATTTTCGTTGTTTTATTTGTATTTTGACAGTAAATCTCATCTGCGCGTGGCATTAAACAGCTTGAAGCCTCTTTTCTGTAGAATTGTTCGAATTGTTCGATCACTCATATCTCAAGGCACCACAGGATTCTGGATCCAAGGGGGAAAAAATGTAAGGATCCTGACATGTTACTGACATTTTCCCTGTTACTTTAAATGGTTGCGGTGCTGCGGGGCTGGGTACGGCGGCCCTCTTTGTCTGTGGTTGTGCTGCCTGATGGGCCCGACCCGCAAGAGCCATCCATGCCTCTCAATCACTACCAAGCACACACTCACACCACTGACTGTAAATAGTTTTCTCACTAGTCACACACATATCCAGGGTTCCCCGGGGGACCGGTGTGGGGTCGGGAGAGTGCGGGTGTCGGACCGGGTTTCATTCCGTCCTGCTCCTCTGCCTTGCCTGCCCCCCAGGATTTTAATGCATCACACACACTCATCCCGTTTCTTTTACTGCACCACATACACCCATCTCTAGAGGGGGGGGGATTTGGCTGTTAGGCAACAGTGCCTGGCAGCCCTGTGGGAAACCTGGCAGTCATGGTAATTGGGGGGGAGGTGGGTTTTCACTAGCTTGATGGCGGTGCTCCTGAGGTCGGGCCCTCCGAGCTGGATGGCTGCTTGGCATTGGGTCTCCCCTCTCATGCCCCGCGGCTTCCCCCCACCCTTATCGTCCCCCCTGTCGGACACCCCTATCCGCCCTCCTTTCCAACAAACAAGGGACACTGTCCCACCTTCGGGCTGGGCGGAGACTAGCTGCATCGCGTACTCTGCGGGTTGGGGGACCGTCTTGCTCTCCTGGGGGTGGAGGGGGAGTGGGGGGGGGGGGGGGGGGTTGGCTGGGGAGGCGGCAGCCCTGCAGGCTCCTTTCGGTGGCCGGTTGTCGTGACGCCTCGGTGGGGCCAGCGGACTGCCCTGGGTCCCTCGGCGTGGGAGGTGCCCCGTCTGCCAGACTGCTCTCGAGTGGATTTCTGGGCCAGATCCCGTCTCTCGATTGATTGGGTGGGGTCCTCAGCCTCTGCGGTGGAGGCACTGCACCGACAGGACACTTCTGTCAGTCATTGTGCATGCGAAACAGTGCAAATTCACTTGTATGTGTCCGCATGCACACACCGCTGGGACTTTTTCGCTGGGTGTGGGGCCAGTCACTTATTGCGACAAATAACTCATGAATATGTGAATTGCTTGGCCATCCCCTCACTCACACTTTGGTCCTATAGACGTTTAGAATTAACATAGCCACTCACACCACTCTTGAGTTGTACAGCCGGTAGGGTTGGGCATCGTTTGAATTTGAGCGATTCCGGTTCCTTATTTCAATTCCGGTTCCAAACGATTATCGATTCCGATTCTTTTAGGGGGCTGGGTCAAAAAAAGTTTGCATGGTTTAAATAAAGAGTGTCCAAATTATGAAAATCAATTTTCTTAGCAGCTCATAGCCGCGACTAAAATGAACATTTGACTCGGGGTTCTTTATAACCAGTATCAATATCAAACCTATTAACTAACAGGCAATGTGCTAACCAAATTGACTTAATATTCATTAATTAATGTTTCAGCTAAAAGTTAAATATAGCATTGTTAAAATCGCTATTTGGGACTGTTTCATCCCATCAAATGGTTTATATGTGCATGTTTTAACTTAACTTCCTGTTTTAAAATTGTAGCCTTTTATTTTGAAGGGTATGCACCGGACCTCAGCATTTTGGCACAAAAAGTAACTTCACACGGCACCGGTGATTTTGAATTATTTTTTATTTTTTTCCCCAATGGATGGAAGCAAATGCTATAAAACATTGATTCCTTTCCCGACCCACCGCTGAGGCACAAGGTTAGTGTTTGTGATATTGTGAAACGTTTATGTGAATTTTGTCCCAATTCATTGTGATGTTAAGCTTTTTTTTTTGTCGTCAACGGTGCTTATGTTGGTTTGAAGACTAAAATAAACTAAAATTAAAAATAAAATAAAAATAACCAACTGTTTGCCTTGTTCGCTGTCTCAATGTTGGCATCGACATATTGTATTGTTTCACTCACCGAATTGACAGAGTTGACTTCACTGAAGCTCAGGCTGAGGCTCCAAGTGCGTCAGACACTAATAATCTAAAAACTAAAAACTAATAATCACTGAGGCAACTGGTCATTTATTTTAACAAAGTTAAGACACACTTTTGTTCGCCGCCGTTGGGCACAAACACTCGTCTTGTTTATTTTTTTGCATATTAGATTTAATTACATGTATTAAAATAAATGAAAAATATCGAGCCATCAAGATATAAACTAGGGTTTGACGCAATTAGTTGACTTTTAAAGTCGACGTTTAAAGCTCGAATTCGACAAACTGCTAAAGTGTTTTTGGCACCTCGTCTCCCAATCTGCCAATTTACAGAACCGATTTATGACTGGCCCGTCTGCAGCCATCGCCGGGCCATCAAGGCTCTGTGTGGCAGTGAAATGTCTGGCTAACAAGTCGACACAGTCTCCATAAGTTGGCACTGGTCAGAGACTACAAGAATAAGTGGATAAGAATACGAGTTAGCCTCTTAAAATATTCATACCAACGGGACCACGGAACTAGCAGCAAGGAACGAGCGCAGAGGCGCGAACTTAAGCTACTTCTTCTCGCCAAAACGTTACATTCAATAATAGGGTGGGAAACAACTGTGTGATAATGAGAACTTTATTCATATCACAAAAAGTTCTGGTCTGTATCGAGAAGCTTGATT
This sequence comes from Phyllopteryx taeniolatus, assembly GCF_024500385.1. Taxonomy (NCBI): domain Eukaryota; kingdom Metazoa; phylum Chordata; class Actinopteri; order Syngnathiformes; family Syngnathidae; genus Phyllopteryx; species Phyllopteryx taeniolatus. Next base: position 9,379,812 of record NC_084506.1, read on the forward strand.
CGATCAATATTTTATTAATGGTCGATATGGAAAAAGGGATCATCGATTTGATTTTCTATTCTTTTCGCTAATCCATGAGACTTGCGCCAACCCGGAGGAGAAGATGCTAGCGACGAGCGAGCCATAAATAGCCCTTTAAAAAAAAGGGCACATCTATCATTTGGGAACAACCGTAGTCTACAAAACATGAGTATATCTGTGTAATTTCATTTTGGTGCATTACTAATGTTGAGATCATTATATTTTGAAATACCCGGAGGGAAAAGCAATGTATTTATTTGTGATGTTTATAATTGTTAAATAAACCTGCTTTATCATTTAAATCAATTTGGTCTGGTCCACTTTTATACATTTCTAAACTTTCATACGATAAATATTGAGTCATATTGAATATCGACATTAGGAGGAAAAAAAAAAAAATGGTGACAAATGACAAAATCACGATACGCGCCAACCAACGTCGCGACACTAGTGTTGCTTTACGACACTGTGTCGCAACATTCGCCGCAGTACTACATAGCCGTATGAGGCTACAAATGTGTGGAAAATATTGACCCAAAATGAGACCAGTAGGATGGTCAAATATGCCAGTCCATCCTCAAACACAATAATACAATAATACAATAGCACAAGTGAAATAGACACAGTGAAACAGGGAAATGCTTAATTTATAGGAGCCTGCCGACAATGTCCCATCTCACAACACTAGATGAATCCGGACGGCTCATTGAAGAGAAAAACGTGCAGGGCTCCCCCACTAATGACATTTAGGGTGACAATTGTGGGTTGTATTTTAATTTGTTTCTATGCCTTTCTATCTGCAATTGGGAAGTGACCAGTTCCGGGCGTACCCCGCTTCTTGCCCAAAGATAGCTGGGATATGCTCTGGCACTCCCGCGACCCTCGTGTGGATAAGGGGTACAGAAAATGGATGGATGGATGGATGGATGGATGCCTTTCTATGCCACCAGTCCGTGGTGCAAAAAAGATTGTGGACTGCTTTACTGCGCTTCAAATAGATCAACGATGTCATCAATGAATCGTCTTCAACCAGACTTTAATCACTTTAAAGAGGAAAAATCTTTTGTCGTTTAAACTCTTATAAACGCACTGTAAACATAAAAGACTCCATAACTTATTTATGCATGCTTTGAGGGACAGAGATCAAGAGTCAGACAGGTGTATGAACAAGACACAAGGAAGAGAGAGACTGAACACTGTGTCCAGTGAGACATAAATACACATGAGTAAATACTTCTGCCTGGTAACAAAGTGTGTGCGTGGGTGTGTGCACGTATGAAGGTGTGTATATTTGTGTGTGTGTGTGTGTGTGTGTTTTCATGTCCGGGCATGTCTACTCCCAGCCTTCTACTGGAGACATTGGACCTTGGTAACAGAGCTCTCAGGAAAAGGATCATCACCATCTAAATACACACCCAACCACCCACAAAGATGCTGACATCCATCTGCTGTTGAAGTGGACACTCAGCTGATAACAACAACACAACCAAATATTCCCATGCCGTGAAGAACAAACGGTGAATCTGATCGTCTTCTATCTTTTCTACCTCACGCCTAAACCTTGCCTGTCGTCAACCTAACCACCATGACGCACACGTACACACACGTTAACAGCTGTTCACTCTCATGATCCCTTCCATCTATGTCAACCCCAACCCCCACAATGTACCCCATTTCTCCCCCTGCTACTCATGTAAACAACAGCCCCACCCTCTCCATTTCAATCACCTCCGTCAAGCACCCCAGCTCCAACTATCTAGGCTACCAAACACACATGCACACACACGCTAAGACCCCTGCACAAAACCACACACACATACAGTCACCCCTACATACAACTGCAACGTAAACATCCAGGCAATGTCCCTGCCCCCCTCTTCAACTCTCAGGAATGCATGGCCAGCTGGTGGAGGAAATAAAAAACGAAGACACATAGCAAAACAGGAAATGCATCAGCAGGGGCCTATCAGAGGGCTTTATCAGGCCAGTGGCAGCTCAACTGAGAACCTGGGTGGCGCCGCATTCTGATTGGCTGATCAAAGCGGCAGCTGTGTCATTACAGGTCATGAGGTCAGGGGGTAATCATGAAAGGTTACGAGCATGCACATTTGTGCATGTGTGTGATGCCACGGCAATCTAAATGCAGGGGAGCTGGAGGAAATATGCAAGGAAACGAGGAAGATGCCAGAAGATGCTACTGGTTGAGTGAGAAAGTAAGGATCACTTGGAGAAAGTCAAAGAACAGACAAGGATGCAGCTGTCAGGGCAATTCACTTGCCAATACATTGTTTCGCCCTCTATTATGGAAATAATCACTACTCATTTTGTGGGTACCTAATGAAAACCACATTTCACAATTTTCAATAGTTTGGGGTCTGGATGCTAAAAATAAAACTAAACCATTGACACAATGAGAAGAATGTCACAAAAACCGGTGATGCATGATTTGCTAGGTGTCGTAGAATAGGTGTGACAACTAACTAGTCAATAGTTCTACATTTGACATTCCAAAGTGCATGGTTTTATGGTGGTTTTCAGTAATGTATGCTCTCTTTCCACTAAGCTCTTCTTAAATCTACAAATACATTCCACAGCTACACACTTTGTGAGATTCCCCAAATCAGAAGACAACGGAAAATGAGCGCTTTCAGCAAAGCTTGATTGCAAGGGAAAAGCATCTCAGTTTCTTGGACTCCACACATAGTTACAAAATGTAAACACACTAATTCAAGTATCGGCCTTCCTCACATAGATAAAGGGTAATAGAATGGTAGAGGGAAAGTGAGAGCAGGGATTCAAAGCAATTTCTAAAATAAAAATCAAAAAGTCAAATCTTCCCTTAAGGATGCCTCACAAGCTTTCGATAGGGTTGAGGTCAGAGGATGATGATTTTACTGTGGAAGACACAGTTCTTCGCTTCATATTGTATATACCCTGACAGGAGATGGTCAGTTTGAAACACCGTATCATGTTGACACCTTCAGTCACTTTGAAGGGGCCTACTATCTAACGTCCCATCATTCCAGTCCAAAGCAACAACACGTCACCAGCTCCTTGCTGATGTCGCAGCCTGGGTCATCCACAACTAATTCCATCTGAACCATCCAAAGTAGCACAGAATTTACAAGTTCATACAACTGCTTGAAAATGAGTGTTCATGTATTTCTCAGCCCACTTGAAATGTTTGTTAAGGGTGGCTGAAATAGCGCGTTATGCCGGACCGCACCCATTTGAAGGACCCTGCATGGAGATGTTCTTGAGACTCTACCGACATTCAGGAGCTTCAAAGAGGTGCTTGCAAATCATGAAGTGGATTTGGAAAAGCTGCTCTCTGCATATGAAGCATTTGCATGACAGACCTTCATCTGAACAACAGTGCCACCAGAAAGTATTCACGCCCCTTCGCATTTTCCACATTTTGCTATGTTAAAGACGTATTCTAAAGCTGATTTGAGTATCGTTACTCGACAAAAGGATCTACAAAAAATATTAGATAATGACAAAGTAGAACCCTATTTTCAGACATTTCTGTAAATGTACATAACAGTTACATAGGTATTCACACCCTTTGCTATGACATCAACCTCAAGCTCAGTGAAGGGGTGGCACTGTAACTCATTTGCTTTCTGAATCATACACAATTTCCTTAACAGTACGATGAGGATTTTCTGCAAATGTATGTTTTTATTCCTTTGGTAAGGCATCGGACTATTCTGCACTTTTCATCAACGGAGAGAGCCTTCTTTTCCCCCCAAAACTATGACTTACTACATGCTGTGAAACAACCACTGGATGTAATTTTCCATTGAGGCTCACCTGGCAAATCAATTCAACTTTTCTGAGGTTTATGTTATTGATTTGACAGAAAGCGCAGGGGACAACATATGCAAAAACCTTCACAGTAAAAATAAAGATCAAATGTTTATTCAACTTTAATTTGAAATGCTTCATAATTTGGAACAAAGTGCACATTAGAATAAAAAAGGGCATTTTGAAATAATTAGGTCCCATTGCAACTGATGAAAACGCGCCAACACACAGAGGGCGATGAGGGCAAAGTGGCACAAGTTAAACATGTTAATTGATGTGATAAGCAAGGGTGAGGCAGGACAGGGAAGGGAAGGAAGCAGAGCGGCAGCCAGGCAGACAGACAGGCCTGTGTGAGGAAAGCCTGTGTTTGCGTGACTAGGTGAAAAGGAAGCAGAGGGAGGGAAGGAGAGTGGGAGCCACAGCAATCCAAATAGTTGAAAATAATACAATTCCTCACAGATAAGCAACATTTCCCCCTCGACCCGGCAGGTTCACTCGGACCCGAGATCGGCAACACAAAGCATTGGGGCTGGACACCCACATTCGCCGCCCCTCCCACCACTACATTACATCTGCAGTAGACTTGGATGATGAGCCCAAACCTTTGGGCATCAGCTACTCTACTCATCAACAATTGAATGGCACCGTATTCGTGAGGAAATGGTGAACGAAGGGACCAGGAACTGCCGTCGTCCATGCAAAGCATGTCTACTTCTTCAGATCTTGTTTTTCAAGGTGGCCAGTTAAGAGTTCAAAGCTTTGTGTCGTGTTATTTATCAAATGAGAATCAAATGAGTCACCTTTGTCGAAAACAAGAGTACTTGCTTTGCGATCTCAAGGGGAAGATTGTACTGTGAATATTATTTACGACTGGCGTTTGCCAATGATTGAATGTGGATGTATCCAATTGAAAAACAACATCAGCCACAACAATGAAAACTTTGCAAATCTTAAAACAAAAAAAACTAACACTAGCCCCACCAAACAAAACGCGTTTTTGCAGCTACACAATACAATTATTATTTATTTTTTAATGGAGATGTGATCACCCACGCCAATGTAGCTCAAGGGTAAATGCTTAATTCTGAAGGCAGTAGCTAAAATAAAGAAGAAGAAGAAGAATCATCTTTTATTGTCATGAACATGCATGCATGCACACGAAACTTGTTCTCTGCATTTAACCCATCACAGTGAACACATACACACGTTAGTGGAACACACTGGAGCAGGGGGCAGCTGAAGCGAGGAATTATTATTGCACCTTAACAAGACCTTTCAAATTTGCCCATGAATTTGTCTCATTTCCCAAACCTACACGGCACACAAACTCCAAAGGATCTGCTTTGTGGCAGCAAAAAGGCAATAACATGAGCTGCATGGAAGAAGGTAATCGAAGGATGGAGGCAAAACGTTGCCATCTAGTGTCAGTCAAACTGAGATCTCAGGCCTGTTTGCTTAACAAGGCCGTTTCCCTTTTCCATTTTTTCTGCTGTCTCTCATTCAAACTGGGACAAGATCGAAAGAGACACAGGAAATCTCTATTTGCATTCTATGTTTGTCATCTTTCTGTCTGAGCCACAAAATAATCTGGCTAGCGCTTCCAGTTTGTTGCCCGGCAGTCAATGGCCAATGCTTTGTCGCCCTTTGCACAGAGTTACAAAACACAACACGTTACACTGAGCGAGATTAAGAGAAAGTGTGCATGTTATGATCAGGCACTGCAAGTGCAACATTTGATCAATTTAAACAAAGATCTGGGCCATTTTGTTCAGATTGAATTTCTTATTTGTAATTGACATGATGATGTGTCAATGTGGAGAAACATCAGCTGCCCACTTGATGACGATGTCGGACCACATTCGACCATCTGCGTGCCTGGTCTCCCTTCTGTTATCAACTTTCCAATCATTGATTGGACTATTTTCGAACACCACAAGGTGGACAGGTCTGTGCCGCTTGCATCAATGATAAAGGTGAGATTTACTCCAATGCTCCCAGCGAGCACAAAGGACTGGTTAGGCACACATCTTAGTTCACCTCTGCTTGCTTTCAGTGGGTGCAAAACAACTGTCAAGCAAACATTAACCTGTGTGAATTTCTATGTTACATGGCTGAAAGAAAGCATCCCACAGGTGTCTGGATGTGCCATGCACCACCCAACACGCAGAGAACACAAACTGTGCTTCCTCCCCTCTTGACCTCCTCTGAAAACAACATGAGCAAAATGTTTGAGATTCTTTTTCAAGTTTCCATGCACAAATGTCCTTCGTTTAGACTAGTTATTTTGTTCATGAATAGCAAATAGCAAACGAAATGTCAAATCTTGCCACATATAGTGGATATAAAAATCGACACACCCCTGTTCATATAGCCAACAATGGAATAGAATAGAATTCCATTCTATTCATTTATTGTCATTGTAGAACAATGAAATTGGAATGCTACTCCTTAGGTGTGTACAAAAAAAAAGTAGGTACCGGTATTTCGTGTGTACTGTATATAATATGTGCTTAGTATAATTCGCACCCACAAAATTGCTCTTTTGCACTTGAAATTTGCTTCAACGTAGTTATAATATGCACCCCGGAATGGGCGGTATCCATGCTCAAAACTTTAAGTACCGTATTAGCCACAGAGTAATTTGTATTCTAATGGGTTTTTCAAAGAAATCTTCAAGTTCTCTGAAGTAAACCGGAAAAGCCTATCTTTGCGCATGGTCCAAAGAAAACGAAAGTGGACAATGCTTGCCTTCCTCTGTTCGCGTGCGCTGACAACAATGGTTCTTCAGTCTACAGAAGCAGTTCATATTCATTCTATTAGTCGAGGAATTATAATTACTTGTGTACGGAAGGTATATTACAAATTCACGGGTGAGCGTTTCTGCCATCTAGTAAACTAAGACGCTAAATCTGACGGCGTGCTACGTCAAAACCCCCTGGTACTGGTGTACGTCTAAGAGGTAGTAGCAGGATAGTTTGTTGCGTTGATTTTCGGCAGCTTAAGGTTGACTAATTTTGGCAATTTTTCTTATACCTCTCTCTGTATAATACGCACCCTCGATTTTTAATGAAATTTTTAGCAAAAATGCATATTATAAACGAGAACTTATGGTACACAAACACAATTTGAAGAAATGTAATTTCTCGTGTATAATACGCAGCACCCCCCCCCCCATAAAAAAAATCAGGAAAACCCTTTTAGCTATATACAATACATACCATCAACTTGCTGCTATCATGCTCAAAACAAAGTAAATCCATATTTTCTTAGTTTAAAACAAATAAAAGACTCAGATCTTTGTGCATGCGCTGACGTCATTCTGCCAATATTTAACGTGCCTCTAATTAACCCCAAATAAGTTTCAGAAAACGTAGTCCGCTTTTCTTGACTTTTTTTTTTTTTTTTTTATTATTATTTCTAGCAGAAGCCTGTAGGTTTTGTGCTAACACTGACTGACATTTGGAACGGTTCATAACTGCTTTCACCTTGACTAAGGCCCCATTTCAAGCTGAAAATAAACAGGCCCAAAGTATGATGATGCCACCAACATGCTTCATTGTAGGTATGGTGTTCTTGTTCTTTTGGAAATGAGGAGTGTTGTGTTTTCACCAAATATACTTTTTGGAATTCTTGACATGCACGTGCATTTGGAAGAGTCCGTTTTTGCAAAATGTAGCCAGGCTTGCATGTTTTTCTTTGGAGGATATGGCCTCCCTCTTTCCATCCTACCCCATAGCCCAGACATGCTGTATAAAGAAGATGGGAGATTGTTGTCACATGTAGAAACGGACAGTATTGCCAGAAATTCCTGCGGCTTCTTAAACGTTGCTGTCGGCCTCTTGATAGCCTCCCTAAAGAGTTTTCTTCTTGTCTTTTCATCAATTCTGGAGGGACATCCAGTTCTTGGTAAGCTCACTGCTGTGCCAAATTCTCTCTAATTGATAATGACTGTCTTTGCTGTGTTCCAAGGTATATTATGGTATTTATTCAGTTATACATCTTATAGGCTCATTAATGGTGGAAAACATTTCGAAACCATCATCATCACATTTTTTCATATCACAAAAACCTGGCATTTGAACAGGAGTGTGTTGACTTTTTATATCCACTGTATATGAGCTAATCCTCGAAGGGGAATCTGCTGATTGACATTCAACTGTATCATTCAGAAATGCTGGAAGCCATCCAGCATCCCATTCATATATTCCCAGCGTCACTCTCCCGGAGCTTTCAACATGTACCCTCCTCATCACTCAGCTTACTTAAGTGCTGCAGCCGGTAATGAGTAAGCGTTCTTGCTTACTCCTGCCGAGAGAGGAAAAAAACAAAAAACAATCACACCTAAAACTCAGCAAGGTTTCTTTTTTACAATACAATATGTACAATATATCATCAGAGGTAGACATAAGTGGCGCACGGGTGCACATGCGCGCTGAAAATATCAAATGCGCACCACATTCAAGTGTGTTACTGCGTATTTAAGTACCAAACATTTAGAATTAGTACAGAGTGAGGGTGCGCGATATACACAGTGTTCAAATTTGGCCTAGGGTATAGATTTGGACTCTGACAACCAATCACGATAATGCTTATTGATGATGTCATTGTATAGCTACATCAGTGTGAAATGGCTCAAGTACGACTGACTATGGAGCTGGAGGATCTGCCAGCACCGGGGCTGGTTAAAAAAAAGTGTCTCCACCGCCATTCTTCCAGCGTTCCTTGCTAATCAGGAAGTAGCGTAGGAATGCTTTGTGCTACGCTATTTTGCGCCACACCAGCTATCTACGAGCTACGGCTGCTAAACAGTGTCATGGTGCAGAGCCGTTTGTCTAAATTACTAATCCTGGCCTAAATTGCAGCAAATACTGTAAGTATCACTTCCAACAAGTACTATCATTTCTCATGTAGAATACACTCTCGAGTATAATGCGCACGCCCAAAATTGACTCCAAAACCCTTCTTGTATAATGTGCACCTGTGACTTTCTATCCATCGATTTATTTATATGCAATAAATGTGAGTGGTGAGCCCCTCCTAATTTGTTTTTCTAATCTAGTCTGATCAGTATTATTACTAATACTAAGGTTTGCGTGTTCTTTAGTATTGTATGTATTACTGTCTCACACCCCAGTGTTTAGTTTTAACACTGCAGGTTTACGGAGGTATTTTTCGCCTCCCACATGACCATTGGCACGTCAGCTGGCTTCCACAACGCACTGAAAGCTAGAGAGGTTGTATGCCCAGATACCTCGCTCACTCCTGGTGCAACATAATCATTTATTAAAAATAGTGAAGACACAGCAAAAGCCGCAGAGGGTGGATAAACACAAATAAGCTCCATTAACATTCACATTATTAAAACTATGTATTAGGGGACTAACTGACTATAAAAAAAACATTTTAACAACTATACAAAGGCGCTAGGGACGCTGGAAAATCTTCTGATAGCGAGCCGCCATGTTTTTGCGATGACGGCTTGCCGTAATATGAATTCAAATTTGACAGAACGTATTGTTTTTTTTGTTTTGTTTTTTTAAAGAAGGCAACCTCGAAGTGAAGGGTAGGATTCTCTCAGAGATGGGTGGTTGTCTGACATGTACAGAATGTGTCAGTTATAGCCTATTCTCTTGTAGTCATCAAATGAGTCAACACCTAAAAGTGATTTGGAAAATAAAGGAGGTCCTGTCAATGAGTCACATCTAGATTATAAAACAGAGAATCTTCAAAGTAGCCCCCAAAAAAAGCTATTTGAAAAGAAAATTGGGTCAAAAGTGTAATATCAAATTAGTTTTCCCTGAGTAAGCCTCTTGGAGAATCAAACAGACGGAAGTGTGTGAGTTGAGTGCAAACATTTTAAACAACTTTTAACTCTGAGCATAGCCTTTAGCAGTGCATGAAAGCAGTCTGACTCCGAAACATCAGTCCCAGTGAAGTGGAGCCACTAGCCAGACCTAAAAACAACCTGATCGACAAAACATGGTTCAATGCTTAACTGCTGGTTTTTGCCATATAGAATACACAAGAAGCACCCCGTGATAACTTTGCCCTGTCTCTGGACCTCCCCAATCTGGCATGACTCCATCATGACCTTATTCAACTCCACTGCCCGCTGCACACACACACACACACACACGCACGCACACGCACGCAGAGGCCATTTACCCAATAGTTGGGTCACCCCCTAGTCTGAGGAAAATATCCGTCACGGAACCCCGCTAACAGGAGGCCTCCCCTCAACCACAAACTGAGTAAGGAATGAGAGAGCGAGAGCGAGAGAGAGAATGCATTAAAGCTGAAATATTTGCTGATGGAGGGAAGGATGAGGGTAGAATGGGGGGGACCTCGGTGTGAGCGTGGACCTACAGAACACTCCCACATGTGGAGTCAATTAGGAACAATCTTGTTTTGTACCAACTGCCGCAAAAGAGAGTTTTCTGTGAGAGTGAGTGTGTGTGTGTGTGTCTGCGTGTGCGAGTGTAACTGAGAGAGAGAGAGAGAGAGAGAGAAAGAGAGAGCAAGCATTGTGTTGAGAGAGTAAGTGAGAGAGCATGTTTTTGTGAAACCTAAGCAGAGAAATCGGTTTCATATCGAGCAATTTTAAGAGCAAAGAGCCAGCACTTTGACATTTATGGCTGCTATTCACCATCAAGTGAGCAGGATTGCAATTACAAAGTAATTGACACTTGGAACGCAAACACTTGTTCTCGAGGGCTCAGCATGCATGAATGATGCGCGCGCACATTGAAGGGTGAGGCAGAGGCAACACTTCACACTCCGCTGGGAATTCCAGACCACTTCCTTGGTGACAGCACAGAGCAAAGATGGTTGCTTCTTCAATTGTGTATCGAAATTGTTACCTTTTCACAATTTTCATGATGCCTCCATTTTGAGACAGATGGTTGGTTGTCTGTCAGGTCGGCAGGGCTGCATCAATAAGCACCGGTGTCACCAAACAAGGGTTGATGCTTTTACATCTTGATATATGGTGAATTAGAAATTGTAAGGTTTTGACATTTTGAGGAAGGACTGTTTGATTTTATAGATGGTGAGATTATACATTGACAAGGTGTTTCAAAAATGTTAAGAGACACAGGCTTCTTGAGATCATTTGCATTTTGGCCTTTTGTCCATACGCAAACCTTGTGAGAAGCATTACTACCGTTTCTGTTTTTGTATTTTTATGGTTATTGGTGTGTGTAATATGGAGGAACTCTACTCTTAGTGTAAATTAAATCTGTGAGTTATTGTTCGTGGTTAGAGTGAGCTACAGTCGGGGGTTGGTTATGCACTGTAAACACTCTTACGTTGGGCTCTTTTAGGTGATCATATTCTGTTTTGCTGTCTGACCATTGCAATTTCCCCTCAGATAGTAAGCCCTGAACATTGTGGCCTGTTGATCAAATGACTGCTGATCAATTGTGTGCACCATTGCAAACTTCAGCATATGCCTGCTGATGTATCTACTGCTGTGAAGGCCTTTGAATGCGATTGGTGTGGACACAGATTCAAAAGAAAATTGGCAGGGTGTGAGGTGGTAAAGAGACTGCCTCAGGGAGCTTTCGGTGTTCAATATATGAATGAGATTCTGCTTCATAGAAACATGAAGTAAAATACCAATGTGCTTTACTCAATTCACCATCACCTAAATGTAATTGGCAAACAACACATTGACAGGGAAGAAGTCTTCTTACCAGCTGAACATATGCTACTTTATAGTCCGGCTGCTTCACCCTCTGGTTAAGGTGATTCCTCTTCTTGTTGGAACCTGACAAATAAAGAACAGCTGATATTACTTGCGTGCAGAATCATCACAGAATGCATATATGAATTCGGATGGTCATTACACTTAAATGACATAAAAGAAAATACATTAATTGCATAAGGCCAACTGAAACCAGATTTTGAAGACAACCGAGCTGTCCATCTATCCATCGATTTTCTTCCGCTTATCCGAGGTCGGGTCGCGGGGGCAGTAGCTTTAGCAGGGAAGGCCAGACCTCCCTCTCCCCAGCCACTTCCTCCAGCTCTTCCGAGGGGATACCAAGGCGTTCCCAGGCCAGCCGGGAGATGTAGTCTCTCCAGCGTGTCCTGGGTCGTCCCCGGGGTCTCATCCCGGAACACCTCACCAGGGAGGGGTCAGGGAGGCATCCTAATCAGATGCCCGAGCTCCCTGATCTGGCTCCTCTCAATGTGGAGGAGCAGCGGCTCTACTCTGAGCCCCTCCCGGATGACCGAGCTTCTCACCCTCTCTCTAAGGGACAGCCCGGACACCCTACAGAGGAAACTCATTTCAGCCGCCTGTATCCGGGATCGTGGTCTTTCGGTCACAACCCACAGCTTGTGACCATGGGTGAGGCCCGGAACGTTGATCGACCGATAAAGTGAGAGTTTCACCTTTCGGCTTAGCTCCTTCTTCACCACAACGCACCGATACAAAGTCCGCATCACTGCAGACGCTGCACCGATCCGCCTGTCGATCTCCCGCTCCATTCTTCCCTCACTCGTGGACAAGACCCCAAGATACTTGAACTCCTCCACTTGGGGCAGGATATCGTCCCCAACCTGGAGAGGGCACTCCAACCTGTTCCGACTGAGGACCATGGTCTCAGATTTGGAGGTGCTGATTTTCATCCCAACTGCTTCACACTCGGCTGCAAACCGCTCCAGTGAGAGATCACGGCTTGATGAAGCCAACAGAACCAGAACATCTGCTTCTGTAGCTGGGGATCGGATTGCCAAGGTCCCTGCCTTTGGCCACCGCCCAGCTCACACTGCACCTGACCCCTATGGCCCCTCCCACAGGTGGTGAGCACATAGGAAGGGGGACGCACGTTACCTTTTCGGGCTGTGCCCCATGGGTGCAGGCCCTCGCCTTCGAGCCCCACCTCCTGGCCTGGCTCCAGAGGGGGGCCTCGGTGACCCAGGTCCGGGCAAGGGAAAATGTTTTCCTGTATTATTAAACATCATAGGGGTCTTTGGAGCCATGCATTGTCTGGTCCCTCACCTAGGACCAGTTTTCCATGGGTGACCCTGCCAGGGGCATAAAGCCCCAGACAACTTAGCTTCTAGGATCATTGGGACACACAAAGCCCTTCACCGTGATAAGGTGACGGCTCAAAGATGGGACACATGAACTGAAAACAAAAATTCCACGAGTAACGAAGAGAATGCTTGTTTTCAGCGGACATACACAATGAATGGGCTCCTAATGCTAAATGCAGTGTGAGAAGGCTTTTACGGACGGACAGACGTACGTACACACTGTGTGTGCGTTATCGCCCACAAAACCCCTGTGACTCACTCACCGAACCCCTGGGGTTCAATCGAACCCAGGTTAAGAGCCACAGTGTTCGTCGGACTCAGAGGTCTTGATTATTTCATCTTTCTTACATACATACTGCAGAACACCGTTTCATCTCTATGAAAGTGTTTATATATTTTTTGTAATACCTAGTAACTCGCCATCACAAAAGAAAATATATATTTAGAGATGCTAAATCAAGAAAACCCAAATCAGACCAAATGCAGACTATTTCTTCATTTGTCATGTCTGTAAAGCTTCATTGTATCATGTTTGTTTATTCAAAATTTCAAATATATTGTCTGTTGATGCATATGCAACTGTACCTTAATTTATTTAAGGTGTTCGACAAATGTTAAAATACTGATATTGTGATGTATTACATAACAGCCATTCCCCCCAAAACACAACAAATAAATAGGCAGAACATGAAAGGAGACAAGGAAACAGCGTTCCCAAAAATGTGGTTTTATTTGCGGTAAAAGCGGCCGCTAGGTAACAACAGAATCCTTATTTGAACTCAAATATGAATCATTTCTAAAAAGTTGCAATCAAGACCATTTAGGGTCCATGAAGACTGACACCCAGGGACATCACCAAATACCGCATTTTCACCCCTTTTATATGCTTTGCCAAGCATTGACTGCACTTGCAATCTTGGACCCGGCAGCGGAACACGACTGAGGTGGACCGTCCCGAAAAAAATTACACTTGGCAACTCTTGGCCGCACACCATAGAAACATGGCACAATTGTCAAGGAAGAAGTAATTTCCAGAAAGAGAGGAAGCATGCTACAATAAACGAGAGAGTGTGGTTATTTTAAGAAGCCGCAGGAAACGATCACTTGCCCCATCCACTGACGGCATCGCTGCGTTTCGGCAACAGAGACTCCCCCTATTTATTTTCCAGCCACAATACATATGAAATTATGAATATAGTCAAGTATTATTGTAATTGTCCTTATTTCCGGCTGGCTCTGGCTTACACCCCGAAAAATATTTTGTGAAATTGCACATGCATTTTGGATTGGCCATTACATCTGCGGCCTTCAACAGCGATCCCCTCCGATGAAAATTTGGAATCACAGCCAGACCAGAGGCCAACGCATGAAAACTAGTTGCCGAACCATGCAAACTGCAAGACAGTTCAGTTGCTGTGCGGCTGGCCTTAATCATGTGCAAACGAGCTCGTCATGAGGCATTGGTTTCCTTCTCTCTACCCTTTAAGACGCTATCATTGCGCTTCATGTCAAGACTAGCTTTAGTAAATTGAATCTTGAGTGTGTCATCAAGGGTTTGTACCTTCATGAAATGCATGTTTTACATTTCTTAAGGCATTTCGATTGCAGGCTTTGAAAATTACACATCATACATGCGTCTCCTGGAATTGTTGGTATTGTTTTTTTGCAACACACATAATCCAAAGATTCTTAATTTTCCCGTCCTTTCGGAACGCAGAGCAGATCAGCTCATTCGTGCTTTACAGTCAATTCAGGTCAACTAAATGTCATTTATATACAGTTGCGACAGTTCACAATGACATTATCTCAAGGCACATTCCATATTAAACGGATGTAGAGCCATGCTCCTCACATGAGAAAGCACTATGGCAACAGAGGAAATGAAACCTGAAAAAGAACTGGTGCAGGGTCAACTTGCTGTTGAAATGGAGGGCCAAAGGGCACGAGCGCGAGAGATCGCGAGAGAGAGTGAGAACGTATGAGAGTGAGACATCATTTAGCTGATAAAATCTCACATTTCCTTGAATTTTCTGAAAACAGGACACGTATACATAAAGTGTAACCTACAAAGTCTAATGTAAATAGTTCAGTGATGCTGGTCGACCTTCGAACTCAAATACATAGAAAAAAATGGATGTTGTTGCCATCCAAAAAAGCTTTATTTACTGGACAAGCCAAGTTTTAGGAGAATAATGTGGCAGTAGTATAAACCGATTAAAAATAAGTACAAATTGTGTGTGGAAATGATATTTTGCTAATTGTGAATGGTAAATGGGCTTTGCCTATTGAGTGCAAAATTAAAATCTAAAATATTGTGACAACCACCCATAGAGGCATTATTATCAAGTTATCTTCCAAGGGTTATCTGAAAAGCAAGACAATGTGTTGATTCATTTTCTGTTCAAACAAAAGGTCTGCATAGTTTGCGTCTAAGTGGAAAAACAAGAGACTGCTCTTGTTGACTAGGGAATGCTGGTTAACCTCTTCCCCAGCTGGAGATGATAATAACATCATGTTCTTTCTTGTCAGATCTCACCAAGTGGAGGGAGGACAGGGGACTTGGGGAGTAAAAGTCGTGCGTGCGTGCGTGCGTGCGTGCGCGAGAGTGCGTTGGTAAGGCGGGGAGCAGAGTTGTCAGCTTTGCATTACATAAATCAAATGCCATTTCTTTCATAAATTGGTACCAATTTAGTACAGTATGTAGAAGATAAAAGGAGGTCAAAAGTAACTCATCGAGCAATATGTATGACAGGCCAACGGCCGGGTCTTCAAGATGTGAAATCCTTTTGACAACTTGCCGTTGGTCAAGTCAAAAGGCAGTCGATGCCAATGACGTTGCCATGGGAACAGTTATAAATTATAACCAAACCTTCCGCTGTGGTCATTTAAATGTACGCGTGAGCGCCTGGTAGCAAGTAATCACCAGAATGGCAGCCCACTGCTCAGGGAAAGCCGTAAGCAAAGTTGTAAAACGCTAACACCCTGCTGCCCCGAGCCAACCGGAGGGCCCTGTGTGAGTGGGAGACAGAGGTAAGATGTGTGTGGTGCAAACAAATCATTCTAATCATCCACAGGGACATATGACACTGACCTGTCTCTCCATAAACAATCAAATAACTACCCAGTGAATCCACAGAACCACACAAGCATGTTGGAAAAACGTTTCATCTTCAGGTAATCCTTTCCCAACATATACAGAAATACAAGTAACACTTTCCTAGAACGCTCGCAAATGCAACCACTCCCACTTTCTCCCACTTAGAGATTGCGGTTTGGCAGCCAGATATCACATTACAAATCCCAAACCAGAGGGGTCTCCATGGCAACCCCTTCCAAAATACCCCTGCTACCCATGGAGGGAAGAAAGGGTCGTTTGCGCCCCTCACTCTTTTCTGCTTCTTCGTGTCTTTATGCTGCCAATGGAGTGGAACTCTCAACATAGACAGGGATACCTTCTCTGACGCACTACAGGATCACATGGGCCCCAAAAGACCCCTTTCTTCTCGAGCCGCCTCTGCCAATGCACCACTCCTCCTGTTTCCACCTACACTCCTAAGGGGCTCTCATTTTTGCCAAGCTTTAATGACACCACCCGAGTAAACAGTGTTGATGGCTCTTTCACAACTTGGGCATAGGGGATATCGTGCCTTGTTACTTTCGTTAAAAGGTTGAATGAATTACATTTTCCATTAGTACCAGAAGTTTACAAATATGATATGGTTACACATTTGAATTGAGTTGGCTGTCTTCTGTAGTATTATAGCAAATTCAATGACAATACAATTCTCAAAAAGATGTGGCATAGCTCATGAAATGGCTTTCTAGTAAGCAGCGACTTCCGTCTTTTTTTCAAATGATCATTTATAGACAGCATATTTCAAATTGCCTGTACAATCAAATCAAACTTTAACACCCAATCTGGGAGGCAGACATGCAAAGTTAACACATACACACACACACACACACACACGGCATTCATGTCCGTCACAGTGATTTGATTATTACTGGCCACTTACAGTGCCGTGAAAAAGTATTGCCCCCCACCTCAAATTCTTCTTTTCAAATGATTTCATTTATTTAGGGGGGAAAAAAAATATTCAAGGTTATATTTGTCTGATATTTACATTTGTTTGATGATCTTAAACATTACAGTGGGGAAACTATGCAAAAACATAAGAATTTGAGAAGGGGGGGCCAATACTTTTTCACGGCACCATATGTGTTTGAGAACTAGCAGATCTTCGCACTATGAGCCACTTTACATTGCTCTAAATTGCTTGAGGACTGCATCATTTGCACTATGCCATTAAATCAGCATCACCACAATAGTGGTACGCGTTCATTGCTCGATGACTCTCCATACTTGCTGTCTGTTGTTATCCTAGAGTGGCTCCAACTACCGGCGGCAAATTCATTGTGCGTCTTGTAGCATACCTGACAAATAATGCTGATTCTGATTCTGAGTAGTTCAGTCAATGGGGACTTAGAGATGGTTCAAATCCTTCGAGAGACAAAATTCACTGTCAATGTGCTTTCGGAAAATTACAGATGCTTGCGTGCTTTTCAAATGACCTATGACTGCATAAACACGGATGCCTTACCGGAGAAGTAGACCCGCAGCGCGTGGAATATAGGACTTGAAAGAGAAATAATGTATGATCAAGGCAAAATTCAGAGGAAGCTCTGGGGGAGGCATACAGTATAGGCCTGGGGCGCCAAGTCATCAACTTGGGGATAGAAGTGAAACACTTATATGGCACAATCAGGAAGTGTTACTTATAATCCTGTTCAGTGTTTTCCTATAAATGCTGCAGCTTTACGTTCACGCTGTTAAGTTTTTTTCCAGTTAAAAAAAAATAAAAATGTAAAAAATAAACCTAAGCAAACAAGTACTCTCGATGTTTACCGTGAGTTGTATTCAATATTAAACTCGGTCTTCCATTCTCCCAATCATCTTTAATACACAGTACACACAAACATGGACACACACACACACACACAGTAATGCTCACAATTAGTGATGCAACTAAAAAACTTATCAGGATCTTTTAGTTGGAGGTCCTAAGTAATTTAACAAAAAAATAATAATAAAAAAAGTTTTTTTTCAACTTATATGTAAATTCTAAGAAAAAAAACACAAAATGGCTTGTGCAGCAATATTGGCACTCCTCAATATTTGGTTGCACAACCTTTGGCAGCGATGAGAGCCGCCAAACGTTTCTTGTATCTATAAGCTGTTTGCATTTCTCAGATGGTATTTTCTCCCACTCTCTCTTCACAATTTGTTCAAGCGCTTGAACATTTGCATGGTTCTTTTCACCAATGGCAGATTTTCCATTGGATTGAGATCAGGACTGATTGCTGGCCATTTTAAAACAGAGCTTTGGGTTTTTGTCTTGCTGGAGGACCCATGATCTTCATTTCAAACCAAATTTTCTTACACTGGGTAAGAAATTTTGCTCTAAAATCTCTTGATAATTCTCTGATTTAATCATACCTGCGGTACAGTCAAGGCCTCCAGTATGAGATTTAGTAAAGCAACCCCACAGCATTATGGATCCTCCACCATGCTTGACTGTTGGCAGGGTGATCTTTTCCTTTAAGGCTTCATTGCGTGGTCTGTAAACACAGTCTTTTGTGTGCATTGCCAATAAAGCGCTATTTTTGTTTCATCTGTCCATAAAATGTTATCCTTTGCTCTTTTGTATCAAACAAGTTCTCGAGACAAAAATGTTGTTTTACTTGATTCATATTCTTCAGAAGATATACCACATTTAGTACTTAAAACTTCATGGGTACCAATAATGGTGAGCACGACTGTACACAAACCTCAGTGATGTGTGTGACGCGAGTCCATCTGTGTTCAATTCAAATACAGGACATGATTTGGAAAGACTGACAAAGTATATCATAGTAAAAAACAATCCATGGGATTAAAGGGAGCGCAAGGAAGGACTCAGAGACAGCATTGTGGCAAGGCACAGAACTGGGCAAGGTTACAAATAATTTTCCGCTGTACTTACTCATGTTTCTAAGAGCACAGTGGCCTCTACAATTCTTAAATGGCGGAACTTTGGAACAGCCAGGATTATTCCTAGAGGTGGCCGCCCAGCCAAAATGAGCAAAAGAGGTAGAAGAGCTTTTGTAAGAAGCGTGACCAAGACCAAGCCCCAGAATTTCTCTGAAAAGATGGGAATAAGTGCCAGAAGGACAAACATACAATCTTGGAAAGGTGAGTCAGTTTCCTCCAGAATTTTGCTTAGATTTGAGGCAAAACAGTTATCTGTTTTTATCAGATCAAAGAATCTTATTTTTTTAGAACATGTGGGCTTTGAAGTGAATTACACCAAGGACAGGCAGTTGTGTCTAGCTACTCAGCGCATTTGCCGTGGCGCGAGTGGGGCGGGCAGGCGAAAATTCGCCTCCTGCGCCATTCGGTCAAAGCTGGGAGAGGTGACCTACAAACCACATTCACTTCGTGACAACGAATCAGCATCGAGAATGGACTACGCCGCACACTGTGGGCACCCTGAGCTGTATGACACGTTATCAGTGCCGGCCGGCCGGGACCAAACAAGAGAGGAGCAGGCTTGGAAAGTCGTGAAGGAATGAAGCTGGCATACCTGGTAAGTGTATTTATTCCTTTACTTGTTTACAACTGTTGAACTGTGAGTCAAGCTAGCAACAGCATTAGCCAAAGCTTTAGCGCAACCACCGACCACCTAATTACACGGACACACGCTCTTTCTATTTACAGATGAACTTTATTGGACAGATTAGAGGGAGCAGGAGGGGGGTCATGAGAACAGGACGCTGTTGACTCTGCCCCACCTCAAAGACCGCCTTGCCTGTGAGTATGTTCATAAAACATTTGGATTGAATCATATAGGGTACAAGCGTACCAACTGTATAAGCAATTATGGTCCGTGTTTCACCACTTTTCCTTTTAGGGTTTTTTTTTTTTTTTTAACCTCTGGGCTTTTTTTTTGTCTGGGCTTCAGTATTTTAAGATATATTCAGAACTGGTTTGGTTTTAACTACTTATCGATTATGGATTCTTGTCTACTGTGGTGCTGTTTTTTATTCTTAATGCATTCATTTTATATTGTGGCTTTAACTCAGTGTAGGTGACCATAAGGCGCCCAAAATAAAACACATTGATATAATTAACAAATATAAGCTTTATAAACTGCTTTGCATCACAAAATGTTTCTATTTCGTACAGAAAAAAAGGAAATGGAAAAGGAGAGGAGCAATTGAGGAGAAGACTGAGCATTTTCTCCGTTTCCTAAAGGACAGTACAAATGTTCCTCCACCCTCGGGCCCCCACTGCGAGGATCCACTGTTCATGACAAGCATGATTCCTTCCTTCTGATTCCAGAAGGAATATGTCAAATTTTAAATTCCTAAATTAATGTATGAACAAAGCACATTTACTCTAAATTTGGACCAATTGGATCAATAATGTCCAGGTGGCAATCTTATCCAGGAAGGATTCAGGCTTTTATACTTTTTGTTGTTGTTGTTATTTTGTTCGAGATGGATGTTTCGTTAAAACTTTTGTTGTTTTTTTTTAAGAATAAATCCACTTTGTTTTATTAATTTGTCTTTTACATTTTGCAGACAAAAATAGTTATTACATACATAAACAACCTTATGTGCCTTACCTTATGACATGATGTCACGTCGATGTCGGGTTTATTTCAATATTACCCTTTTGTTTGATTACCTGCTAAATGCAGACCATAGATTTGACCGTGTAGCGATTTCAAAAGTGATGCTTTACTGCGTCACAATAGATTAAATACAATATATATCATGGATAAAATATAAAAGCAGACAATGTTCAGTATGATATGCATATGAATTGGAATTCAAGCGAGGGACGCAGGGCGAAGTGAACTTTCGCGTTCGGTGTGAACGCAGCATAACACGACACAGAATCTCTGGAGCTCAATCAGAACGCCCAGGCTTCTTGGTCACATCTATCACCAAGGCCTTTTGGCCAGGGCAGCCAGCTCTAGGGAGAATCCTGGCTGTCCCAAGCTTTTGACATGTAATTGAAATCCATGTCATATTTCAGCTTTCTCAAGCATTCTGTAACTGTTACTTAATTAACATTTTATCATCATATGGAGCTGAAAGTACATTTTGGAAGACAACAAGGAATTTGAGTGAGTTTAACATTCATATGCCACTATTTGGATGGCATAATGCACTGCACATCACCCTAAACACAGCATACCAACAGTGACGTTCGGAGGTGGGAACATGATGGTGTGGGTCTGCTTTTCAGCCAATGGTACTGGTGTCATTCCTTCACATTGTTGAAGGAAGGATGAATGGGCAACTGTACCGAGACATTCTTGACAAAAATCTGCTGCCATCTACGGGGATTGATGAAAATGAAACAAGGGTGGAGATTTTAGCAGGATCATGATCCAAAACAGACTGCCAAGGAAACTCTCCATTGGTTTCAAAGAGAAAAAACAAAAAGAAAGCTGCGAGAATGGCCCCGCCAATCACCTGACTCGAATCCAATCGGAAATCGATGGAAAGAACTGAAACTCAAGGTCGATTAAAGAAGCCCACGGAAGCTTGAAGATTTGAAGACTGCTTATGTGGAGGAATGGGCCAAAATCACACGAGAACCTCGTTTCTCCATACAGGAGGTGTCTCGAAGCTGTCGTTGTAAACAAAGACTTTTGTACAAAGTATTAAATAAATACCACTTGGCGCCTTCAATATTTTTACCCCCCATCCCGTGTCATTTCACATTATTACACACAACTGAATTTCTTAGATTATTTGTTCTACCTTTTTGGTATGTTAGGGTTACTCTGGTTGTTCCCATCTGGTGAAATTTTCATGTCAATAGCACCTTTGGAAATATATTTCATGAGAAAAACGGACACGTGTTAAATACTTATTTCAGCCACTGTATATATTGTTTCAAGGTGGGAGGCACGGTGTATGACTGGTTAGTACAGCTGCCTCGCAGTTTTGAGGTCCCGGGTTCGAATCTGGCCTTCCTGTGTGGAGTTTGCATATTCTCCCTGGCTGCTGGGGTTTTCACCGGGTACTCCGGTTTCCTCACGCATTCCAAAAACATGCATGGTAAGTGAAATGAAGAATCAATTGTCCATAGGTGTGAATGTGAGTGCGAATGATTCTTTATGTGTGCCCGACCTCTTGCCAGAAGTGAGCTGATATAGGCCCCAGCCGACCGGTGACCCTAGTGAGGATAATCTGTTAAGAGAATGGATGGATGGATGGATGGATGTTTGAAGGTGGTCGCAGTCCTTTTTGGATGCACACACAATTGCCATTTCCATCGTGCTTAACATAAATGAGTACAACCCTCTTTGAAAAGTAAGCTTTGTATCAATTTCTCTGAACACAAGAACTTTCAGAAGTTTGTTGATTAGACTGGCAAATGGTTAAATTCTTGTGAATTTTATTTTTGGGGTCCTATGAGCTATACTTATTTTTGCAACATTTTTGCAATATTAAATTAAAAAAAAAAAAAAAAAAAAAAAAAAAAATCAAATCAACATGGCAATATTAAATCAATTTGTTAAAGAAAGATGCTTTGACGATGATGACCAGACTTTGGGGTTCAAGGGTTACGATGTCTGCGCGGGTGTTGAAGCGCTTAGGGCAATGACACAACATGTCCGTAGGCATAAACTGTGTTTGTGTGTAAAGCATAAAGTTTGTCCTTGGGATATCTTGAGGCTGGAGTCCAACTAGCAGACTGTGAGATCAGCGGCAGTCTGTGTAAGTTGGAAGCTGGAAAGACAGCTAAGCAAACCACAACAGCAACTTTCTGCAAGAATACAATCTGGCTGGAGCATGTCAATGGGAAGATCATTATAAAGGCCTGCATGTTGTTTTCAAACTGTGTGTGTAGAGTGGTGCCTTGATTTACAAGATTAATTTGCTCTGTGGCCTTGCTTGTAACGCAAAACATTTGTCTGTATCTCAAGGCACCTTGTCCCATTTAAATGAAAGAATCTGTTCCAGCATCCCAAGAAAAATCTTTGTAACATGCTATTTGATTAGAAAAATAGCACTCTACTTGATAACAACATATAGTAACAACATAATTGAATAGAGTGGAATAACATTATTTAATAGATTTAATGTAAAGTATTAAAAAGTTTGTACAACAACCCAAAGGGCATTGTGCTGCTCTTTCTGGTGTGGGCACCTTGTCCACCAGGGGGCAGTGTAATGCACAGACTTACTAAAAATAGGTTTTGGATTACGAAACAGAGATAACCGTCACGAAGCTGCAATACCATTCTTCCTTTTTCATATTAGCAGAGGATAAAGACTATATGCCTGTGAGTATTGTATGCATTGTCTGCATGTGTATCTATTGCTTGTGTTCAAATGTACGGTGTTCGAAGATTTATAATTACTTCGGCATCGACGCTAGTTTGCTAGATCTTCGATGGCGTTTTGCATTGAGTGTTACAATTAAGATAGTGGACTTTCCTGAGATGAAGCTAAGGTGGAGTGGTTAAAGACAATGTGGAATTCTCAGTTTAGTTTGACAGTAAACTTCAACTGGAAGGGGAAATAATCTGCTTGAAGCAAGCACTTCGCCCTTTTTTTTTTTTTGGAACAATTATTCCTTATCTGTCAAACTCCTGCTTGCTGTGATGTTTGCTGCCACCATAGTTACAGCTCATAACTCATATTCTTTCTCACAACTCAAGAAACGCAAAAATAATCCATCCATCCATCCATCCATCCATTTTCTGAGCCGCTTCTCCTCACGCGGGTCGCGGGCGTGCCGGAGCCTATCCCAGCTGTCATCGGGCAGGAGGCGGGGTACACCCTGAACTGGTTGTCAGCCAATCGCAGGGCACATACAAACAAACAACCATTCGCACTCACAGTCACACCTACGGGCAATTTTAGAGTCTCCAATGAATGCATGTTTTTGGGATGTGGGAGGAAAGCGGAGTGCCCGGAGAAAAGCCCCCCACGCAGGCACGGGGAGAACATGCAAACTCCACACAGGCGGGGCCGGGGATTGAACCCGGGTCCTCAGAACTGTGAGGCAGATGTGCTAACAATTCGTCCACCGTGCTGCCCACTGATTTCTTAATTAAATAAAAATAAAAAAGACTTTTCCCTAACCCTAATAATCGTTATTACAATATTGATTAAAATAGTCGCGATTATTATTTTGGACATAATCATGCAGCTCTATCCAGTGGGGCAAAAAAGTATTTAGTCAGCCACCAATTGTGCAAGTTCTCCCACTTAAAAAGATGAGAGAGGCCTGTAATTTTCATCATAGGTAGACAAAATGAGAAAAAAAAAAATTTTTGAAAGAATTTATTAGCAAATTATGGTGGAAAATGAGTTTTTCGTCACCTACAAACTAGCAAGATTTCTGGCTCTCACAGACCTGTAACTTCTTCTTTAAGAGGCTCCTCTGTCCTCAACTCATTATCTGTAGTAATGGGACCTGTTTGAACTCATCAGTATAAAAGACACCTGTCCACACCCTCAAACAGTCACACTCCAAACTCCACTATGGCCACGACCAAAGAGCTGTCAAAGGGCACCAGAAACCAAATTGCAGACCAGTACATGTCCAGGCCCGTCTGAAGTTTGCTCGAGAGCATTTGGATAATCCAGAAGAGGATTGGCAGAATGGCATATGGTCAGATGAAACCAAAATAGAACTTTTGGGTAAAAAAATCAACTTGTCGTGTTTGGAGGAGAAAGAATGTCGAGTTGCATCCAAAGAACACCATACGTACTGTGGAGCATGGGGGTGGAAACATCATGCTTTGGGGCTGTTTTTCTGCAAAGGGTCCAGGACGACTGATCCGTGTAAAGGAAAGAATGAATGGGCCCATGTATCATGGGATTTTGAGTGAAAACCTCTCTCATCTTTTGAAGTGGGAGAACTTGCACTAAATACCTTTTGCCCCACTGTATCACTTACCTTTTTTAGAAGACTCTGAACAATCAGTACATACTTAAAGAGTTATTCTTCAGCTCTAGACAGTAAATCTCTAGGCTGTATTAGGTTTCGACAGTGAAAGAAACACTCACCAAACTGTATCCTGGTGCGGACGTCTCCCACTGGAACATTATATATCTTCTCCAGGTAGTTTTTGACATCATACTTTGTCATCCTGCTCACACATGCCAGCCCAACAGAGGGGAGAAACCCCCATAGGTAGGTTCCGGAAGAGAGCGAGAAGAAAACAGAGGTTTTATAAGGCATTTTGAGCAGTGTTTAAGCATTTCATTTATGATGTTTCTGGATAGACATAATTAAGTCAGTGACATTTCCTTTAAATCTAGTACTGAAAAGAAGGTGCTACATCAAACATATTCTATAATTTAGATTTGATCCCTTTGCAGCATAAAAAGCCAGGAGAATAGAAATGAGTGTCGGTCTTTGCCCAATTAGCTCTCTGCATGTATTGATCGAGTGCAGTGAAACCCAATACAGGAAGCAGGCCTGGCACCAGCCAATCTGCTGAACCATTCACACTCGAGTTAGCCCACTGGGCAGCATTTGAAACGTACTGCTTTGACCAGAGGAAGAAAGGCTTTTAACTGCTCATCAATTTAGCGAATTGGATTAGCCAGGTAGAGAGCACTTCCCAAATGCGTCTGACAAAGTGCTTTATAGTGACTCCGTGGTCTAACATAAGTACCTCGGATATGGCGTCTTCTATCACATCATACACTTCTTTGATTTAGTGGGATAATGTGTATGCCTGAATTTCACAAGGGTACAACACAAGTTCTTAAACTGTTGGAAAATATTAGGTGAGGGAAAAATGTAAAATATGCTTTATAATGTGCACCCCCAAAATTGACACCCAAAATCAGGAAAACCTACCCAAGTATAATGCACATAATCGACTTGCTACTATCTATATGCTCAAAACATGAAGTCCATATTTTATATAGTATTCTGCTTGTGATAAGTGTTTTCCTCTCCACAGACGCTCATTGTGGAAAAAGATTAACAGTCACAAAGCTGTGACCAATCGTCACCCACATTTATTTGGCCATCTCTACCTATGCCCACTTCAACCTCTGAAAATCAGAGAAAAAAAAAAAAATCCCAAATATTTGTTGTATATGTTGATAGAATATCAAAGATTTTTTGGCGCTCTATCGACTTTTGATGAATTTTGTGGGTGGGGGGAATGCGTATTATACATGAGAAATGAAGGTATGGCCTTTTCTATCTGCGGTGCTTGCACTATATGTCAGCATGAAGCAAGTGACTTCTACATTTAAATCTGACGTTTGGGGTAATTTTGGGTAACCCTATAAGTCCAGCGAACTTGTTGACAGAGGCAATAAATGAATGAATGGGGTTTGACGGAGAAAGTACTGGCAATTGTCCCAATGCCGCAAAACATGCTACTTAATTAGGTATTACTTAAAAACCCTGCAAATAATAATAGTAACTCTTACCCTCAAAAGTAAAGAAATATTGTTGAATCATATATGCACTTCACCTTTTCAATATGTGTATACTTTTGTACTCCATATGCACAAAAAAAGTTATTGTGCACATTTTTATTACAAATTCCAAGAAGAAAAAAGATTAAGTTTATATGCACTTTATCTTTTTAGTGATTATACACAACTGTCACGCTTTCTACTTTTGTACTCCATGTGCACAATTAAGTTATGCGCACATTATTATTTTTTTTTTTACAGATGTTTTATTGCTTAAAAATTGTCACATGACATGGGGTCGCTTTTGGCAGGCTGTGACCTTTTTGGGTGGCAGCTGGCTCCTGCGCTGGGCCCTGATGGTGGCTGGGACCACCATGCTCTCCAGGGGCGTTGGGGCGCACTGAGTGGAGGGTGGGGGAGATTGGGCGTGGGGGGGTGTTGGTCCGGTACCCTTAACCCGCTCTTTGCAACTGGTCGGGGCGCTTCATTTGGGCTGGGAGACCGCCCGGTGTACTGGGGAGTGGTTGGCGTCCCCCTGGCTGGGTCTCCCACGGGATGGGCTTAGTGGCTTGCCCCTCCCTCCACCCCTTCTTGCGGGGTGGAGGGAGCAGGGCCCACCCTTCCTCAATGTGCCAGCTCAGCAACTCCGTACACCAGTTGACTACCAAGCATGTGATTCATTCACTAATAAGTTCCCTTGACACACTATAGGCTTAAATTGCTTGAGCTGGGACCCCTAATAATAACACAGGTTGTATTACGATATCGACTCACAGGTTCTTACAGGTGTTGAGACACTAGAAAAGCATCCCACCACGCCACTCATCAGTAGCACTGCCTTGCTCATTTCCCACATTCTGTCCTGTCTTGTCCTCACCGTCCACAAATAAGACCACGATTTGACTTTGTGACATTATTTGTGGTCAAATATCTAGAAGGTCTAACTATTATTATGTTGTGGTTCGCACCCCTATTCCCCCTTTGTCCGTTCTGTCCCAAGGTCTATCCCCTAAAACCCTTTTCTGTCCGGGCGCATTTTCAATAAACATCAGAATGATTACAAAAATAATAGCACTAAGCAGAGGAAGTATTTCAACCTCCCCTGCTGCACAGCAAACCTGTTCCATCACAAGAGGCATATAGATCCACCATTCTGTATGACCATGCAGCTGAACAGGAGAGGTTTAATAACAACAAGAGGTTGTGACGTGACAACATATGGCATGAAAAATAAATGTTTCAAAATTGTCAAACTTACTCTTAATTATTTGTATATTTCTACTTCTTAGTGAATCACTGACAGACCACTGAAATCAATAATCAATCGAATCAAACTGCATCCCAAACAATTGATATCAAATCGAATTGCAACCTAAAGAATCAAAATCTAATCAAATCCTTCTTAACAATGCCCAGCCCGACATAAATAACCTCCTTGGCAGAATTACGACAAAACATTTTTTTTTTAATAAATACATTTTAAAACCTCTATGCTTCATATGCACCCCCAACCACCAAACTCAGTGAAACAAAGCATAATGACTGGTGGCACCGGATAGCAAGAGGAGGAAAGAGTGACTGCAGATGAGTGATTTGTTTTCCTAGAAAGCAGGGGACGGAATAGAGGAAAGTAGCTTGGGGGCTGCAAGGTCTCCTGTAGTTCATTAGCATGGGGAATACTAATACTGAGGAATAGCGGCATGTTCTAAATCCTTTCTGCTTTTACTATTATTCCACTAATAGTTCCATGTAGGAGTTTATTTCTTATTACTTGTCAATGTACAGACATGAGAGTATTAGACATGTACAGTGAACATGTTGCAGGATGCGTGTTCATCTCCATTTGTTCAGATTTGGGTTTGTCGCAATCATAAAACCAATACTTATTTTAAGCACATGGTTCAGGAATATTTTAACACTCGCGGTCATACAGCAGTTACAGTTGGGGGGGGGGAGTAGTCAGCCACCAATTGTGCAAGTTCTCCCACTTAAAAAGATGAGAGAGGCCTGTAAATTTCATCATAGGTATACCTCACCTACGAGAGACAAAATGAGAATAAATAACTAATCCAGAAAATCAGTCTGATTTGTAAAGATTTTATGAGCAAATTGTGGTGTAAAATTAGTATTTGGTCACCTAAAAACAAGTAACATTTCTGGCTCTCACAGACCTGTAACCTCTTTAAGAGGCTCCTCTGTCCTCCACTCTCCTGTATTAATGGCACCTGTTTGAACTCGTGATCAGTATAAAAGACACCTGTCCCCAACCTCAAACAGTCACACTCCAAACTCCACTATGGCCAAGACCAAAGAGCCGTCTAAGGACACCAGAAACAAAATTGGACAGCACCAGGCTGGGAAGACTGAATCTGCAATAGGTAAGCAGCTTGGTGTGAAGAAATCAACTGTGGGAGCAATTATTAGAAAATGGAAGACATACAAGACCACTGATAATCTCCCTGGATCTGGGGCTCCACGCAAGATCTTACCCCGTGGGGTCAAAATGATCACAAGTACGCTGAGAAAATAATCCAAGAACCACACGGGGGGACCGAGTGAAAGACCCGCAGAGAGCTGGAACCAAAGTAACAAAGGCTACCATCAGTAAACACTACGCCGCCAGGGACTCAAATCCTGCAGTGCCAGACGTGTCCCTCTGCTTAAGCCAGTGCATGTCCAGGCCCGTCTGAAGTTTGCTAGAGAGCATTTTGGATGATCCGGAAGAGGATTGAGAATATGTCATATGGTCATATTAACCCAAAATAGAACTTTTGTTACCCAGCGACAGCCCCAAAACATCACTTTTTTCATGATCATTTGGCTTTATCTTGTCAAACCAAACGCGACCGGAAACACTCATTACCATGGCGACGACAACAATAATGGATCGTGCCGTGTGTTTATAAGAACAAAATGGGGAAAACGTGTGTTGGTGGTCACCGGTGCTCGGGAGAGGACGTTCGTGTAAGGCTTGCTTGATGTATGTTCCCGTACTTTTAATACGATACCGCTCGCAAGCAGGTAACAAAAGATTATGTAGCCTAGCAAGCTAGTGCTAGCACTAACAGTTGTAAGTGAACATGCAGGCGTTCTGTTGAATCATGCTCTAAGGTTTTGGTGTGTGTGAAGTAATTTAATGACAATAATTAAAGTAAGTTAGCACCCATTATTTCTGTCATGTTGTAATGTTGGTTTGACCTGACTGATTAAAATACATGATGTGACCAGAGCAGTGATTTCCAACCTTTATGGAGCCCAGGCACATACTTTACAATTGAAAAATCTCACGGCACACCAACAAACAAAAATGTCACAAAAAGTGGACACATTCATTACTGTATGTATTTCCTGCCATCTAATAGAAGACCATTCATTTGTTCTGTCACAAATAGATGAAATAGAACCAAGATACATTACTTATTGTAAATATCGTTTTTTGAGCAATTAAGTACACAAGTATATACAGTAAATGAACAAGTCATTTAAATAGACACATTGCTCCATCTTGTGATCGGACTGGTGATCAGTTATCGTTTTGTTTTGTTTTTAAACTCGTTGATCGGTCCCAAAAATTCTGATCGTCTAAAGCCTAAATATACACAGCTCATTGATTAAATACAGACGGAAACTGGATAAACATGATGCCTCTGTGACATTATTTGACAGTATTTGGGGCATTATAGCAGATTGTTTGTGTTTGTCCCCCTATTCTGTCATGCATACAGATTAACCTGCATTCTTCTTACAGACAATCCCAGATGAAATTCATCCACCGCTGTGACCTTTCAAGCTTTTGGGTGTTTATAAAAGGTGGACTTACTCACATTGAGCCAACAAGATTAAGAGTATCACTTCCAAGTAGTATAGAACGGTCTCATTACACCTGTGTTCTGAAAGCACAAGGTAGGTGAAAGGGTACCTACAGCCCGGAAAGTACAAAACAGGACAAAGGTCAGTTAACATAACCTGTTGTAGCTCTTGCTTGTACTGTCCACATGCGTGCACAACAAAATAAACGTACAGTATATTTTACGTTGTTTTGTTTTGTTACTTCAGAAACACGGTGCAAGGGCCGGTCAGAGACTACGGATGCACCAGATGTGTCCCGCGAGCCGTACTTTGCCAAGAATCTGTCAGAGACAGAATATTTTCAATGAACAATAATGTGTGTGTGTGAACACTTACAGTATAGCGATACCATGAAACAAGAAAATGAAATTGCCAACGGCGGCCGGCAGCACAGTGATTTTTAACCTGGGTTCGATCAAACCCAAAGGGTTGAGTGAGTCAATCTCAGGGGTTCAGCGGAGGTCAATACACACACGTCTGTGTGTGTTCATGCGGTTCCCCACTCTTCATAACAACAACAAAATTCTGAGCCTTTTGGTGTCACCAAATTGGAGAAAGCCTTTGAGATACTCAAACATAATGTATCTGCGAGCGATCCTTTGAGGATAGTAGACATAAAAAAAATAAGAAAAACTTTATTGCAAAAATGTGTAGTAGTACTTGCCAAGGTGAAGCCAACCATTACTGAACTTACACTAACTATATTGTCAAAAGTATTCTCTCACCTACCTTAACTCGGATTGAAATTAAGTGACATCCCATTCTTAATCCACAGGGTTTAAATTGACATCGGTCCACCCTCTACAGTTATAACATCTTAAACTCTTGTGGGAAGACTTTTCACAAGGTTTAGAAGTGTGTGTATGGGAATTTATGACCATTCTTCCAGGAGCATATTTGTGAGGTTACACACTGATGTTTGATGAGAATGTCTGGCTCTCAGTCTCCACTCTAATTCATCCCAAAGTGTTCTTTCGGGTTGAGGTCAGAATTGTGCAGGCGAGTCAAATTCATTCACATCAAAGTCTCTCATCCATTAACCTTGATGTTGGAACAGGAAGGGGCCATCTCCAAACTGTTCCCACAAAGTTGGAAATGTCTAAAATATTAGCCCCTGAGCTCCATTGAAACGAACGATGAATGCTTCAACACACCAACAGATTTTGGACAGTCAAACAGTTTGGGGATTACCCCTTCCTGTTCCAACATGTCTGTGCACAGGTGCAAAAGGCAAGGTTATAAAGACATCAGACATGCAAACACCAAAGACATGAAAAAGGTGACCAGAAAATAAAATAAAATACATTATGGGGGGTCTGGGGGGATTCCCCGGGCCCCCGCAGAGAATTATTTCTATTTTAACACAAATTAAGCAATCTGGAAGACTCTGAAGAGTACAATAAGGCAAAATCAAACACATTTTCTTCACGCATAAAAACATGTATTCACGCCGCTCAAGTACATGTTGATGTACAAATTTAAGATTCAAATTAAATTTGCCTCATTTCTTTGCCTTTCTGTTTTGGCCTCCAACTTGAACCAGGCCCAACTCCTCCTGGACCTGATGCCTGCTTCAAGCTGTGCCACATGAATAGCATCCTCCTCTTTAGCAAAGCAAATGTATTTATATAGCGCATTTCATACACAAGGTAACTCAATGTGCTTTACATGATTAAAAGCATTTAAAAACAAAGAAAAAACACTTATAAACATTTAAAACAAAGAGGGGAAAATTATTTTAAAAATAATAATAATCAATAAAAATACAATTAAAACAGCATACAGTGCAAGAAATGTCATAAAAAGTGGAAATGCTCTAAAAAGCATGCGAAAAAAGTAGCGTTTTTAACCTGGACTTAGAAACACGCACACTTGGGGCTGACCTCACTTCTGTTGGCAACTTCTTCCATTTGTGTGCAGCATAATAGCTAAAGATGCTGCTTCACCATGTTTGCTTTGGACTCTGTGCTCCACTATTTGACCTGAGTCTGTCGATCTCAGAGCCCTACTGGGTTCATATCCCATTAGCATTTCATTCATGTATTCAGGACTTAAACCGTTTAGTGATTTATAGACCAGTAGCAGAACTTTAAAATATATGCTCTTTTTAGGGAGTCCAGTCAGAAGACCATTACAGTAGTCAAGTCTACTTGAGATAAAAGCATGGATGAGCTTCTCCTTGTCCGCTTGACACATGCAAGCCTTCACTCTGGATATGTTCTCCAGATGGTGAAACGCAGTTTTAGTAATTGATTTGATATGACTGTTGAAAGTCAGGTCGGAATCTATCAGAACATCGAGGTTTCGGACTTGGTCTTTGGTTTTTAAAGAGTGACTCCAGGTATTTACTAATAGCAATTCTCTTTTCTTTATTGCCAAAAACAATTATCTCAAACATTGCACTCAAGTAAGAGTACTGTTACTTTACAATAATGTGACTCAAGTAAAAGTAAAAAGTAGTCCTCCAAAAAAATACTTGCGTAAGAGTAAAAAGTACACAGTGAAATAATTACTCAAGTACTGAGCAAATAGCACAAACAAAATAAAAAAAATAAGCATTTGCAATTTACTCCGCGGTGTTTTCTCAAGTGAGCGGTAATATCCACGTTTGGGCAGACAGTGCCAGCCAGACAAATACTACAATACATGAAGGATGCTGTTTTTGTTCGTCTAAATGTAACCAAGCGTAGCGCGCCGTTGCCTTCATAGTAACGACGACCTTCCCAGCATGGCCGTCATGTAGGCACGACAATCAGCCGGGCTATCTTATCTAGTGTTAATACCCATGTCCGGGAAGTCATGTGACTTTTATGTGTCGTTTGATTGGTTAATTAGAGCATAACGTCACTAGCGCTTAAATTCAAAACGGCGGCCAATGCGGAAGTCGAAGTCCTGCTCTCGCGCGTGAAATAGTTGATGAATAAGCAATAACTGATACATAAAAGTAGCGAGCAACATTGAGATCATTGTAACGGAGGAAAAGCACAGTTACCGCTAGCTGTCAGCGTTGAAGGAGTACGAAACAGCCTATGACGACGGCGATGACAGCAACGCCAACGATTTTTCATGTATGAGACATGGATGAGTGAATTTGGTATGGATGAACTTGACTGGCCTGCACACAGTCCTGCCCTCAACCTGACAGAACACCTTTGGGTAGATTTCGTGTGGTCAGTGAGCCGGCCGGGCCTTCTCATCCAAGATCAGTGTCTGACCTCACAAATATGCTGCCGGAAGAATGGCGAAACTCACTCCTAGACCTTGTTGTAAACCTTCCCACAAGAGTTCAAGCTGTTATAGCTGCAAAGAGGAGACCAACATCAGATTAAACCATATGGATTTAGAATGGGATATCACTTAAAATCATGTGCGACTCAAGGCAGGTGAGTGAATACTATTGGCAATATAGTGCATCTCTGTAGATTTACCCCAGGACATGGATAATTTAATATTTTCATTACTATTTATTATTGCTTACTTCTTAGTGTCACTGGGCAATGTCGACACTTGTGTAGTTGTCTACCTGGATTTTCAGGTCATGCGGGTTGTGTATATGATGTGTGTCACTGTAAAAATCAGATATAGGCACTAAATGTGTGTTTGTTTGGGTTTTTTTTTTTAAATCTGAAACGCTTGGTCAGCAATTGTAGTGTAGAGAGATCAAAGTGTAGAAAACGCCTAATTTACAAAAGTATTTATACAGTGGGTCGGCATGGTGTACGAATGGCTAGCACAGCTCTGAGGTTGGGCCTTCGAATCTAGGCATGTTCTGCCTGTGTTTGTGTGGGTTGCAAAGATTTAATTTTGCTAGCAACTCTAAACATACCTGCATGCATACATCATTATGTACAATACATACATGTACCAAAAATGCACACACACTGTAATATTAAAGTTAATCACATCACAGTGGTTTAGAGTTAAGAATGAAACAGGAGAGTTCCTTCCTGCACAGATGAAAGGCCAAATAAAGCCGGCACTCACTGTTAGTATGCCCTGTTGTCAGGTTTGGGTGGAGACCAGCGCACTCACTACCACAACAATCGCCTCTACCGGACAATACGTCCACAGAAATTGCTCAACATTAAGTATCAGCATGATAATCGCAAACTTTGTCTAGAGGGCCAACCAATGACGAACCTGAGACTTGTCGAGA
This sequence comes from Phyllopteryx taeniolatus, assembly GCF_024500385.1. Taxonomy (NCBI): domain Eukaryota; kingdom Metazoa; phylum Chordata; class Actinopteri; order Syngnathiformes; family Syngnathidae; genus Phyllopteryx; species Phyllopteryx taeniolatus. The sequence continues at coordinate 9,414,154 of NC_084506.1, forward strand.
GAAAAGACAGCTGAGAAATTGTGAATATAAGAGCAGCGTGTGAAGGATTAGATTTATTGTTTGGGGTTTGCTCTGACAAAAGAACAGAACTAGATCAAAGAGTGGACACTAGAAGTCACAATACAGACATGGTCATTTATCTTGGCAAGTTTAAAGCAAGCCAAGCTGCCCAAGATGCACTCCTCATATATGTCAAAGGGCTTTAAAATGTTTGCCATCAAGTACAACATGAACACAAAGACAAGTATACCGGTGGCAACAAGTACAGGAATACTTCCTCATAAACAAAGGACATGAGTTGAGTTGGCAGTTCTTTAACATGTCTCAAAATTAGCATTACATTTTAATTTCATCTATTGCTGCCTTGTCTATGCAGTAAAACTACACGGAAAAAAAGCGGTGGTTATATTTATGTGTTTACAAATTCGCTTCTGTGTATGAAATGTTACACACGCAACAAAGAGAGGACCCACCAACCAGTCGGAATAGAAGGGCTGGGCGATATGGCCTTAAAATAAACATAGCCTTTTTTGTTTTCACAAAAATACTATTTCCAATTTTATTCGATTTTTCTCAAGTAAGCTTTCACTCGTTTAAGTTTGAAGTTCCATTAATGCGTTTACAAATCAGACCTTGACACAGACCAGAAAGTGGAGGAACCCTATTTTGCTTCTAAAATATTATTATCTTAATTCATCAGGGAATTGTATTATTAGTTTATTTGCAAATAGTTCGTGTTGCTTCATTTCTCAAAATGTTGGCTTCTCGACTGTATTAATAAAGGGTAGTATTTCTTCAGGAATGTAGCGAACTACACTTTTTGTGGGCGTGCACCATTTTGCTGTGTTACGTTTGTATTTGTCGGCCAACACGCCTCATTATAATGGCAGTGAATGTGTTTACTGTCGGGACCAAAACAAATTCAGCAAACTAGCTCATCCGTATTGAAAAGATCTGAAAAGGCGTGACGGCATGCAGAAAGACAAGTCAGCACGAAGTAGTCATTACATTTGTTAATCAACCTGCTCAGATAACCATTATGACATGCATACAGGTTAACTATGGTGAAAAGTGTTTTCCACTTCAGTCATGCATTTGTGAAGTTGAAGACACAAACAGAGTGATCACCACGGTAACAGCAGCATCGTTTGATCAAACAGGTACAGTACTATACAGCTGCCAGACAATGGTAGCGGCTGTGAGGAAGGCTCAGTTTTCTCAAGTCAGATTACAGTGAGAAACCACAGCACGATCTGGTTTCATAGTTATTAGTCAGCATAGTTGCATAAAACGTGATCGAGAAGTAGATTGAACATACTGTTCGGCGTTGTATTTCTGTGCTGTGTGTATGTGTCTTTTCCCATGCCAGGTGAGGGTAATAAGTTGAAGAAACCTAGAAATTTGAGGATGTTCCTTCAAGAGCAAATGGGAAATGCTAACAGCACAAAGCTTTAAGAACAATCCTATGACAAAGAAATGCATCTCTTTGGTAGGACAATCAGTTGTCTGGCACAAAAAGTACACAAGAGAACCAGGTTTAAGATTATTTGCAAATGAATTTAAATAAAAAAAAGATGACTGAACACACGAAGGACAAAAATAGGAGAAAAAAGCTAAAATTAATAAAACTGCAAATAATCATGAACATTAGGGGAAGAGCAAACCGGAAAAGGATTCCTCTGCAAAAGTGGAAAGACTATAGTCTACATATTAACAGAAATAATTTTGTAAAGTGAACGTGTACGCATTAAAATAAATATGAAGGCATTCAGCCAAGTTTCAGGGGACTTATGAAACAAAACTATTCACACTGAAAGTGTGTAAGTGAAAAATACCTGTAACAGTTGTGAGGTTCTGTCCACTCAAAGCGCAACTTTGTGGCCCAAGCAGCAACACCCACAAAGAAGCGTGACGTTATCAACTTTAAAGTGGAGGCAAACTCCATATCGTGAAATTATAAAAAGGGCATAAAACATTTACGGGTACCGTAATGCCTTGTGTATTTTGCAGATTTTTTTCCCCCCAAAAAATCTTCAAAACGCAATACTGTGCATTATACATAGGTATGGTTAAAGATAGATAATTACGTCACAGTGAAATGAGATACAGCAGATATGTTTGAGAAAAGCCAATTAGTTTTAAATCTTATGATTTATAAATTTACATCACATTTAGGTTGACAAAAACTATAATTCATCAACTCCTGTATTGTGTGCAAGTATTGAGACTGTGATGCACCCTAGTAAATAGTTCTGACACTGCAGTATCGTTATTAATACTAAGGTTCATCAGTTCTTTAGAATGTATGTATTACTGTGGCGCACCCTAGTGCTTAGTTTTAACACTGCAGCTTTACGGCAATAGTTTCCATCTCCCACGTGACCATTGGCACCTTGGCCGGCTTGCACAACGTTGTGAAAGCTAGAGAAGATAATGTGCCCAGATGACCCGTTTACTCCTGGTGCAAGATGAATATTTTTTTTTTTTATTTAGTTTTTTTAAACACAACAAGACAACAAAAGCTTCAGCGGGGGAATAAACACACAAACTTGATTATTCACATTATTACAACTATTTATGGGATTAGGGAATTTACTGACTGAAAAGAGCATTTTAACAACTATACAATGGCGCTAGGCCCGCTGGGAAATCCTCTAACAGCAAGCTGCCATGAGGACGTCAGCAATTACATCCTCATAAAACCATGGCGGCTCAAGATTTTCCAAACGTGCCTAGCGCCATTGTATAGATGTACACTGGGTACGGAAAGTATTCAGACCCCCTTAAAATGTTCACTCGTTATATTGCAGCCATTTGCGAAAAAATCAGTTCATTTATTTGCAGTATTATTAGTATTAGTATTATTTTAATTTTCAGTAAGTTCATTTATTTTCCTCAATGTACACATAACACCCCATATTGACAGAAAAAAAAACGGAATTGTTGAAATGTTTGTAGATTTATTAAAAAAGAAAAACTGAAATATCACAAAGCCATAAGTATTCAGACCCTTTGGTGAGTATTTAGTAGACGCACCCTTTTGAGCTAATACAGCCATGAGTCTATTTGGAAATGATGCAACAAGTTTTTCACACCTGGATTTGGTGGATCCTCTGCCATTCCTCCTTTCAGATCCTCTCCAGTTCTGTCAGATTGGCTGGTGAATGTTGGTGGACAGCCATTTTCAGGTCTCTCCAGAGATGCTCAATTGGGTTTAAGTCAGGGCTCTGGCTGGGCCATTCAAGAACAGTCACGGAGTTGTTCTGAAGCCACTCCTTGGTTATTTTAGCTGTGCGCTTCGGGTCATTGTCTTGTTGGAAGGTGAACCTTCGGCCCGGTCTTAGGTCCTGAGCACTTTGGAGGAGGTTTTCGTCCAGGATATCCCTGTACTTGGTCGCATTCATCTTTTCTTCAATTGCAACCAGTCGTCCTGTCCCTGCAGCTGAAAAACACCCCCACAGCATGATGCTGCCACCGCCATGCTTCACTGTTGGACAGGTGATGAGCAGTGCCTGGTTTTTTTCCACACATACTGCTTCGAATTAAGGCCAACAAGTTATACCTTGGTCTCATCAGACCAGAGAATCTTATTTCTCATCATCTTGGAGTCCTTCAGTTGTTTTTTTTAGCAAACTCCATGCGGGCTTTCATGTGTCTTGCACTGAGGACAGACTTCCGTCGGGTCACTCTGCCATGAAGCCCCGACTGGTGGAGATGCTGCAGTGATGGTTGACTTTCTAGAACTTTCTCCCATCTCCTGACTGCATCTCTGGAGCTCAGCCAGAGTGATCTTTGGGTTCTTCTTTACATCTCTCACCAAGGCTCTTCTGCCCCGATTGCTCAGTTTGGCCGGACAGCCAGCTCTAGGAAGGGTTCTGGTCGTCTCAAGCATCTTCCATTTAAGGATTATGGAGGCCACTGTGCTCTTAGGAACCTTAAGAGCAGTGGATTTTTTTTTTAACCTTGGCCAGATCTTTGCCTTGCCACAATTGTCTCTGAGCTCTTCAGGCAGTTCCTTTGACCTCATGATTCACATTTGCTCTGACACGCAAAGTGAGCTTATATAGACAGGTTTGTGGCTTTCCTAATCAAGTTCAATCAGTATAATCAAACACAGCTGGACTCCAATGAAGGTGTAGAACCATCAAGGATGATCAGAAGAAATGGACAGCACCAGAGTTAAAAATGAGTGTCACAGGAAAGGGTCTGAATACTGGCTGTGTGATATTTCAGTTTTTCTTTTTTAATAAATCTGCAAAAATTTTAAATTCCGTTTTTTCTGTCAATATGGGGTGCTGTGTATACATTAATGAGGGGGGGGGATGAACTTGAATGACTTGAATGATGAAGAGTGAAAAATTTAAGGGTGTCTGAATATTTTCCGTACACACTGTATATTTCCCATTTAAGTCTATCTTCTGCATCCTCCTCTCTAACACCAAGTTCCCTCACTAAATCCATCAACCTTCCTTAGGTCTTCCTCGAGCTCTCTTGCCTGGCAGCTCAATCATCATCATACTACTGTCAATATACTCACTCTCTCTCCTCTGGATGTGTCCAAACCATCGAAGTCCGTCCAAGTCTCTCTAACCTTGTCTCCAAAACATCTAACATTGGCTGTCCCTCCAATGACCTAAATTTCAATCCTATCCAACCTGGTAACTTCTAGAGAGAACCTCATCTTCATTTCCACCTCCAGCTCTGCTTCCTGTTGTCTCTTCAGTGCCACTGTCTCTAATCCGTACATCATGGCTGGCCTCACCACTGTCTTATAAACCTCCTCTTTATCCTAGTAGAGACTCTTCTATCACATAACACACCAGACACTTTTCCTCCACCTGTTCAGGTGTCCTCCAACCTGCCTGGATCTGTTTTTTCACCACCTTACCACACTCACCATTGCTCTGAAACTATTGCCCCTAAGTATTTAATGTCCTCCACCCTCACTATCTCTTCTCCCTGTAGCCTCACTCTTCCCACTCCACCTGTCCCATTCATGCCCATATATTCTGTCTTACTTTGGCTAACCTTCATTGCTCTCCTTTCCAGCGCAGGGCTCCGCTTTTCTAAATGTTCCTCTACCTGCTCCCTGCTTTCACTACAGATCACAATGTCATCTGTGAAAATCATGGTCCATAGGGATTCCAGCCTAACCTCATCTGTCAGTTTATCCATCAACACTGCAAAAAGGAAGGGGCTCAGAGCTGAACCCTGATACAGTCCACTCTCCACCTTAAACTCCTTGTTACATCTACAGCGCACGTCACTACTGCTCTGCTGCCTTCATACATGCCCTGTACTATTCTAACATAGAGTACTTCTCTGCCACTCCAGACCTCCTCATGCAGTACCAGTTCCTCTCTGGGTACCCTGTCGTACGCTTTCTCTAAAGCTACAAAAACAATGAAACTCCTTCTGCCCTTCTCTGTACTACTCCATCAACACCCCCAAGAGAAATAATCCATCTGTGGTACTCTTTCTTGGCATGAAACAATACTGCTGCTCAAAAATACTCCCTTCTTTCCTGGGTCTAGCTTCCACTATTGTTTTCAACTGAATTGTAATTTTAAATAAATAAATAAAAATTACCCACCATTAACATGCCTGTTCTTGTATGAATGCATGTTTAAAATAGGTTCATTTTAGCTGACTTTATATTTTCCCATGAGTCAATAACACACGTAGCCTGCTAATAGCTAACGTACACTATACTGCCAAAAGTATTCACACACCTGCCTTGACTCACATATGAATTTAAGTCATATCCAATTCTGAATCCATAGGGTTTAATATGACATCAGTCCCCCTTTTGTATCTACAACATCCTAAACTCATGTGGGAAGGCTTTCAACAAGGTTTAGGAGTGAGTCTATGGGAATTTTCTGACAATTTGTCTGAGAGCATATTTGTGAAGTTACACACCGACAGAAGAGAAGGCCTGGCTCTCAGTCTCCACTCTTATTCATCCAAAATTGTTCTATAGGGTTGAGGTCAGGATTGTGCAGGCCAGTCAAGTTCATCCACATCAAACTTCCTCATTCGTGTCTTCATGAACGGTGAGAACAGTTCAGACATTTCTTTTTTCCAAATGCAGCTCCTTTGAGGAAACATCCTCATAAGTTCAAGTTTGCTGTGAATGTGTGAAAGCGGCTTTTGAGACAAAGGCTACATTGTGTTCAAACCCTGAGAACACCAACATTACCACTTCTCATTAACAGCTGTTCAGCATTACAATTTAACAGCACAAACGCTGCCAACGCTAAACAGCCCTAAACAACAGCTTTTACTGCCATAATAACTCATGAATAATTTGGAGGTGATATTTCATGTGTCCCTATCTGTCCATCTAAATAAATCCTTTGTGTATATCAATGAGCCATGGACCTGTAACAGGAAGTGCAAGAAAATGGGTATAGTGAAAACTTGAAAATCTGTTCTGGAAGGCTGGTCAACCTCCAGTTTGTTCAGATTTTGAAAGATTTTCAAATGGTCAGTGCCACCATAAAACCTTAATAACTGTAACAACTATTTCTTTAAATGCAATTTTAAAACTACTTAAAAAATGTACATTTTAAACAGTTTATCAAGTATAAAAAGATGTTGACCACTGTTTTAAAATACAAAAACAATAAAACATGCATGTGTGTTGTGTGACTATATGTGTTTTCTTTCAAATTGGGCTCATATTTTGAATTGTACATCAGCCGCGTTTGACTTCAGAGGTTACACTAGCAGCATGACTGTGTGCTTATTAGACTTAACACCGATTTTAGCGACCTTATCGATATATAGTTCGAGTGATTTACATCATTAGGATACACAAGCACATTTATGTCCACTTGGTACACACGCACGCACGCACGCATACAAATTATACAAGAATTCTTGGAAGTCAGCAGACAAGAGTTACATCAGTAGGAGGCCAAGTACCTGGATGAACAAATTACAGACAAAAACCTTAAACTTCTATTTTTCTCCCAAGCGCAGGCTTTGGACCTCTCAGTTCTGCTAACCTCTGTAACCTCAGCTCACACAGTTAATCAGAATCCACTTGACAACAACAATCTTCCCTTGTTTTTGATGACATACAGAAATATTGTAATATGGCGCTTTGCGATTTGAATGATTAAATCGGTAAAACCACATGAGGACAGACAGCTGGATGTGATGCCTTAATGACGTAAATTGGACAGACAAATGGAATAAACAGCGGGGAGCTCTCCTAGTACAATATGATGTGCAAATCGCAACTGACAAAAATGTTCATTAAGTATATCGTAATCACCTCCCAAAATCATAAGCTAAAAGAGTGAATTTATTTCGCAATTGTTGCATTATACTACATTTTTACAATCATAATGTACCCGATAAATGGCAAATACAATGTATAATTGGAATGCACAGTTAGGAAAAAGGACAAGGTCCGACATGAACGGTGCAGTATGGCACCGTGTCGGGCTATCACACCTTACAGACGCTGGCTTACCAGGGCCAGTACAAATTTCCTAAATAAATACAAGGCAATTAACACAAAAGCAATAATATTAACAGAAAGATGTGAAATATGAAAAAATAATACTCATTGAAACTGGTTGTATTATATCATATCATAAAAATATACAGGGCCAGTACCCTGAAAGGGCCACCACAACTTTGCTCATGGTGGAACCACAGGGCCAACGCTTTAAAGCACTAAATGCCAGACCCTCCAAGGTGGGGTAAAGTCGAGGTCTGCATCGCATATTCCAAAGGACATGGGTTTTAGAGAATGAGCAATAACATTTTGCTTTCCTTTACTCCATTGACATTATTAATATTGGCACCTAAAAGTGACGAAAGCGTGATGTCTGGCAGAAAGCCTTACAACCAAATAAACAATTTTGACTTAACATTCCACTATACTGCCTGTGTCAGCCATTCACGAGTCATCATTTCAACACAGCTCATAAAGAGGACCAAAAGGCTCTGAAAATTGACGTGATACAAAGTGCAGTTTATGTCAAAATCCCAATAAATCAACATACAGTACAGTATTATGGCCTAGTGTGAAATGATTCCATTACATGCTAGCTCTGAGTTACACAAAATGTATATCAAAACAACAGACTGACTGTCGCAATTACTTCCCAAAAAAGGCGAAACATGTTTTTATTTAGGCGGCACGGTGGCCGACTGGTTAGAGCGTCAGCCTCACAGTTCTGAGGTGCGGGGTTCAATCCCCGTCCCCGCCTGTGTGGAGTTTGCATGTTCTCCCCGTGCCTGCGTGGGTTTTCTCCGGGCACTCCGGTCCCAAAAACATGCATGAATTGGAGACTCTAAATTGCCCGTAGGCATGACTGTGAGTGCGAATGGTTGTTTGTTCCTATGTGCCCTGCGATTGGCTGGCAACCAGTTCAGGGTGTACCCCGCCTCCTGCCCGATGACAGCTGGGATAGGCTCCAGCACCCCCGCGACCCTAGTGAGGAGAAGCGGCTCAGAAAATGGATGGATGGATGGATGTTTTTATTTAAGGTTTATTCCTGAGATTGAACACGTGAGATTCTGTTGGTTGTCATTTATGTGGGAGAAGCACAGTTCTGGACCTGCTCTTAACATGAAGTCACATCAATAAAACAGAACTGAAAACTAAACTACAACGTTTATGTGAATTTCGTCCCAATTCGTTGTGATGAAAAGTTGCTACGGTGAAGTTTTAGCCCAGTGTTAAATAAAGCTTTTTGTTTGTTTGTTTTGTTTTGTTTTTTTGTCATCAGCGCTTATGTTGGTTTTGAAGACCAAAATAAAAGCCATCAGTGCAGCGTTTGCCTTGTTAGCTGTCTCAATGTTGGGATAAACGTATTTTATTGTTTGACTCACCCAATCGACAGAGTTGACTTCACTGAAGCTCCGCGAGGTGTAGGCCGAGGCTCGGAGCACGTCAGACGCTACACATGGTGAAAGCCTCCTTTTGCACAATCCAATCTTATTCCAAGTGTTGCACTGAGGCGACTGAAAATATTAGCAACCAAGTAGTAAAAAGTGAACATTTGAGTTCCATTCATCCATGCATTGTCTTCCGCTTCTCCGTTGTTTGGACACGGGGGCAACAGCTTAAAAAGGGAAGCCCAGACGTCCCGCTCCCCAGCCATTTCGTCCCCCTGTTCAGGGGGAATCCCGAGGTGTTCCCAGACAAGCCCGGAGACATTGTCACTCCAGCGTGTCCTGGATCATCCCCGGGCTTCCTCCCATTGAGACATGCCCGGAACACCTTTACATGGAGGTGTCCGGGGGGGGCCTCCTAAGAGGATGCCCACACCACCTCATCTGGCTCCTCTCGATGCGGAGGAGCAGCGGTTCGACTGTGAGCCTCACCCAGATGACCAATCTTCTCACCCTCTCTCTATGGGAGAGCCCAGACACCCTACGGAGGAAACTCATTTTGGCCGCTTGTATCCGCAATCTTGTTCTTTCGGTCATGACCCACAGCTCATGACCATAGGTGAGGGTAGGAACGCAGAACAACCGGTAAATCGAGAGCTTCGCCTTTCACCTCAGCTCCTTCTTGAGCACAACAGACCGATACAGAGTCTACATCGCTGCAGAAACTGCACTGATCGGCCTATCAAGCTCCCACTCCATTCTTCCCTCACTCATGAACAGCACCCCCAAGATACATTAACTCCTCAACTTGACGCCGGATCTCCTCCTTGACCCGGAGAGAAAAAAAACACAGGAACTGACCTTGCCGTTCCAATAATTTTGAAGGGGACTGTACATGTACATGTGTGTACATATTTACCCATATAATATTTTATTTACGTGTCCAAATATAGTGCTTAACTTCAGAATAATTCCTTGAAAAAAAAATAACAAAATACAGATAATACTTTATGTTTTGATCACATGGGTAGAAGCAAAATCATGCATTGTAAAAAAAAGCATTAAACATAGGTGAAAGGGTTTTCCAGAATGTTTATGTCAACTTTGAGGGTGCGTTTTATACATGGGTGCGCATTATACACCAGAAATTACGGTAATTTGCGATGGTCTCGAGACAGCTCTTTGCTCTTCCCCATAATGAGATGTGTCTTGACTCACACCTTGGCAATGAGACCTTTTTGTAGGGCATCAATTAGGACTGAACCATCTGATATTCATTTGCACTGACAAGGGGCTGGATTGCTGTTTGATTATTGATAGATTTTAGGTGTTGCCGTGGCTTTCTATGACTTTTTGCACTTCCCTTTCTTGATGTGCTTAATACTTTTTTCCCTGTGTCATTTCACGTCTACACACAACTTAATTTCTGACCTTATTTGTTCTACTTCCTTTGTAGGTATGGATTACTTGGGTTGTTCCCAACATCTGGTGAAAATGTCATGTCAATAGCACCTTTGGAAATATATGTAGTGAGAAAAATGGTGACGTGTTAAATACGTATTTCAGCCGCTGTATATATGGTTTATATGTGTTGATATTCTACTATCTTAACATTTACCAGTTAAAAAGGAAAATGAGGTTGGGTGAAAAGTTACACTGCTACACTATAACTTATTAAGGAGCAAAAGTTATCCAAATGAAAACAAAGCCTAAACCGGATCTCTGCAGGTAGTGAGCAGTAAGACTTACTCCATCGGGACGCGGAACTGGACAGTGTCAGGAGGCTGCTCTTTTCCAGGCCTCACCAGCGTCAAGAACCAGTTGGGTCTGAAGAGTCTCAGCTGCGGGTTACCCAGCTGGTAGAAAGGATATCTGCAGCGAGAACAATGTCAAGTCTACTAAAGGAGACATATAATGGAAAAATTACTTTTTATTTGCTGCGATTCGCTGATGACCAGTCCAGAGTGTACCCTGCCTCTGGCCATACGTTAGATAAGGATAGGCTCCATCTCACCTGTACCCATAATGAGGATAAGTGGTATATAAAATAGAAGGATGCATGAACTTTTGAATCGCTTGCGAACAATTTCCACACAGCAAAAGCCAAAACTGATTTGTGGCGACCAAAATCTAATTGCGGTGGCCCGGCAGAAATAAATATATATGTGGAAACTGTGGATTAGATACAGTTGAGTAATCCTTTTTTTTTTTCGTCAAAAATGGAACGCTGTAATGCTTTGATGCAGAAGGAACTGATCAGCCACGAATGTAAGTGGGTGCAGATTCATTATTGAACTGCTTTGTCAGCACACCATTTTATTTTCTGCGTCACTCACAACTAAGTCCTTCAACAAAGAGTTTGAGAATGGGAAGATCGTGTAACCACAGTCCTTTGCTTTTTGTGGCAGTAAAGGCTTTGTGTCTGGTCGGGGGGGGGTCGGCGTGCGCACAAACTTTTATGTGGACAGCTGGCGCTGGTGAAGTATCCTACCATTTTAATCAATGACAGTGTAATGAATTTGGATTGTGTGCGTGTGTGTGTTAAATGAGCAATTGCCCATGATTTTGTGGTGGTGGTGTGTTGACATTAGTACTATGATAGCAAAAAAGCTACAATACCAACTTGCATGATGCAATGTTTGGTAACTAAAGTAAGATGGCGTTTTCTCATTTCCTCAATTGCAGTTATTTTTAGGCTTCACACGATCAGGATTTTTGGGACCGATCACCGATCAGCGATCCGATCACAAGATGGAGAATAGAATGTGTCTATTTAAAGGACCTGTTCATGTACTGTATATACTTGTGTACTTAATTGCTCAAAAAAAATTTGATTTACAATAAATAATGTATCTTTGTTCCTCTATTTATGCCCGTGAGGCATAGTGACAGACAGAACAAATGAATGGTCTTCTATTAGATGGCAGGAAGTACATACAGTAATTAATGTATCCACTTTTTGTGACATTTTCCTTTGTTGGTGTGCCGTGAGATTTTTCAATTGTAAAATATGTTCCTCGGCTCCATAGAGGTTGGAAATCACTGCTCTGGTCAGATCGTGTATTCGAATCAGTCAGGTCAAGCCAACATTACATGACAGAAATAATGGGTGCTTATTCACTGTAATTTTTATCGATATCGGCCGATAATTAGCATTTTATGATGCTCGGCTTTAATGTCATAATTCGCCAATCCGGTCAATTACGTCATTGATCGGCTCCGGAAAAGACACTTACTCCTCGTCGCCATCGTTCACAGTATATTGGAATCCAAAAGATAGTTTATTTTTAGCCTTGTCGCGCGTCTTTTGACGTAATATTGGAAATATCCGATGGCCAATAAAGTTATTTAAAAAAAAAAAAAAAAAAAAAAAAAAAAACATGTCGGCAAGCTACTGCTAGCACGAACGTAAACATGCCGCCGTTCTGTCGAATCATGCTCTAAAGTTTCGGTGTGGGTGAAGTCATTTAATTAAAAAGAATAATTGAATTACAATAAGTTAGCACCCATTATTTCTGTCATGTTGTAATGTTGGTTTGACCTGACTGATTGGAATACACGATCTGAATAGAATAGAATAAGTAGATTATTTTAAATCAATTAGGTACACAAGTATATACAGTAAATGAACAGGTCATTTAAATAGAACCCTAGCCGCCCACCCCACCCCACCAGTCCTACTCCGTTCGGGTGCTGCTTGTTTTTAGCATACCGGGCTAACACGGGTGACAGCCATGTTTGCATGTTTGTTGCTGTTAAAAGTTCGGTCTACAGCACGCAAAGCCAACACCAAAAAAAAAAAAAAACTCGACCTTTGGCTGAAGTTGGACGGGAATCTCGGAAATAAATCTGCGAGCTCAAAGCATTATCAACTGCTTTAGATGGGAGACTTAAGATGAACTAAAAACTGGGTCGGATGACTATTTATTCGCGCTTGTTATTCCACTTGAAGTGCGATAGAGCACGATCCACTTACAGCAGTCTCGTCACTGGCATCCTCGTTAGGGTTTGTTGGCTTGACAAGCAAAATGTTTTCCAAGGTTGTTTCAGCAGGACATGTGCGCGTACTTCCGGGAACAAAATCACCGCGCATGCGCACCAATACTTGGAGCTGATGCCGCGTTACTTTTGCTTGATGAGCATGCATGATGATGATAAGCTTGATATTTGCTCGTGTAAAATGTGGAATTATGATATACCCTGATATGTAGCCTAATTTAGGCGCTGACATTTTTGAACAACGGACCGTGTATTTTACAAATTTGGATATGTTTTCAAGAAAAGCAAGTATCATATTTGTACAGCATTTTATATATAAATATATATATATATGGGGCATTTTAATATAATTTTATTTAGAACGGTAAATACACTTTTTTAGATTTTCTTTTTCCTATTTTCAAAAGGTTATTGATGATAGAACATTTTAGGCCTGAACTGTAAAGACACAGTTACGGCGGTGAAACAATCACAAAATATAAGTAAACTAATTTCATGGCAGTACAATTGTAATCTAAAAAAATAAATCATTAACCCTCCCCCCCCCCCCCCATCTATTTTATTGTAATAATGGCTCTTGTAATTTGTTGTGCCAGTGTGTGACATCTTATTGCATTTTGACATTGATTTACTTGTTAACTCATTTTTCAATGGTTTGCTATTTGCATGATCATATTATCCAAACCAGGAAACAAAACTGTTGTTTGTTTTTTTAAGAACAGTTCACATTGTTGGAACGTTCCAACCGGTATCATCGCTTTATCACTCAATACATGTACTCTTAAAGAGGTGGCAGCAGAGGGAGACATTGTGCTACTCACAAATGGAACGGCGCCTTAAAATAACCCCCAGTGACAGCCTAATTGTTTCTGTTTGTTCAGTTGCAAAATTCAAAATGCAAGGCTGATACGATGAGTATGAGTAGAATTATGCCAGTTTTTATACATTTGACGGGCAAATAGGAATCTGTCATCTTTGGGTGTGACCAAAGAACAAATCCAAGACAAAGTTCATTTCTGTCCTTACCAAGGCAAGGCAATGCGTACAGTCACATCCATCCCTTTTTTTTTGTTTTTTTTTGTTCCCCTTTGTCCTCATCAGGTTGCGGGTGATTTGGGCAAGAAGCGAGAGGCACAACCTGGACTGGTCTCCAGCCAGTTGCAGCAATCTTGAACATTTTCAGACGAATTCTCTGCACTCTCCCCAAAAAAGAGAATAGATGTGCACAGTCGCTTCACATGTCCGTTCATGCAGGGCTTCCTTTTCTCTTTCTCTATCTTTGTTATTCCTACTCCAAACATTGGCCTTCTTGCTTTCTTGGCCTTCCAACTGTTCTGCAGCATTCTGCACCATAACCCCCATCTCGAAGGCCTCTAGCTTCCTCAAGACACTTGGTTTCAAAGTCCAGCTTTCCCCACCATAAAAGTCCAAATACTCCATCCACACTAAAGATTTGAGCAGTTTATTTTCAGTCCAATCTCTTTTACCTTACGCACACCGATTAGCTGATGTTAGGTGACATCTCCGGTGCACAGTCTGCATCAATTCCAACCACGGAATTTGAAATGGTCTACTTGGTTGATTCCATTTCTGCCAAGGAAGACTTGTCCTTTGCTCGCATGCAGCATTCCACAAATTTTGCCGGCGTTCACGTGTTGAAAAAAATTCCTCCAGAGCTTCCGCTTGCTTCGGCAATTGGACGTGCAATCGATGTGGTGTCATCAGCTCAGCAGATAGTCCATGTTGCTCTTCCACCGGCCATGCAGGCAGGCCTTTCTGCACAGGTCTCCTTCACCCGCCTCACGATGGCCTCACCGCAGGCATTGAAGAGCACGCGCGATAGACGGAACTACCTACGTGGTCTTCTGCTACTCGCAAATCCTCAGGCTTCCAAGTAGAGTTAGTCGCTCCGATAGCCATACGAGGTCGTTAGGAGCACCAAAATTGCTTATTTTATGTTCTTGTAACTTCTTGGCTTTGGTGTTATTATCAGTAGGTAATCCTCCGAGGATGGTGAAAATATTGCTAAATATGTCATAATTATTGATGATGGAATGAATAATATCCAAATCATCACCCTTTTTTTACCGCTTGTCCTGTCCAGGGTCACAAACGAGCTGCAAATTCCTCCGAGATGACATGGGCGGCGAGAGGCAGTGCGCACACTCGTCTGTTGGGAATTTGGTCGCACGGCACAGATAGACAAACGACCATTCCAACTTACTCACACGCGAAGCTACGGGCAATCTTTTCATTCATTCATTTACATGTTCAGACATACACGATATATTTCAAGCATTTATTGCCACATTTTCAGCCACGCTTGCTCCTTTCAACCGATACCCGAAAAGGACTCGTGTATTTTTCCCGCTACTTCTCTCGAGTCACTGGCACTGCCACCGATAATAACAATTAGTTATCATAATGTTCACTGTCTCGATTCCGTTGAATTAATAATGTGAAGTATCACGGAGATGCTCTATAATTCAAGCTCTTTGTTGTTGGTGTTGTTGTTGAGTTGAGTTGAGTTGAGTTGAGCACACCACAAAGCAAAGCAGTGAAACGCACTGCTTGTCACGTGACTGTTATACTGTAAAAGCCTGTGGGGGAATACTGCTCTTCTTACCTTGGAATGAGCTCCTTTTTCAGTGTTCCTTGCTGAGACTTCAGCATTGCGGGTGTCATAATGTGTTTAATGGCCCGATAAAGGGCAGGGTATGTGACGCCCTCAAACACATGCACGTCAGGTTTCTCACACTGCCTGGACTCATTGCAGTTGAACAGGCACACACAGCGATGCTCACCGGGGAAATGTCAAATTGAAAACTTTACTGACAGCGCTAGTCTGTGCTGGAATGAAGGTTCAGGTCCGGGGCAGTGGGAAGCGGCTGTTTACGTCGGTGGACAGAAAGTGAGACGGAAACAGTCCCATCTACGGCGGGGTTGTCCCGCCGGGAGCGGGCGCTTGGAAACTTCCCATCTTAAAGGTAGCCGGGGACAAACTGTTGGTTTTGAATATCCTGAAGAGGAAATAAAGGCAAGTTGTCAATGAAAGATCCAGACATGTAGATGGGAAGCGTTGAGTGATTCCCCTCAAACAATAGAGCATCTTCGGACAAAGTTTTGGTAAAACTTTGATTTGATTTGTATTGATTTCTTATTTTTTTTGCTCCTATGTGATGAGACACGTCTGATTTCTGACACGGGGCCTTTTGTATCGTAGGCAGTCGGAGATCATATATCGAGTATAGCTGATGTTTTGCAACGAACAGCCTTGCACGACAGGCCCGCTGCACATCCGACAGCTGGACTGCATCTGTGTTGCGCATATCTCCAATTAAGTTTGGCCTCGTCAAAAAGAGCACTATCCCAAATTTTCATTTCAGACATCTGCAATGTCATTTCGCATAGGACAAACGAGGTGACCTTTGACACTCATGTGTAATGGGCTTCTCATTACAGATATGTACAATTCAATTGCAAAGATCCCCTATTTGAATGACAGATATCTGTAACTGAAGTGTGGATATACAGGAATATCATCATTTTATCTGGTCATAATTCCAGTTCAAGTTCTCTTTATTTCACCTCCATCCAAGATATCTTAAATCACGTTTTAACCGTGCAAAATGACATTGTTACAATTCATTTGCAGATATCCATAATCCACAATCAGATATTTTGAACTGACTGCTTAGCGCTTCTGAGGCCCCGCCGGGTTCAAATCCGGCCTCGCCTGTGCCTCATCAGCTATCATTTCAAAGCAATCTCACCGGTCGGGGAAGTTGCTTAATGAGTTGGAGGTCTCCACGCCATGAGGCACTTGAGGCCGCAATTGCGCTTTCTGTCGCGTGGAGTTTTCCACGGGAGCAGGTGATGGGCCGACTGGCCGACCCCAGCGCCTGCTATTCCTCGGCAGACTTCCCATCCGAGTACTAACCGGGACCGACCCCGCTTAGCTTCCGAGATCGGACGAGACCTGGCGGCATGTGGGGATTGGGCCGGCGCTAGGGGACGTGGGGAACCTTTTTGGATTTGGACAGTGATGCAGTGTAAATGTACCTTCAAAAGGTCCAACACCGGATCAACAAATATTTTTATTCGGAGAAAAGAATCTATTTATTCAATATATGCATACGAGCACATGAGATCATCTTAAATAAAGTTGTCAACAAAAGAAGTGGTGGAAGATACTGGAGGCCTCGTTCGGGACTGATTCCTCATTTTTCATGCCCCGTGTTCACACACTCGAAGGGAGTGGATGCATGCCACTCAACAGTCCTCAGCCTATTTATAGCTGCAAGGGATGGAGGAGGGGGGGGGGGGGGGGGAATAGTGTAAATTCAGACACCCCCCCTCCCCTGGATGTTCCGTTGAAGTCATGAGCTTGACCTCTAACCCAGGAGCCTGACTGCTGCACGAACACGAACAGGCACGCACGCGTGACGGCGTTCTCCCGTCGTCCTGCCCCCGACGGAGTTATGCGATGGATCGGGAGCTGAGGGGGTCTGACCTACGTAAACGGGGGCACGAGCGACTGCTCTTCAAGGGACGTCAGCACAAACACTCAATTATTTCAGTCGCACTGCTTACAATCGGATGCAAAAGTACAATGTGATGCTCTCGGAAATGCCAGTTCAAATCTATTTCTGCAAACGTCTTCCTTTCATATCAAAGCTCCACTATTTTATGACTAAATGACCCAACATATATCTGACACTCAATATGCAACGTGCAATATTAATCTGCACTCACTTTCATTGTATACCGGACGTCTTCAGTGTCGTAGAAAGATAGATTTGAAAGAAATAAAGCATTTTCTGAAGAATCATTTTAATCAAGTTACTACTAATATGTACAGGTGGTCCAAAGTCCAAATGAATGTACTGTGCGAAGTCTCTCAAGCTCATGTATGTTTGGTAGGAGTTTTTATTTGGTTTTTGTTTTTTTTCCTCCTTTAGCGCGAAAACGTTTCGGGTGGTGAAACACAGCGCCGCAGTCCTCTGTTTGAATTGGAATGAGAAAAGCTCGTTGTTTTGACGACCTGTGATTGTGGCGCTATTAAAGCCAAGGTGCGACTGAATAGCTTTCGGACGGGCGTAGGGCACCCCGACCTCTGCTCCTAGAATCGCCCCTGAAACAAGAAAAGACTGTGGCATGTGGATCAGGGATGCGAAGTGTCCATTCCCGCATGACGCCTGTGAGCGTGCACCCGAAGTGTCCAAAGTTGTTGTCTCTTTACGCACGGATAGTGCGCGGCCACGCCTGGGGGTGGTGGCGGGGAGTTGGGGGGGGTCTCTCTCCCTCTTCCAGTCGACCTTGGCCGCTTCGCCCACACCGCAGCTCGACCAGTTCTCTCTCTCCACCTTGCATGTGAAGAGAGAGCGCGGCGTTACGTCAGCCGGCGTGGGCGCGAGCGCGCGCGCGTCTTCGCTGCTATTCGTGGGCACCGCTGCCAAACTCAGCTTGGGGCAGCTCCACACGTCACTGCGGCCAATGCACTTTTTTTTGTTTTTTTTGTTCCCCCCTCAAACCTCGGCGCTATGTGGTAAGTCAACTATCCATTCCTGCAGTTTTTTTTTTTGTTTTTTTGTTTTTTTTTTTGCTACCCGCACCGATTGTGTTCACATGGGCATGTCTCTGTTGCTGGCACAGTTGACAAAGTGCCACGCGGTGTAAGGGCGAGCGCGGATAAGAAAAGACAGAGAGAAGCAAAAACCAATGTCAATATCAATCTATAGCTCCACTTGTACCGCGATGGCATGATGCCGCAGCAACAGAGCGGTTTGGCGCACAGAGCTTTGTGCAGCATTTGTCGGTGTTTGCTTGTTTTTGTCTCGCTGACGTGAAAATCAACATGCCTCACGCTCGAAATAGGAACCCGAGCCCCATTCCGGAGGTAACATGGGACACGGGCTTGAAGGAGATGAACGAGACGTGGAAAGGAGCGATCGCGTGTCTCGGGGTGGCCGTCTTCTTTGTCATGACCATCGGGATCATATACTGGCAAGTGGTGGACCAGCCCAACAAGAACTGGATCCTGAAGGGGACCTTGAGCGGACTGATCTGGGAAAGGAGAACCCACTCGCTGGTCATCCAGACCCTGACGGAGGACAAGACCTACGTGGAGATCGACGTCGGCGACGTGGGGAGCCCTGACCTGGAGGTTCCCTTGGTCAGGAACCTGTGCTGGCTCAACAAGACCGAGTTCTGCTACACGTGGGAGGCGGTGGCCGAGATCAGAATCTCCCTGGATGCGAACGAGGAGGACACGCAGACCGAGTGCTACAGCGTGACCTGGACGCCGGTGCGGTGTCACGTGCGGCTCAAGGTGGGCTGCGTTTTCCCTTCCCCCGCTATTTCCTTCACCGTGCGCGCATGCATGAAAGCCAAAGCCCAAACAAAGTTACCGAATGAGCCAATTCGCAGCGTAATGCACGCGCGGTTCTACCGATCCACGATGTTTGGTGGAAGGGTGAGTCATAATTGGATATTTTGTCACGTGCGCACCGACGATCGAGAAAGAAGGCTCGCCCGTCATACGTCACAAGTTCAAAGATCAACGTAACTCAGGTCAAACTTTGAAATCTTACACACCAAGCATTCAGAACCTCACCGAGTATACACTTCATACACTTAATTGCCAACTGTTGTCCAATGACTTGTTCTTTTTGTATTGGATTTTGCTGCACACTTCAGGACTTTGTTTTTTCTGTTGTCGAATGATGGCATTTCCTCGATTGAATTCGCAATGACACACTGATCTCATCAGAACAGAACCAATAGAAGAGAACAATTCCCATTTCTGATAGTTGTATTGACAAGAAATGAGAATCTGCTGATTATTGCATTTGAACTGCTGAATTCTACGATTGCCATCGTGTGCCTTCTCAAATTCTCATATTTTTGCATAGTTTCCCCCACTTTATTCATCTTTAAGATCATCAAACAAATGCAAATATCAGACAAATATAATCCAAGTGAATTTCAAATGCTGTTTTTAAACGATGCAAAAGGGGGCCAATACTTGTTCACAGCACCGTAACTGGAAAGCGATGATGTTTTTGACCAGACTGGCACATGCTGTACTTTCCCTAAGCTTAATTCTCCAACAGATTTCACCACCGGGATGCTCGGCGAGGTTAATCCGTGCCCGCCCACCGTAACACCCCGTCATGTGGCACAGCTGCATGAGCTCGGAAAATCTTTCCAAACACACCATTTCCCAAATCCGGCTGGGTGCCGCTCAGCTGACCACTGGGCAGCCCTCCTAAAATTCTTGAACAGGGCTCAGATTTAAAGAGCATAAAGGAGCTTTGTCCCATTGTCAAAAAGCAGCCTTGACAAAGATAATAAAGATCTCTTTCGATTGACAGCACCAGAAAAGCATTCACCTTGCAGAGATTAGGATTGCAAAATATTTGTATTATTGTTTTCTTGATCGGTGCAGGCACCGTGCGTTCAGTCGTCCGGGACTACAACCGGCGACCGGTCCAGGGTGTGCTCAGCTGGGATGGGCTGCGGCACCCGCCCTGTGCCCCTGGATGGATGGATATATTATATTTTTGTTCTTGAAAGCTTTCTGGTGTGATACTCCGCTGCAAACTATAACCACCATAATTAAGCAGGAGCATTCATTACACAGTTCTCACATTGAATCCTGTGCTGGTGTACCTAATGAAGTGGTGTATGACTATATAAAAGGACATGCATGTTCAGAAGCCAATTAACCTTCATTCATTTTGAGTATAGAAAGCTGTTGGAACAAGACATCCCCTTTTTTTTGGGGTGACGCGTGTCTTCGGCATTTATGGCATCACATAACTCGAGGGTGTCAAACTCCAATTCACGGCGGGCCAAAATGAAACATTGGGACAAACTCGAGATTTCCTGAAAAATCACTGCCATGTGCATGTTTCCCTCCTCTGCGGAAATGTAGCGGTGAAGTTTCTCACCTGACAGAAAAACTCCAACACTCAATCTGGAATAAAGCAACTTTATACTCTTTCTCCTTTGGCCTGTCAGGACTGCTTCTCCATGACAAACGTGTCGTGGTACGGCGGCGCCAGTGTCAACGGTCAGACGTGGCCTATAAATGATCAAAACGCCAGCATGCAGCCTTTCGTCGTCAGCGATCTCGAGGAGAATCCCTCAGCGTTCGGCTCAGCTCTGGAGCGCTACTTTCTTGGCTCATCAGGTAAGAGCTCACAAGTGACTCCTGTCGGTCGACATGTTATGTTTATCCGTAAATGGCCTCACGCCTTTGCGGTGCTGCGATGTTTTGTGCTTCTTGGTGCTCTTTAGAAAAGGGGCCCCACCTCGGCGAATCCCCGTGGGGACGATGTTACGTTTAGCCCAGCGCCCACACCCCGCATAATATACTTGTTCGTTTGTGTGCGAGTGTCGGAAAAAATGTTAGTGGCTACTGGAAAAAGCACGCCTCGAAATACAACCCCACTGAATGGGGACGTGGCCCACCAATAGACCGAAAGACACAAAAACGAGAGATTACACTACAAAGAGAAGCAAGCAAGCGTTTGCATCTTGAATCAGTTCTTCGACATTGGGGTAATTGCCTAGGCTGGACGAGGGCCCTTTTGTTTTCCAGGTGTTGAATTTGATCCTGGAGGGAAAAAGGGAGTTACATGGGCCACTGGTGGAGGTGAATGCTTCAACGGGACTGAGGAGGAACCGGTTTTGCTTGTGGTAGAATCCATTGTATGTAACTGTCGCACTTAAACTGCTGCGCATGGTTGTCAATTCTCGCTGGATGCATGTCTAGATATCGCCAGTATTTGATGAAGTGCTGTTACTGGAATGAGATGAAGACGCTCAACAAAGGATGATGTCGCCGATATTTGTTCAGCACATTGCAGGGGGTCCCCAAACGTATTCTGCGCCACTGACCAATTCCACGTCAGGACATATTTCCAAAGACGGGCAAAGTCACAAATAAAAGCAATGAAAGAGTCGTTCTTAACTGTAGTGACGAAAGTGTCATTTTTGCCCAACTGACTTTGCAGATATGCCTCTCACTTTTGACTTTTGAACATTCTAAATGTGTTCAAAAAAAAAGGTCGATCGCTGCCACGACCGGATGAGTTTTATAATCGGCAAGTGTGTCTTTGTGTCTCTCATCACTTTTCCAAGATCATGTTTGCAGACACTGTGAATATGCGCTCTGACTTTCTGTAGTCACGCTAATATATGTTACATATTTCATTTCGCCCATCGCCAAAACAAAAAAAGCACGAGACGAGGAAGTCAGTACTGCGCCGTACCGAAGGGAGCTTACGACAGCGCACGGGTTCACGTTGCCGCTGTTCTATGCGGAGACAAAGCTAGCTTCCATTCTACCGTGTAAAATCATGCGCTGATGAGGACTTTTTTTTTTCACGTCGGGCCGCTAATACGATGGCAAATACGACACTCGGTTTGGCTCAGGAAGTTGTAAATCTGACTGTCATTGTCAGCGCCTCTGCCTCAGCAGTCATGACCCTTGCCCCACGTCACAGTGCCGTGCAAAAGCGGGCACAGCATATTGGGAACAAAAATCCTATGTATGACTTTTGGACGTTTGGCACATGTTGACATTTCAATTTGAATTCGGTTTGTATGTTCTCATGTTTATGCGTTTGCGTAGGTTTTCTCTGGGTACTCGGGTTTCCTCCCACGTTCCGAAAACATGCACGTTAGCTTAATTCAACACGGAATTTCCCTTTGGTGTGGATGTGAGTATGAACGGTTGTTTTTCTGTGAACGTTGGGTGATCCAGTCCAGTGTGTCACCCGTGACCCTGAACTGGATACTGGATACTGGAGGTAGAAGATGGATGGATGGATGGAACATTGATTACAGTCTTTCTACCACATAGTCCATGATATTGCATCCTCAGCCCCCTCACCTTAACACCCCAAAAAAAACCCTAACCCTCATTCAAGAAAAAAAATGAGGTCCTGGTCATAAAACAACGAAAAGGTCTTGATCATTTAACTGGAAAAGCTGAGGATGCCATCCGGGCACAAATCCCTGGCCCGAGCTTAAATCCTGTCTTCTGAGGAACGCAAACGTGTTTGATATCATCTGGTGAAGTGCGACGCTGCGTTGCTGTGAGGCTTGTCTTTCACTGCCAAAGATATTTCCAGTGCAGCGGGGAAGCGGAAAGTGTGAATGAGATCCTTGAGTATCGGCTAAAGATAGCGGGGGCCCCGACCGAGTCAAAAAAGGGAGCGAACAATAAAGTGAAGACCGAGTGGAAACACAAAAGACTAAGAGTATGACATTTCATTCATAGTGTTGCCAACTTTCGGAACTTGTCATAGATCCCCGTGTCTTTATTCATTTAAAAACAAGCGGGCGGAAATGTCCCAATGTTCGAGAGGATTGAGCTTACATTTCTCAATTATGAGTCCCGATGGGGCACTTTGAATTCATTCGTTGTAGCCAGCTCCATTATGTAGTCATTACATTTATCAACAAAGGCCAGTCCTGCCCCGTTTCGTGTTCAGTGATTATGCTTTATTCCTTTCGAACTGGCTCGTCCGTACAACTAACGCTCCTGTTTGCCATTTTAGGACAAATAAGAGGAGATCCATGTCCCATGGTTTGATTTTGCATGCATGAAAAATCATTTTGATCGCAATTTCTAACAAGTGTCAAAAAGTGCTTATGGTTGCTTGATATTTTTGTCTATTTTATAATCAGATAGAAGGTGCATGCAGTGCACCTGGGAAGTGTTCACACTGCTTACCATTTGCCGCACTTTGATATGTTACAGCCTTATTCCAAAATTGAATAAATTCATCTCAACACCCCATAATGACAAATATATATATATATATATTTGGGGTGTAACGATTCGTTTTAGCAATGATTCGATTCGTATCACGATTCGATTGAAGGCCAATATCGGTTCATTTAGAACGATACCATCCAAAACGATTCAGTGGCTGGAAATTGATTCAGTAACTTTTTATCCCAAAATTCATCCTGTGTGACTGTGAAATAAAAACCTGCATACTGGACAGTGCAGGTGACATTTTTGGGATGCTTGTTGTTTTCTTGTAAGTGAATCGGGTAAAAACTAATTATTGTCATTAAATACAAAGATTTTCCTGATGTACTTTCCTTTTATGTGTCTTTTTGTGGACCATACTTAATGGACAATGAGTCTGCTTCATAAAAGTCGACTGATTGTATTGCTTTGCATTAAAACAAAGAGGGAAACAGCAATTTATTGTTCTTGACATTATTTCAACTATGATTTGACTTGGGCCACTTTCTTTTGAACAGAAAAGAGACGTTTAATTGGTGTTAGAATTACGAGGGGCTCCTTGGAAAAATGCCTCCGCTGTCAGGAGTCCCCGGCTGGACCCGGTTTGAGAAACCCTGGACTAAACAGTTCAATGTTAATGGCTAAAACGAAGCACTGTGAGGTTTTCATGAGGAAATTCTTTTAGGGCGCTAAATAAATGAGCACACCTGCTCTTTATAGCGCAAACGTGTGCCAGAAACATTCTTGCTCCCCTCCTCTTCATCTGCCGTCCACCAGACAAAAACAAAACACACACACACACATACATACATACATACTGTGGCGTCTCGTCCAACCACTAGGGGCACTATGCAAAAGAGTGACTAGATTTGGGGTGTAGAAAAGGGAACGAAGAAGAATAGAGACGAAGCGGAAAGTAGCCTTGACAGTGCTAACTGCCACGTGCTAACCGTAAAAATCAAGGGAAGTAAGAGGAATGACAAGCGTTTTTCTCGGAAATACTATTGTGTATCGTGAACATTTGGGGGGAAATATATTGTTCTAAAAATGTGTGCTATCTTGACGTAGCGTAAACACAATACATTTCAAAAGCAAGAGCGATACGTAACAAAAATGACGTGCGTCCCGGGACTTACTAAGCCTGGCGAAATGCTTGACATACAGTAGGAAAAGAAATATAATGCAGTATAACAAGACAACTACCGCTCAGCGACAAAGGAAAGCTATGTGTCATTCGGAAGGTCACTGAGCAGCTGCCCACTGGAGAGATGCGAAACACTTCAAGAATGACTCGTTTAGCCAGCCAGCGCTATGTTCAACGCAAGCTGTCATCTCCTGTATGCAAAGGCTACTGTAAGAACATTTGCCGTTTCCATCGTGCGTAACAAAGCAAAATGAATACACGTTCACGTAAGATTGTGTACGCAATGATCGGACTCGGATTTGTATAACGCTTCGACAGGAGCGACGTTAACATCACGATAAATCCTCAGCTGAGAGCAAACCAAAAATGTACTTCATGCGACGTCTTGCGTGATCGCACTTCAGGAAACCGAGTTCTCTCACACTTTTCATATTAAAACAGATGAATGATCGGAACAGAGTATCGTATACGGTTATTGAGTGTGGGACTGTGTCTTCCATAAGTGGGTTTGGAAATGTAAGACTTGGAGCGCCATCAAAGTTATGCGGCCATCACTTTGTTGAGGGTTAGGCGCAGAGGCGAAGTTTCCATTGGAAGGGAATTCATGCTGAGGACGCACATGTGCTCGCATATTTCAAAGTCCAGTGCGTAAGTATACACAGGTGTCGTGCATGATAAACCACGCACCGATATGTGACAAGGTAAAAAAGCGCGAGGCGGCAGTGCTGCGCGACGCTCTTGTTGCCGCACAATTCGGCGTTGACCCTTCAGAAGCTGCGTGGGGTCGAGCACGCGTCCCGCTCCCAAAAGAGGAAGAACAGATCCTTTTCCAGTCCTAAAATCCTACGGGAATGAGCGTGTCATGAAGGGGAAGGCGGCCCTTCCTTGAATGGTGTTTGCAGAGTTGATTCGGCTCGAGGCTTTTGCCATCGTCACCTGCACATCGGAAGGCACGCAAACAGTCAGTCACTCCTTTGATTTTCTTCCGAGAGCTGCTGGAAAATATTCAGGGGAAACTTGGAGCGGTTAAGGAATTGTTCTAAAAATAGCCCCCTCCCCATTTGCTTCCCCTCTCAGTCTTGGGGCACACCACCTTGGCTGTAACCCAAAGCTCCAAACCTGCTTCTCTTTCTTTCTTTAAATAACCAATAGAGTCCCACTCTTGCTGGCGATCGCGGGATACTGTTCGCTAAGAGCTGTTTGTGTTCTACACTAGCGCACTTACATAAATCACACGTTGGAGCTCATTTTGATTGATGACTTGATATTTTTTTTTCAGGTATTGACATTGCATTGGAGCCATGTGGTCAAAAGACAGCCTCTATTGATTAGATTGTCCGGTTCCCTTGAGGCCCCACCATGTCATTTCCCATCAAAATTCAATATGACTCAAGAAGCCACGCTTGCAAACACTTTCCACCTCGCGTGCACTCGGGTAAAACACACTGGCGCGGCGTGCCGTAGCTGCACATTATTGCGCAAGGCTACTGGGTGTCTGGTGTACGCCGGTCGCCTCTTTTTCCACTGCCTGCATTCCACCTCCATCCTTCCGTAAAGCTGTAACATTTTCTCCACTGGTCCACTTGAATTCATGTTTTGCATGTTTAGTTTTGTCCATAGCGAACTGCATTGAGGTAGATGTGACGAGGAGTTAAAGGGGGACTCGATACCCTGTGTGGGAAGGGGAGGAAGTGTGCTTGATATAAGTATCGCGTTGACATTATCCGTTGCAGACATATGAGAGATGCCCAACTGAGGTGAACTCCTGTGTGGAGTTTGCATGTTCTCCCCGTGCCTGCGTGGGTTTTCTCCGGGCACTCCGGTTTCCTCCCACATCCCCAAAAACATGCATTCATTGGAGACTCTAAATTGCCCGTAGGTGTGAATGTGAGTGCGAATGGTTGCTTGTTTGTATGTGCCCTGCGATTGGCTGGCGACCAGTTCGGGGTGTACCCCACCCCGCCTGCTGCCCGAAGATAGCTGGGATAGGCTCCAGCACTCCCGCGACCCCGGTGAGGAGAAGCGGCTCAGAAAATGGATGGATGGATTATAAAATGTATCCTGCCTGTTCCTGGTCCTTGCCTGCCTGAGAACAGTGCAGCTATTGAAATTAAAAGAGGGCAGCATAAGTGAGTTCTCAGACTGTCTGCCGGCTCCGGAAAACACTCTTACGCCCTAATATGTTTAACAACTCTAATTTCCCGTTTTGGCTACTTGTGAAAAGATTATGGAAATCGCAGATTAGGTATCAGGTTGATACTGTCTGAGAACAGAGAACCACAAAACATGGAAGAGAGGCAAGTGAGAAAAGGGGGAGTCGTGCTCCTAAAAATGGGAGGAGTCAGAACAGGTGAGAAGCAGCAAAAGGTAGAGGCGTAGCTGGAGACCAAAGCGGCGTTCCTTGCAGGGCACCTGCATTCGAAGACACGATTGAAAAAATAAAATAAATATTTCTTCTTAATTTGACACACCTGCACTAAGTGTACAATGCGATCGAACACATGCTGGAATGTACACTTATTCCTGATTCTGTGCAGGGTCATCCAGAAGCCATTGCACTTTTCAAGACACTTTTACACTTTTAACATCGTTAAAGGGAACAGAATATTACACATCCCAGATCTCAAGGAATGAATTATTCAAGATGATCGATTCCATGGTGTCATTTGTTCAGAACAAAACAATCAATGGAAATCCATATCATTAACCTGAGTGCCCAGTGGGATGTATTCCCAAACCTGGATGAGTGCATCATTCAGTCCCCTGGAAAATTGGAGGCATATTTTCCCATGGATGGGAATTAATTCAGGACACACTATCCATCCATCCATCCATCCATCCATTTTCTTCCGCTTATCCAGGGCCGGGTCGAGCTTAAGCAGTGAAGCACAGTTGCACCGTTTCATGTTCTGAACATCAAGGTCATATTTGTTTTCTGTATCAAAAAAATGTGACAGATGAGAGTAGGAGTCAATGAACCGAGCTCTCGCCTGTCTTCTACCATGCAGGCGTTGCTGTGCTGGCGTCTCCTGATGTCCCGCTGCAGCTGGGGCTGGACAGCAGACAACAGTTCTGCTTGCAGTCACTGCCCAGTATGGATCTTCTCCCGCTGCAATACAGCGTTTGTGTGGCCAACGACGTGAAGGCTGTACACCAAGTAGCAATACGACAGCTCTCCCAGCTCACTCGGGAGATACCCGACATGAAGGCGCTGCGGTACGTGTTTTAGAGAGGGATGAGGCGTTCCTTACCAGGATTGGGATTCATTTGGGATTTCGTGGGGTTTTTATCACACTTAAGCATAAATCAAAGCGCAAAGAGAATGGATTTATACCCAATCCGTTTCATGAGGCTGCTCTATATTGAATTTGCTTGGATTACAAATAACTAATGGCCATTTTGTCAAGTGCCTGAGGTAGAACCATCATGAGACGCTTAAATGGTGTACAATTAGAGGAAACGTTCATTTCCAAAGGTAGCCTACGCTGCATTTTGCGGGTATTGATCTCAAATTCATTCTACAAGATGCTCAAATTCATTTGTGTGTAATTCCCCCGTGTCCCACAGGCTACCGTCCTGGAAGCTACTTAGCAATGTGGATTCAGGCCTGAAAGTGGAGAGGGAGTTAAGGACCTTCTCTAATCGTCTTAGAAGACACCAGCTGGGGGATGGAATCATCAGCCTTAACGAACATTCCACCAATCTCCTCTCTGAAATGGTACGTGCGGTGTAGTGCGAAACATATTTGTATCTTCACTGGGTTAGACTAAATCCTGTCCCACCCGGGAATGTGCAATTGTGCATAAAGGAGAAAACAGCTTTTTGGAGTTCCAAATCAAGCTTACTCCAAATGGTTGTTGTTGTTGTTGTTTGCCACCAAATGTGGTTTAGAGCATCGAAAACAACTCTGATTTGACGCTTAACGGGCAATGTTCGTCTCGCCTCCTTTAACCGATGTCGCTGTACGTTGTACGTTATCCATCACGCGTATAATCTCACAGGAAGTAGCGCAAACGGCGTCGTAGAAGGAGCTTAATTACGGGGTCGTCCGCCACTCACCGGCGCTCCTCGAAATTCTCGGGTTCAGCGGAGAGGAAAGATTTGACTTCGAGTACAATTCGTAGCAATGGAGACACGATAACAAGCACTGTTATGGCTGAGGAAAGTCCGCTTGACCGAAGAGTCAACATCGGGAAACAAAAAGAGGACACGATTCGAGTGGGACTTCAAGAGCAAAATGCGACTCATTATGATTTCACGGGTTTTTTTCTGTTGATAAACAATCGAATAATATCCTTGAAACAAAACCAAACTTCGCAGCCTTCACAACGATAATAATCATTTCTGACTCGGGCCCTCGTTTTGTGGCGTGTCCTACTCTACTAATGAGATGTGATTTTGATTATTCCCTAAATATTGAAAAGGCCTCTTATTGCGATGTAGTCAAGTTCGACACTGCTGACGACAGCAACCACAATATTAGGTTCATGTTGGATTCATACTTTGCGGGCAGTGTCAATAAAAATTGATTGCTGGTGTCTTTGTAAAATAAGATTTGTTTTGTTTCGGTTTTATCCGTATCTTGGAGGGATTTTATGAGATTGTGCAATTACACCCAATATTGTGCCCCTCCATGTTCTTTCTCTGAATGTTTTTTTGACGCTCCCAAAAAACAAGATCAGCAGGACCTCCATCAAGTGTTTCAAAGTCAATACCGGGCGGAAGTTTTTATTTTATTTAATTTCTTTTTTTTTTTAGAAAAGAGATAACAATCCGACTGCTCACTGGGAATGTAACAGGAACACTGGATGGGAAAGAACTTCATGTAATGGTGGGATCCAGATACCAGCTCAGTGCTGCGCGGGGACCTCAAAAAGGGAAAAAGCACTGTTTCACATCATAATGTGTCAAAAAGAGCAGTTGAGTTCAAGCATTTGACCAAAGACATGCACACCACCTTGCCCGTGACCCGTTCCAGGAGCCGTGAAAAGAGGAAAGTATGGAAGGGGAATAACCCATTGGCTTGGTGAGACAAAATAAATACAAGCTTTTCTAGTACTTTCTAGGACATATAAACCAGTTGTATCGGCCAAACATGCAGTGTTGATGATGGAAATAATTCGACACCAACAATGACCTTTTTATTTCCCTCCATTTTTATTGGTATTCTAAAATTATCAGTCACAGGTCAGTTCTTTTCCATAGCAGTTTTATGCAGGAAAAAAGAAAAACACATTGTATGCCCCTATTACGGTCGACGTGGGAAAATGTGGGTCATTTAATCATTTTGCAGTATTTCTCAATTTAATGACTGAAGTGTGCATAGTTGTGCGTGGTTTGGAGGGGGGGGGGGGGGGGGACAATTGGTTGAGTGTTTGCATAGGATTTCCTTTGTGAATCCAAATTATAAAACAAAAGCGTGCCAGGAAATCTGACTTGAAACATTCAGAGGCAATTGCATAATAGATGCCAATGTCACTTTTCGTTGCCTTGCTGCTTCACGACCTGGGAACGACCCGGGATTAACCTGTTAGGTAATATAGAATGAGTATCTGACGTTCCGTGAACATTCCCAAGGATGAATTTAGTTGTTAAGTGATTGTGGCAGAGGTCATTTGACGTAGCTCCGGGCTTGCAATGCGAACTGGGAGACATACAAATGTGGACAAACAACAGATTGAGGACATCTGAATGTGTTGGCAGTCTGTTCATCAAATTGTTATTGAAATATTGTAAAAGAAGGCTGGACTGACTCTAAAATATTGTGACACCTGAAAAGAAATTGCAGCTGTATCTTCAGGGAAGGCTTTCTACAAGTCTCCCAAAGTCTGTGGGACTTTTTGTCCATTCAACCAGAAGAACGGAAAATGTCTGCCATTCGGGTCAGGCTCTTCCAAAGGTGTTTGATGGGGTTCAATTCAAGTTGTTCTACACCAAACTCACCCAAAACATGGCTACGTGGGCACTATCATGCCGGAATAGAAAATGTGTCATGAAAGCATCAAATTGTTGCAGAAGGTACACATCGAACGCATTTTTGTGTGACACAAAATATACTTCTCTGTCCTCAACTTGCTTATCTCTCCATAGGACCACGACTACCTCAACAGCAGGAAGAGGGAGGCGTCGAAGAGACTCAGCAGGGACCTCCCACTTGTGAAGCTTCTTAACATTTCCGTCACTCTGTCCCCTTTCCTGAGCGTGGACACCACGCAGTTCCAAACCTCTCTCACGGATGGCGCCGAGGCCTTCTGGCTCAGCCTCCCCTCGGCGCCCAATGGACAGCTGGTGAGTGGGAGTATGTGTGCGTGTAAAGGTTTCCCGCCATCTTTGTTTATTCTCGGCTTATTCTCGTCTTCTTTGAGGCTCGCGGATGATCGTGCCGCTTATGTTTTTCCATTGCGAAGGTCCCGTTGATGACTCAGTGGCGAGGGAAATTCTGTGTAAAGCTGAATGTCACAAACCCAGCAGCGGTGAGCTGGTTCCTGGACAGAGTGGGATCCCTACAAGCCCATTTGGGAATGGAGTACATTCTGCTGGAGGGGGGTGAGAGGAATCTGTTTGAGGAGCAGGCCCTGCGGCCACCGGAGGCTCTGGGCGGGGACGCGTACATCGGCCTGCTGGCTGATGTGGCTGCCAAAATTGGAGACTCCACGATCATGTCAGCCGGGACAAGGTGCACTGTGTCACAATTGTTTGCCAGCTCTTTCGAAATCAGAGTTCTGCTTATTATAATACTGTTTATTCCTCAGGTCGAGCCACAAGCCAGTATTTCTGAGGATGACCCCTCTGCAATCTGACTGGAGTCCAATGGGCCTGAAAGGCATCATTCCCTCTCTGCTACATCACACTCTGCTGGGATACAACTTCCTCATTCCCGACGCAGTAGGTAATACTGCGTCCTATTGGTCACTTTTCCCATTTCTATGAGAAAATGGGCACAATTCCAAGAGGTTCACTGCAGGCGGCGAAATTCCATCCATCTATTCATCCGTCCTTGGCCTCAACGGGGCCGTGGGTGAGCTGAAGCCTTATTGGAGCTAACTTTTGTGCGAGAGGTGGGGTACACCTTGTACTGACTGGTCCAAACCAATTACTGGGAAAACATAGACAAGTATCAAGTTTTCACTAACAGCTCACTCACACCTATGGACAATTGCAGTCTCCATTTAACTTAAGGTCCGCCACACACCGAGCCTTGCGGCCGAAAGAAACGGGACAAGGGCGAAAAAATAGAGTCGGTGACCCCCACAAATATGAACCTACTCGATGCAATGGAAAACGTGAAACAACACGCATACCGGCGTCTACTGTGCTCTATTGTTTTTGTTTGTTTTGTAAACAGCATGGTGGAATTGTAAAGGAATAAGTGGTTTACCCTGGCCACTGTAGCTACTATAATAATACAAAGAGAGGAAATGGGAAAGAAATAAAAGAACATTTTGGTTCCATTCGTTGACTGTAGGTGTATTATTTATATATAAACATGCACGGTAGGTTCATTGAAGACTCTAAATTGTCCATAAGTATGAATGTGAATTTGTTTCTATTGTGCCCTGCGATTGGCTGGCGACCAGTTCAGGGTATACCCCGCCTCCTGCCTGCGGTTAGCTAGTGAGGATTAGCGGCGTAGAAAATGGATGGACGGAGTAAATAAATGTGATCATCTTCTCAACTTTGGTCCAGTTCATTTTTGGTCTGGTCTGAACACAAAGAGCAGACGAGACCAGGTGAAAATAATGACTCACAATGGCTGCATGCAGACAGGAAAAGACAGAAAGTGAAAATGAATCCAAAGGAAAGCAATGGAAATCTGAAATGAAATTCAGCTACGTCTGCCAGATACGTAGATCTATAGTCATCCAGCCATGGCCCATATCATCGTACAGTCTAAGTGGTTGGTATGCTGAATAAAAACAGATTGTTCAAATGAATTGCATATATTGTAGGAATGCAGTCGTTTCCGCTTTCATCCATTACAATGCAGATCTACCATCTTTTTTGTCCATACAGGTGGCTCTCTATCTGGAGACGCGGTCACAGATGAGGAGTTGTACATCCGGTGGCTGGAGATCGTGTCCTTCTTCCCTGTGATCAGCTTCCACACCCCCCCGTGGGTCTGCGGAGAGGACCGGGTAAAAAGATGATGTGGTTCCCCCCCCCCCCCCCAGCTTAACCCTGCGCTCGTTTGAATTCGAATATCGGCCCCCCCTCTGCCAGGGCCAAACCATTACAATTTGGACAACACCTTCATGGGTATGTGAAAACGGTGGACGATGAGGATATTATTAGTACTACTATCCAGCCAGTCTCTGAAGCGTCTATCCTTACTCGGGTCGCGGGAGCGCCGTCACGCCTATCCCAGCCGACTTTGGGCGAGAGGCGGGGTCCACCCCGAACTGCTCGTCAGCCAATCGCAGTTAACGCTAGAAAATATTTGGTGTTTTCAAACTACTTTTCATTTTTTAACATTAAATTTGCATGTACTCATTGTAAGTTGTACAACGGATTGGATTCTCGCCCCATTCAAATAATAACTTACAGATTTGTGGATCAAGAATGGAGTTTATCGAAACGCTCACTCCTAGTTTCCCGCATGGAGATTCCAATGGCAAAAATGTATTTCTGTAATTCTTACCTTAATCAGGGTCTTCATCAAAGTGTCATGAATTCTTCTTTGGCCGATCCACCATCCGAGTTTTGTGGATTTGCGAGCTTCACTGTATACTGGAAGATGAGACTTAACCATTTCAATTCTAGGCTGGGCAGCAAACTAAATCGTGAAATTCGAATTATGAATCCACAAGATATTCTTCCTTGGTCTCGTGCCACTCCTCCACAAAATATAAAGCTACTTCCAGATGATAGAAACATATTTTGACTATTTTGAATAGGTGTTCTAAAAAGGAGTGGAATATTTCCTCCACTCTTGTCACACAATGGAAAGAAGAGCGACTCGGGCTATTGTGTGAGCCAATGGCCTCTCCTTAGCCGTGCAAGTTCATACCCGTCGTGTACCAAACACAGGCTTTGCCCCCCTGCAGGAAAATCACTTATCGACTCGGTCCCTCCCGCTGTTCATTGCATGGCATCAAAACATGTCCTACAGTCTCCGAGAATCCGGTGACAGACATCGATACTTCTTACAATGTCGACCAGAGTTCGAGTGTCCTGAACAGACAACGGTCAATGTTTGTCAAGAGAGGGGAAGCCGCACCGCACCGCACCGCGTCTTCTTCCTGGCGCATGTAATAGGAGCGATCGACTGGCCCCATCCAAACCTCACCTGTGGTTTTGGGCTCCATCTGTTCTGAATTATAATGCCTGCTCTAGATTTATAGCTCCCTCACACTCTGGAGAGCCACCGGAGCAGGAATGATAATGAATTTGAGGACCGCGCTCGGAAAAGTACTTGGCTTTATTGTGCTAGTTAAACATTCCATGAGTATTTGACAAGCGTGACAATTGACTTGTTTTTTTTTCCCTTTGCAAGACAGCTAATTATATTGGTTGTGACTTGTGTTGCAATGTCAGAGATAAAAATAGAGCTTTTTGGGAAGCTCGTCAGTCTTTTCCATTTTTTGCCTCTCGCACAGCTCTCAAGTCGTAAAGTTTAGATGAGGTGAGACAGAGGAGACAAGTTAGAGGAGAGCAGACCGCTACGCTAAACTTTTATGGGCATTTCACGGTAGTTTGAGCCGAGCACATCATGTGAGAATCACGGTGTCACATTGGAAGTGAACCGTTGTAAAAGATCTGGCTTCTCATTTAGAGAACACTCTAGTCTAGTCAAACCCAGCACATTCCTAGAAATGTTCTCGCTGATGTTTTTTCAATTATTTTTAATTTTATTAAAGGCGCATCAACTATTTTTTTTGTGGGGGGGGGGTCATGGGATACTGGAGAACGTGAGCCGTAATTGGAAATACTCAAGTAACATTGCCAAATGGAGAAAGCGGAAGGAGTTGCGTGTGCATCGACTGCCTTGAAGTGACAAAATGAAAAAGCCACAATGGCCACTGAAATAACCTGAAAAGGAAGAAAGTTCAAATAAATACAAATAATGACTGCGAATCCGGCATCACTCTCTTTGGGAACACACCAAAAAAGGAGCGTTGTTAAGGTGGCTCGCGGTGATGCCACTGTCAGTGAACAGCAATCGTCGGGTGGGAACTCCCTTGTTAATAATCCATTTTGTTGGATTGGAAAAAAAAAAAAAAAAGCTTCGTGGAAATGCATGAAGGCCAAAAGATGTTTGTCATTTCTTGTCTCTTTGGAGCGGACCAAAGCTTTGTATGTGGGAGCTAGGTGGTATCGCTAAGTTCACAGGTGGTCTTTCCACCCTCATGTAGATGGCCCCTCCCACTACTCTTTCATATTTGCTATACATATCCAGAATATGCACGTGTTGGTCCTCAATAGAGGAGTGCTGTTTCACTTCGAGGTGCAGCTCGACAGCGGAGGAGGCGGCCTGTCTATGTGGTGACATGCGCCTGTTCCGTGGTTGCTTGGTTTCCCCAATGCATTCCTCATTGCACTCGACCGCATACACCAGATTGCTTTTCTGTGTACGGGGTGTCCGATCTTTGGGGGTATACCAGCCCTTTGTCTCAGGGTGTTACCGAGTTTGAAGTGTACAGGAATGTTCTGTTTGTTGAAAATCCTTCGGAGTTCCTCAGACAGACGTGATACGAACGGGATTACAGTATTGTCGCTATCATCTATCAAGCTTTTCTTTCTCATCCACCTTGCTTTTTTGTACCTTCTGGAATTAAATGACCCGCTGGGGTAACCACACATTTTTGAAGGCCTCCCTCAGGTGCCTATGCTCTTTCTCTTTGACCCGTGGGCTGCTTGGAAAATGATCACCGATGTGTTTTCGAGTTCTGATAAAACCAGGTTTGTGTTCACAAGGAGGCCCAATGTGGACATAGGCAGTCCAAAAAAGCAACTTATTGTCTTTGACATCTTCATGCGTGAACATGATGTTCTTGTCCACTGAGCTAATGTGCTCGGTGAAGGCTTGCACTTCTTGACTTTTGATTTGAACCCATGTGTCATCCACAAATCTGTACCAATGACTTGGAGCTATTACCCACAAGGAGTTCAGAGCCATCTTTTCCATGTTCAGGTTTTGCTATGATTGGGGATACGGCGAAGCCCGTAGTGCAACCTTTTTTTGTCTGTAAAATGTTCCCATGGATTGAAAAGATGTGCTGTTAAGACAAAGTTCTGCCAAGCGGAATATGTATTCCGGATTCAGTATGGATCTGTCTTGGAGGCTGTAATCAAGCAGTAGCTGTTGCCCAACCGTTTCCACTGCATCCTGGGTTGCAATGCACACAAACAAGAAGGTAACATCGAACGAAACCATAGTTTCATTTTTACCCAGCGTTAGGTCTCTTGTGTTCAGGATTACTGTGCCTGTCTCTTTGCCTGCTGGCAGGATTGTGACGTGTCCATCATCCTTACTCAGCCATGTCACAGCTTTTCTTTCTTCAAGGGAGAAGTTAGGAAGTGGGCCTTTAGCATTGGACAGAGATTCCGACACTTTTAAGCAACGTGTTCCCCTTCAGTTTCTGTTAGGTTAGTCTTCCCGATAGCCGATTCAGTCGAACGTGTTGTGGCGTAACAGCAAAATTCAACCTTTTAACCAAAACATCCTTCTCTGATTGGGTCAAATGTTTTTAGCCAAGTGTTGTGCACTTCTTCATTAGTAGCTTTCACAATTCTTGCCTCCAGGTGTTGTTCGTCTTGCTTTGGGTTTGTCGTGCAGAGCAAGCTGGGCTTTAGTTGTGAATGTGATTTGACTTTGAGCCTTGAAATGGTAAAATGGAGTTTTCTTACTTATCTTATTCAGCAGTTGTTTGTGTCCTTTTTCTAGGACTTTGTGTGTCCTGTAGCCTTTCATGTTGGACCTTAGGCTTCAGCTTGTGGGTGTGAGGCTGTCCAAATTTCCCATTCCTGAAAAAGGGTATTGTGCCCGGGACACGTCGTCATATAGTGTGTGCCTGGGACATATCATTTGTGAGGTAGCACGTGATTCATGGAGAAAAGGGGCACGTCACACACACAGGGCAAAAAGTTGCGGTGGGGTGCATGAACCCCCAGTGCCCGCCCCGGTTCTACTACCTCTGCAAGTTATACACTACATAATATAGTTACAAAATTCGACACCCTTTTTTCAACGTGTCCTGCTCGGCTGCTTTGTCATGCAGAAAGGAGGATCTGTATAGCTTTTATGCTGGAACAGGCTTTCCTGTGCAACAGGCCAGTTTTATATCGTGCCTCTGTGGTTATTTGTGGTTATTTTAATTGATATTTATTGAAAATTGCAGTTGGACACAATGAGGATTTAGAGGGCAGGGACAGAGAGAGAAAAATAAGCACACGTAACGACAGGACACTAGCTATTAC
Source organism: Phyllopteryx taeniolatus (assembly GCF_024500385.1). Taxonomy (NCBI): domain Eukaryota; kingdom Metazoa; phylum Chordata; class Actinopteri; order Syngnathiformes; family Syngnathidae; genus Phyllopteryx; species Phyllopteryx taeniolatus. The sequence goes on from NC_084506.1 coordinate 9,451,347, forward strand.
ATTACATTGGAGTCAGGTTTTATAAAGGACACTTGTGCTACACCCTGTGAGGGCGGGATAGGACAAGATAAGACAGGACAGAAAGAGAACAGGACAGGGGTAGTGAACTCAGCAGTGCAATTGGAGTATGGTGTATGTTTGGTGGGAGTAACTATGCAATAGCTAAACACCTGTGGATCCAGAGTGCAAGTGAGAGGGCAGTCCAGCAAATTCGCCAAGTCAGAAGAGTTGTGTTTAGCAATTAGGTTGTGGCCCCAAACCTAGCAAAGAGGTCAGACAACGTCACCGTCACGCATGCACAATCAATCTCGGAAGTGTCCGCCAGGATACCACCCGCGCCACGGAACCCAGGGCGGTCCGTCAGCGCCGCCGAAGCGTCCCGACCGGCCACCGGGAGGAAAACACAGGGACCCATCAGCGCCGCCCCCGCCCCCGCCCCCGCCCCATCTCCCACTGCCACCCCCCTAGAGCCCACACGGGAGAGGAAGTGGAAGATAGGATAGAAAAACGCTACTTAATACCCCTCCTCGCCCCAAAAAACAAACATCTGTATTTAGTTACTTTTGATGCAGAATGCGTGCATGCTTCCATACGAATGTTATATTGTGTGGTCTTCGTCCGTGACTCACAGGTGTTAAACCTAACTCGGCTATACATAACAAAGCACCAGAGGGACGTGGCACCACTCATCGAGAAGTACGCCGAGGAGTGGCGGGAGACGGGAAGCCCCATCTACCGACCCTTGTGGTGGCTCGGTCCAGAGGATCCCGCGACCTTCACCATTGACGACCAGTTCCTCATCGGAGACGAGGTAACCTTCCATCGCAATCTTTTGCTGTGCATTCAAGCAGACACGGGAGCTTTTTGGGGCATGTTGCAGGTGCTGGTGGCACCGGTGGTGGAGAAGGGGGCAGTGAGCAGGGATATTTACTTACCTGACGGGGGCTTCCAGTGGCAGGACAGCCAAAACGCGCGTGTGTTCGACGGAGGGACGTTCCTGCAGGACTACCCTGTGCCCTTGGAGGCGGTGGGTGTTTTCTTACGGCGAAGATGAGTGACATGTGACTTATCCTATGACTGTCTCATTTTTGACACGTGCTGTTTTAAACTTGCACTTTTTTTCCACAAGAGACCATTGACCCTGCCTCATTGCCTTGTTTTGAGACAACTTGTAAAAATGTATTCTTATACTTGCACTTTACTGTTCTACATGACTTCTAATTTCGTTTTTCTTCCTTTTTTTTTTTTTTAAAAAAGAATGTTAATCAGTTTTACCTCTTGGCTAATTTAGATTTGTGTTGTTGTTCTGCTTCTTTGTATATAAGTTCTGGAGAAATCTTTTTTTTTGCCTTTCTACAGCCTAGAAAGTTCTTAGCTGCTGCTGTCGCTCTTGACAAGGCGGAGCAAAGCAAGCCCCTCGTTGCTTAAAATGAATCGGAATCTCTCAAGAAGACCAAACGAAGTGAAATTAAATGGGAACGGGCTTTATGGAGGGAACTTTAGCTCGCAGAAAGCTTTGTGCGGACACAATTTGGGTGCCTTGCTCACACATTTTGAAAAGAAGCCTTTTACTTGAACTTCTTCCGCCAACGGGCTGACGTTTGAATGGCTGTACCTAATCCTTCAACAGAATCGACGGGCACGCCGGAGTACAACAACCCCTTAGCGCTTAATGTAATAATATCTAAATATGTTGAAGCTAATTGTATCAGTGTAGCACTCTGTTGACACCTGAATGTCCCGTAGTACCGTCGGCCACATGAACTGGAGGCCAAGCCGTTGATATTGTAACATTGGAATATATCTGCTCCCTTTGAACTTGTTTCTAACCTGCTGCAGCGAGGGCATTCGATAGTCGTCTTTTAAGTCCAGCTGAGCGCCACGCTGCCACCACCATGCTTCGGTGTATGTATGGTGTTCTTTGGTTGATGAGCAGTGTTGCGTTTGTGCCAAACCTTTTCGAAGTATTACAACCTTTGTTTCATCGGACCGGATCTCATTATCCCACGTTTTGTGGGATGGTGCACTTTAACATACTGTAAGTGTGAATGTGATTGGTTATTCTGAATTATGAAAGGGTGTACAAACTTGTGCAACCGTACTATCTGAGTTGTTTTTTGTTTTTGTTTTTGTTTTTTAACTTCCCCACTCAAAAAGCAATTTGAATTCATTGATTTGCAAAGGTTACAGATCAATTAATAGTAGAAAAGCTTTTGAAATGATTCATTTTGGTCTCATCACAAAAGCCTGGCATTTCAACAGGGGACGTGTCCACATTTGATATTCGCTGTGGTAACGAGTATCAAAAGTGAGAGTCGTCATCGTCGTAAAGACTGTGTAAATTATACATGATGAGATTGTGGAGGAAATTAGGCAAAAGCCACCAGCAGCTTTTCGAGCTTCCCGTTAGTGTTTCATTTGTTTGCTATCCCGGCCATAGTCATTGCTGTTGTCATGATTTCTTCGTATTTGATTTCTGTGGTGCCTTCGCGCGGATGTAAATGTGGTCGGCAAATGATTTGTAAGGCTCAGTCGCGGTCATGTAACGTCCTCATTGATTGTCCAAGCGACAACAACTGGCTTTCAGCGGCCCTTTTGACGAATTGCATTCGATCGCACTCTCTCGACATCACATTCATTTCTTTCTCTCCGTAAACTTTTTCATTTTGATTTGCTTCCTGGACTACATACGATGTAAATGATCCTCATTATTTGCATAGTCTGGCTGTTTTGCAATCTTAATCAAATGTACAGAAGTAGTCACCTTTGCACAATGAGACAATGCTTTACACAACATATTCGATGGTATTCTTTTGGCTTTTATTTAAATGATGTGGAGATACAGACGGACTGTCTGCTGTCCCACAACATTTTCTGTGACTGCCCCGCTTACTGTATCAACACTCAGGTCTACTGAATCTTATCCAATCACCGTATGTCTTAGTGCAGCACATTGATGTCTTAATCGCTCCTAACAATGAATGTACAATGGATAAACTGTGATATTCCCGCCGAGCCATTTACCGGAGGAGCTGCAAAGTTCCCACTCGAATGCGTTGCAGCGATGCTGCGCTACGTTGAAGTACAACCCCAATTCCAATGAAGTTGGGACGTTGTGTTAAACAGAAATCCAAACAGAATGCAATGATTTGCAAATCATGTTTGACCTATATTTTATTGAGTACACTGCAAAGACAAGATATTTCATGTTCAAACTGATCAACTTGATTGATTTGAGCAAATAATCATTAACTTGGAATTTTATGGCTGCAACACGTTCCCAAAAAGCTGGCAGAGGTGGCAAAAAAGACTGAGAAAGTTGAGGAATGCTCATCAAACACGTGTTCGGAACATCCCGCAGGTGAACAGGCTCATTGGGAACAGGTGGCCGCCGTGATTGGGTAGAAAAGGAGCTTCCCTGAGTTGCTCAGTCAGTCACAAGCAAAGATGGGGCGAGGTTCGCCTCTTTGTCAACATAGTCCAACAGTTTAAGGACAATGTTCCTCAACATACAATTGCAAGAAATTTAGGGATTTCATCATCTACGGTCCATAAGATCATCAAAAGGTTCAGAGAATCTGGAGAAATCACTGCATGTGAGCGACGAGGCCGAAAACCGACATTGAATGCCCGTGACCTTCGATCCCTCGGGCGGCACTGCATCAAAAAGCGACATCAATGCGTAAAGGATATCACCGCATGGGCTCAGGAACACTTCAGAAAACCAATGTCAGTAAATACAGTTCGGCGCTACATCTGTAAGGGCAACTTGAAAGTCTACTATGCAAACCAAAAGCCATTCATCAACAACACCCAGAAACGCCGCCGGCTTCTCTGGGCCCGAGCTCATCTAAGATGGACCGATGCGAAGTGGAAAAGTGTTCTGTGGGCCGCCGAGTCCACATTTCAAATTGTTTTTGGAAATTGTGGACGTCGTGTCCTCCGGGCCAAAGAGGAAAAGAACCATCCGGACTGTTATGGATTCAAAGTTCAAAAGTCAGCATCTGTGATGGTATGGGCCTGTGTTAGTGCCAACGGCATGGGTAACTTATACATCTGTGAAGGCACCCTTAATGCTGAAAGGTACATACAGGTTTTGGAGAAACATGCTGCCATCCAAGCAATGTCTTTTTCATGGACGTCCCTGCTTATTTCAGCAAGACAATGCCAAACCACATTGTGCACGTGTTATAACAGCGTGGCTTCGTCGTAAAAGAGTGCAGGGACTAGACTGGCCTGCCTGCAGTCCAGACCGGTCTCCCATTGAAAATGTGTGGCGCATTATGAAGCGTAAAATACGACAACGGAGACCCCGGACAGTTGAACTGCTGAAGCTCTACATCAAGCAAGAATGGGAAAGAATTCCACCTACAATTAGCGTCCTCAGTTCCAAAAACCAAATTATTGAATGTTGTTCAAAGAAAAGGTGGTGTAACACAGTGGTAAACGGGTTGCAGCCATCAAATTCCAAGTTCATGATCATTTTCTAAAAGCAATAAAGTTGATCAGTTTGAACATGAAATATCTTGTCTTTGTCGTGTATTCAATGAAATATCGGTTGAACATGATTTGCAAATCATTGTATTCTGTTTTTCTTTATGTTTAACACAACGTCCCAGCTTCATTGGAATCGGGGTGGTATAAACTGCAGGAAATGCTTTGTTATTTGCTCTACAGACTGAGCGGACATGCTGCCGTTCACGCCTTCATTTAATCTGGACAACACGAGTGCCTGGATTATTGTAGTATCAGCAATGTACATATTACGATGACTGTGCCATTACAAATGTTGTTGTTTTTTTTCTCTTCTGTAAATCAGAGAATCTAGAATGACTAATTTGCGAATAAAGTTTACATTTTCTTACTACCTCGAGTCTTCCAGTTGGCGTTTATGGAGCAGTCCGTGCATTCACTCAGTGGACAATACACAGTTTGATACAAAGGTATCGAAAGCAATCGTGTTCCTACTTGATGTTGTGAGGGTGTTTTCCTGCACTTCGGTCGTATTGTTGCGAGTTACTGTGAAAAGCAACTGAAGGAAAGGAGGAATATCCTTCAATGACAAAGTCAGTGATCTGATCCCAAACGAATGGAGCATGCTTTTCATTTCTGTAAGGTCTGCGTGCTCTCGGCTTCAAGCACTAATTGACTCTTCATGATTTTTCAAGTATTACAAAAATAAACAATCGCTTTTATTTACAATCATGTCAAATGTCCAAATACGTTTGAGTCTGTCAAAACTGAGGTATGCGTAACGTGGCTTCGCACTCACATTCACACCTACGGGCAATTTCGTCTTCAACTAACGTGCTATGCAAGTTTTTGGGATGTGGGAGGAAACCGGAGCCCACGCAGGCGCGGGGAGAACATGCAAACTCCACACAGTCGAGGCCAGATTTGAACCCGGGTCCTCAGGACTGCGAGGCAGGTGTCCTAACCAGTTGCCAACCGTGCCGCGAGTGGGGATAATATGCAAATGTAATGTATGTAAAATGAGCATTTGAGAAGGCGGGGCAATACTTTTTTTACTGCACTGTACTGTTTTCGACACCACTGTGTTAGCACACGTGAAGGTGTACGTAATGATATTTCCGAGTGTATAACCAAATATTCATTGCTGCACCTGTTTTTAAATTGTACTCTTGTGTTTTCGCGTGTCAGCAAGCTCACATCTCCCGCATCACATATCAGATGGCTGATGATTTTGCATCTCGACTAATTCCTCGCAATCCCCCAAAAATGTTAGTTAAGGGAGCATTCATCGGGAAGGATTCACGTATCCCATTCTCCAGTGAGCCCGCCTCCGGTCTTGGGTCCCCTCCACCCTGAGGCCAACGGGGGCCTCGCTCCTCTCCCACACTGAGACAGGTGCAGCTGGCTGGAGTCACGCGTGGTCCCACAGTGCCAACAAACAAGCTCACGCTCTCCATTTACACCCTGGCTTTAATCACTTGCATTCAGAAGGCACTTTAAAAAAAAAAAAAAAACTAGATAAGACATGAGAAAGCAGACAAATGGAGGTTCCTTGGTGCAATTCCCTTAAGCCCTTTGTAGCATTATGTAAACAGTTCATTTAACTCACTGTACGTTCAATAAATCATCTTGTTGCATGTAATAATATTAACATAATGTCTTCCAGATAACCACTGTGAACTAACGTTCAATTAATTTTCGTTACATGTAACATTCAACACAACTAGGCATATCCCAACTGTTGTCCAAGAGGGCCCAAAAAATAAAAATAATGAATCAAATTGTCCAGCATAACCAAAAATGAAGGTTGACAACACCCTTGAATCGCCTTGAAAACACAGGACAGACAAGGTCACATCATTTCTCTTTTTCTTTTGACGGAGCAAAAGCAGAACAGGAATTAAGAGGGTGACAAGCGCAGGCCGCACATCTCTCAAAGGCTACTTTTAGAAAGCGCAAGTCAAGGCTTGAGGTTTCAGTTTCTGCTCTTAAGCAAATGACTTTTCCAGCACGCCAATTAAGTATACAATTGGAGTTCTGGTTCATAGGGGGGCTTTTTTGGGGGGGGGCTTAAAAGGATTTGTCTAACTTTTCTTGATTGCAATGTTGTTTTCCTAAGGTGCAATAACCCGAGGTCATCGCGACTCAGCATAAACATTGTTTTAGGTAAACAAAACTAACTACAAACACATGAATTTGGCTATGAAAGCGAGGCCTTCTTTTTTTTTTTTTTCCCCCCCAACTTCCTTAAATCAGCCAAACAGAAGCTTCCCAAAGCACGAAAGGAGGAAGCGGACCTCAGGTATGCGGTCTTGAAATATTAGCCTGCTATCGGAAAGCCCAAGCCAGGGTGACATCGGGGCGGGTGTGTGAGAGCGAAAAGGCGACTCTGGCCACGTGGTGGACAGGAGCTCCAGAGACAACTGTCGCCGTGTAATCACTTCCTGCCCGTGCCCTCCTTGGACATCTGTCACCTTGGGACGCCTTTAAACATCTTCCTTCAATATGAGTGACTGGCTGAACCTGCCCTGGGACACTTGTAATCGTATAATGCAGGACTCTCCCAAATGGGAATGGAAAACCTCGGTGCTGCGAGCGCGACCGCTTGATGAGGCGTCAGAGGAAAAGGCAAAAAGTCAACGAAGACACGCAATGTTTAATAAATGTAAGGTTGTCATCACTGTTGAGTGGAAAAGCTGAAAATAATCCAGTAACGAAAATCTTTTTTTAAAAAGGATATAAGTTTGTAAAAAAGCCCTTCCAGATAATCTTCTGGCTAATGTTCAGTAGAAAATGCCAAATCATGTACTGTATGATTAAGGTGAAACCAAAAGTGACATGCCCGCTCACTTGATTTCAAACAAACAAAAAAAGACTCGAATACCCAGTTCTCATACAGCTGTTTGACATTCACTTTATTGTTAAAACTTGTTTTGGTATCCACCAGCTGCTCATCAATTTTACCTTAAATTAGAAGCGAACATATACAGCATCATCTTCAAAAACCATGTAGCAGTGTAAACACGGTGTACTGATAAATCATACAATTACATAACGGCAAAGGCCGTCAAAAATAGACTTCAACCAGAAAAGTAAAGAGGCGTGGTAAAAATGCATGTCTACAGCCGTTTGTTGTGCGTCGCTCGAACCTGGCCAAAAAAATTAATAAAATGTACTGACAACATATACACATAAGAAACGCAGCCCTATGCGAGACAACCGCTCCGTGTGGGTGTTTCATGAAGGACTGGAGAAATATACAAACCCCGTTTTGCGTTCCATGGGTGATGAGTTGCAACTATACACCGCGATGTGACAACTAAATAATTGAAATTCAAGTCGCGTGATAAAACCATCTCATTCTTGGAGTGAACGGCGTACTCGTTAATGAACAATTGTGGCACGCGCTGTCAATATGCGAGGGACCGTTTTCCCCCCCGATTACGGCTCATCATGGCCGCATCGTACTGCATCTCAACTGCTGCTGCGCATGTACATGCTCGAAATAAAAGCTTGCCCCGTGAATATTACGTACGCCACACTAGCAAAACCTGAGGATGAAGACAAACATTTGTCGCTACGTCATACAATCAAACGCAACAAGTTCATAGAATGGGCATGATTCCAAAAGGCATCGTGGGGCCGAACGACGGACACGGCTGTCTTCTGCAACAGTTTCTACAATCGCGCTCGCTCACTGGCCCGACCCTGATCGGGAGTTTTGAAATGGTTGCCGATCAGCACGATGTTGAGGTTTGACAGGACAGTCGCGTGCAACTGCAACTCGTGAAAGAAGCCCGAATAAGAAATCAAACAAAGGAACAAAGCAGCAAACGACCTCGCGCTACATCGCAACGTAAAAACCTTAAATATTCCATACGGCTTCGTGCTTCAGATACGGGGAGATAAAACTGATGTCAGCTCGGTCGGACCTCTCCTCCCTTTCCGCCCATTCTACACAAATGCTTCACCGTCACTAAGGCACCGGCGCGTACAGTCCCGTGAAGAGAAACGTTGATCTGCGCACTACCTGGAGCAAACGCCAATACAATCCACAATATGCCATATGCCTACAGTCCACATAAACACCTCACAAATAAAATGAAAGCCAGGTTTGTAAATGCATCTCAAATATGCAGTTGTTTTACTGTAACATGAAGGAAAATAACCCGACCCTATATTTGATTCTGTACAGCTTCAGGAAGAACGCACGCCTTTAGATCCACCAGAGAAAGCCCTTCACTTGGAAGCTTTGTTCTCAAGCTGGAAGAGGTTGAGGATGTCCAACATGGCTTGTCTGATGTTGCCACCGAAGCGGTGCGAGTCCTGTTAAGAAAAACAAATAGTAGGAACATTTGAATTCCAAATAAATCACCAGAGGAAAATACAAGTGAGCGTACAGTTTCTGGGCTGGAGTGTTTGCTGGAGATGTGGAAGTTGATCAGGTTTTCTCCAACGATGATATATGACACACCGTAACCATCATCAGCCACCTACACCAGAGAAGAAGAAGACAAAGACACCTTAGGTTCATCCCGATCTGTACGAAGGAATATCTCGCTATGTTCTGCAATAATCGGCATTCGGCGGATTCCACTGAGTTGCGCGAGAACCTACCGGTCCAAAGCCGCCTCCGGAGGACACGTACTCGGGGTGTCTGACCAGGTCAAACAGCTCCACCTGCTGCAACGGCGTCTGGCTGGTGGAGAGTCTCCATGGCTCAGACAGGACCTAAAACCAAAGACCTGAAAATGATATACAGCTCTGGAAAAAAATGAGGGGCCTTTTTCACTTTTGGAACTTTTTTTCATTTTACACAAATGCTCTAAATGACAATACATGTATTTGGAATTTGCTATATTGTTGTTAGTGGATCAAAGAGAACAAAATATGAATTTGACTTCAATCCGAGAACCCCGGCGTGGTTGCCTGCCAGTTGCAAACATTCACACTCGCGTCTACGGCATGGAGAATTTAGTCTTCAATGAACCGAAGACGTTTGTAGGATGTGGACGAAAGCCAGCTTCGCTGGAGACTCTGCATCTTTTTGCACAATTGTTCTTTGTTTTTTGTCAATGTCTTTCTGTCTCCAAAGTGTTCTGTAAATTGACTGTCTGTCGTACTCGAGCGGCTCCGACTACCGGAGACCAACTCCTTGTGTGTTTTGGACATACTTGGCAAATAAAGATGATTCTGATATCCTCTACAAACACGGAGAAAACATGCAAACTCCCACCCAGAACAACTGCTAAATACGACATTTTGCTGCCTCGTTGGAATATATGGCGGCACAAATTTATGGGGGGAAAAAAACAACAACAAATATGGACAAATGAAAGGTTGAACAGTCTTGAGTGTGGAAGGAACTGCCGTCAGCGTCTGACAGTCCGCTGTAGTCCTGACAGCACATACCTCCTTGAGGAAGGGTGAGTCTTCTCCCAGGTATTTGGAAACCACGTAGAGACAGAAGAGGTGGCGATCGATGCCCATGCCAGTCATAGCCAGGCGGTACAGGTTTTGGTGCTTCTCTGCTGACAGTTTGAGCAACTTCAGACGTTCTTCTCTCTGAGAGAGACGACGAGAGCCGTGGGTCTGCTTAGGCACAGGGTCATATGGAACGGGACAAGCAACTGCAACGAAAGCCCTTTCTTACGGTCTCATCTCTGATCATGGAATGAACGAAGGCGCACGTCTCGGCGGTGCAGGAACGCACCGTTTCGGTTCGGCCCTCGCGGAACAAACGAGTCATGGAGGCTTCGTAGGTCAGGCAGAACTTGCCTTTGTCCTATTTGGTCACATGAAATTCAGGATGTTATCCTACTAGTGCATCTATTTATTTTGTGTTTTTAATTTCCAAAATATAAAATAAATACCCTCCTAAAATACACAGCTGACAAAACTTGCTCAATGGCTATTTATAGCAGCCTATGGTCATTGTGACTGCCCTCTGCTGGAATTTTAAGGATACGTGACCGTCATTGGGGACATCTTCATCTGCATCTTCAGGGGTCTTGGGTCAAACTACAATATAACATCATACAATATAATATAGATCACAATAAGCACTAAGGCGGCTCGGGGTCACAATTGTTAGAATGAAGTCTAAATGAAGCAAAAGTAAACTTGTGTTGTTGTATTTGAGACAAACATTTTTTTTTGTTGCAAATATGCACGTGCAGGAGTATATCAGAGGCGCTGATCGGGCTGCTTTAAAATCAGAAATGGACATTGAGCAGAGCTAAAATACAGCATTAAATGTACCCAAAAAAAAAAAAAAACATTTACCCAAAAGTCCCGAATTGCCAGTGTTCTTTCATGGCACCGTGTTGCACTATTTCAGTTGAGGGAGTGGAAAGTACAAACCCTGTAATGAGCCAACTGCAGGGCAATCTGGATAAAGGCATCGGGACTGGTACGGCACTTCTTGATGAGACCCTTGCCAAAATCATTGAAGGGGAAAATGTGGCTGTCCACATCATCGGCCAGAGTCCTGGCAACTGTCAGAGAGTAGTCGATGATCCCTTGGCACTAAAACAAGAGCAAAGGCAACATGCAACACTGTCGACAACCAATTTAGTACACCATTTCATTTTGCTCTTGGCATATACACTCACTATATTGCCAAAAGTAGTCCCTCACCTGCCTTGACTTACATATGAATTTTAAGTCGCATCCCATTCTTAATCCACAGGATAGAAGAAAACATCGGTCCCCCCTCTGCAATTATAAAACCTTAAACTCTTCTGAAAATGTTTTCCACAAGGTCTTGGGGTGGGCTTATGGGAATGTATGACCATTTTTCCAGAATTTTTCCATTTTTGTGAATTTACACACTGATGTTGGACAAGAAGGCCTGGCTCTCACTTAAACGTGTTCTATAGGGTTGAGGTCAGCATTGTGCAGGCCGGTCAAGTTCGTCCGCATGAAACACTCACCCGTGTCTTCGTGAACCTTGATTTGTGCACTGATGCACAGTCATGTTGGAGCAGGAAGTGTTCCCACAAAGTTGGAAATGTCCAAAATATTAGAATGAAGGGAACTTTGAATGCATCAGCATACCGAGAGATTTTGGACAGTCAAAGAGGTTGGGGATTACCCCTTCCTCTTCCAACATGTCTGTGCACAAAGAAAGCTGAATGAGAAAGAGATGAATGAGAGAATTTCGAATGGAAGAGTCCTGCCTTCAACCCGACAGAACGCCTTTGGGTTGATTGCGAGCAGACAGTGACACACATACGTTCCTAGAAGAAGGGGGAAACATTCCCATCAACTCGCTCCTTAAAACTCGTTGAAAGCCTTCCCACAAGAGTTGAAGCAGTTCTAGCAGTAAAGGGTAGATTGACATCATCTTAAACCATATGGATTTCGAACGGGATATCACTTAACATCATACGTGCGTCAAGGCAGGTGAGCGGATATTTTGGGCGATTATCAGTGTCGCTAAGACTGGTGCAAGTAATTAGCACGACCGGCGAGGGCTAATGCAAATCGAAACTACAACCGGGAGCTCTGAGAACAATTTTGGGGTGCTCATTTCTTTCCTGAACTTAAAGACTTGCACTGCAGAACACCTTGGCAAAGCAGTGCCCGTGGGCCACGCTCTCTTCTGCCCGGCCCTCGCGCCCTTTATTAAGGCACGTGCTGCTTTTATTCCAATGTGCACGTGTGTTGGCAGTGCAACCGCTCGTCTTCGGTGTCGCCAACTTCAAGAGATGTTGTCGCTGTATTTAGTGACTTTTCCGACCATTCTAGCAACATTCCTTTTTCCTTTGGGGGAAAAAAAAAAAGACGGAGGCCACTTTGCTCTTAGGAACCTTAAATGCAGCAGATTTGGTTTTTTGTAACCTTGGCCAGATCTGCGCCTTGCCACAATTCTTTCTCTGAGCTCTTCAGGCACTTCCTTTGCCCTCATGATTCTCATTTGCGCCGACATGCACTGCGAGCTGTAAGATCTTCTATAGACAGGGGTGTGGCTTTCCTCATCAAGTCCAATCAGTATCATCAAACACAGCTGGACTCCAATGAAGGTGGAGAACCATCTCAAGGATGATCAGACGAAATGGACAGCACCCGAGTTCAATATTTGCGTGTCACAGCAAAGGCTCTGAATACTTAGGGCTTTTTGGGAATAAATCTGCAACTATTTCAACAATTCAATAGTTTCTGTCAATATGGGGTGCCGTGTGTACATTCATGAGGACAAAACAGGAACTTGAGATGATGTCTGCAATATAACAAAGAGTGAAAACTTCGGAATACCTTCCGTAGCCACTGCATGCGCACCCCTGCCCATAGCTTAGCCTACCTCATCAGTAATATCCCACTGCAGTCTTTGGGGGGCAGGCAGGCTGGGATGCGGCTCGCCGCAACAGTGCTCGTCTTCGGTATATCCAAGCTTAAACGGGTCCATGGAGAGCACATGCTGAAAAAACGATATTTCAGGTCAAGCGTTACTACTTATTCATGGCGACAAAGACCGAGGCCTTTTCAAACACAAAAAGTGTCAACAACCGGAAATGACACACCTCCCACAGATGACCGACGACCGGAGCATCGGCCCAGGAGTGCTCAGCATTCAGACCCATGGTGCCATTCTTAAAAACTATCAGGTTAAAGGATTTATCAAACCACCTGAGTTCAATGGGGGAGAAATACCCTCAGTGTGGTCAACGGGTATGTGCGGCATCCAATATTTTTCTTTTGCTTCATCTTTCTAACCTGTCGTAGCACTTTCCATGGAGCAAAGACTTCGCATAACTATCCAGAGACTTGACTGGGCTGCTTTCTTCGAACCGCTGCTCCGTTTCATCCAGGGTCACAAAGAAGGCCGCCTTCTCGATGGCGTCCAGAGACTGCTTGTTCTTGCCACGGCCGAAGTGGGCGTCGCGGCACTTTGCCCATGGGGTCCTGCGCCGACATAATGGACGGGAAGCAAACAGCAGCAGCACAGGGCGACATACCCAGAGGTTTAATAACGAGGCCACTAAAATAAGTGCCATTTGGGTCACTCCTTCTGTTAAGTCATGTAGACACAAACACAAAATCTAAAATCTGTTACAAACAATAGCACGAGTACAAATGTATCCTGTCCGCAAACAGTTTCGCCAGCTGATGTGTTCGAGCAAATCCTTTTTGGGGGGGCCAATAGCGCAGCTTTATATCATCTTTAAGAATCGTAGACTCGTTGTGGAATACTACATAGTCCGAGTCGTCCTGGCCGCTCGACGCCACGCAACACAGATGTGAAGTAACTCACAGAAAAAAAGGATTGTTGAATAATTCAAGCTGGAAATAAGTTGGAAATTTTGAGTTTGTAAAGAAAAAAAACGGTTTTTTTTTTTCATTTTCGCACAGCCTCATATTGCTTTGTCTTCACTTTTTGTGAACGAGTAACAAACCGATATTTTGTCATGATTTGATTTTCAATAGAATGTGCTGTGTGTTTCCAGTGCATTCGTATCGATGGAAACAAGCAATTAGATTTTTTTTTTTAAAGCGCTATTAAATGCAGCTGTACTGTAATCACAACGTGGTCCAAAAAATAAATTTGTATCTTCGCACGTGCACTCTTCTCTCCGAAGCACAATGTCTGCACAATTGACTGCAGCTGCCATGCATGCACCTGTCCCCCGCAGTAAGGGCAGCGAGCCTCTCCTCTCCCGGCAAGGGTTCAGACTTGTCAGCCAGGATCCTCTCCATCTGCTGTTCGATCTCCCGCGGCAACAGAAGTCGGCCATCGTAAAACATCCACACCTTGAAGAATCGGCCTTTGTGGTACACGGCTATGTGTTTGCTCTCATTGGTGTGCTGAAGGATATCTAGAGGAGAAGAACCAATGGTAAGGTGCAGCAGGGCAAAGAAAAGCAGTTTGTCTACGCACTCTATACAGCCTCACTAAAACCAACTAGATCTGCAGTGCATTCCAAAAGTATTCAGACCCTCATTCTAATCTTTGAGATGTTTGTACAATTTGACTGGAGACCACCTGCTTTCATACAAATTGATCAGCCATGATTTCGAAAGGTACATACCCGTCTGTATGAGGCTCCGCGGCCGAAAAAAGCATTTTAGAGCAAAATTCAAGGAAGGAGCATGTATTCGGGATGGCCCAGATCTGCACTTGGGTTCCAGATTCTTAAATGAAACTAAACATGTTTTGCTCTGAGTCGCCATTTCTGGCCTTAGGCATTAGGCAGACAGGTCAATTTTACTCCCATTGAGGCCATATAGATTAGGAAAATAAATGAGAGCTGTTAACTTGGGAATTACCGTCTAAAAAACTAGTCCTTAAATGGGATACTCCGGGCACCAATTTTAGCTGCAACATGAACATGGAAAAATAAAATGGGAGCGGAATAATTTCTGAATGCACCAAACGCTCAACTTAATCTTAGCGATAAAGACAGCTGTACATGTTTGGAAACAACATCTACTGCCATAATTGAAACACATGAATCACTTTAACTGACATCACATTAACGGGAAATAAAGTCAGTGGCTAATCTAATGGATAAAGGAAGGGACTACCCGAGTGAAAAAGTGGCTTGACATGGAGGACGTGCAGGAAGGAGGATGTAACATGGAAGAATTGGATGCAAAGCTTGTTTGAACAGCACGGTGCAACATCCAGACAAACCCGTTTGGGTAACGTTCAATGCATACTAAATGATATTGTCTTTGTGATGCTCATACTGTTCAAACAAGCTACAAACGAGGGAGAGCACATACAGCGGGAGGAATAATGTATGTCAAACCTTTTGTCATTTCTTTCATTGCTGCATAAATGCGCCTTAAAACGTGAGCTTCAACAACCAGAATGTGCTTTAACTAATACCACACCCAAAAAAAATGTGGGTTTTCATGACAATTACAAACATTCACAGGACAAGGAGGAAAAGCTAGGTGAACATCGTGCCTATGTATTCTCCAAGAGCTAATCGGAGTCAGGTGTGAGCCAACCTGGAGTCCAATCAATGAGTTCGATTGGCTTTAAGCTGCTCTGGCCACTAGAAAACACACACCAGGTTAGAATTGTCTCGAGTGAAGAACCACTGCCTGATGTGTACCATGCCCATACCAATTACAATTGTTGACTTGGGTTACAAATGTCTTGATGTTCATCAGTCCGTGTTTAGACAAATTGTCTATAAATGGAAACAGTTTAGCACCGTTGCTTCTCTTCCAAGGAGTGGCCCTCCTATAAAGATGACGCCGCAGAAGGCTCAATGAGCTTTAAAAAAAAAAAAAAAAAAAAAAAAAAGGACCCTAGTGTCATCTTAAGACTTGCACAAAACACTGGTATGTGCCAACATCTCTGTTGAATAATCTACCACAAGTAAAACATTAAACAATAGAAATAGAGAGCACCAAGGAGGAAGCAGATGCTGTCTATATAAAAAAAAAACATTGCTGCTCGTTTGAAGTTTCCGAAAGAGCACTTGGATGTTCCATGACACTATACTGGCAAAATAGTCTGCGCACAAATGAAACCGAAGGTGAACAACTCGCGAGGAACCCGCGTCGTCACGTGTGGAGGAAAAACGTCAAAACCGTATCCCAACTGTGAAGCATCACGGTATGCGGTTAGGGTTGCTTCGCTTCCTCAGGGCCTAGACAGACTGCTATCATCAACGGAAAAAGGAATTCACAAGTTCATCGAGATATTTTGCAGAAGAACTCGAAGCCATCTGTCCAACAGTTACAGCTCAAAGGGTTGCAACAGGACAACGATCCAAAACAAAGAAGAAGAACAAATCAACAACAGAATGGCTTCAGAAGAAGAAAACATGTTCTGGAGCGGCCCAGTCAAAGTCCTGACCTCGACCTGATTGAGGTGCTGTGGCAAGACCTCAAGAGAGCTATTCACACCAGACACCCCAGGACTCTCGCTGAACTGCAAGAGGAACAGTCCAAAATTCATCCGGATCATTGTGTGCATCTGCTCTGCAACTCCTGTCCAGGAAACATGCGGTTGAGGTTATTGCTGCCATTCATTTTTCCTCTGTCCTCTGAATGTTTGGTATTTTCGACACAAATGTGAACACATATTGCGTGCAATTATTCCGTTTATTCTTGCGATTTAGGTCAAGATCAGACGACATTTGGTGACCAATTTATGTCGAAATTGAAGAAATTACAGAAAGAAATTCACATATTTTCCCCCTCCCATTCTATACTTGGAAAAGAGCCTCAAACACCAACTACTTACTACACATGCAGATTAGTTCGTCTGCTCTCCTTTCTCACCTCCAGCAATTTAAATGTTTATTGTGCCGACTACCAGGAACACTTCATTGTACTTAACAGTAAACCTAATACATTTGTTGTACAGTCAACTGACTCCCATCTTCTTTTCTAAAATGCACCTTAAAAAAAAACATTTATTGACCATTAAAACATTCAATCCTTACATGAATTCAATTTAAATGTTAAATTTGCAGCAATTTAAAAGTAAACTTTTCCTTTTCAGTTTATTGAAGAAATCTTTCAGATAAGACGAGGTCAGCACCTCAGATAGCCAAACATTTAACCACGATCGAGGCCTTTTATCAGGTTTTGCGTGCCAAGGAAATAACGGCAAATTCAACTTTTTTTTCTTTGACAAAATAGACTGGATATTAGAAAAATAGACTGTATTAGATTCATGCATCGGCGGTTCAACTTACAAAGCATATTAGTACTTTTATAATTGATCAAAATGGAATCCAGCATATCATCTCATTTGTGCCCTCTCAGATTTCAATCACTGTCCTGACATTAAAAGTGCTTGCTATGGAATATACACTCCCCAGCCACTTTATTAGGTATGCCAACTCTAAAATAATAATAATAATAATAATAATAATATGTAGACAACTATACACTAACACATCAATCAGATCAAACCAACCTACCCTTGGAGAACAAGGAGACAACTTTTATTTCACAGGACCGTGAGTGCAGCAACAAATTTTGAGAGTTTAGAGATGGACTATAGCATATAGTTAAAAAAAAAAAAAAAAGAAGGTACCTAACGTGAGTGTGTTTTTAGCCGCTCCCAGCTATGCGTCGTTAACCGTTAGAATGGCACACCAATGGCGAAGACGACAAAGGAGGTTTACGTTATGTCTGCCCATATCAAATAGTACATCTCATAGTACCCAGTTTTATCACTGGAAAGCAGCAATTGTCGATCAGCGTAGGTACCGTGCAGTGAGAAGAAGAAGAAGAAGAAGAAAATAATAATAAAATAAACTAGGGGCATCAAGAGACTGGTAAGACTGGTTAAAACTGACAAAAAGCAATAGGTCAATGACTGATGTCTACCCAAGTGCGTCTCTGAACACACAACACATGAATACCCGAAGAAAATGAGCAACCGCGGAAGAACAAACAAGAGGAAGGCGGGAAAGTGAGCTTGCAGTGCACAGTGAGTCACTGCTGCATCACATCAACAGTTTTGTCTCGTGATAGTGGTGTGAGTGAGGCATATTCCTTTCGCCACCGTTTGGGCTTTGTCGTACTAAGTGCGCATTATTTCAACGCCACAGTCCTATGACAACACGCCATGAAACAAAACTAAGAAAACGGCTTGCACAACGAACGCGTCTCAATCCGACACAGTAGAGCTCCTTTGGGATGTGGCTATCAAGGTGCGGTCAAATCATTATGACACAACTGTGGCATGCCATTCGATAGGAACCAAAATACACCAACTAACTGATTTCATACCATGAAAACGGCACAACAGGTCATGTAGGTAAAGGCAACGTACAACTAATAAGGAGGCTGGGAAAGTATTTCCACCTCTCAATTTCCAATTTAGCGATATGCACTTAAGTATGTTAATTCTCATGAATCACAGTTACCATGCCGGCCCAGGATATTTGGTCTTGCCCGCCATTTTATACACAGAACCAGGACTTCAGCCACATGCAAATTATTCACCAGGTGTTACAAATTCTACTTGGTCAGATTTTTTATTTATTTTTTTCCATAGACACACAAAATGTCCCAAGGAGAAATACAGTCAGAGTAGCGTGGCGGCGGTAACACTGCAGACTCTACCTGTGTCTACACCTGGGATACGACTGGTGTTGAACATATACTCGTATTGGGCGGAACACATGGGAATAGTGTTTAGGAGCATGAGCTGAAAAGCAAGAGGGGAGAGTCAAACAAATTGAGATGACATTCTAAATCACCATAATCCAGATAGAGCAGCAGACACGCACACACACCTACAGGGACGGAAGCAGGAATGAGGTGGAGAGGAAATGAGGACGATTGGTTTGGAGGAACCTCAGAAGGCTGCCAGAGGAGAGGATTTACATAGGGACCAGAAACCAGTGGCCAACCCGTTCAATGCCAACAGCAAAGCCCTGACATCGCCAATGTTCATACTTTTCAGAAATTAATACGTCACATGACTTACATTCATTTTAGAATTTGAATCGCTGGGACCGCCAATCAAGAGATTAGATAGCTTCAGGGCTTTACTGTTGAGAAAGAGTCGAGGAGTCAGGGGTTTCCAATGACTGCTGCCATTGCGATGACTTGGGTCACAGGGAAGGGTATGGTTCAGAGGGCACAGCGCAGGTGCCCTCATCTTACCTGTCTCCAAACCTGGGATGCGGGTAGTGTTAAACATCCGCTCCCACTGAGCCGAACACAGAGGAACCTTGTTTGCCAGCAAGTATATCTAACGCAGAATCCGACAAAGCGAAAGGACAAGACAATAACACAGAGACAACCGAATGTGAGTGTGTAACATTGCAAGCCCATGCATGGGAATTTGTGCAGATTCATAGAGACAGTGGGTCTTCGCAGCTGAGGTCAGTGTGAGTTCACAAAATACACTGTCGAAATTCTGCCAAGATTTCATCAGGATTTTACAGATTTGTACATAGGCTTCATGCGGGTTGGAGAAAGAAAAGGACAGGACGAAGTTAAGGGAAAGCTAAATCATTACAATTCGCTCTTGTCACTTGCACGCTGAAGAAACAGAAGGAGAAGTTCAAAAATGCCTCATTTTGCCAGAAATCAGGACAGTCTCAATTCAAACAAGCAACATTGTACGCCGGTAACATGCTCCACAATCAGTCAGCTTGAAAATTACATCTATGGTATATAGAACATTGTGAACATGAAAACATAAACTAAAGTAGCACTGATTTGACTCCTGAATCATTTAGAAAGTAAATCTTGTGCACTGAACTGACAGGTATTGGTGTAAAAGAAGTGAGAACGGAAAAACCTTGCTCCATACTTACTGGTTTGATCTGGGCTCGGTCCAGCTTCCTCCTGTACAGCATGATAGCATGAATGGCATTACCTGCTCTGGCAGCCTGAATTGAAGTGGGGAATACATAAAGGAAGTCCTGAGGAGAGAAGAGGGATCGCACACTTGTCATCTGAGATGTGCTTACGTGTTGAAAAAAAAAAAAGACAAGAAACCAAATGATGTTATTGTTGAAGTCTTAATGAAGGGAGAGTTTGACGACTGTGGCAGAATCCCAAAATCGTCAATAGCTTCAGGTCTGGATTCTGTGGTCAACTCATTTCAAAAGTTAAATCGACATTGTTAACACAGCGTATTAAGAATTCACAAAGCCAAGTTGGTATGATTTGGGAATGAAACTCTCTATTCAGACTTTAGACACTTGACAAATAACTCACTGAGACTACCTACCATCGCGTAGTAGTTGCTGTTCACCATGATGGGCCCTCGACCTCGAAGGTAAATATACTCTTCCCACCAATCACTGACCTGCGGTGATGCATGGAAGGAAGGAAAGACGTAATATTACTTGACAACAACAACAAAATCAACTGTGTGAATAATTCTTTTTGACTCACATAATTGGAGGCCCACCACGACTTCAGTTTTAGGTACCATTGCAGTCTAGGACCCAGATTCATCTCAAAGTCCTTCGCTAGTCCCTTCATCCGTTTAAACTGTTCATCATCCATTAGTGGGCGGACCGACTCTAGGTACTTTAAGCATTAAGATGGACATGTAAGAAAAAAAAAAAAACCATTAAGCATAAATGGTACGTGAGGAAAAAAAGTTGAGCTCCAACGGTAAGATGATAAAATAAGCTAAGATGACACAGCCTTGCAAATTTCCCCATTGTGGGACTAATAAAGGTTATCTTAAGCATTGACATACATACTATATTCATTGTTCATCTTTGGCTATAATAGCAAAAAACAAACTTTCATCTCCTCTGTCAGATCCAATGGCTTCAATAAAATTCGGGTAGGTAAACAATACCACTTTTCCCGAGGCAGAACATACCCTTCTGGAGGTATCCTTAACAGGTGGAACAGGTAGCCGCGGCAGAGAGTTCTGGAAACTATAGAGCATTGGTTTCCTTCCAGAGAACACCTTAACCAACAACTGGAAAAGAAAAGCAGTGCACCTCATTTAAATGTGTTTTTACCACCAAATAGAACACTCAACAAAACTGCCATCTTGCTAAAACGGTGCATAGAAGGCTTACACATCAGGTTCCGCTGACACTGCAAATTTATAGTATAGTATAAAAAAAAGTAAAAGATCATGGAAAGTAAGGGCAAATAGGGATACAGCTGTGGACATTTTGAATAAGCAAAAACGATGCAAAATATTGAGAAAATGTCTGTATTGTTTAAGCATATGGAGAGGGCTCGTACAAGAACATTGCCCGACGCTTATGTCTCACCATCCACAATCGAGTTGACCAGGATACAGAGCCGTGGCGTGCATACATCCAGCCATGCCACGACAAGAGGCACTTGAGGACATTCCTCATGATCATGATTATGGTCACCCATAGACCTGTGCCCACCAAGACCCCACCAACAATCTTCTGAGTGTCTGTGGACATATATTTACTGCACAGGAAAAAAAGACGGAAAAATAATCGACACACGGGCCATTTAAGTATTCAGCTACTTGCAGGTATATAACATCTATTCTATTTAATTCCATAATTCAATCATTCCTGAAGGACTGAAAATTAATTGGGTAGCGCATCAACTGACAGCACAATAACAGATTAAGTAATTTTGTATCTTAGCTACTTTTGGCATCCTGTAACAGATAACGGGGTATTCGGGCAAGCAGGTTCAATCTAAATCAGGGTTCCGAGTTGACTTCAGTACAGTTTTGAATTGCCTATATTAAAAGGTTCAAACCTGACATATTACAAACTACAATACCAAATGTTTATCATCAACTCAAATTCATCTTACAACATTGAACATCCTTCAAAAATAAAAAGCTTCGATGATTTCTATCCATCCATCTTTTGTACCGCTTTATCCTCACAAGCGTCGCGGGCGCGCTTGATTTCAGAAAAAGAATTGAAGCGCGCGTGTAGATGCGGCGAAGACTTTCCATAACTTGGTTCCTCCTCGACATACTAAGTTTGTGTCTCAGTCAAGAAGTATTACTAATCGGTGACTCCAATTATTGTACTACTATTTAGATATGCGTTTTGGTGGCATCTTTTAGAAAAGGCAGGGGGGGGGGGGGGGGGGGGGGAATTGTGAATAGCATACCAAAACATAGGGGGTTTCTGTATTATTTAGCTTGAATAATAATAATAATAGTAACAATAATAATAATAATGCATTGCACTTTCTAGGCACTCAAAGACGCTTTAAAATTGCACGTATTATTTATTCACTCTGCAGTCACTCCCTGGTGGTGGTAAGCTACTTGTGGAGCTACAGCTGCCCTGGAGCAGTCTGGCAGAAGCGTGGCTGCCATTGTGCGCCTACGGCCTCTCCGACCACCACCAAACATCCAACCACATCCATTCATGGGAAGTGTGGGTTAAGTGTCTTGCCCAGGGGCACAACGATGACATGCGCCTGTCAGGCGGGGACATGAACCGGCGACAGAGCGCGTACACTTGAAGGGGTTAACATGCATTATGAAAATAATGATAAACTGTGAAAGAATTCAATCCTTTATCATGCTTGGCATCTTTCCAGGCATGTAAACTTCTGCGTCCTGCACTGCTTGCAAAGAACAGTTGTTGCATGTGGTCATTCAGGGGCTTACCTAATAGGCATGTGTTGTCCCAGTTTAGCAATCAAGCCAAGAGATGGATCCAGCTGTTTGTATTTATTGTACGACATGTAAGAAACGACTACAACCATGAAGCCAGCAGGGCTGCCTGGGTACACGCCAGTCATAACTCCATTCTGTGGAAGGTTGGACAGGACAAACAAAGTCACGGGGAGCCAGGAAGCAATGATTGATGCCAATTTATAGTCCAAGTAGTGTCACTGATAATGAAGACAATGTTATCAGTTCATTGTGGTTGAGAGACTTCGTATGGTGGTGTGTAAACAGCTAAGAAGCGCAAAGGTCGTAACAGAGAGAACTCACGGGCAAGGTATTTGTGAGCGGATGACCTTCAAATGGGAGCATGTGAATGTACACCAATCCACACAATTGTAAAGAACAATGATGTCAAACATTGCTTAAATAGAGCTTTACAGTAGAGATGCTTATCGGACAGATAATTACCAGGCCGAATTGAAGAATTGTGACGTCATATCGATAAATCCAACAACAAAAACAATATCGAGCTTCAACACATCAAATCTTATCAGCCACTTAAAAGGTCGGCATCGTCGTGACGGTGTTTTGAACGCCTACGACGACGCCTGCGTTGCTACTGGCCCGAAGCCGGCCACGAAAGAAGCGTGGCTTGTTTCCATCGCAAACGCATTCGAAAAGTCCAAAACATTTGCCAGAGATGACCCGATGGCTAACAATATGTGCTTTCATCATGGAAATGACCCACCCTTTTCTGTCGTTGAGGACACTGGCTTTCGTCGGCTAATCAACCACTCGGAGGCCACCGTTTGTACTTCTACTTCTGAGCCACCGCTACTTTTCAGTTGTACGTTTGCCAGCAAAATACGATTTGATTGCCGCACTCTTGCGTACACTGATAGATGGAAATAAGGACATAAGCTTCACTACTGATTTATGGACGTGTGATGTTAGCCCAGTTAGCTTGATAGCTCTGAGCGCACAGTGGCACATCGAGAAGGTGATCAATGCTATTGTCAATTTTATGCTCCTGCATGTTCAATCACAGGTCTAAGTCTATTGTGTGCTCATGTTTTATTGGGCAATTAACTGAATTTTACATTTGATAAGCCATTGAAAAAGTATTTTCTTTAAAAAAAAAATAAACGTGCAATTTTAGAGACGTGTGTGTATGACATTTGTTTTAATAATGATGTCATATTTGCTTAGGATCTTTCCTCCAGGTGAGCACAAACTACAGTTAACTAAATAAAAAAATATGAATAAGCGATCGGTTATTGTATTGGTAATCTAATCCAATCTGTAATTGGTAAAAAAACAGGAACTTTAAATTCTTTAAGCAAGAATGCGAAAGAATTCCACCTACAAAGCTTCCACAATTAGTGTCCTGAGTTCCCGAATGCTTAATGAGTGATGTTAGGAAGAAAGGTGATGTAACACAGTGGTAAACATGCCTTTGTCCCAGCTTTATTGGAAAGTGTTGTAGACATCAAATTGAAAATAAGTGAATATTTGAACACACACAAAAAAAAAAAAAAATAAACTGTCAGTTTGAACATTAAATATCTTGTCTTTGTAGTGTACTCGCTTGAATATAGGTTGAAAAGGATTTGCAGAATTGTGTTCCGTTTTTATTTACATTATACACAACGTCCCAACTTCATTGGAATGGGGGTTTGTAAATCATATACATGTATTTTACTTTTGTTCAAAGACACCAAAAGAAAACAAAATTTTAGTTCGGCTTCAAACATTCATGTCATCAACAGGATTTTTGAGGCCATTCACCGATCAGCGAGTTTAAAAAAAACGCTAACCGATTACCGATCCGATCACAAGATGGAGCAATGTGTCTATTTAAATGACTTTTTCATTTACTGTATATACTTGTGTACTGTATACTGCGTATCTTCTCTAGTCTAGTGATTCCCAACCAGTGTGCCGTGGCACATTAGTCTGCAATGCGCAATCTTCAGGTGTCCCGTGGGAAATTATCTAATTTTACTTAACTGCTCAAAAAATTCTTCTTTTACAAGAAATAATGTATCTTTGTCCCTCTATTTTTGCCAGTGAGGCATAGTGACAGAAAGAACAAAGAAATGCTCTTCTAATAGATGGCAGGACGTATATACAGTAGTTACTGTGTATATACTTTTTGTGACATTTTTGTTTGTTGGTGTACCGTGAGATTTTCCAATTGTAAAATATGTGGCTTCGCTCCATAAAGGTTGGAAATCCCTGCTCTCGTCGGCTCATGTATTCTAATCAGTCGGGTCAAACCAACATTACAGAAATAATGTGCGCTAACTTACTGTAGTTGAATTACTTTATTGTAATTAAATTACTTCACACACACCGAAACTTTAGAGCATGATTCAACAGAACACCCCCATGTTTACACACAACCGTTAGTGCTAGCACTAGCTTACTAGGCTACATAACGTTTTGTTCCCTGCTTGCGAGCCGTATCGTATTAAAAGTACGTGAACATAGCTCAAGCAAGCCTTCAATGAATGTCATCCCCCGAGCACCGGTGACCACCAGGCACGTTTTTTCCCCATTTTGTTTTTATAATACACGCGTCACGATGTCGGCGCCATGGTAACTAGTGTATCTGGTCGCGTTTGAGTTGACGAGATAAAGCCCAGTGATCGTAAAAGACGGGATGCGGTGGTATCGGAATACAAAATTGTATTGCAGTAGTCTGACATCTGCAATGGTGAAAGACCAAATTTCTCTTGTAGTCTGATTCGCGCATTGCATGTTGTCTGTCTCAGACGTGTTGTCGGTCCCACACTGCCGACATGTTTTTTTTTTTAATAACTTTATTGGTTGTCAGATATTACAGTACTACGTCAAAGGACACGCGACAAGGCTAAAAATAAACTAGCTTTTGCATTCAAATACACTGTACACGTTGCCGAGGCGGAGTATATGTCTTTTGTGGAGCCGATCGATGACGTCACGCCGATCAGATCGGTGTAAAGTCTAGTCATCAATCCTTGTTATGCTCATTAGCGTAGCATACATAGTAAGTCAGCTATCCCATTTTCTGTGTTGGTCACCTGACGTTCTGCATATCGTGGATTGGTTGAAGGGTCTAACTTTGCCTATGATGCAAACGTAGTGCCTCTCACCTTGAAGCGAATGAATCTTTTCTTCCATGAGTGAAGACCAGAGAGGTAGATTTGGCGCAGAGCCTCGTGGCACAGCTGCAGGTCGATGCCATCTGGGGTGACAGTGAACTGAAAGGCCACTGCCTGGTGAGCTTCTGCCATGGTGGCTGCTTCTGTACAAAGTTACTGAAAGGAAACACAACGAGAGCGAATGCCTCATTATTTATCACCAAGAAAACACTGAGATGCAGTTGCATAACTCACTTTTTATTTCCACCTTCTCAGACACACATCCATTGAGGTGGAATGCATAAAGTGTTTTTCAAAAGTATGTTTGGCACGATGGAAATCATCGTCATTCTTCACATCTTCATTTTCTGTAAATGTGAAGAACTTTCACAACGCTGCTGTCCCAGTAAATTGGCACAACGGGTATTACAGTAGAACCTTTAAAGGTAAAGCATGTATCCGCCTGTGCCTCTTTCAGACTGCACTTACCGAAGCGGGACATTGTTTTAACCATAATGCGTGTTCACATTTTGTACTGTAGCTGGTGTGACTTCTCGCATTCAGATAATTAGATGCATAGTGGCATCAGCGTCTGCGACAGTAATTGGTTTCAATACAAAGGTGAGTGGGTCACGGCTTCCCGCTATGCTGTTAGACACTGGTGGCGTTTCACCTTCAATACAGTGTCGAAAACCAGAACATTTGGGGGTCGACTTTAACCCACTATACCGCATCACTACAGCGACCTGTGAAAAAGCCAGGAAACAAAGATGGGCAGTGCCAAAGCGGCTTTGTTTCCTCAAGCAGCATCTCTCTTGAAACTGCACACAGAAATGCCTCTTTCTGATCTGAAAAAGTCAAATATTCGTAGATTCGGATTATGTATCGTTTGGACCACAATTGTCAAAGTCAAAGCCCACAAGCCAAATATAAACTGACGCATAATTTCACGCAGCCGTAAAAATTGCAACAAATTCATACTCCCACTGAATTTTGTTTGCACGAAACTCTGAGTTGGTAAATTGCACAATAGTAGAATAGACGTAAATATCTGCACGCAGTTATATTCTTTGACTGTTGATTACAAACAAGTTAGTGATCAGAAAAAAAAGAAGGTTTAATTATTAAGGGGAAATTACAGTATGTACTAATATGACAAGGAGTTGAGTTGATACATTGAAATGATTTCACG
Organism: Phyllopteryx taeniolatus; assembly: GCF_024500385.1. Taxonomy (NCBI): domain Eukaryota; kingdom Metazoa; phylum Chordata; class Actinopteri; order Syngnathiformes; family Syngnathidae; genus Phyllopteryx; species Phyllopteryx taeniolatus. Next base: position 9,478,174 of record NC_084506.1, read on the forward strand.
GTTATAACCAGTCGTCTGAGGGCAACTGAAACTCTCGTGGCCCGGGATGAAAATGATATATGGTGGTTGGCTAGGGTATAAAGTTGATGTACCCTCTGTTGCATATCAATGTGCTTTTGTGTCAACAACTGGAGGAGTGAAACAGATTACATTATGTTATACTATCGATCGTTCCAAAACATCACAGCCATAATTTACATAAACTAATGTTGGCGTTCATCATCTTATGGCCTGAAAACAATACTCAATTAAGAGTTTACATTGAGAATAATCAATGACGAAAAGGTCTTCCTTTGCATCTTCCACTGAGGAGGCTGAAGAGATTTAAGGCAACTTTTTTTTTCATAGTCCTCCGTGAGCACCTTATGAGATGTTCTTGATAGAACAGTGTTCATTATTAACTGGTTCCTGCAAGCTGAGACCGAGCGAGATGCCCCAGAAAGGTTGTCATTATCCACAACACCGTTACTCATATGAAAACCGGTTCGGCAAAAAACATGCGTGCTAGGTTCATTGAAGACTCTAAATTGCCCATAGGTGTGATTGTGAGTGTGAATGGTTGTTTGTTTATATGTGCCCTGCGATTGGCTGGCGACCAGTTCAGGGTGTACCCCGCCTCTCGCGCGAAGATAGCTGGGATAGGCTCCAGCACGCCCGCGACTCTCGTGAGGATAACCGGAACGGAAGATGAATGAATGAACACTGAAAACGAGTAACCAAATTAGGATTTGCCAGTGTGTAGAGTAAAAACCCATTAAAAAAGCAATAACTTAAAAATCTGCGATATAGTGTAGCGGGGGGCTGAACGATTAACTGAAATGAGTGGGTTTGCTGTAAGACAAAAAAAAAAATAAAATCATCATCATTCGACATTCACATAAAGTGCATATAGATTTGACATGCTAAGGAATTGGACACGTGGGCCTGCAGTGCAAATCCAGCCTTAGTGCATTTTCCCAGTATAATTCATTGCATTTGCCTTACTTGGTCTGATCATTACAATCAACACATAAACATGCCACTTAACGTTGTATTATAACTTATGTGCACTATACAATAAGAGGCCGGCCGGGCGCGTGGAGAGAGCAGCGACTCAGCACCCCCCCCCCAGGTCACATGATCCAGCCTCCACTGCGGAAACTGGGGGAAAGGTCGCTCGTTTGGATACAGAGGAAAAACTGGAAACGGCCCCAAACAAACCCTCCCATGCCTACAAGCATGTGTCGCTGTGTGCACACGGAATAACAAGCGTTCCATTATTTTGAGCTAAATCGGCCACCTTTCTCAAATTTGCCCCGATGGTAATAACAATGAATGACCTTTATTTGCACCATTACCTACATAAGGACATCTTACCAAGAGCATGTAACACATAGTTTGAATCAGTGTTTTAATACGAGGGGGGGAAGAAAAGAAGAAAAAAAAAAATACAATTTTTTTTAAAAAGGCCTGACGACTTCATTTAACAGCCTGTAGAATGACGAGTGGGTTCCAAATTGAGTTCAACATTTCTTCCCCTTTGTTCCGACTCAAAACGAAACTTTTATTATTTTCCCTCAGCCTTAAAAGCAAGCCCACACGAGTCGGTCACTGGAGCGACGATTCAACGCACATATTGGAAAGGACTGGCCCAGAAACCGATTTGGAGCATATTCCTCCACATTTAACTGAAATCGGTGGTTTTCAAATCCGTCACAGCCAAATTGAATGAGCTCTCGCGGGCGCGACCAAGCGCGTAAAAGGGCGCAATTCGGTGGACGGTTTGTACTCACCGAGCCTTCTTATGAATCCGAGACTTTGCGCGGAAGACTTTCGCGTCTGGCCCACAATGTGACACCGTTCGGCTGCTGAGCCGCTAACGTTGCCAGCAGCTACGTGAATGAGAGCTGCTGATTGGACACCCGCCTACTTCTTTTGCTACGTCACGTTCGTCTCGGGCGCAACAGCGCCGCGCGGAGGACTGTATCGGTATTGTAAGAAGTGAGTGAACAGAGGAGAGGAGAGGAGAGCAAAAAATGGTGACGTCAGGATGTTGCTTGATCGTCGGAGGCCTTTTTCTGTGTTCTGTTCTGTGTCTTTTCCAGTGATTTCCAACCGTGGAAATAATGTTTATTCATTTATCTATGCCAGCAATGCAGCAGGCAGAACTCTACACGAAGACGCCGCTATTCGCTGGCTATGTGGCCCATGCCTGCCGCAACTATAGCCCCCTGCCCTAAAAATGTTCATAATGACCTAGACAGGATTGCTTGCTCAGAGAGAACATGCTCCATATGCAGGGAGGGCAGAGTCCGGATTTGAACCTCCAACCTCAGGAAAACATACTTCCTTGGCACCGATTGCTACTTTCCTGTGAGCCAGGGCCTGGCCCTCGATGACATCAGCGTTTTTCTGTGCTCCGCTTGCTTGGTCGGAGCAAATTTTGCCACAACTGTTGCACAGATGGCCTCTCGTTCTTCTACAAAACATCTTGACAAACTTTTAAATTCCTTTTTCAAGTGATGATAGCAAGCTGTCTACGCCCTGAGGAAGCAAAGCACGCCCCTGCCCGTGCCCGTGGCCGTGCCCGTGCCCATACCATGTTGCTTCCTCCAGCATGCTTCACAAATGGGATAAGGTTTTGATGTCGTTTGCTGCGCCATTTTTTCCTCCACACATGGTGTTGTGTGTTCCTCCCACACAATTCAACTTTGGTTTTTTTTTCTGTCCTCAGAATATTTTGCCAGTAGTGCTGTGGAACAACCAAGTGCTCTTTAGCAAACTTCAAACGTGCAGCAATGTTTCAATAAAAAAATATGAAAACATGTCATTGTTTGTGTGGTGTTAGTTGAAGCTTTTTTTCTTGCTATGTAGATGAAGATCAGACCACATTTTATGACCAATTTATGCAGAACTTTAAGAAATTCCAAAAGTTTCTTTTTTTTTTCACTTTTTTTCCCCTCCCACTGTACAGCACTTAGTTACAACTGCGGTTGTTTCAAAAGTGCTCTGTGATTTACACTTCCGAACACCAATGCATTTCTTTTTCCTTTTTTTTCCTCTTGCATGGCATTTCAATGGGTAAAATTGATTTAATATACGATTTTAATATACGACGTAAATTGGCTTCATGGTCACGGAACGAATTAAACTCGGAAGTGAAGGTCAAACACCTGAACGTGTATCTTGTCCTTTTCATCAACAGAGGGCGCTAAATCATTTTATTTGAGTTTCCAGGCCACCGCATTGTATACGCACGGTATTTAGAAGCTCCTACTGGAAAACGAACATTTAACTGGGCAGATAAATGTGAAAAGAAAAACATGAACCAAAATAAATAGTAGTTAGACCAGCTCAGAAAAAAAAAAACAGTTTAAATGCAGGATGGGAGGGAAGTCAATTTGAGACGGAAGAGAAGTCGCATCAAACCAACGCTGTGCGCCTGAGGCGCGCCCCCGCACTGGTCGAGGGCGCGCGCGCCTCGCGACTGTCACCAAAGAGCCGCCGCGTGTGCACATCACTCGACTGCCCGGTTAGCATCGATTGGGAGACGAATTGTGTTTGTGTTTGTTTTTGTAAGCATACGAAGAGTGACATGAGCGACTCCACCGGACGGCGACGGAGACGATGAGAATAGTGGATTTTGTGTCCTGTCGTTGGTACGGCGCAGAAGAAGGGAAGTTACTCGAAAGGTAAGCACAAGCGTTCTCACGGCATATTTGATAAATATCGGATAGCGGAACTGCTAAAGCTAGTTAGTGTTTTTGAGTGGCCGCCTATACTGTACTTGACGTAGGCGACCCGTCGGCGCTCCATATTCCTTGACAAGCATTTACAATTTGACTTGAGAAATAAAACCAACCCCTAACTCTTGACTTGAACTTCCTAAGTGCAGTTGTTGTTACGCTCCCATGGAACATCGCCATCTCTTTAAAAACGCTAAGTTCCCCGTGTAGTTTGGAGGCACTGTCAAGTCAGACTTAACTTGCATGAAAACGTCACTGCATGTGTACAGGGTGGATTTACCGGACATTGAAGTCATGGAGAAGTAAGAAACCAACAGTCTGTGTGATGACTTATTATTCCCTGTCACACTGTACTGTGGATACTGAAAAAGCTTGTGCACTGGCCACAAATGCTTTAACATGAGAAGTAGGCCAGTGGCTGATCTGATGTACTATGTCATCCATGCCCAGACCTCTTTACAATGTTAACTGGGTGTCTAACTGGTTCATTGGGGGGGGGGGGGACACTTTGAATGGGAGATCTCCTCCAGGACCCAGCTCTCATCCTCCATCCGATGCCAGATGTCATTGTTGTGTGTGTGTGTTGTTTTTTTTTTGTCTTCAGCGTGATGTAGCAGATGTGCATGTTGCTATTTGTAGGTGTGCCCTGGCCTAGACTGTAAAATTGCAGGAGAATTTCAAATGACAGAAGCAAAAAAGCAACACTGGTCAACATCTGATTGGTTTGCCATCATAAACGTTAAAGGAAATGACTTAAGTGACACTCCTATGTAAAAAAAAAAAAAAAAAAAAAAAAACAACAACAACAAAAAAAACTCATCTCTGTAAAGTTAAAATAAAAGCACTCACCCTTTGAAGCAATATCCTGTGTGGTGTTGAAGTGGAAAAGGGTGCTTGCAGAAGGTGAGTCGACTTCATGCATTCAAGCGTTAAGAAAAAAAAAAAAAAAAAGTTAACCGTTGTATAGTTAAACTTCAAAACAATACATTGTGCAGCCCCCGTTGGCTGGTGGAGGGAGCATTAATGTGCCCACAAAGTGAGTCTCTTCACATTGACAGGAAACCACAGCACTTCGCGCTGCACATTCCATTTTTCTATCATATCGCTTCGGCCGTAGCCGGTTTCCTACATTGCAGTTCAATTTCTGGTCAATCATCACGGTTTCCTCTTTGCCACCATTACCGTTCTGCGTTGGCATCACAGGAAAAAAACCAAAGGAAAAGCAACATACACTTGTGGAGTTAGTCCTTGAGCTGAATTCACCACGGGGCGTGCTGACGTTTTGCACGTTTTGCTGACGTCTTGCACGATGGCAGTTCCACCTTTTGACTTTTGGTTACTTTCCAACCGTATGACCTTTACAGTGTTTGAATTGTCAGGTTCCATTGTACTGTATATGCTAGCACACAGATGTGCTGTATTGTCTCTTCTCTGCACAATTTTGTGTGGGAGGCTCGATTCTGTTCAAGCTGAAGGAAGAAGTTCAGTCATTTTCTATAATTACGCTCGGAAGATTTCTTGTTGTTCAAAAGGTGCAATAGCCTTGTGTGCAAAGAGTAAGTGTCACAAGTATTTGAAACACGTTTCTAATAATGGCAAACTAACTAATCACAGTACTTGTCATCCTCTCACGAACACCTATGCTATTTTGAGTTCGCTGATCATGTTTGAACGCTGTAAGCCATTCCTGCTCAGCAAAGGAAGCCTCCCCGTAAATCCTCACCTCATAAGGATGGAAATGATCAGCACATTTTGGATATTGGTTTTCAATAAGGCTTTTTCGCCTGATGTAAAGCAATTATAGTGGCCAGTAAACAAACAGCCACAGCAGTATGGATCTGAAAAGAGAAGATAATCACTTTCCCCACCTCATTAAGCCAAAAGATTACAATTGTATGAAATCGCAGTTATAAAACGCAAACAAATCCTTGTCCAATTTCACATTTGTCTCAAATGACTGAATTGATTTCATGAATTATGAACCAGTCAATCCGCAGAACATTAGATTGGCAACTCTTCTGAAAATGTCGTAACAAACCCACCTTCTAAAAACTGAATTGAATTAACAACAGTAAGTCTATTTTTAGCGCTCTTTGTGCCACGTAGTGATGAGCGAGCTGTGCTGTGGGCATGCTACCACATTAATTGGGCAGCAACAAAACACCACAGGATTTCATGATGTATCTTTAAACGAGTCAATATGATAGAAAATATAACGGTTTTTCATCTGAAAAGCCCAACGGGTCCCTGACATGATATCCAAAATAACGGTTTGTAATGAGGCTAAGTTGGGCTATTTTGGAAATTCCCTCTGTGATTGTTTCCACTCTTTTATTTTGTTTCTGCCGGGGAGTACATCATGTTTAGGATCATGTTGAAATTGCATTCCGCTCCAGATTAGGAATGCCCCTTCCCATGGATGGTATCATAATCGTCGTTCTGTGCTTGCAAACGTCATTGAATATGAAACCCCTAATATACACCATCACCAGCGCAGCAAAAGCAGAAGTGGTTGAATTCATTTGAACTAAGTAACATTGTCTGGATATGGTTCCCCTAGCTACGTGAATTATTTAGTCTGTTTGGCATTGAAAGACAATCCACCGTGTGGTATAGTTACAAGATCATTGTGATATATACCAAAAGTGAAACAATGTCGCATGATCTAGGAGTTGGGCTTGCTGTAGCAAGATTGGCCAGTTTCCGAGAATATTTTTAAGATGGTCTATATTCTCATTAAAATTGTAGATGATAGCTTTTTGTTCACTTCACTTGCTTTTTTTTCTTTTATGGTGACTGCACCATTGCCAGGAAGATGCTTCGCGTATGAGAGTGTGGCTCCTTGAGTATGATCTCGCGGTTTTATTTTTAAGCAAACGTTCCCTTGACATTCCTGACCCTCTCATACCACCCCTCTACAATATTCTTAAGTCTGGGAAACAACTGGCTGGCCAGTCGTTCCAGTGTCTAAAACTGTGTGTGGTCATGGTTAAATTTAGACAGCCCACCTCCTCCTCAAGGTAATGATAGGGACAGGACCACAGGGTGTTCTGGCCTAACACGTATGCATAGTGACGTGAAAGAGCCCACCCCGACCGAGCCTCACCATACAAACCTTAATATGTGGAAATTGTTGGGTATGTTTTAGGGTGGTGGTAAATTGGTGCGAGCTGTGTTATCAGCCTCTGCCACAGTGGTGGCTCTCGCTCCTTTAGGGACCACCACAAGCTATTCTGAGCCTTTTTCTTTTTCCACTGTCACCCTCTGGATGATTCACCCACGGGTCATACCATGACTGTGTTGCTACTATTCTCATGACAAAAACAGAAACAGTTTTGCCATAAAAAGAGATGGATGGGGGGTGGGATTAAAAAAATATCCCAGTTCCAATGGGGGTTCGAATGAGAGTAGTGGAATCTCCAAAGTCAAACACTAGCCAGGCCTTCAAACATTTTTTTTTTTTTTCCAATTGTACTAATTCTAATCCCTGAAAGGGAAATTCTATTTCAACTCTGGATATGTTGTGTTGCACACCATACAGGGAACCAGATCACACATACGCAGGCATGCAGTGAATTGGTAAGCAAGCAGTGCTGCTCCTCTTAAGCTTGAGTGCCAGTGTTGTACCTACGGTGGCCCTGAAGGGCAAAACACAACAGCAAGTAACGAAACACCACAGCGAGTTCAACAAACATGACGACAAATAACTAATCAAAATGACAATAACTAAACAAAACAGCAAATAAAATAAAAAAAACAACAGATAATGAATCACAACAACAAATAACTAAACATACAACAGCAATGAAAAATCATAGCAGCAAATAAAAAAACAAAGCAAAATTAATCTACTGGAAGAGTTGCTTACCGGAGGGGGAGATGAGACTCATCGCGGATTGGACAAGAGGGGTGGACTTGATTGGATGCTTTGAAATGAGAGTTACCGATGATTCAGATGGAGCTGCTGCTGTCAAAGAATAGTTTCACTCGGGATATATGTAACCCATCTGATTGTGCGCCTCTACTACATTGTGCGCTGGGTTACGTAACTACGGCGACACTTGGAACCCACACTGCCACCGTGTCATGTATTGGGCGACGAGTGCCATCAGGCAGCACCCTCTTTTAAGGATTGCGGGGTGGGGTTTCTTCAACGTACATCCACACAACCTAGCATGCTCCCGTTACATATACGTATGAGATGGATAGATATTCCCAGGACTAATTACGACATTCAAATAAATATGCACATGCTTGACAAGGCATTTTAAAGAGGTGTGGTCCAATCAAGTTGTCCCTCTCGTCCAATCATCGATGAGTCTTAACTCCCCCACACCTTTTCCGGTAACTTAATTTCATTTCGTTTTTTCGTTTTCTGTCGTGTTTAGTTATTTGTTGTTTTGATTAGATAGTTGTTGTTGTGTGTTTTGATTTGCTGTTGTTTAATTATTTTTCATTGTGATTCGTTATTTGCTGTTGGGCTTTGCACTTCAGGGCTGCCGTATATACCTGAACGAAAAATTCATCAAAATTTGATGCATCAATTCAGTTTTATAGTTAAGTTTTATATCTCACCTTTCATACATTAAACCGTAACAAAGTGCTTGACAGAAATGAACAAAAAATGTCCGGAGGAAAAAAAGAGTAAAGACACACTTGCTTGCAACTCACAGCAGCGCTTTGAACGGCACCACTCCCTCTGCCCTCCTATTATAATTTTCAAGAATTGCACGATGAATATTGCAGTTTGGGGAACATCCTTAGTGTCCTGCCTTTTTGTTTTAATTCCTCATTAATAATAATAATTAAAAAAGACCATTCAAGCAACACACTTTTTGACATTGTAGTGTGAAAGCTACAGCTGGCTACTAATGTGGACTGAATGGGTGGCAACCATAGGCAAATGCCAGGATTTTGATGGTAATAGCTCGCAGCAAAATATTGAAAAACAAAACAAAAAATATATATAAACTAGTTCCTTTTTGGAACGGTGAAATTAGTTCAAAAAGTTTCATCATGATCTTTGAATGCAACGTGTTCATTTTAGAATTTGTTAGCTGAGCTTTGAACAAGTTCACTTCGAAAATAAACTTTCCCAACACTGCAGAGCGCTTTGCTCACAGGCACCTCAGCAGTAGTCAGGAAACAAACTAGGATATCTCCAACAACTACTGTAGTTGCTTTCTTTTGAGTCAATAGACAAAATGTTCAAGTTCTTTTGAGAGAACATAGAAGTGTCGAGCATGTATTTATTATACTTCGTCTGCCTAAGTTGAACGCGTCTACCTGGCCCCCATACTTATTTTCAAAAAAGGGATGGTGTCACCTCTGGTTGGGATCTCCATTTTCACCCTTTCTATTAGAGAGGCTTTTTTTATTTTAAATTTGTATTTGTTATACCTACCCACTCAGTGATCGCCAAGATGAATGCATAACCAAAACATGTGACTAAATATAGGCTGCATGTAGGGCCTGAAAAACAATTTGCTTCCATGAACAACATTCACAGGACATATTGTAGTTAAGACCTTGAGACCAGCTTCCTGTCCATCATCTATACAGTGGAGCAAAACAAAGCCAACACAACAACTACGTAAATCATTGTTACATGCCTTGCTGAAATTGTACATCCTCCTGCCCCCATCCCTGCGATCACCAACTTTTGACTCCCTCGAGTCGTGTGCTCACTTTGTCTCTGATATTGATTCAAATCAGCTGCAGCCATGTAGGACCTCAGATTTGGTCGTGTAAATTACAGCCACGTGGTCGCTTTTACCAGCATATTGTTGGGAAAGTCGACATAACAACATGTGCTTTGGAGGTACATGTCCCAAATGATTGCAAGGATGACTGAATTGAATACTTTTAAAAAATATGTATAAAATGACAAAAGTTGTTGAAAGGTTTGATTAGGAAACCTTGTAGTTTCCGTCTGTTCACAAATAGTGACCAAACAACTGGTTATTTCTATTATTTTGCACTCAACCACTCAAACCGGTAATTGGTATGATCACAGGTATCCACTTATTTGTTTTAAATGACAACTGTGAGCCTTTAACTCCTGTGGGCTACTGGTGAGCAAGCTAGCTAGCCTGCACCTACCTTGTAAGACGGTAAACTCCTCCTGCTGCAAGTCACCTACAGCTTTTCCTTTTACACACATTATCATTATCAATGCTGCTACATTTGTTATGGGAATAAAACCAAAAGTTGTTCCCGGAGAAAGTCACGTATGATCGTCTCAAATTTCCCAGGGGGTGTGTGTGTGTGTGGGTGTGGGTGTGTGTGTTGGGGGCTCGATACCGCTAACTGCAAGTTAGTTAGTAAGATTGCCTGCTTAATTTGTCGTTTTCATTTCACTCATTATAACAGTCATGTGCAAATGTTTTAATAACTTAGTTATGAAGCCAGCAAAGCTAAAACAAATCTATCTATCTATCTAATTGTATAGGAAAACAAACTATCATTAAAATAAAGTGTAGTAGTTGCACTAGTAATGATTCATCATTGTTCTGTTTGGGACTACGCTTTTAAATGGGTAAATTGGTTTGTTGAGCTCGTAAATAATTTGCAAATTACTGTGACTAATCATCAATGATACGTTTATATGGTAATGCACACTTATGCATTCGTTTTAAAATGTATGTCAAACATATGGCTGTGGTAATGCTCAAAGTTAATTGGTTTTACCAGAAGAGGGTTAGGAGCATTCACTACTGAGTTGAACAAATAATCAAATAAAAGTAAAGCCTTTTTTAATTGACTTGTTTTGTCTTCCATTGCTTGTTGCGGAGAAACGTCTTTTTCACAGTAAAATATTTAGCAAATGTATCTCAAGTCACTGTCGATGTTTAATTTCTATGAAACTGTGAAATGAAATGCCATAATCATACTGTACCTCCAAAAAGGGTGCGACCAAATCATGTGCCGGTGCGACGAACTGAAAAAGTTGGTCGCACCAGTGCTACTAGTGCAAAAGTTAGTGTAGAGCCCTGAGTAGTTAAAAAAAGGGATGGAATGTCCACATTCGCTGGCATGTACGGTCAATACTGAAAAACAATCAATGAAACTTAAGTTACTGTGTTCCACTTTGTAAAGAGTCACTCCGTTGCCCACCAGAAGAGTCAATGAAACGTACCATAGTTCTGCTTCAGACTGCATTGGTGCCATTTTCTTTTTGGTTTAGAGCAGAGTGAACGACACCGTCAAGACAAAAGCCTTTGGGCTTGATTGGACCAGATGGTGATAACTGTTTCTCTCCCTCTGTTCTACAAAAAAAAGTGGCTTTTTTTTGTGACTAATCAAGAGCTTTTGTTGTTAAGAATGTTGTGCATCTCCAAACCAGCCTTCAAATGGGCATCCCTGTTGTAATAGAGAGACAAATGCTCTCAGAGTTGAAGCTAATGTGCTCCAACCAAGGCAAGTCTGCACATGTGTGGTTAATGGCTCACTATAGCGTTTGGATGCCCACAGAGGCTTGACTAATCATCCCATGGCGAAAAGGTCTTCTCGGGTCTTCCAATTCCTTCACCAATGCCAGACTCTTAATCCAAGATTTTCATTTTCTCTCATGTAATCCTCAATTGTAAATCCCAAATGAGCTCAAGTTTGATTATAGACATAAAAATAGATGTCGGGGATGAAGGCAATGGAGAGAGCTGCAGTGATTACTTACATTTTGGATTAGTCTATTGACGTTTTTGTGTTTACAAACTAACATGGTGCACATTGACTTTGTATACAGATTAGGGTCTCGCGCTTTATTTTTGAAGAACATTAGCCTCAAGAGAACTAAATAGCATGTTTGAGTCCCCATGCATTAATAGCGCTGCTGCTGGGACTCTGCAAAATAGTCAATCGATTCTGAGGCAAAATGCTATGCACTACAACAACAACAACAACAAAAAATCAGGTCATCCATGGGAAGTTGAGGAACATCCAGAAACTCTCACCACTCCAGCCATCATTATTCTGCTCAACACAACGCTGACAAGGAATGGAAACGGGGGTTCCGATGTTTCGGAAACAAATTCTCTCACGCCTTTAGATACTTAAATTATGGAAATTCACACTTAATTGATTAATCGACCTTTAATTTCCCTAATAGTCAATTAAAAACATTTGGTCAATTACCAGCACCAACAAGTTTTTCTGATTTAAAATAAATAAATAAATAAAATATATATTTTTTAAAAACCTGACCATTTGTTGTCAAAACCCCCATAACGATGCAGGCAGAATTTCGAATACCTTGCAAGCGGTTTGTGGTTACAACGGTGCACTGAGAACAAGTTAGATTGGGAACTTTATGTGATAACAGGACATGATGTCACTCAGGCCTCTGGCTCAAAGTCATTTATCCTTTAAGAAACCAGGTGTTCACTATTTAGTCAACAGAGGACTGTCATTGCTTGGATACTCAAGGGACTTTTCTTTTGAAAAAGGCCCACCTAACCACTTCCTCACAACCTCTCATTCGCAATGCTTTCTTTTGACATGCACTTCATTTTTCTGCTTTGTGTGACATGTACAGATTGTTTGTATTTGTGTGCTAAATAAATATTGTCACTGTCTGGTGAAAACAGACAAGAACGGATACGCTATGGTCACCATGTGGGTCTGTTATTTTTACAAATTATTGACCAATTGAAAGTGTTGAAAATGGCTTGCTCTCTCCGACGATGCAATGTTAATGACTCACCTACAGTAATGTGCCGGTTTTTTGGTTTCCTCCAATTCTTATATTTTTGCATAGTTTCCCCACTTTAATATAAAAGATCATCAAACAAATGTAAATATCAGACAGATATAACCCAAGTGAACTTAAAATGCTATTTTTAAATGGTGATTTCATTTATTAACGACAAAAGCTATTCAAAGTTACCTGGCCCTGTGTAAAAAAGTAATGGCTCCCCCAAACCTAATAACTGGTTGGGCCATCCTCAGCAGCAAAAACTGAAATCAAACGTTTTCTGTAACTGCCAATGACTCTTTCACATATCTGTGGAGATATTTTAGCCCACTCTTCCTTGCAGAATTGTTTGAATTCAGCAAAAATGGAGGGTTTTCGAGCATGAACGGCTTTTTTAAGGTCATGACACTGCATTTCAATCACATTCAAGTCTGGACTTTGACTAGGCCACTCCAAAACCTTCATTTTGTTTTTTGAAGCCATTCAGAAGTTGATTTGCTAGTGTGTATTGGATCGCTATCCTGCTGCAGAACCCAAGTACGCTTCAGGGTTATCAATTTCCACAAAATGATGGATGAACATTCTCCTTCAGGAATTTGTGGTTCCATCAATCACAGCAGGTTGCCCAGGTCCTGAAGGAGCAGCCCAAGACCATCCCACTACCACCACCATGTTTGACTGTTGGTATGATGATTTTTTTCTGCAATGATGTGCTACATTTACACCAGATGTAACGAGACACATACTTTCCAAAATGCTCAACTTTCATCTCGTCATTCCACAAAAAGTCTTGGGCATCATTCAGATATTTTTGTTGTTGTTGTTGTTGTTGTTGTTGTTTTGCAAAAGTAAGACGAGCCTTTATGTTCTTGTTGGTCAGCAGTGGTTTTCCCCTTGGAGCTCTGCCACGGATGCCGTTTTTGCCAAGTCTCCTCCTTATTGTTGTGTCACGAACACTGACCTTAACTGAGGCGAGTGAGGCCTGCAGTTCTTTAGAAGTTGTCCTGAGTTCCTTTGTGGCCTCCTGGATGAGTCATTGCTGTTCTCTTGGGATCATCTTTGCAGGCCGAGCAATACCTTTTCACGGCACTGTAACCATAGTGAAAATTCAAATTGATAATTTGAGACTTTATCCAGCAAAAGGTTTTGTTTCACACTGTTTTAATTTCTCGTTGAACCTGTTGAGGAAGGAGTGGCTGTCACTGGTTTCCTTTTCTTCCTGGGCCCTACACAATACTGTCTGTAGTCAGAACACTCGACAAGGGAAGTAAGCAGCTTGAACCTATAAAATGAAGCAGAACCGCCCTACGACACTATGATATATTCGGGATCATGGTTTTCAAATTTCTTGTTTAGATTTGGATGAAAACTGCCACGGATGTTGTCATGTTTCTCTCACAAATCTTGCCGTTTGTGGAGCTAGATGTTAATGAAAAAAAAAATACAAAAATGCACTGACTGAAAGGCTAATGTAGATTGTAGCATAGTGGGTCACAACTTAGTCTGTCCAAATAGATATTATTTAAGGCAGGGGAAATACAGTGGAACTGCTAAGGTCGAACATAATACATTTCAGAATGATTTAGAAACCGTTTTGCCCATGGGAAATTAGAGAAATGGGGGGAAAAAATAGCGCCACGGTCAAACATTGGCAATCGAAGAACCTCTATCAACTGTACAAGCAAAGTTTTTAATAATAAAAGTAAGTAAAAAGATGTTTACCACGTAATGGGAACGTTAAAAGAGTAAGTCAATTTACCTTTTGAAAACAAGAGCAGCACGGTGGATTAGTGGCTAGCTTTCTGACGGGCAGGACACAGCAGGTCAGGCTGGGGGAGGCCACCTCATCCACACGCAGCATCAGCACTGGGGCGCCCCAAGGTTGTGTCCTCTCTCCGCTGCTCTTCTCTCTCTACACGAACGACTGCACCTCAGCGAACCCGACTGTCAAACTCCTGAAGTTTGCAGATGACACCACTGTCATCGGCCTCATCGAGGACGGTGACGAGTCTGCGTATCGACAGGAAGCGGAGCGGCTGGAGCTGTGGTGCGGCCGACACAACCTGGAGCTGAACACGCTCGAGACTGTAGAGATGATCGTGGACTTCAGGAGGCATCCTTCGCCACAGCTGCCCCTCACGTTGTCCAGCTGCCTTGTGTCAACCGTCGAGACCTTCAAGTTCCTGGGAATTACAATCTCCCAGGACCTGAAGTGGGCGACCAACATCAACTCCGTCCTCAAAAAGGCCCAGCAGAGGATGTACTTCCTGCGGCTTCTGAGAAAGCACGGCCTGCCACCGGAGCTGTTGAGGCAGTTCTACACAGCAGTCATTGAATCAGTACTGTGTTCTTCCATCACAGTCTGGTTTGGTGCTGCTACAAAAAAGGACAAACTCCGTCTGCAACGGACAATCAAAACTGCTGAAAGGATTGTCGGTACCCCCCCTACCCACCCTTGAGGACTTGCACGCTGCCAGAACTAAGACAAGGGCGTGCAAAATCCTCTCGGACCCTCCCCACCCCGGTCACCGGCTCTTCCGGCTCCTTCCCTCAGGTAGGCGCTACCGATCAATGCAAACTAGAACTAGTAGACATTCCAACAGCTTCTTCCCTCTTGCAATCAACTTCTTAAACAGCTAATTTATAATTCCATTACAACAAGCTGGCAATTTTTTTGACTTGAGTTCGTTGTCACATTTCTGTGGGGCCAATGATGTATTACTCGTGCACTCACTGTAGTTGTCTCGCCGTGCTGCACTATTTGCATATAGTGGCCACTCATGCCAGAGTAGCATCTGCTCCATTTGCACACTGATTGAGGAGTATCTGTAACATTTGCACAACCATTGTCCCAGATGATCGCACTACTCGTCACTTTAAACCGCATACACTCCTTGAAGTCTCAGTGCCCTTTGCACAATGGTCATTGCACCGGACTATTGCGATATTAGCCATTCGAACTGCTCTAAGTGCTAGAGGACTATGTGCATCCTTTTGCACAATTGTTTTTTGTCAATGTCTTTATGTCTCCAAAGTGTTCTGTAAATTGACTGTCTGTTGTACTAGAGCGGCTCCAACTACCGGAGACAAATTCCTTGTGTGTTTTGGACATACTTGGCAAATAAAGATGATTCTGATTCTGATTCTGAGCATGTCTCTGGTTTGTGGTGCAAATCGCAGCTGCAGCCTTCGTGTGTGGAGTTTGCATGTTCTCCCAGTTCTTGTGTGGTTTTTCTGGAGGTATTGCTGCTTTCTCTCACATTGCATTCGACGAGTGTTATAGAAAATGGATGGCTTCTTACTTACCCTCAGTCCCCCCTACGGCTATCAACGGCCATTAAATGGCTCATTGTCTCAACATCCCCTGTCGGCATTGATTCAAAGTCTGTGTACGTTCTGGTTGTTCTATTTCACGTTCTTCATTCTTGTATGAGGTGAACTAACTAGTTAAAATCTGTATGTAAAATATTTTAATAATAAAATAATTTACCGGGGGCCTGCGATTGGCTGGTGACCATTTCAGGGTGTAGTCCGCCTCTCACCCAGAGTCAGCTGGGACGCCCGTGACCCTCGCGAGGACAAGCAGTCCAGTAAATGGATGGATAATTACCTGGTAATTCTCATTTCTTAAATAACTATACATTTTCTATACCACTCGTCCTCGTCAGGCTGAGACCGTTTTTGGAATGTGGGAGAAATCCCTGTGGGTTGGACCACAGACCAAAGCAGCTCTTGGCCATACTTTCCCCACACCTGCTCTAGTCTGTCTTTTGGTCCTTCCGAAAATGCTTCATGAAAGCACAATGGGAATGGGTTTTTAAGACACAATTTTTCACCAAAGACAAAGGTTTGTGTTCCAAGAAGTGCATTCTTTTACTTGACATGGTTCGTAGACGCAAGTGAAGCGGTCTTTGTGTGTTTGACAGATGTCTCGACAACTGTCCCTACACAACATGCCACACGTATTCTCTGAGGTCTCAGCTGGCAACACATGCTGCCAAACGTCAGTGAAAGTCTTCCTCATCGTACTACATTGTCAGAGGGACACGAACGTTGTCGAAAATAAACATGAAGTGTCAAGAGAGTAGGTGTTTATGCTTATACTCTTATGGCACTAGTTCATAATATCCACTAGTTGGATATGTTGATCTATAAAGCATCTGAGCTGAGGTTTCATCCACTTGTCCGTGTTGACATGCTCCGTAACTATTTCTCTGTAGATATGTTGATAAGAAGATAATTGGGATCTTTGGTATCCAAAGGTTTCTATTTAAAGCAAAATTACTTTTTTGTGCTACAAAATACCCTCTGATGATAAGTTTTCTTTTTCTTTTTTTTTCAGTTTTAGACATGAAGAAGGACATAGACACCTTGATAGCAGAAGAACGTGCAGACACCATTTCCAAATATGACAAGGTGAGACAGACAGAAACCCAGGTAGTTCATGTTTATTTTAGTTTTAGCGAACATGGATTTGAAAATACAGCAGCCATTTCCCTGTCAGGCAAACCCATTATTTCAAACACAGCATTTTCTTGTCATGTTCGTGGCATGTTTTTGTTTCAGGGCAGGCAAGAGGGTGTCTGTATTGACCCTTGGGAGGATGCTGACTACAGCATCTATAAGGTGACGGACCGCTTCGGCTTCCTGCAGTAAGTTAACCAGCTCTAAGGGCTGATTGGTTTTTTTTCCCCCCTTGAAGGTCGTATTCCTGTTTTCTTTTCAATTCAGGCCACATATGGTTTATTTTGTAATCTTCTATACATGTCAATTTTTTTTCTTTTTTAGTGAGAAAGAGTTACCGACACCCAGTGTGGTTGAAGAAAAGGTATGTATTGAAAGTGGAGCTGACCTTCTTATCTACTATATGTCCCGCCATTTAGGCATTGTCCGTATTTTTCTTCGCCAGCAAAAGCAGCAAGAGATTGATCGTGTGGAGAAGTGGCTGAAGATGGTGAAGAACTGGAATAAGTATAAGAACAGCGACAAGGTGTGTTATGCATCCTGCTTTGGACATGCCAATAATTTGAGACGGTTGCTCTTGGACGCAAAACTTTAATATAGCATTCTTTAGCCACTATTGGCACAAACTGCAAACAGACTTTGAAGAACAGATGAGCGTGAGTGATGATTCATTCATGTGCAGTTAGTCAGGTGAACTACAGTACTTGTTTAATGAACTACTTGCCTGGTGTTGAGTGTTCATTCACTTTTGCAGTCACCACACTGCAAACCAACTGCAGACAAAACACATCATCTACAGTACAACATCACTTGACTAGATTAGTTTAAACAGTAAATGGTAAACTTGTGCAATGGAAATTGTTAACCTTGTAAAAATAATTATCTAGAATTGATGCCATTTAAGCCGTAATCTCCTTTTACCCATAAAATGTCATTGTTCGTATTGTCTGTGTTTCAGTTGGTCAAGCGTGTATATAAAGGCATCCCTCTCCAGCTCAGAGGCCAGGCCTGGGCGTTACTTTTGGAAATAGATAAGGTTAAAAAAGACAATGAGGGCAAATATGAGGTATGAATCATACGAGATCTGTCCTGCATTAGCTCCCACCGGCATGTCCCATGACATTTGTTCTTTTCTTTCTTCAGAAAATGAAACTGCAGGCTCGCAACTTCTCCACAGAGATCAAACAAATTGACTTGGACGTCAACAGAACCTTCAGGAACCACATCATGTTCATGGACCGCTTTGGACTCAAGTAAGTCCTTTTTTCACAAGGCTCTGAGAAACGTATTGTACAAGCCCAATTCCAATGAATTTGGGACGTTATGTTAAACAGAATACAATGATTTGCAAATCATGTTTGACCTATATTTAATTGAGTACACTACAAAGCCAATATATTTAATCTTCAAACTGATCAATTTTATTGTTTTTAGCAAATAATCATTAACTTGGACTTATATGGCTGTAACACGTTCCCAAAAAGCTGGGACGGGCTCATGTTTACCACTGTGTTACATCACCTTTTCTTTTAACAACATTCAATAAATGTTTGGGAACTGAAGACACTAACTGTTGAAGCTTTGAAGGTGGAATTCTTTCCCATTCTTGCTCGATGTACAGCTTCAGCTGTTCAACAATCCGGGGTCTCCGTTGTCGTGTTTTACGCTTCATAATGCGCCACACATTTTCAATGGGAGACAGGTCTGGACTGCAGGCAGGCCAGTCTCGTACCCGCACTCTTTTACGACGAAGCCACGCTGTTGTAACATGTGCAGAATGTGGTTTGGCATTGTCTTGCTGAAATAAGCAGGGACGTCCATGAAAAAGACGTTGCTTGGATGGCAGCATGTTTCTCCAAAACCTGTATGTACCTTTCAGCATGAATGTGATGTGTAAGTTACCCATGCCATTGGCACTAACACAGCCCCATACCATCACAGATGCTGGCTTTTGAACTTGGCGTCCATAACAGTCCGGATGGTTCTTTTCCTCTTTGGCCCGGAGGACACGATGTCCACAATTTCTTTCCTCAAGTTGCACTTGCCGAACTGTATTTACCGACATTGGTTTTCTGAAGTGTTCCTGAGCCCATGCGGTGATATCCTTTACACAACGATGTCGGTTTTTGATGCAGTGCCGCCTGAGGGATCGAAGGTCACGGGCATTCAATGTCGGTTTTCGGCCTCCCCGCTTACATGCAGGGATTTCTCCAGATTCTCTAAACCTTTTGATGATGATATGGACCGTAGATGATGAAATCCCTAAATTCCTTGCAATTGTACGTTGAGGAACATTGTCCTTAAACTCCAAACAGGTGTTTGATGCGCATTCCTCAACTTTCTCAGTCTTTTTTGCCGCCCGTCTCAGCTTTTTTGGAACGTGTTGCAGCCATAAAATTAATGATTATTTGCTAAAAACAATCATGTTTATCAGTTTGAACATGAAATATCTTGTCTTTGTTGTGTATTCAATTAAATACAGGTTGAACGTGATTTGCAAATCATTGTATTGTGTTTTTAACACAACGTGCCAACTTCTTGGGGTTATAGTTGAGCTCTCAAAAGATAAGCATTTCAAGTGCATTCTGCGTTGAATGAAATTACATACACAAAGCAACGTTTGGTTTGGTTTAACATTTTTCTATCCCTGCAAAGTAACTGACAGAGCTAAAAGTTTTCATCGCCAATGTCTTTGGTGGTGGTTGTTTTTTATGCACGGGACCATCCAGAGTTCTTGTTTTTGTTTCTTTTCAACTCGCATGTTCAGGTTGGTCTGTTCATGCATGGTGTCCGGTTGGGCGTGACCTTTGGCTTGAGGCGCACGGGCGCACACACACTGGCACATAGACCAAAGTGCTAGTTTCCTCCTTGCTCTATTTTATTAGCCTTCCTGTCAGTTGCACAAAGGCCCACAGGAAATGGCATTTATTCTAAAATGTGCACTGAGATCAAATGCGCATACAGAACAATCACATCTACAATGACGCGTTAATGAGACATAAGATATAGATTTGGGTATGGAATAGATTTCATGTCATACTTTTACACTAGTCTCCTGTCATTTCCTTGGTGGATTCGATTGTGCGAGCATGTGTCAGGGTGTTCTGCTCTCCCTCACAATTGAGACCAAAACACGGCTTCATCCTGCTTTGTTGCCCACTCTTTCCCGACAAGTCAACAGCTGCCCCCCCCCCCCCCCCAATACACACACACACACACACACGTCGACATCGGTTGCTATTTAAAGCTCCTTTCCTGTCTCCGTCAGTGTCTGTGAGACGTGTATATTCTATGGAGGCCCGGAGGGGACACATCCTCTGTTGTCCGCATTGCATTTATTAGCTCCGCACACGCGCACATTTTTTTCCGGCTTTATACTGCATCTTGAACAGTACAGGATAATAAACAAAGCATGCATTATTGTAATGGGGTTGAGTTAGTGTGGTAACAGGCTGTAAGTAAGATCGATGGAATGACTGACTGACTGGTGGATTGCTTCACTGACTGATTGACTATTGCCTCCCCTCGGGGTCTTTTTCACTTGAATGGGGAACTGGAAACACACTAGAAGAGTAAGTTCTCTCTTTTAATAGTAGCTTACATGCTTGACTCTTGATGACAGTCATTTCTACAAATTTTAATTAGCATAGAATGATATTTGTAACTTTATGCAATTGGCAAAGTTGACGGATCGTAAAAGGTGTAAAAATGGTGTAGGCAGGTTAGGATCCATATACGGCCACAACTTCCCTACAATGTTTCTGTAGTGGTTAATACATATGTAGAAGCTCTTTAATCAAATGTATATTTTTAATGCTGATTATATAATTATTTGTCTTTATTTTTACAAAGTTTCATTTATAAAAATGTACTATGCATCCATCCATCCATTTTTCTGTCGCGCTTCTCCTCACGCGGGTCGCGGGCGTGCCGGAGCCTATCCCAGCTGTCATCGGGCAGGAGGCGGGGTACACCCTCAACTGGTTGCCAGCCAATCGCAGGGCACATACAAAAACGCAACCATTCAAACTCACAGTCACACCTACGGGCAATTTAGAGTCTTCAATTAATCTACCATGCATGTTTTTGGGATGTGGGAGGAAAGCGGAGTGCCCGGAGAAAAGCCACGCAGGCACGGGGAGAACATGCAAACTCCACACAGGCGGGGCCGGGGATTGAACCCGGGTCCTCAGAAATGTGAGGCTGACGCTCTAACCGGTCGACCACCATTATTATTTTTAACAATGTTGTGACATGGTTATTTACTTGTATTCCTGAACCAATACATTTGAGTTGAATGTTACAGAGATGGCGGCTAAAATGTCACTTTGAAATTTCTCATGAATGGTCACGCTGAAAATGTTAAGCATATGAGCTTTGAAGCGCTTCATGATGCTGCTTGGTCTCCTTGTGTTTATGACTATACATTCAATTGAATCTAATACATTTGTCAAGCGCTATATGCGCTGACTGGTGGGGTTAATTTGAAGATACGGCCATTTAAATCTTGATTTATAGACTCCACTCCGCCGAGGGCTGTATCAGCGTCTCTATATGCAAAACGGGCACATTCTCATAGTAACTGTTTGTTTCTATGTTTTCTATGCAGGCAACAGGCACTCTTTCATGTACTAGCAGCCTACTCGGTCTACAACACGGTAAGATATGTGGATTAGCATAGGACTACACGAGGGCATGAACATAACATCATGCCATCCCATGTGCCTTGCTACAGAGCCATCACCAAAGTACCTCAGTGGTGCTGCGTTTACAAGTCGTGATGAGGATTTACAAATCAATCAATAAGTAATGTTATTACAAACAACTCTAGTATTGCAAAAAAGAAGTGTCACTGCCATCAATCTTTTCGGTGCAATTTGTTGTGTTACGGGAGTAGAACGAAACAAACGGTTGAATATGCATGCTTATCATTGCTCATTTACACTGCTTGTCCGACAGTATGCAAACGAAGCCATTAGCACAAAGGTTATCCAATTTGCTTTGGATTGATTATACTGTAGTCTTGATATTGACGTATAGTCTCAGGCTGTCGGTGCTCGGGTTCAACATTGTAATTCCTTGCGTGTACTGTCTTTAAAAAGACCGTAAAAGTGTCACTGTATACTTTCCATATAGGCTATATTGCTATTTTTCATGACGCGTTTAACCACAATTGGAGTGCAATGTTGTGAACATTTAACAAGTAACTACAATTAAAGACTCAGTGAATGACTGAACGTACAATATCAGACTATTATATTGTGTGTAACACGCAGATTGCCGTCGTTTGGAGCGAGTTCATATTGCCTTATTTTTCCTTTGTAAATACGGTACGCAGAACATGTCGGTGCTCCCAAAGAAGTGTCCAGTTGTTGGTTTTTTTTGAAAGGGATGTGTGGGCAGTTCCTGTGTGGATGAGGTGTTTGAGCCATAGGAAATAGGCATGCGTTATTATTCCCTTTTTGCCCATTTCCCACCACTCGCAAACTGCTCAATCGAAACTGGGTCAGTGGGAGAGCACGAGCGAAAATGGGAGGAAGGGTACTCTTGGCGATGGTGGTGGGGGGGGGAGTTGTCCCTTCGCCTATGTGACAGCAGAGAAGAATGTGAAGAATGTTTTGTAACCTCAGTGTAAGTGCATTTACTTTTATCCTGTGAATGGGTCATTCCGAGGCCCAAATATGGATAAGGGCAGTTTGTTCACGTTGCCAACCGTGGATTCAAAGTAGCAGAAATTTCACATGAAGACATGAGCATTCTGGAAGTGTACCTTTGACTACAGTAAATATTTGAACAGCCTTGGTGGAAATGTTTAGATTATTGTTGCAGTGTGTGCAGGTGGTCTGTGTGGTCTGAGTGTTAAAAAAACAAACCTGCACACATCCACATCAGGCATTTACTCCTCTCTTAAAGCCTCGTGTCAAGCCCTGCGTGTGTTCGGATAAATGTCTCCTGTGTCCTGTTCCCAGGAGGTGAGCTACTGTCAGGGGATGAGTCAGATCGCTGCTATCCTGCTCATGTACCTGAATGAGGAGGACGCCTTCTGGGCTCTTTCCCAGCTCCTCACCGACAGCAAGCACGCCATGCACGGTGAGACGACACAAATTGAAGCTCAATCGGACTTGAGAAATGACTGGACAAACACGAGTTCAAGTTCTGAACGTGTAGTAACAATTTAAATGTAAAATGTACATCAGATCAACTTGTGTTCTAACGTGCGGTATATACGAACGAGTAGTACGAGGAAAACTCAAGCACAGGGAGAACCTGCTGTCTTCAAACCGCAGATTTGAAGCCAGGTCTCCTTTTTAACTTTGAGACAACCATTAGCCGCTGTGCTTCAGGGTTTATATTATTTATGATTAGTAATATTTCAAAATGTTAGTGGTTAGCGTGCATGCCTCACAGTTGAGAGACAGTTTCCAAGTCCTCCCTACGCTTGTGTGGGTTTTTTTCTCCAGGTACTCTGGGTTACTCCTAACCTCCAAAAACAAGCGTTTTAGGTTCATTGGAGGTTGTAAATTGGCCGTGAATGTGAGTGAATTATTTATTTTATTTTTTTTTTAATATAAGTGCACTGCAATTGACTGGGGACCACTCCAACCTCTTGCCCAAAGTCAGCTGGGATAGGGTCCAGGTCACCCTCGACCTCAAGGAGGACGAGTGATATACCGTAGAACATGGATTGATGGTTAGAAAAAAGTTGGACACAAATCAAAATAATCATCATGAACAATACATCAAATGATTAAAGCTCAACATTAGGAAAATTGGGGAAAATATCGTTAAAATGCCTTGAGCTATATCTTATGTTATGGAGGGGTGTAGGGTGTAGCTATAGGTTTTGAACCTGTGAAAAGACATTTGTCAACAATATAATCCGATTCCTACCCCTCGGTGCAGTTGGTGTAAGACTGTATATATTTTTGCATTTGAAATATTATGATGTCTCCCCCACACACCCATTTCCATGATGTGTGTTTTTCCCACCGGGCTAGGTTTCTTTATCCCGGGATTTCCCAAACTGCAGCGTTTCCAGGCCCACCATGAGCGGATACTTTCCAAAATGCTGCCCAAACTGAGGAAGCACCTGGTGAGTGACAGCGCATTCAGATCCTCTCTCTCTCTCTCTTCCAGTGTTGGAGGACCAAAGGACATCTTACAAGGTCCTTCCATTTTTCAAGACTTTTCTTCATTAACTCCTGCTTCACAGGACAAGGAGCAGATGTCATGTGGGGTTTACACCACCAAGTGGTTCCTTCAGTGCTTTATTGACAGAGTGAGTGTTTGCTTTGGTTTTCATCCCTTCCATTGTCGATAGCGCTTATCCAGTTGGCACCCTGGCTATGTGAACCATTGCACTACTAACGGCCTCTTGTTTTCCCTCCGCTCTCATAAGTGATATAAACCACCACCACCACCAGGAATGTACATTGCAGAAAGATTTAAAATGAGCAATCTGTTGTACACAAGTTCTTTTGTGATTCATTAATGGAGAATCAATCAATGATGGCCAACCCTTATCACAGTACACGATGGTCAATTTTAATCAAATGGTCTCGTTGCATACCAGAGCCCCTTCACCCTCACCCTCCGCTTATGGGACATCTATATTCTGGAAGGGGAGAAGATGCTGACTGCTATGGCTTACACGACGCTCAAGTTACACAAGAGTGAGTATGAGGCCCATCGGCCGGTCTCCCGTGCCTCGCCTCGTCTCTGTATGTCTTGAACACAGGACACGCAACGAGGCTGCTGTTGCTATAGCGCCACACGCTGCCATCTGGTTGGCTGCCTTCTTTCCGGATAGCTTACATAATGCAAGTGGTTGCTGTGGAGAAGATTAGGAGGCTCACTTTTAAAGTATGAGCATCACTTTAACAACTTTGACAAGCCTGTTCTGGTAGAACCACCTTTAACACATTCGCTGCCTTTGACGGCATTAGAAATCAAATATCCACGTTAACTGGGAACGCTGGCAGTGACTGAGTTTGAACTGTTCTTACGCTATAGCAGGCGTCTCAAACTCATGCCGCAGTTTTGCTTTTATTTGGAGGGCCATTATGGCTGTGAAAATCATATACAGTGGACCGCCGCAGGGAATAGGGACCGCGCCAGACGGTGAACAGTGAAAATCCAAGGATACCTGACACCCGTTTTAAGTGCATCGGGGGGATCTTGAATAAGTGGGGATAAACTACCCCCTCCCAAAAAATAATGACAAATAGGTGAATCTGCGGGTGCCGAAGCGCGGGTATGCGGGGGTTTCACTGTAAATGTAGAGCCACCTCTTATTATTGCATACGCAACTGTCCCTGCAATTGATTGTTACATATTGTCATCACTTTTCAGGAAA
This sequence comes from Phyllopteryx taeniolatus, assembly GCF_024500385.1. Taxonomy (NCBI): domain Eukaryota; kingdom Metazoa; phylum Chordata; class Actinopteri; order Syngnathiformes; family Syngnathidae; genus Phyllopteryx; species Phyllopteryx taeniolatus. The sequence goes on from NC_084506.1 coordinate 9,503,411, forward strand.
GTGCCCACTCTGGCCCCTCTGCCATAAGTCATTGTTTTTGATTGATGAATGAAACGTGTCCCTATTGTGTGTGCGCAATCAGAGCGTTTGCTGAGGTTCCAGTTGGAGGACCTGAGGGAGTTTCTTCAGGAGCAGCTGGCTGCTTCGTTCCTGCTTCCGGATGATGTCGTGGTGGAGCAACTACAGGCCGCCATGTCTGAGCTACGCAGTAAAAAGTTGCACCAGCCTCCTCCAGGTACAGTGTTTCCCCATATTAGCAAACTTGTATGCTCCTACATCGACGTTTCAAGCTTAGGAACGGTACGCATAATTGCTCATGATAATCTTTCAGAGACACTTGGGCATTTGTTGACTTTGATGGCAAGAGAGGCTCAAATTTGTCCTGATAATCATTGTGTGTGTCCCACTTTATTTATTATTATTATTATTTTTTTTAAAGGCAAGTCAGAAGAGCTGCCAAAGAAGCCCCTCGGTCAAGAGAGGCCGATTCTCCTGCTCCCTCTGCAGCGGGACTCTCCTCTAGAGGTCAAAAGTGATCTACAGCCTCGCAGCCGCTCAAATACGGAGAGCATCACCGAGGCGCAGGACTCAAGAAGTCCCAGCAGTTCCAGCACACTCTCCTTGCGGTCGCCGCACCCAGCTGCAGCGCTCACGAAAGCGACATCTTCTCCCTCGATGCCTTGTAGAGCACCTCCATTACCTCCCAAACCAGCAAAACCCTGTGCTGAGGTCAATGATGGCAGAGATGTGAAGGAAAGTGAGAAAACACAAGGAGGCAAACTTTGTGGCTCCCCAGACGTCCAGGAGGAGCCTATAGATTGGCCCCCTCCTCCGGATGAGCTGAACGCGAATACAGACGAGATGTTGGACCTGCCAGATCTGCCGCCTCCACCGTTGTTGTACCCTACGGAGCTGGAGCAAAAAGTCAGTCCGCCGGCCCAGCACCGTTCCCCTCCCAAATTGGCGGTTCCATTGAAGCCATCTCCGAAAACACTCCCCAAACCGTTCACGTCCCCTGCCCGCGGCTTCACAGCATCTTCCTCTCCCAGGCTTGCGCCCCCCAAGCCCACCAAGTTCCCAGTGTCTCTGTACGTGCCGGCGTCTTCGGCCGACAGGAGACCGTCCAACACCTCCCAGTACGACAACCTGTCCGAAGCCGATGACGACGACCGCTGCCCTGAGAGGTTGCTAGGCTCCGCCCCCGAGGAGGTTTCTTTCGACAGAGACTACGACCCCGCTCGCTACCCGCTGCCTCCGCCCCCCATCTTCATCCCGCCGTCACCGTCTCCTCTCCTTCCCTCGCGCTGCGCTCTTCCCTGTTTGCCTCAGGAGCCGGAATATGAAGAAGAGGACCGCTGGGCGGAGGACTCCGTCATCATCCCCCCTCCTCCGCCCAGCTTTGCCGACAGACTCTCTCCCCTGCGGTGCCACAGAGCCACCTCGCCCGGCGCCTATTCCAAGGCTTTCTCTCGGGGCCCCAGGGACCGTTCTGCCTTCCCGGCGCCGCTCTTGTACACCAGGTCTCCCCCGGGACAGTCTGCGTTGTGGGTGCCGGACGTTGGATCCAGCCCAGACTTCTGCGGGATGCCTCCGGGCGGACGGCGGCTGCCGAAGTCAATCACCTTTTGAAGTGGAATCAACGTATCGACTGATCCTACCAGTATGAAGCATTTCAGTTCAAAGGCCAGTAGCCGTTCGCTGCGTCTCGGCGGCAAGGCATTGGAGCATTTATTCGATAACCTATAGTGTGCTGAATTGTTGAATTGTCCATCCATGTGCTCGTACGCTCTTTGTCCTCATTCGTAAGGCGGGGCGCTAGTGATCCCCCCCCACTACTGAATACACTTTTTTGTGCACTAGTAGAACAACCGGGGCACGTTAGTAGAACCGCTGTCTTACCAGTGACTTTTCCCCCGCCTCTACTGTAGGACATATCTGCGCACCAGTAGAACGACTCGCTATGTCTTGCTTGTAACATTTTTCTCACTATTGTATGGCATTATTTTGCACACTAGTAGAACAACTACATGATACTCGTCAGGCAAAATTGCACAACTTGACATCTGCATGCTTCTAGTTCCATTAGTGAACTGCTAGATGTCAACTCGTAGAATTTTCGATGGTCACTAGTAGTACTAGTAGCGGGCAGTTGTCAACTAGTGTACAGTTTTGCCTCACTAATAACGTGCAGTTCATTAACGCACACAATTGTCATAGAGTAGTGGAACAAACAACTAAAAAGACAGTTGTTCTACTAGTGCACTAGTTTTATCAATATGCCCACATTTCTAGGATAGAACCTTTTTTGGAAGGTTTTTTTCGAGTTGTCATTTTGTACTTAAAACCGTTTGCACTGCCACACACATGGCGAGTGCATTGACGTTCCTGCTTTTTGTAATTGGCATTTTATACCATATCAACAGTTACAAAGAAATGAAGCCACCAGTGCTTCATGTACGGTTATCTTGAATCTTTTCCTCCAAAGTGTCTTAAATGGAGTCCAAGTAGGGTCTCGGCTCTCTCATTTGGTCCGTTGGTTCCCCTGAAGTCTTTGTTTAAGGTGAAAGGTGAGCTGGCTCCATCCATCCATTTTCTGAGCCGCTTCTCCTCACGCGGGTCGCGGGCTGCCGGAGCCTATCCCAGCTATCATCGGGCAGGAGGCGGGGTACACCCTGAACTGGCTGCCAGCCAATCGCAAGGCACATATAAACAAACCACCATGTGCACTCACATTCACACCTGCGGGCAATTTAGAGTTGTCAATTAACCTACCATGCATGTTTTTGGGATGTGGGAAGAAACCGGAGTGCCCGGAGAGAACATGCAAACTCCACACAGGCGGGGCCGGGGATTGAACCCGGGTCCTCAGAGCTGTGAGGCTCACGCTCTAACCAGTCGTCCACCGTGCCGCCGGCTCTCAACTAGTCGTTCTAATGTCAAAATGAATTGAGTATCTTCAGGTCAAAGAGCTATGACATAGTTTGAGTAAGCTAACATCAGAAAGGGAGGTTATGGTGCAATTAGTTCATTCATTTCATAAACAAGACAGCGTCGGATACGCTATGGTTATCTTTTTATTGGTCACAATGTTAGCTTCCTCTGGAGAGTAATTTCACAATGTGTAAACCAAAGATGGAACATCTGTCAGGCTGATCACTTATGAACAACATCTCCCTATGGTGGTTTTATTTTTGTGTATTTTAATTGTGAATGTTTGACAAGATTACGCGCTGCGTGGGCACGTAGTTATTTTTCTATATGAACGCATTTCAAACACCTTTGTGAGAATATGAGGACATATTTAATATTTTCTGTGTGTATGTACAGTCTGAGTTTAGGTCACTTAAAGCTCGTTATTGTAATGGCTCAGAAAAAATGTTCTGGAGAAAAGGAAGTTAAGCCATGTTCAAATTTGAAACTCAGTTTGGAACGGATTCCAATATTTATCAGGAGTGATGCAAAATCCCACTATATACTGTACATTGTTGCTGTAAATGTTACATTGTCATATCAGAGAGAGTCCGCAAGTGAACATTTTTGTAACCCACAAACCAGCCCTTCCTTGGTGGTGCTAAACTAGTTTCTATATGTATTCACATCTATGCAGATGATTCTACAATAATCCTCAAGAATTTCAATATGGACCTTTATGTAGTTGTATTACCATAAATAAGACCTGGTCATCCATTGTGGTAGCATGGTTGGCAGAAGACCAAATGTAAATGTCTAGTCAATATTTGTCACGTTCCACTGAAAAGTATGTACTGTTGCGCCAAACGTTTTATTTTCTGAAAAAAAAAACAAAGTTTTGTATATATTTTTTTCTCACTCAGACACCTGGTGATTATTTGGTTTATTGCACTCCCACGAACATATGTAAATGTTAGTGTACATAACTTGTTTCAGCTGTGCAAAGAGCAAATTTTGTTCAAATAATTAAAAAAAAATCCCTAAAGTACCTTGATTGCACTGCGCCCAATGACTTCCTCCCCAAAAGATAGTTTGTGTCCTTGAAAATAAATCACATTATACTTACAAACCCTTCAAAATGATCTTGAGCAGAAATACAGCTTTTCAGAATTATTATTTTTTGCATTCAATATATTTGCATAGCTAAAGGTAACAAATTAGTGTGTAACAAAATATCTCCGTGTTTAGTATAAATATGTAATTTGTACAAATTTGTGATTTCTTTCCCACTCAAAGTCAATATACAGGATCAAGAGCCAAGGTAAACAAGAAAACAGGACGGTTAAAGACAGGCGGTCCATACATTCGAACTTGCACGTCAGTCCAATCTGCGGAGGAAGGCCAGCAAACTAACAGCCACGCCCACTGAAACCGGTGCAGTCACCATCCCTCATATTCGCAGCTGACTCATGAGGTTAGTGAGCGAACTGATGCTCTCCTTCAGCTTGGAGTCTTCCTCCTTCCCCAGTGACACACCAGCCAGGCGCGTGGAACCGCTCGACCCCAGGAGGCACGGCAAACTGAAGAACACCTCTGCTCCTATGCCGTTCCACCCCTAGGCAAACGGTGCAGATGAACCACACAACTATTTCATCATTTGAATGTAGATTTCTCAAACAAACGCACATTATTTTTTCTGCATTTTACACCCAGAAATACAGGATGTGTCTATATTCTTCCTCTACGTCAGGGATGTCCAAACCTTTACCACTGAGGGAAGGAAGCGGGGGGCCAATTTCACCTTGTCTTAATGAAACATGTTTCGAACCGGTGTGCTGGGGGAAAATTATTTATGACAATACATCTTTGTTCATCTATCTATCTATACCAGCAATGTACAGTGACAGGCAGAACAACGAAATGCTTTCATTTACATGGGAGGAGATATACTTTCTGTGAGAATGGCATGAGATTTTGCAAACTACAGTATGTGCGTGGGCTCAATAAAGGTTGGGGAACACTGCAGGGAAAGATATATGCTAATCAGCTAAAAATGTATTTAAAAGGGGGGGGGGGGGCAAAGGTGCAATTGGTGACAAAACAAAAACAGTACAATATCTAAATTGAAAAAGTGTGGTTCATTTTAACATTCAACTTAGTGTGATACTGTACAAATTTGGTTCACATTTTTAACCCAAAAATGTGACTCATTAAAAAAATTATTAAAGTGACATCTTTTACCATTCAACTTTTGTTACATTCTTTTTATTTATTTTTTAAATAGCACACTATCCTCCCAAACATTTTTGAACTTGTTAATGTGCTTAAGTTTCGTCTCAGAATATGCTTCTGACCAATTGAACCATCACCTGGGCAAGAGTGGTGATGGAGTGGACTTTCTTCCTATCTGTCAGGATGCTGGTTGTGATGTCAGCAATAGACAAACCGACAGACCATGAACGCTGACCTCGATTCTTCATCATGTCAAAGGCTCTGGAGTGACACATCATGGGCATGTAAACTCACCCACTATATTCAAAAGTCCTTCCTTGATTCCTGTGCTGGAGTTAAACTAATAACTGATGACTTTACCTGCTGAGCAGTGGTTTGGTGGAGCCCGATCCTGAGATTTCTAGTGGCTTTTTGGAGCCTCCTTCATTGTTACTCATCACAGGCACTGTGTGACAAAGCGCTGACAAGTTAGAGTCAATGGGAAAGCAGCCCAGAACGAGCGGGTAGAGCTGGTAAAGTCAATACAACTGAAATCACAACAAAATGTAAACGCATGGAAACAGCTCACTAAGTGTTTCATGCACGCATGCACGCACGCACGCACGCACGCACCTTTGTTGTCCGATAGCTCTCCAATGAGCCAGGCCTGTTTGGGAGCGTTTAAGGTGATATCCAGAATGTGACTGAAACGTTCCGAGTCCAGATTACAGCCCGCTCCGATGACTTGTGTCGGCGGCAGGCCGCTCTGCCTCCATGCAATGTGGGTCATTATGTCCACTGGAGACAAGGCACAATATACACTTTTTGGACAAATCTTATTTGATTAAATGAAGGCCTTATTTCGCCCTTAACATATTCACTGCCATTGACGGCTTTAGAAGTCAAATATCCATGTTAACCGGGAAGGCTGGCAGTGAACGAGAATCATGATGATTCTTTTTAGTATAATGCTCAAGTACCATTCACTACCTTTATAGACCAACTCTGTGAGGTAAGTGCTGTACTTGAAAAAATTTGGAAAATATATTTACATATGAACAACCATCATTACACAGCTTAATATACTGTATCTTCCATGGTATGGAAGCTATATTGTCCATGCATATATTTTTTATATTATGTAGAAGAAACAAAAAATATGAACATTGCTGTGCAGTCAGTCCATCATTTGATTTGCTGTTTAAGCAATACCAGAATGACTTCAGACGATGGTTCTCAACCTTTTTATTGAGCGAAGGCACATATTTTACGTTAGAAAAATGTCACGGCACAGCAAACAAAAAGTATAGAAACTGAAATGATGATCTCGTCTTAATTGACCCACCAATGTATATACTCGATGTGAAATCAGGGCCTGTTTAATGAAACACAAAGCTATTTTTCTGAATGGCAACAAGTGGATGGATACACATGGGTGGATTTTACTTTCTGCCATCTAGTGGAGAGCATTTAAATGTTGTTCTTGTCACTAAACGACGTTGGCATAGCTAGATGAAGAAAGATACATTATTTGCCATAGATCATTTTCTCTGACCTCGACCCCATCAAGCACCTTTGGGATGAACTACAACAGAAGTTGTGAGTCAGGCCCTCGCATCCAACATCAGTGGGCTCCAAGCTCACAAACTACCCTGTACTCAACTTTCTTGCTCGACAGCATTACAGGTGGAAGAAATTCCCATTGTCCACAATAGCGTTGTTTCAATACAGCGAACCGGTCCTCTCACCTGGCTGGGAAGCGATAAGCATGATGGCGCTGGGGTTGAGATGTGCCAATGTTGGAATGATCCCTCTGTACAAATTGACATTGGTCTGGACCACGTTTACATACGACTGCTCGCCGCTCCATGCGTTGGCGGTCACCACGACGACCCTGGAGCCCTTGGAGGCAGACAAATCTGACAAGAGCCGAGTCAAAATGTCAAAAAGGACCGAGAGCAGAGGAACAATGTAGGGAATTCCTCCATGGGAATGGCAGCGGCGGTTTGTGCTCAAGGACACATTTTCATTTTGAAAACAAAGGGATGGGTCGGCTCATTCGTAGATGAGGTTAAAAAAAAAGAAGAAGAAGAATCATTTTAAAGTTTTAATCAAATAATTCGAATTTGATTGGATTATATATATATATAATACATTTTATTAAATGTAAATAAAAGTATGTAAAAACTTGTTACATGTAAACATTGTTGTTAAATTTTTTTTTTTTTATATTTCGTAATTGGTTACAATAAATGAATCATTGGTTTAACTTTCCATGAATAGATAGTATGATTTAAGAAATCAAAATTATTGGAACGAATATGACATGACTCTTATAAATGTGACTGCTCGGTGGGCAGAATGGAGTGGGCCACAGGCCCCCCCTCGGTTTCGTGCGACCATTTGGCGTGAGTGAATAGAAAACGACATACCCTTGGACACCTCCACCTTGGGCAGCCTGAATATCTCCAGATCTGTGCTGCCCCCCTTGGTGGAACTTTCAGCAACATCAACGAAGACGAGCTTATCTACTTTACACTGTGGGGGAACCGGAAAAGGGGGATTAGCTTTTCTTTAGAAAAAGCCTCAAATCAATTGAACTATCCAACAGAGACTTTGACTGTGCAAAAGCTGTGACTGTGAATTTCCCCTCACATTACACTCACACCTATGGGCAATTTAAATTCATGCTTTTGGAATGTAGGGGGGATATCTGCCATCTGCACCTTTCTACAGATATACGATTATACTGTAAAATAGTTTTTGGCGTACTCCAAAGGGTGTCCGTCTTAACACTTTTGCACAGTCCTTTATTGAAAGGTGAAAACCTTTGCCAAAATGCTCATCACTGTGGCCATTCCTAAATCCCCTCCTCCGATAACAGAGACTTTGTGGACCGGGTGATCATGGTGTCTACTTGCACCTGCAATTCAAAAAAGGAGGCCGTTAAATGGAAAGGGATTAGCACAAACATGGCAGACAATTTGAGCGACGCACGATCATTAATCTGGAGATTATTGACAAACGCCAGGAGCTCCTGCGGGTCTTTCTGTCCTGCGGTGGATGCGGACAGGGGAGGATCCTCTTGAAACTTCAAAATCATCTCCTCCAAAAGATTCACCACTGACGACTTGGGCTGCACCAGGGGGACCGACTCATGATTAGCAAGCGACACGCAACATTTCCAGACGACAACAACAACATACATACATACATGATCCCAGTTGTGCAACACGGGCAGGAAGATGCGTCCTCGGGCGTCCACGTGTTTGCCCTCCCTGATTATCATGTCCGATGTGGGCCTCAGGAGGCAAATGGGAGGGGTAACTGGGAAGGAGTCCATCAGCCAAAGCTGGATGGGGAAGTTGTAGGACCGGCCTTTAGGAACAAAAGAAATCAGCGTGCTCAATCACACCAGATGATCCCAAGTACAAGTCCTACCTTCGTACTTGACCGGAAGGTTGCCATTCAACTTCAGGAGCTCTTTCTGGGAGCCATCGTTGAATGCTGCGATTTGTTGGAAAAAAAAAAAAAAAAAAAAAAGGTTAGAGAGTCACGGTCGTCGTCATGCGGGTGAGAGAGAATCAAAACTCACTATATGTGCCTACAGAAGGGATCATCCCAGGGAAGGCTTCCTCAATTTTGTCCAACTCCTCAAGCGCAACATCGTGGAATTTGTACTGAAATTAGACGAGACGTACAGATTGACACACAGCTCATCAATTGAATTCAGATTTGGTATCGAGATTGTTTATTCTCGTGCTTGCATGGGATTCCTCTACCGTGGCTCAGGTGGTAGAGCGGTCGCCTCCCAACCTGAAGTGACCATGACCCAACCTGAGCCCCTGTGACCATGCCAAAGTGTCCTTGAGCAAGATACTGAACCCCCACAGCTGCATCATCAGTAGGCTAAGGATGTGACCGTGTTAAAGCTCCTTAAAGGTGGAAAATTGCTATAGAGGTTAAAGCCCATTTACAGTCCAACCGCATGCAGGATAAATGAATGGAAGACTCGAGATTATCCGCATGGTGTAAACGGTTGTTGGTCTCCATGTGCCCACTGCCCAGCGAGAGATTGGCAACCGGTCCAGGGTGCACCCGCCTTTCGCCCAAAGTCAAACTGGAAAAGGTTTACCTCACAATAATAAGGCAGTAGTCATAATGATGAATACGTTTGTAGCAAATATAACCAAAGTAAAATGTGTAGTACGAGCTCTTTTAGCACGTGACAATTATTATTATTATTTGTAGCTCTGGTGTAATTCGATTTGAATGTACTAGTGGCTGACATTCACCAACAACTTTGGCACTCGCATGAACGAACGCTAAACGAACCACGTATGGATTATTACTTTCGCAAATCTAAGGTAAAACACACGATTTAAAAAAAGAAAGAAAGAAAAGAAAACATTTAGTCGTGTTTAAAATGTTTCAAGACTTCCGTGTTAACTCGGCGAATTTTGTAAGTCACGCAGCTGGTCGAGCCAGTTGACAGCGACCAGCTCGTGTTAGCACGCTGTGCTAACCAACCGGCAATTTACACTCTTACGCTGAGTTCTAAATAAATATCAAAGTGTGACAATTGACCTCACCTTGGCTATGACCCGCTGTATTTTCTCCGAACGGAGGTCCATCTATGGAACTATTCTTTCTGACAGCCTGGACTGACTTAACTTCCGCAAACTTTTCCTCGTAGCTAAGGTAATTAGCAAGCCACTCCCCAAGTACGGTGGCCGAAAGGCATAAAAATAAATGTAAAAAAAAAAGCGTTAGTTTTGATTAGGAATTACTGTACAAGGTTTGTAGTCTGGATTTACGTTGTGGGTTTCATTTTTTTAAATTCCCCCATGTTTGCTTGGGTTTTCTCCGGGTACTGCTGCTTCCACCCGCAGACTCCAAATGTTCCATCGGTGTCAAGTGATAGTAAATGGAAGGATGCATTGAATGGAGAGAGCACGAAATCGCAGATACTCAAAACCCAGAACCTTAGATTGACTGCACTATCGCGACAAAGCAAATTGAGAAGACACAACCCTTCTTTGTTTCAAAATCTTTTAAAAAGAAACATTACACATTTTGCGTAGTTACAATCCAAATTCAGATGAAATGTTACATATTCTGTTCAAGAACAGCTATCACTGGCACTGATAGCTTTAAACAAGTCTTCCACACTCAAATATGACTTTTTAAACGTTGTTTTTGAAAACGGGACTGATTTTGATGGGGGGGGGAATAAATAACGGGGAGAACGAGGGGCAAAATGTCATTTGCATCTAACGCCAGAAACATCTGTACATATTTTGCCTTTAAAGATTATTTCTGGATCGACGTCAACCAAAAAGTATCGTCGAAGGGCTTTCTGTTTCAATGTCATGTATCACTCCTTCCGATGTTTGTGAAAACAAAGGGAGAAAAGGGAAAATAACAACAAGGGTCCCATAATAGTCATGTGTGCCACAGTGCTTTACATGCAAATATGTCAAACATATTGTCTTATTTCTGTCCAGGTGACAAGAGTCCTTCATGTCCATGACAACAATTTAAAGTGATTCAGTTCATTTTTTTCCTCTTGGCATTGATCCTTTTCATCTCCTCTTGCTCTTTTCTTTCCTCCTCCAAATCTTCTTGCACAGCCAATTTTAGACTAACACAGGCAAGGGGGAGGAAAAAACATTACAGTAAGTAAAGGCAGCTCAAAACACACAAAATACACATCAGACATGCAAAAATCAAGGTAATCCTTCATTCAGGTACCTCTTTGCTTCTTCTTTCTGCAAATCTCGCCAGCTGCTCTCCATGAACTTGAGAGCATAATCACTTTCATCCTTGTATCTGTGTGGGATTAAAAAAACAAACAGATATATACATATATATATACACACATTGACTGGATAGTAAAAGACAAAAGGATATTCGAAACCCTTACTTGGTTCTGTCATAGCCAAAGATTTCCTTAATGTGTTTGGAAACCTCCGCCTGCTCATCATCGCCATCATCAATAAAGTCATCCATTTCGGAATCGTCTTCCTCTTCCTCCTCATATTTTCTCTTGTACGCTATGGTGATGGGTGGGAGTGTTGCACCTGGATAATAGATAGAACAATGACAAAAGTACAGCGTTATAGACATATTCAGCAGCTGAGCCATGGAGTTTGATGGCTCATTTTCTAATAATAATAATAATGAATAAATACAAATATGAATCATTACATTGTTGAACATTTAAAATATTCCTTTAAGGATCATGTTTACATACGTTTGTTAACCAATTTTGTCAAGTCACAAAATCTATTCCTAACATTTCTGGGCAAGTTGATGAAGGGTGCGTAACCGCATATGGATGCCAGAAACACTTAAAAACGGAGCAGACCATAAAGTATCAACTTCATGCGACAAGCATGTACACAATCCTGAACCCACGTTACATAAAAAAACTGTCCAGTTGTTGAATAATTAAAACCAAACAAGCCACCTTCACATGAAGCTCATCAATATTATTACTGAAACAATTCTGGGGGGGAAAAACAGTTTCAAAGATTGCTTGGTATCAGGAATTCAAGCAAATAACAGAGTGTCTCATTGTCACTTTTGTTCTCTACAAGTCAAAAAAGTCATGATTTCTTTGAAACTACAGGTGCATCTCAATAAATTCAAATTAGAAAACAATGTCCAAGAAATTCGAATGTTGCCCTAGAAACAGAAAGTTTTTTAATGAATTGTGTAAGACACCAATACCAGGCCGAGTGTGCAGATGAGATAAGTTGACATCAGCGAATACGTGGAGCAGGTAGGTAGTTGATTTCAAACAAAGAAAATAAGAACTTTCATGTACACAATAACAAAAGAATGATTAAAACTACACACCAGCAAACAAAAAACTGTCCCGCTTGAGTGAAAAATGTCCACTTTCAAGTTTTTACCATTGTTACTATTGTAGTAAATCTGTGCAGTATTGTATTTTACCTGGTGGTCTGTTCAGAGGTCTTGTTGGCCCTCCTGGTCTGGGGGCCACACCAGGTCTTTGTGGTATCGCTGGCCGAGGAGGAACTCCCGGTCTGGCTCCGCTGACATTTTTGGATGAGATCGTCTCAGACACCACAGTGCACTTGGGTCTCCCAGGTCCTGATCCAAAGCTGCCTGAGGGTTGCCTATTGGGCGGGGGTCCTCCGCTAGGACCTCGGCCCGGTCCAATCCCCGGCCCTCCACTTGTGGCTCGACCTTGTCCGAAACCCGGTGGCCGGCCCACTCTCCCCGCAGGGTGACCCTGTAAGCCACTACCACTAGCTTTTGGCTGCGGTGTTACCCAAGGCCTTGACTGACGTTGGTTCTCTTCTTTGGGACGGCCACTTGATAAAGGTCTGACCAAGGAATTAGCACTAGATTTTACTGCAGGATTGCTTCCAAACCTTGGCGGCTCTCCCATTCCAGACTTGTGATTTACAACTGGACGCTCGTGCTTTGCTGAGCTAGCCTGGGTAGGCCTGTTTTTTTGTGGGTTGCTATTTGGAGATTTGAGATCCCTGCCAGATGTGCCATGAGGCTTGGACTGAGGTATGCCTGAGGGCTTTCCTTGAACAGATACAGAGCTCTCCTTTTTTAACCGAGGGTCGCTTGAAACACTGGATGCACGATGAGATGAAGGTTTAGTCAAACCCCCCTGTTTGACTGAAAGCGGAGAAGAAGTGCTTTTTGAAGTAACTGGGATCTTGGGTCTGTCTCTTTCTCTCTCACCAGTGGTCGTCTTATACGGTGTTGCTACAGACTTGTTCATTACCCCATTGGACTGATTTGGCCTTTCTGATAAGCTCTTTTGTGGTTTACAATTCTTCGGCTCTTTCTGTGACGTGTTTTTCCTCACAAAACCAGAACTAGACTGAGGCCTGTGCTCTCGCTCTGTCTTCAAGTCTTTGTTGCGGCTCTTTGCTCTGCGTTCCATCTCCAGCTCCTTTAACTCTTCAGCCGTGTGGAGCCTTTCATCCTTCACTATCTTTGCTTTTAACTCAACTGGCTCAAACTGCTTCTTCTCCGCCAATTTGAGCAAGTCTGCAAAGTTCATGCAGGGTGGAGCAGACTTGGGAGGACCGCTAGGTTTTTTAGGGGAGGCCCTGGAGTTACTACTGTGTCCACTAAAACTTGAGTTTTTCCCAGGCCTCAAAGGTTCCGGATCTGGGTCGGGCTCAGAATCTGTTTGCTCGTATTGATAATTGTCTTCATCCTCCTCTGGGTCAACTGAATAATTTCTAAATGTTTCCTCATTCCCTCTCTCTTCCATCTCAATTTCCTGCTTTGACCTCCTCTTCTTTGGAACATCCACCACTGGGATGCCGTTGTAACCTTTGAAGTTGTCTTTCGTTCTGGAAGCCATGGCTCTCGCTTTACGATCAGACTTCAACTCAACCCTTTTAGCGAGAAGATCCTCCTTCTGTTTCTTCAATTCAGTTTCTGAAAACAGATAAATATTGTATAAACTCTTTTGGGGGAAAAAACAAAAAACAATTTGCATGTCTTACCTCTCACTCTGGCTTCATTTTGTCGCTTCTTCAGGAGTGCCTGCACAGCAGCGGGATTTACTCCTTTTGACTTCAGGTCTTTTTTGGGTGGACCAGTTTGTAAACTATATCTTTTCTGTTGAAAAGAGGACAACATTAAAATACGCAGTGCGAATCTTCAGTCAACATTTAACACAAAAAGACAAAGCAGGGTGCAATCCTTGATGTGGCTGAAGTCAAGTGAAACCCACCATTGGGAACTACTACATGACCACTGGACTTAGCTACCCATTTAGTTAGTTAGTTAGTTAGTTAGTTAGTACCTGTCCTGTTCAGCTGCATGGCTGTGCAGAATGGCGGATCTATATGCCTTTTTGTGGTGGAACAGTTTTGCTGTGCAACAGGGGAGTTTGAAATACTTTCTCCGCTTCTTTTTTTAATCGGCTTTTATAGTGTCTAAACACCTGTAAGAACTTGTGAGTTGATATCTTAATACAGACGACCTGTGTTATTACTAGTAGTCCCATCGCAAGCAATTAAAGCCTATAAAACAGATTAGTGAATGAACATCATATCACACGCAATGTTAGTCAACTGGTGCATGGAATTGTTGTGCCGGCACATCGAGGAAGGGCGGGCCCGGTCCCCTCCACTCGCAAGGGTGGGCCAAGCCAGCGAAGCCCTTCTTGTGGGGGACCCAGCCAGGGGGATGCCAGGGCGGTCCCTCAGCCCAACCGAAGCGCCCCGGCCAGTCCCAAAGCCAAGAGACCCCACCACCCTTCCTATTACTATGGGTACCAGGTCCCCAACTAGCAACCAGTGCCCCTGTATTTTCTTTTCTTAAGATGGCACTCTGATGGTGGCATTCAAGTAAAGTGGGACTTTACAGAGCAAATGCTCCGAATGGTGTACAATTTGGAATATGGCCATCATTTTGCTGGAAAATACACCCTGACCTCAAGCTCTTGTACGATAGTTAATCTTTAAAAATGAGATGTGCGAGGTGCATTCACTTTTGTTTCAAAATGTTTAAGCACAGTGACCAGATCCATGTACACTGATTCTAAACACTCTCTCTGAGAGCGAGAACCGTTATTACGTTAAGTTCTGATCAAATGAAGTAGTGGGCCTTGAGTGTGGAAACTTTGCACGAATGTCTATACGTGTCACAACGTGTTTACGCAACTTCAGTCTTTATTCAATTTGACTTTTGTTAAAACTAATTCGTCTCTGCCGCTGAGACAACCTTGGCTACCGAATAAATATCGTTCATTTAAGCGGTGTATTTAGAGCGACAACAAACAGACGAGGTGGAATTTAGCAGCAATCTTGCTACTGCTTTTCGGGGACTCAGGGACTCAGTGACAGCCCAGACGAGCTGGCCTTTGTGTGCCAGGAAATAAAAAAAACAAGACATTTGCTCATTTCACTTACCTGTACACTGCTGACACCCTTGTTTTGAGTGGCGATTGACAGCACGTTGTCAAAGTCCATCATTGTAGCAGCATGTATGTGTCTGTGTCAGCTGTCTTTTTCAACAGATTGATTTTAGCGTTCAGCCAGCAGCTCACACAGCTGTAACGCTGGATTTGGCGTGACGTAAGCGCCACGTGTGTCTTAAAAAAAAAAAAAAAAACCTGAACAAAATGAGTCAATGGAGTGGCAACTGGTTTGGTGTAAAATGACTTTGTGAGCTGAGCTGAGCTGAGCTGAGCTGAGCCTAGCCTAGCCTAGCTTAGCAGCACGAAGTGGCAAAGGTAGCTAACCAAGGCGCCTGGGATGTGAGGTCGCCGCTACGGAAGCCCACGAGAGGCACGTAAGTAAAATTAGGTCATTCTGAAACAAAAGCTAAATAACCGCAATAAGAGGCAAGCGTCGACAAACATCCAAATGCGATGAGACCCTTCTGCGGAAACGAGACCGTTCAGTGTTACGTACTTCCGTGTTTGACAGCGCCATTCCACCCACAAGAAAAACGATCCGCTTTTTTCTGACATAAATCATACATGAAGCGGGATGTAAATTAAGTTACATTAAATGTTTACGTTTGCCATTCAGTGCAACCAAAGTAGTGACGAACGAAACGAACTACATTTTAAAATGACAAGCCCAGCTCGATAAAAAGCACTTCCGCCGGGAGCCCTGACATAGCTCCACCACGCGAGGGCGCTGTCATCGAGCACACGTCAGAGGTTGTGCATGGAATTCTCCAGAACTGCGCGTGGCCTTTTACATCACAAATATGATATGAATTACAAAGTAAAAGAAATTCATTCCGAAATTCTTCACAAAATACATCTTGCAAACTCTGACATCTCCAAAATGATTGTACGTTCACGTACTTTTTGTGGGCATGCTGATGAAACGTTTTTAAACTCTTTCAAAATATTTTGTTTTTCCCTGAGTGGGATGGCTTTGCATGGTAGTATGGAAATAAGGACTGGTGTACCCCGCATCAAGCAAGTTATTTTATTCATATTTCCCTTTTTTTTTTCTTGAGTTGAACAATTCTTTGATGATGGGTTAAATGCAGAGAACAAATTTCGTGTGCTTCTATGCATGTTCATGACAATAAATGGTGATTCTTCTTCTTCTTCTTCTTTATTCATCCATCCATCCATCCATCCATCCATCCATCCGTCAATCCATTTTCTACCGGTTATCCGAGGTCGGGTCGCGGGGGCAGTAGCTTTAGCTCCCCAGCCATTTCATCCAGCTCTTCCGGGGGAATCCCGAGGCCAGCCGAAAGACGTAGTCTCTCCAGCGTGTCCTGGGTCGTCCCGGGGTCTCTTCCCGATGGCAAGTGCCCGGAACACCTCACCGGGGAGGCGTCCGGGAGGCATCCGAATCAGATGCCCCGGCCATCTCATCTGGCTCCTCTCGATGTGGAGGAGCAGCGGCTCTACTCTGAGATCCTCCCGGATGACCGAGCTTCTCACCCTATCTCTAAGGGAGACCACCTCGGTGACCTCAACCGCAGCGATAGGAGAGCCCGCCTCAGAGACCCCAGACTCTGCTCCCTCATGGGAAGGCGTGTCGGTGGAATTGAGGAGGTCTTCGAAGTATTCTCCCCACCGACTCACAACATCTCGAGTCGAGGTCAGCAGCGCCCCCATCCCCGCTATACACAGTGTTGATGGTGCACCGCTTCCCCCTCCTGTGACGCCGGACGGTAGACCAGAATTTCCTCGAAGCCGTCCGGAAGTCTTTCTCCATGGCCTCACCGAAGTGGGCCCCGGTGACCCGCGTCCGGGCAAGGGAAAACTGAGTCCATAGTTTTTCGCCATCGGAAGGGGTCTTTGAGCCGCGCTTTGTCTGGTCCCTCATCTAGGACCTGTTTGCCATGGGTGACCCTGCCAGGGGCGTGAAGCCCCAGACAACTTAGCTCCTAGGATCATTGGGACACACAAACCCCTCCACCACGATAAGGTGACGGCTTCCGGGAGGGCAATTCTTTATTCATAAACAAACAATCCAAAAATGGCTTCCAAACCAACTTTTCACTTTACTGAGCTCAACTCACTTTATAAATCCTGAGCCTTGGTTAGCAATAGAAAGAACAATTCTGTGAAGGTAATTAGTGAGCTCACTAAAATGTGTGTGTGTGTATATATATATATATATATATATATATATAAACATATTTATTCATTGTTGACTTTGACTGGCAGCAACCAGTTCTGGATGGAGCCCGGTACAAAAAAATGGATGGGTGGATTTTTTTCCTGTCCTTTTATTTTATTATATTATATTTGTTACAGCTCTCTTCCAATTGGGTTTCATTAATTTTTGACATGCAATTTTTAAAGAGCTCTATCAACAAACGGGGTGAGTTGAGCCGAGTTGAGTTACAGTACATAAGATTGTTTGAGTGAGCATTAAGCGGTACTGTAAAAAAAAAAAATTAAAAAATGAATGGGCGAATGTATGTTCTTGACTCGCATTAAAACACCATTACGGTCCACTTGAAAGCATTTGAAGTGTGCAGCACAGTAACTGCATTGTATCTCAAAATATTAGAATAATTCGCCTATTAAACCTAACTATCATATATCACAAATATTGCTAAATGTCACCGTCATGACATGCTCCATGTTTCAGGAAGACAGACATAATAGCGTATATACAACATACTGCCAAAAGTATTCGCTCACCTGCCTTGACTCAGATATTAATTTAAGTGACATCGCATTCTTAATCCAGTTTAAGATGACATCGGTCCACCCTCTGCAATCACAACATCCTAAACTCTTCTGGAACGGCTTTCCACGAGGTTTAGGAGTGTGTTTTTGAGAATCTATGATCATTTTTCCAGAAGCACATTTGTGAGGTCACACACTGATGTTGGACGAGAAGGCCTGGCTCTCAGTCTCCACTTTAATTCACTTAAAAAGTGTTCTATAGGGTTGAGGTCAGGATTGTGCAGGCCAGTCCTGCCCTCGGCCTGACAGAACACCTTTGGGTTGATTTCGAGTGGACGGTGAGCCAGGCCTTCGCATCCAACGTCAGTGTGAGCTCACAAATATGCTCCTAGAAGAATGGGCAAACATTTCCATCAACTCACTCCCGAACCTAGTTGAAAGCCTTCGCACAAGAGTTGAAGCTGTTGTAGCTGCAACATCACATTAAACCATATGGCTTTAGAATGGGATTAACAATTAAAATCATGTGTGTATGTATACGTGTGTTACAAGAACCTCGACTGGTCCTATATCGTTGATACTAACATATATGCAACAGAACTGAGATTTGCTTTTTTATTTTTTATTTTACTGACCCAACTTCAACAGTAGCACCTTGATTTCGAGGTGACGTTCATGAGGCAATTGTGACGAATCGATCGATAAGCGCGGACGAATGTTACCAACGAGCTGAAGACGTTCTATGTCAGATGTAAATAAAAGGCCATCTGCTCCCAGATGTAAACATGAGACAGGCCCTTCCTACGTGGGCGTCACTCACCTTTGTCCCGCCCACTAAGCGCCCCTATTGGTCAGCGGAGACGAGCCGCTCGCCTCCTCCATGATGTCCGCCAGCCCACCGGAGAGAGGACAAAAACAATCGGCATCTCTCTCGCCGAAGAACATAAACAAGAGGACTTAACCCAAACCGACCTGCCGAACGTCTTGACTAACGTGCTCGACATGGTTTCCCCAGTGACTGTGGTGAGTATCACGTCTAAACCAGCCTTGACATAACGCTCGCCACGAATAGTGGTTGCTAGTTTGATTAGCACAATCGTCCCATAAATCGCTGCATGCTTATGAACGCGTGTGCCGCCGTGTTGTGTTGTTGTTGTATACACCGTCGCGTCGCCGGTAAACCAGAGGCGTTCTTGCGCCGTTTGTCGTCACGCCATGTCATACTTGAATATTATGGTTAACAGTTTCGCGTTGCAGTGACGTTCTTCCACCACATCCGCTATGTTGTCAGTCTCGCAGTTTCCAAATTATGTGCGACGACCGCGTCCGACGCTATTTGGGAAGTTCCACCAGCAAGAGCACCATCGAGACATTTCCCCACCAGTTCCTAAAGGCCGCCACGGACTCAAGGGGAAATGTCATGTGACGACCTTTGCGTGTGTGTTTTCTTTGCTGCGCTTCCAATGACGCATGCGCCGTACGCCACTCCAGCTTTCTTTCAGGTCTGATGCAGCGGCTGCATGTAGCGTTGTGGTGCTTAGCCTAGTCTACTAATGGCATCGGCTGTTGATCAACGGGCCAATGAGGGGGAGATGGTCAGTTAAACTCAACGATTAATTGTCTCGGCAACATGAATAATTCAACTTTGGTGTCAATGAACAACTGAGCTGCTATGAAAGGTTCTAGTTCCTTTGCAGGGGCCACGAAGGATGGATGGGGCGTTGTAACTTGGCCGCTTGCAAGCCGAGCCTCACGCGAAGCCTGGGATTACCGTGAGGGCAGCCTGTGTGAAGGAATGCACGCCGGGCGGACTTGTTCCCATAGCGACAGCGATGCTGTCCAAGCAGTGTGAATTTGGGAAATGAATTTCGACCCAGCCTTGGCCCCTGGATTACAATGAGATGGAAAGTAGAGGCACAGAGCTTTATGGCGAGACAGCGTACAAGAATCCAAACACACACAAAACCACGCGTGCTTATGTGACTAAAACTTTAGCCACACTCAGCCAGTCCTCGTCACCGGGAAGCCGATAAGCTTTGACGACGTGGGCCCAATTAAAACCACCCGGTCGTCAGTCAGGAGTAGAGCTGAGCGATATGGGAAAAGACTCTTCGTTTCTTTCAAACAAATATTTCCATTGGGATGTAGCGTGCGAGGACGTTTGCTATCTTCAGCATTTTCCCCGCCACACGGGAAATCCATTCATCGATAGTATGACCAACACAACGAGGGATGTTACGATGAATTGATATGAGAACAAATCTCCATTTTTACTATTGAATTGTAAAAAAAGAAAAAGCTTAAATCACAGTAGAATATTGACTCATGCCTTGTAAAAATGTCATATTTATAATGATGCTCTTGCCAGGAGCAGTAGCGCTGCTGTCAGTGTCAGCCAAGTATCGAGATCAAAGTGGTGACAGGCGTAACGCTTTTCACGTGAGTGGCGAAGCGCTTCGAATGGTAAACTATGCTAGATATGAATGAATGCTCTTATCAATTACAGTAAAGGCGTTAAATTGATTCACTTGCTATTGAAATATCCTTAAGAAGGTTCTTAAGGACTTTATATAGAATTTTCTCAAATTCAAACTTTTTAGTCGAAGATAAACGTTCATATTGTGAATCTTTGGTGATAAATATTACTAGGCTCACTTTAGATGCTCTCAGATAATTGTAACAGATTTGAAAAAAGCGGGACAAAGTTGTCCAAATGACATAAGGGGGGCGAGGAGGAGGAGGAGTTTGTGGGCCGTGGGGCCCCGAATGACGAGCTAGCGAATGAGAAATGGAACAAAGATTAGAATTTAGGTTTTAAACGGAGGTCAATGTTTCCCATTGAGGTATATCAAGTTCCAAATACCGCCTCACCTCGCAGGTCGCCCATATTGCCACGCTCATCCCGTTCGACTGCTCCCGCATCGTCCGAGATAAGCCAGCTTTATCTCTGGCTTGAAATGATATTTTGGATTTGCACAAGCCTTCTCCGTAATCAACTGTTGTCCCGTTGTTCTCTTTCTCGCTCGTTCCCAACACAGCATTTCAAATGCATTTGTTTGCGAGCCCCGACATTGACATATCATTGACTCAACACACTGTATGAGGAAACAACGTCGCGTGATGTAACGTGGGAATGACTTTACATGTACCGCCTGTCTGCCAAGACCCTCCTTATGTTACACATCTCTATTTATACAGACATTTACAGGTGGTTTATGTTTCTCGGGATCATGTTTCTAACACTTGAGTGATACGAGTCACACTGAATAATGGACGACTTAGTCACGGATGCCATTCAGTGGCGCGCGTGTGTCTTCTGGTTAGTACTGCACCTTGTAGAAGACGAATCCTATGCAGTGTGATACATTTCAACACAATGTGTCTGTACTATGTATTGTCTCCACTGTAGCACGTTTTGTCATGGTATGTATGTTCCAGTGTGTATTTGGAATTTCGCAAAAAAATACCCGGACAGTTTCCCCCAAACCTCAAATTGACGATAGCTCGAGCTGAGAACAAGTCATTCGTTTTGATTACACTTGTTGGCTGTGATCGCTTCACTTCTTTTGTGATGTGATTGGATTTGCTTTGTGTGTGTGCAAAGATGTCCTCTATTTCCGTTTTTCTTATTTTGTCTTTTGAAACGGATCTTTGAGAGCAATGTGCTATCAGCAGTAATGACATTTCATTTATTTCCCAAGTTATGCCGCATGAACTGATTTTTTTCTTTTACTAGTATTCCTGCGGACATAGTTGATGGTTGACTCAGACTGAGTGGAGTCTGCTACGCTTTTCGACGCAATTTCAATTTGACGCTGCCAGTTTGAACTTCACTAAGTGAGGAGTGGATCAATAGAAAGCATTATACTGTAGCAGTCATAAAAAAGACCGAATGCACTTGACCCATTTGTGCAATTAAAGACTTAGCGATGGTTTGCTTTGAAAGGTTTCCTCTATTTTGCAAACTCCTGTTGGCCTTCTCAACGTTGCACGGAGCCTTTTTGTCTCAGTTGAGTGGATTTTGTCGTAGCTTTACTCAACGCAAGCAATAGAAAGGAAGAAGTAACTTACTCCTTCCTGTGTAACACAGCATCAATGAGAGCAAAGGTACTTCCTTCCTTTTCCATTTCCCATGGGACAGACATTATTTAACTTTCAACTAAACTTCCAACTCTTCTGGGCAGGTCGTCCACAAGGTTTAGGAATGTGTATAGGGAATTGGTTCTCAGTGTCGGCTCTTAATTCATCTGAAAGGTGTTCTGTCCTGTTGATGTCAGAACTCTGTCAAGTTCATCTGCCACAAACTCTCATCCATTTCTTGATGGACGTTGCCTCGTGCACCGGTGCACACCCGCCCGTGTTAGAAATGGAAGAACTGTTCGCACAAATTTGCGAGCACGGAAAATGTTGTCCAAAATGTTGGCTCCGTAGTTTCCAGTGAAAGGAACTCCGAAGGATTCAGCGTGCCATTTATCGCTCCCAACTTTGTGGGAACAATTTGGGGACGGCTCCTTCCTGTTCCAGCACGACTGTGCACCGATGCACAAAGCAAGGTCCACGGGTGACACTTTGGTGCGGATAAACATGACTGGCCCGTACAGAGTCCTGACCTCAAACTGCTGAAACAGCTTTTGGATGCATTAGAGGTCTTCTCGTCCCACATCACTGTGTGACCTCACAAATACGCTTCTGGAAGAGGGGGCAAAAAGTCCCTCCGCACATTCCTGAACCTTGTGGAAAGTCTTTCCTGAAGAATTAAAGCTGTTATAGTGGTAACGTCTTGTATTGATGAAGAAGGAGATGTTGCTTCAGGTCAAAGCAGATGAGTGACTGCTTTGGGCAATATAGTGTGTGTTCTAATTTGCAAGTTGAATTACGGCTTAAAGGAGGACAAAATCTCTCAGCCATGCTTAATCATATTTTGGAATACACGACGGTATCAGGAGGCGAGCGGAGGCAGAAAGTGTTTTGTCCTTGGTAAAAGTCACGGTCGAGTCTACAGCTGTGGTCACACATTTGCATACCCTGGCAGAATTTCGAAGATGTGTACCATTCTTTCAAGAAAACAGGAACGCATTCATTTGATTCTGAATTGGATTTAAATTCAACTACTGTATGAGGCATGTCAGTATGGCGCAATCGTTCAACAAAGCATAGCAACATAGAAAATCAAATGAGCTACTCTCAATCATCATTCCTATTTTCACAACTTCTGCCAGGCTATTTAAAGTGTTGGGAGCACACCTGCCGAATTTGAAAAGGGGGCGGAAACCTGCTTTTAGATGACTGCAAACAGCTCAGTTTGTGATGTCGATGCAGACGTCAGGAAAGTGTTTTATTGATGGAATAGGGGAATGGCGGAAGGACAGGAAGAAGCTGAGGTGACAAGCAGAGGGAGGAGGAAAGAACTGCTGATGAGTCCACACAATAGCGGACGAGCGCGAGTCGTCAAATGACCTCCTGATGTGCATGTTTAGAGTTGCGCATACGTCAACCATTACCACCATTCTTCTGTGCAATTCATCGTTCCTGCGACGATGTGGTTACATCACTTGCCGTTACAGGCGGGTCGAGAACATGGGTACTCAACAGGCGGCCCCCAGGCCACATCCGGCCCACCGACCGCCTATTTCTGGTCCCCGAACTGATACAGCCTTTTACAAGATCAGACAGGGTGGGACGTTCTCAGAGTAGCAGTATGGCAGTGTGTGTGTGTGTGTGTGTGTGTGTGTGTGTGTGTGTGTGTGTGTGTGTGTGTATATATATATACACAACCCCAGTTCCAATGAAGTTGGGACGTTCTGTTAAGCATAAATAAAAACAGAATCCAATGATTTGCAAATCATGTTCAACCTATATTTAATTGAATACACTACAACGACAAGATATTTAATGTTCAAACTGATTAACTTGATTGTTTTTAGCAAATAATTATTAACTTAGAATTTGATGGCTGTAACACATTCCAAAAGGTGGCAAAAAAGACGGAGAAAGTTGAGGACTGCTCAGCAAACACGTGTTTGGTGAACAGGCTCATTGGGAACAGGGGGGTGCCGTGCCGTGATTGGGTAGAAAAGGAGCTTCCCTCAATTGCTCGGTCATTCACAAGCAAAGGTGGGGCGAGGTTCACCTCTTTGTGACCAAGTGTGTGAGAAAATAGTCCCAACAGTTTAAGGACAATGTTCCTCAATGTACAATTGCCAGGAATTGAGGGATTTCATCATCTACGGTCCAGAATATCATCAAAAGGTTCAGAGAATCTGGAGAAATCACCGCATGTAAGCGGCAAGGCCGAAAACCGACAGTGAATGCCCGTGACCTTCGATCCCGCGGGCGGGACTGCATCAAAAAGCGACATCGATGTGTAAAGGATATAGAAAAGTAATGTCAGTTCGGCGCTACATCCGTAAGTGCCACTTGAAACTCGTGAATAATAATAAGTGAATGGACCGCTGTGTTCCAAATTCAAATTCTGATGATGTCAGTGCGAGTGATAATTGCTTTCAACACAAAGTGGTGTGGGAAGCGAGTCTGACTGACTGACTCTGATCACGGCTTGTGGACAGCCAGCGAATGTACCGCGTCGGTACCTCGCAGACAGGGCAGCGAGTCTGGGGGAAAAAAAGGTGGCTTAGATGGCCATTGTGAAGGGGGCTATCGTCTCTCAACCCTCCCCCATGTCACTTGACCATTGCTAAATCCTTCAGAGCGTCCCTTCTCCGTGCATGCTCTCTTCTGCTCCACTTATTCTTTTATGAACGGTGCAGGCAAAGTGTCACTTTTGCTTTGTCACAAAATGCTCCCACTGAATGGTTTTGGAGTGCGGAAAATGGACGGACGGACATCAAGTCGCTGGTCTTGCGACATCCCCTCGTAGCGGCCGTTTTCCTTCTGCTCTTTGGGCCCCTTCTCCCCACGCATCTCATCTTTCTCCACTTTCACACTGAAATCAACAACCTTTATCGGCGCGGACCACCCATCGTTTTCTGCCGTGGGATGTTCAATTCTCATGTCGGATCGAGAAGTGTTCGGAAACAGGCCTTTGTTTTTTTTGGGTGTATAACACAATGTGCTCGAGGCTCACGCGTTGGAACAGAAACAAGCAAGACTGTTTACACAGTCAGGAGTATTCAAGGACACAAGACTCAAGTGTCGAAGAGGAGGAGGTAAGAAAGACCAAACAAAAAGATGTCTGGTTTGTGAAAAAAGAGGAAGGGAAAAGGTTCTAAGGAGTCATGTGATTCCATAGACGTAGCGTGTTTGTTCATATACCGTTACTGCATGGCTCTTGTTTCAGTTGCGTACTAAATCATGTGCATGTCTGACCAAAGACCACAAGGAGGACAGAATTTCCGTGTCCTAACACAAAGCACTCTTGCGCATGTGTCTAGTAGTACTCTACTCGGAAGTGCTTCCTGTGTTCTTTGAATGAGCATAAAGAAATAATAGGCCAGAGACAGAAGAGTATCACATCAAGACCGGAATGATGATCTCCGTATTTAATCTGCTTTCAGGTCAAGAGCGAAGGCCCCAAGCTGGTGCCATTCTTCAAGGCAACCTGTGTTTACTTCGTCCTCTGGCTGCCAACCTCAAGTCCATCCTGGTTTAGCGCACTTATCAAATGTTTGCCCATCTTCTGCCTCTGGGTCTTTCTGCTGGCACATGGCTTCAGCTTCTTGGGGGCTCACTCCAGTGCCCGCAAGATCCTCGCCGGCCTCATCTTTTCCGCTCTGGGTGACGCTTTCCTCATTTGGCAGGAGCAAGGCTACTTCGTCCACGGTGAGAAAATATGTTACATGCTGACTTGCGCAGATGGGAAGGAATTTCACTCCTTAAAGGACAATTTACTTCTCAAGGTACTTCCAAGACAATGTTGTCTTGGAAAGTGGTTCAATTAAATCATTGTGTTACTTGACTCTCATTATACTGCACATACAATTGGCTTGTCGCTGGGGAAGTACTCGAAAAGGGATTTTGACAGCTCGGGAACTGACCTGTACCGTTTTTGCCGTGGAGGGGGTGCGCACATTTTCACCGAGACGACAGCACTGTTGATTGGTCAACAGAGAATTGTCACTTCTCTTTGACAGCAAACACTGGAAATGGAAGAGCACTGAATGACCTTGAACTGAATAAACTGTGTAGAAAATGGATGGAGTCGATATATTGTATAGCGCAGCATCTTTTTCCCCCCCACCCCGTTGATGATTACCGTCTGACTCGGACACTCCGTCCCCTGATCGACGATTAGCTTCTGACTGAGGGAAGCTAACCGTCAATGGGGGTCAGAGGTGCGGAGTCGCCACGGCCGATTAACTTCCGATCGGAAAAAAGTCTGTCAGCACCCTGACAAAAAGAAACGGTTAAACTCGTTCTTCCTGGCTGCAAATTGAGAGACGGTCAGAATGAAGTTCGCGGTGCTGCTTTGTCGTCCGGCGCACGTGCAAACGTGCGGATTGCGTTTTGAGACTTCGTAGACGAAGTACTCATTGTATGTTACCCCTGTCAGCCCATATAGATTTCTTTTGAGAACCCGATTCAGTGAAGGTTATCTTGTGCAAAAAAGGTGCAACTTTTCTTGCTTATGCAAAAAGAGAATAATCATCATTCATTACACTTACGCGTAGCACTTTCCAATCACCAGCAAACATCAAAGAACATTCATTCAGGGGCAACGTGGGCGAAGTGTCTTGCGCAGGGACACAGCGACGACGCAAGTTCGGGCGAAGAAACAAACCGCCGACCCTCCGCTTTCACCTACTAACTGGTCATACTCAAGATTGTCTTGGGCAAAAACCGTGCATCCTGGGCGTGACTTATCAACGACGGTTGCGTTCGTGTCTTCAAATGCGTCGTCGTTTAGGCATGTGCAATTCGGAAGCGCTGCGCACGCTCATGATTGCGGTAGCTTTGGCGAGCGCGAGGCACTCACCAAATCAGAGGCGACGAGACGAGGAAAACGGATATTTTACACTCGTGTGAACATTTTGCCAGAAACAAAAATGACGACATCATCTATTCAGCAATGCCAATTTGGATCTTCCGAACGATCTGAGGGCTGCCTTGAAGCCAGTCACAAGAAGGAGTCATGCGATATCACCTTTGCTAAAACCTTTTGAAACTTTGCATTATCTCGTGTCTCGGTCATTTCGGCACACCGCGGTCATCGGCAGTCAGAGTCGTGTTTCAAGCGTTCCGTCCCCAAATTTGAAACACGGTGTTATGCAGCGCTGGCAGACGCATTCGATTTCCCACATGTATTGCGCGTACAGCCCACGGAGTCCCGTACTTTGATGGCATTTTGTAGGCTCGCATTGAAACTGGTGTTTGCATTTGTGCGCAGGTCTTCTGATGTTTGCCATCACTCACATCCTCTACTCATCCGCCTTTGGAATGAAGCCCGTCAATGCGCGCGCAGGCCTGCTGATCACTGCTGTGTCCAGTGTGAGCTACATACTGCTCTACCCTTACCTGTCAGGCCCCTTTACCTACCTGGTGGCCGTCTACATCGCTCTGATCGGTTTCATGGGCTGGAGGGCCGTCGCGGGCCTGCAGCTGGCCAATGACCTTTGGACCTGGACCAAGCTGTCAGCCTGCCTGGGCGCCGTGCTGTTCATGGTCTCTGACCTCACTATAGCGGTCAACAAGTTCTGTTTCCCTGTGCCCCACTCGCGGGCTATCATCATGGCAACCTACTACGCCGCCCAGATGCTGATCGCTCTGTCAGCCGTGGAATGCCAGGATGCGGAGGTCGCGCGCAAGAGGATATGAGGGGCCTCTCTGTCTCTTGTGACGACAAGCTGCCGGTAGCTGCTCCCCGGGCGGTCGTGGACACATTTCACTACCGCATCCCCAAGCCTCAGCCCTCGCCTCCGTTGTCGCCATGGCGACTGGACCGCCACAGTCTCCCACCTCTCCCTCACTATGATGCTGTGGTTGTATTATCTCCAGTGCTACCTGCCTCTTCTGGAATGTGCACGGTATTGCTCATCTGCCCGACAAAGTATTGCTTTGGTTTCTTTTCGTTTAAGGAGAACGTGTCATTAGAGACATTTGAGGAACGTCTTAGGGGGCTGGGGTTCTGGATATATGTCTTTTTTTGTTGTAGTCCTAACCCTCACCTGTCCCTTAGCAATACATCACCTCCTGACTCAAGACACTTAGAAATCACCCTAACTTGGTCCATAATTGCAAATCAATGTTTGTGACTTTATTTATTTGTATTTTTGGGGGGGAACTGTCTAAGAAGGTAATGTGTAGCTTTTGTCACATCACAACCAGGTCACGATGATCCTCAAAAGTTGAATCAAAGGCAACTGGATGCCAAGAAGTCAAGTCGCCTTCAATTTAACATTTGTGGTGAAGCTTTAGTTGTCTCTCAAAAGGGATTTCCTACCGACTTGCTCGTATTTAACTCGACGCCTTTTCTTGTTCTGTCTTCCCCTGTATCGAGGGTGCTATTTAAAACAAAAACAATGATAGTGTGATGAGCAATTGTATGAGCTGCAAACTCTTCCATTCCACTCACAAATAACCACGACGCTGTTGTTTGGTCTGCTTTTCGACAAGCTCAGCGACACAGCCAGTCTCATTGTCGTAGGATTCACAATCGCCGTTGTGCGGAGTTGAGTCGGTATGTGGGGCAGGTAAAGTTCATTGGTCACTCGCATGGGAATGCTTTTCGCCGGCATTGGGAGGAACTGCTGACCTGTCTAGGGCAAAGTCCAGCTCTGTGCCAATTTCATCTGAGATTCACTTCAGCTCTCCTTAGACCCGTATGAAAAAGGCAGGAAGTAGTGGATGGGTTCAAACCCCGGCTGCAAAGGTCGCCGGTGCACATTATGAGAGAAAAGTGATTTGATTTCACATTGACTGAATTGTTATTGAAATGTGTGTTGTCCCATATTTGGGCAGCCGGCCTGTCGCGCGAGGAAAGTCTTTCCGAACCCGTGTAGGTTGTACGAACAAATGCAAGCAATGCCGAAACCTATTTCACAAAACGAAGGCCAAGGTAGATGAAATATTCTTTTCAATTCAAAAAACCCAACAAAATCCTAATGGCATCGCCTGCCGTTTCCTAATGTCTTCTGTCATGCCCGCCCGTGCACCAAGGAACAAAGTGATGGGCTTACAAATTGAAGTCGCTGCGCGCTTGACTTTGGCTTTCTTTTGTTAACAGTCCAGCCTTGGCAGAGCTCGGCGCTCCACCGTCTTGACATGCATCCATCATTTTTTGGGCTGTTCGAATGAAGTGTCAACTATCTTAGAACATCGCAACTTTCTTCAGCTGTCCACACACACACACAAACATACACTATATACGTCTTTGCGTGTGTGTGTGTCTGTGAATTGCCAAGTTGTGGATGTCAGAGTGAAAATCTACTGTATGTACACTTGAACCGGCTTAAGGCCAGAGTTTGATCTCTCTCTGCGCTGGCATAATGTCTCCTGTACAGCAGATCCCCAAAAGTCTCCATCCAGCTGCTTGTTTTTGTGATGTAGAAGATGAGTCAGCCTTGTGACCTACAGTAGAAGCAGCATATTTTGGGCTCGAATTACAAATTGTATCCCTTCGGGGCCTTTCGACCGTAGAGGTTCCACTTGATTTCGATTTTTGGAATTGACGATGACGATTAATACCACTCAAAGGAGAATCGCTGTACATTACAAATGTACTCTTGCAGTTAGCTGCGAGTCTCATTCAGAGGTCACGTTTAGTTCTTTTGATAAGGGAATTGATACATACAAAACAAACGGCAATGGGAAAGAATCCAACCCGGATGAGGGCTTTCCGCATGTGGGCGAGGAACCTTCACCCACACACTGTTGTGTTTCCATTCCACCAGAACGAAACTGCAGACAGAGCACAGCGATGACTTGGACTTCTGCAATTTACTGACAGCAAGAGTAGTGCAAATAAGCCAAGACGATATTTGTGGCTGCCGTTCGGCCGGACGGTTCCTCAATCCGCTTTTGACACGTCAGCACGGCCGTCGGCGTATTCGCGCTGTCGGTCGGTTGCGCGTGTCTATTTTTTGACGTGTCCACCGAGCGTCGCGGCTTCGTCCCGCTCGGGACTCTCCCTCATCCGTGCTTCTGTCTCCTTGTTTTGTCTTGAGCATCAGGTCG
Source organism: Phyllopteryx taeniolatus (assembly GCF_024500385.1). Taxonomy (NCBI): domain Eukaryota; kingdom Metazoa; phylum Chordata; class Actinopteri; order Syngnathiformes; family Syngnathidae; genus Phyllopteryx; species Phyllopteryx taeniolatus. Next base: position 9,533,292 of record NC_084506.1, read on the forward strand.
AACCATATCGGGACTAGAAAGACTTGAGTCAAGCGCTTTTGCTAATCTGTGGGCAATTTATGTAAGCAGCCCTTTTGCCCTCTGCCGAATAAAGGCATGAGGATTTGTCCCCTTCTGCAATACATAAGACAAGATGAACTATTTCTACAGTTCTTTTTGTGCGGCAACCGCCACTCTAGAAGGCGGTGCGTGCTGAAAATCCTAAAGCTGCGAGGTATCATTCCTATCAAACCGCTGCTTGTATTCCACTCCCGACGCAATGGACGGCAGCGAGCCACTCCGGTTACGTTTGGCTGTGCTGCTGGCGTCTTTCGGAAGCTGGTGTTGACGGAGAATGTCGCCGGATTGAAATGAGATGAAACCCTCCCCGCCTGCCCGTCAGCAGGTCAGACGGACACGAAGGCCACTTCGGCCGCTTCGCCTCGGCCTGTCGATCGTCCCGAAAAAGAAAGAAAAAAAAAAAAAACAAAAAAACCTGTGAGAGCTGTAGGAGGCCTTTCGGGTCGTCCAGAACCGGTAGCTAGTGTACTACGGGGGTCCAGATTTTCACTTGCACTTTGCCGTTACTCTCCTGACTTGCTCTCTTGACCTGCGCATGACAACGTAGGCTGAAATGAATCCACAATGTCAACAACGCTCATCTCCATGAATCAAGTTCAGATCTTGTGTGCGTGCGCGCGTGTTTCACGTTAAGACTGACAAACTTACAATATCCCGATGAAGGTAAAACAGAACCGTCGACGCTGGCCGAGTTTGTTTGTTGAATACTTTTACCTGGAGATGAAAGAGTAAAGATGTGTTCAGAAAGTTGAGTTTTTTGACATTGTTATTTTGTTTACATTTTGACAAATCTATAACAACGTTTGGCACTGAATGCATATCCAACGTTTCATTGTCGGAGTAGTTTTGCCGGAACTACGAGAATCATTTTAGAACGATTCGCTCAAAACAATGCCATCAATGTCGCGCAACTCTTCAACTGAATCTTTTATATGCTGCTACGATATGACGTGAGGGCTGCGATGAAAAGACGAAGAATATTTGAAAGATGCAACAAAGCAACGTGGAAGTCGGACTTTTAGTTCACAGCACGTATCGTTCGGGAGGTATTTCAAACTTGTCAGTGTTTTTTTGGGGGGGGAATCATGATTATGAAATCAAAAAAAGAAAGCATGCTTTTCCCCCCTTCGGATGGCCGCGTATAATTTAACTTGATTTAATGGCAAAAATGTGTGCCTGTATTTCTATGCTATGATACTGTATTTTTCACTTGTGATTTCTTGTTTCTTTCAAGACTGTATAGACCAAATAGTTCCTTTGCTGTAGTGAAACTGCTATGAATGTGAATGTGAAATGTGTAGTGGAGAAATAAACGCAATGGCAATGCAACTTCAACAAACGGCGTGTTTCCTAGACTGCCGGAGGCAAAAGTCCCACAATCCAAATGTTGAATAATAATAACTTGATTCACGTAGCACCCTTAAGCTTGTCAAAAGGTACGGTGGGAAAAACTGCACACGCTCTGTTTTAGTAGCTGCTCCGTTTTGTTGTGTGGCTAACGTGGCAAAGCCTGTGGAAGGCCACCCACGCTGCTGCGCTGCCCACCAAGCTTCCTCTTTCTCATTTTACACCCAACTTCTTTCATTCGTCTTGTTTTTTTTGTTCCCCCCCCGCTCGCTTTTTCAACCCACACAAAGTGGCCGGTTTTCTCTAAATGCGTGTCATTCATTCGCTGCCAACGAGCTCCGTTCTCCTCCTCGAATGGGGCGTCTGTGTAACAAACCTGTTTTGAAATGTCAATAGAAAACTTACAATCAATATCAGAATCAGAATCAGAATCCTCTTTATTTGCCAAGCATGTCACCAAAAAAAAAACCACACGCAAGGAATTTGTCTCCGGTCGTCGGAGCCGCTCGAGTACGACAACAGACAATCCGTTGACAGAGAAAGACATTGACACACACACACACACACAAAAAAGTGGCTAGATGTCTGCTAATGCCGGTCCATTGATTTTATTTTTGGGGACAATTGTGCAAAAGATGCAAGAGTCCTCTCGCACTCGAAGCAGTTCGAAGGACTGATATTGCAAGAGTGGACAATATGGCAGCAAGTGAGGTGCAATTGGGTCATGTGAACGCAGTGCACTTGAGCAACACAGAAACTAATCCGAAATGCTGGAGCAGTTTGTTCCGTTCGGAGCGGCATCCTTCCTTTTCTCTCACATTCTGTGAGATCGACCGTTCAGGCTCGCAGGAAGCCCCTTCGGTGCTCAATGGATCGAAACTCGGCAACGTGACACGGCGTTTGTGCGAGCCAGCCCGATGACGTCCGGAGACGAGTTTCTTTCTGCGGTCGCCGCTAACCGGAACGCGCGCTCGATGTCGCAGGCCTTCTGCAACCTCACGCACGCCGTCACACGTTGCTCTCAGTGCCAGAACACATTTTGTCCTTGTAACTCATAAAGGCATTGAAGTCCGCTACTCCAAAAAAGCTAGCGAAATACTGCAAGGCTTTGCGGTGAAATTTCAGAATGAGCCTAAAATGCACGGCGACCTTTACTTCTTTGGTGCTGTAGACTTTGCAATGCATGCCCTACACTTTTTGCACAACCTGCTGTTCTCGAACACAACAGGCGTTATATTCACGGATCAAGCGATGCGTTTCCTGGTTCGCTTCGATTCAATATCGAAACGGTTCCTAAATTGTCAGAGAGCGACAGGTTGTAGTATGGCTACAATTTGGCCCTATTCTTATCCCCGAGTGACACAGAGGCCGCAGTGGAGCGGATGCGTTTCTTGCATCTCGCCTTGACTATTGCAATATCCCGCTCTCCGCTCGTCCCAAGAAGCCCTGCAGTTTGCACAAAATGCTGCAGTCAGAGTCAGACTTCGGACTCGCACGACAAAGTTTGAGCAAGTTCCTCCGATACTGGCCAACTCGCACGGGCTCTCAGAAAATACGACACGGCTTAGCATATAATAATACCTGTCTCGCTGACTCCCACAAACTCCAAGTAAGTCGCTCGTTTGGAGAACATTCTCGACTCGGGGAGGCCCTCCCCGTGGAAATTAGAGCGGCTCGCTCTGCAGAAAGCTTTACATCTCCATTTAAGACTTATTTCCACACTCTGCCAACGACAGCGAGTAGGCTACTAAGTGGCCTCTTGCCCCGTCCCACCTTTGGGCCCCTTTAGGGATTATTCCCGATGATGGTTTTTCTTCTCTTCCAATTCATCCCGATTTTCCTCCATTCAACTGCCGCTGGACCAGTTGTTGGATGGCATGTAAAAGACGACGCCCCACACTTGCTCATGTGGACATTTTTTTTAAAACAAATCAATCAATAACATCTAGTGTCCATTACCGGAAATCCAAAGCGCTGTGACGAATGCATGCAGAAGGCATGTTGCCAACTTTCCTCCTTTAACGAGACTCTCCAACAGGACTTTGTCGTCCTCATCTGGAAGTACACCGGCAACCGATACTAAAAATCAAATATGCCTCAACCGTAAGTTGCTTTTGCAACTTTTCTTCGAAACGCACCGAAGATCCTATCAGGTTGCAGGAGCGCTTTGTCATCCCAAGCGGATTCTCCGGCGCTAGCGTGTGCTCGCCAACATCTTTGGTGCCGCAAATAGGAGCAACCGGGGCGCACGCTCCATTGGCGGTCCGCTGCTTGACCTTTTCGCACAAGGCCCCGCCCCGCGGGTCACATTGACATTTTTTTCCCCTTCATAAATAAAATGAGCATTTATGGCATTTTATGTTATCTTTGTCTGGCATTTACATTTGTTTGATGATGTTAAACATTAAAGTGAAGAAACTTCAGTTTGTTTGTTTGTTTGTTGTTAACGCGTCGATCTCCGCAGCGTCCGGATAATGGCGTTTAGGGATTGCTTTCGGGATGAATGAGAGTGACAGCGAGACAGGCGGACACTCGCTGCGCCCTTGGCTCTGAAGGGGCTTTGGGCCTCATGAGCGTCAGTCACTCCCGAAAAGATCAGCTTGTTGACTCCCCTCTGTCCCATCGCACAAGAACAACAATTACTCAAGGAGAAAAAGGTCCAGTAGCAGAGAGTTTTCCATCTACATACAAATGATAGTCTTGTACTGTACGTATTCATGTTGTGTACCACTTCACCTTGGAGTCATCACCTATAAATGACAGCCTAACTAAATTGCCGTTGAGTTTGCTTTGAAGCGCACACGTCCGCAGTGCGAATGAAGCATTCCACCACCAATGACCCAGGTGATAAATGTGATAAAAAGTCTGAGCCGGCAATAATGTTGAGGATGTTGAACTACAGTACTGTGCCAAGGTTTTAGGCCCACCAAGTGTATCCTCATTTAAAAAAGGGAAATGACAACCAAGCCACTCAACTGTGACTACTGAACACAATCTTAATGAGTGTTCTTGCCTTCCTTCACCGCCGCCAAGGGACAAATGTGCTTGGGAAGATACCTACATGCCCCAACTTGCATCTTTGGCAAGTCAAGTCCAAATCTTGTTCCGCGCACTATATACAAAATGAGCTCGTTGTGAGCGGGGACTTGGTTGGATTTCTTTCAACTCGGCATGAGGGAGAACATTTATCGCGCGACTTCATTTGGATGCTCGGGGGACGGTTTTTGTTTCAGACGTTGAAGACCGAAGATGTAGCAGCTCACAGTCTACCGATGTTTGATCTCGTGTTCTTGGATTGTTAAATGCAGTCCAACAGAAGCCTCTCAGGAGTGAAAACATGACTCCAACGATTCCGTATTCCATAGGCTCCCTGGAAAGGGGTCGAGGGGCAGAGAGGTCTCCGATGCCGACGGCGTACACTGCACAGATCCTCTCGTAGTCGTCCTTGTCAGCTCCAGACAAGATGTTCTTCTCCGCATTGCTGCGGAAGGAAGAAGAAGCCGGAACGTCTTGATTGAAACGATGGACCGTATTTCTCGACTTCCATTACACCAAATATGTCGAATGATCTGCACGTGCTCACTCAAACTGGGCATGATTGATTTTCGAAAGGCAGAATTGGGTACCTCACGTTGTGGCTGCTGTTGGCATATACACATTGTGTTCATGTGCAGAGGAGTGTGCACGCTTTGCGTGTGTGTTGGACGTTATGCGCACACTGCACACGACAGCTCATTCGGAGGCCTCGTCCTCTGCCGCTGCGACAACACTAGTGCACAGGGAGGTCTTTAGATCTCATCCTGTGGATATTTATGGAAGCGTAAAGGGGGCTGGTGCGGGGGAGGATAAAAGAGCCTTGAACGTTGACAGATTCCGGGAGTGTCAAAACTCGTCAAAGACAGCCTAGCGTTTCTTTGGCATCAGAGCTGGATCTGGGAGAGGAAAACAACAACCACAAACCCTATTGAAGGAAGGTTCACATTCTGTACTATTATTCAATGGTTGGACTCACGTTCTTTCTTTCAAAGCATTTTGTCGATCTGTGGATCCTCCAGGGTTAGGTTTCTGACCTGAAATGCAATGCAGTGTCATGATTCGTCACCAACAACAAAAAAAGCTCATTAAACTGTTGAGCGTAAGCTGCTCATTGCAGTACTGCTTTGAGGCTACAGATGGCAGTGCAGTGCCGGTAATGTACTGGTGACTTTGCAGCAGTGCAACTTGTCATCATCTCGTCATCCGCCTCAGAAGGCGGACGGCGAAGGGACGATGCGGGGAGATGTCAGCAGCCACAAGTTAATTGCTTTACAGTAGCTATTGAAGCTTCACTTAAGATGGCGCAGGGAGAGGTGCAGAGCATTGAGTGTCTACCTACTTCTCATCCTGATGCATTGTACCTGGATGCTGTCTCATCTGACAGCAGCAAGTTGTTAAAGCCCCGCCCGCTACAGAAGTGCTTAGCTCACTTTGTGTGTGTGTGTGTGTGAAACCACCACAATTTTACAAAATGTGTATCAAAGTAGGACAGCACCACTAGCGGGCAAGTGGTTAGTATGTCTGCCTTACAGTTCCAAGCTTCGGCCTTAGAACATCAGGCCTCCCTGAATTGAAGACTACATTTTCAACGTGAGCGTGAATGTCGACATGTGCACCGGAACTGGCTTGCTATCAGTTGCCTAGAATGGAAAAGGCTCCGGCTCACCCGTCACCCTTTATGAGGTCGAGCGCGACACAAAATCTCGTTTCAAATGCGTCGTCATTTCACGTTAGATTAACTCACTGGTTTTCATTGTTCCTGTGACAGTGACAATAAAGCTCTATTCTAGTCTATATACAGTATACATCAAACTGACAGTAAATATTTGGGCACCGTGAAATCAAATAAGGTTGATCTTTGAGGAAAAACAAACAAACAAACAAACAAACAAACATCTTTAAAGAATTAGGATGAAGTAATATCGGTCCGATGGGAGACGTGTGGGTGGCAAAGCTTTGAGAAAATATTGATCGTTAATGTTGGCGGCATCCGACGGTGGCTCGCTCCCATCTGACAGCCGGTTCGGGCCGCCACGACACCTTGGCCTCCAATGCCGCACAGACTCTCGGGAGACTCCCAGGAATTTTCCTGAGTGGATTGTCGATGCCTACGGCAATTCCTGCAATGTTCCACAATGTGACTTGTCCAAACGTCCTCGATCTAGAATCCTTATGTGGAGCCATGTTGAACGGGACTGAAAGACCAGCAATTTCATGGACATCGGACAAGTTGCGTCACAGATTCTCGGAGGTTGTTGGAATGGACTTCAAAGAATTCCGTCCCGAGAGACAATTTCTTCTCTTGAGCTGACACTGTTGTGTTTTCTACAATTACATGCTGGATGCCCCCCCCCCCCCCCGCTGCGGAGTTAAGCATTTGACTTCCCGTGTTTCTGAGCGAACGCTAGGCACGTGTCTCTAATTGGACGTGCCATTTTTCTTCAAACTCCAGAAGAGCTCACAGTTTGCCGTCAAGCGCCAGGGAAACAATGAGCAGCTGGAACTGACTGGACGACGATTGGAGCGCCTCACCCTCTCGGGTCTACGGAGTTTTTCCTCCAAATCCCCAACAGGCTTCCCGTGTGGGATGAGTGGGGACTTCTGCACCCGAATGAGGAGCTCCGCCACAGCTCACGTCTGACGCTGCACTCCAGTTGTGCCGAATGGAGCGTGAAAGACATTTGACACCTAACAAATCAATAAATCCCAAATATTCGGGGGTTGAATTCTGGCAGGAGCTTGAGTTTTTGGATCGAGATGAATCGGCCTTATGAAGATTCTTCCCATCTGAGGTCCAACCTTTCGCAGCCCGATGGAGGAACCGAAGGCGGACGTCTGCGTTGTCGATATCTTCGTCCGATGTTCCGTTCTGCCCCGATGGCCTCCGCGGAGCTAGCGGTTGGGTGCGATTCAAATGGCGGCCGGCTCGAGTTCAACACAAATTCCTTCAAATGAGGGAAGGGCTTTTGAATGGAGATTTTCCTTCCAGGAGCGGTACAGCAGTGCGCACGCCACTACCGGAGCGTCGTGCACGTCGGCCATGCTAAGCGGCGTCAGCTTGGGCTCGCTCGCTCGTGTGCTCGAGGTGCATGATCTCCTTGCGCAATAGCACACAGGGTAAGTTGATGGAAGGCTCAAAAATGCACACGAGGCCAACAAGCGTCATGGAGTTGTTTTTGGCATCACCCATCATGTGCATGCTTAAATCTTCACAATCACACTTCACTCCATAGTCTTGGTGTTTAGCGGTACGCATCCAAACCTTCCTTCCCCTTATTCTCGCTACACTTTGCCTGCGCTAACCTTCCCCTTTTCATCCCCCACTACAATAGCGCTTTGCTTGTGAGGCATACACAAACATCCTCATCTAATTCAAATAATAATCCTCACACAGCTGCTGTGTGAGATAAATCAGCGCTTCCCTCTTTCAGCTCTTTCTGTCTCATGTTCAATACGAATGTTGGAATCATATTGCGCTCTTATCCTTGCTGTACTCCAAACACGAGAGCCGCTTCAGCCTACGTCACGCGTGCAACACTTTCACAGCCTAGCAAAGGGCAGATTTCTCACATTGCAGCCGGTCGCTGCCAAACGCCAGCAGGAGTCAAGCGTCGCTCGCCTTCCCATTCAAAGGTGTCTCTCGCTGCACAAACCCCACGATGGATATAGACGGCGCTTAGGGCTTCGGGTACACCGGTCCAATTCAGCGACAGTAATGTTCTGTTTCGACCCACATGATGCTGTAAAATGCGTCTGTGTTTCCTTTTTGTTCAGTGTCCGTGGTCACTGTATCAAAACGTACGCAAGCTCTCACAGCCTCCAAGTTTGCACATTTCACAAGATGCACATTTCCTGCCAAGGATTCGAGAAGAATCAAGTGCGAAGCTACCAGGAAGCCATTATCATATTGCAGAATCGCAGCTGACCTGGAAAACCTCGAGATACAAGATGTTCAGCGTTTAGAGACGTGGCCGAGGTAAGAAAAGCTGAAGAAAAACTAACAAACAAACAAGAGCCATAAAGTGAAGCGCCGAGGCTGGGCCAAGAAAGATCTGAAGACTAATTGCTCCAAAGATTTATGGACTGATGAAAGGTGAGTGACTCTTGATGGAGCACTAACGGGCACCGAGCTCCACGCCAGCCGAGTGGAGCCGGGATACCGGTTGGGGCCGGTCGGCCCTTCGCAGGTCCGAGATTGGCTCAAAATGAACTCCGGCTTTTAAACGACACTTTCTTTAGGAAGTCTGGGGCTTTCCAAAAAAAGACAATGATTTGTATGCAGGACAAGGCTCCATCACGCGCATCCGAGTATAGTATAAGGAAAAAAAAAAAGAGCCCCTCTTGCCCTAATGCAGTGTATCGAGAAATAAGAGCTAGACAGAGCCCCCCATTGAAAGTGCTCTCCTCTAATCCTCTGTGCCCCACCTGGCTGTGGCATACTAATGACGGAGAAGCGACCTACATTTTCCTCTCACATGCATATCGCAGAACACAACGCGAGCGCCGGAGTGATTTTGTCCCTCGCGGCTGGGATCGCTGTGTCTGTGGAAGACACAATACCTTACTTACTTCGCATTATTTTGAATTGGCGACAAGGGGAATCAGAATACTCGACGGAATATATTTGTAACGTCTAGAAATGTAAAATAGTGGCAATTCAATGGTGACCTATTGTTCAATTTATGTTAAGAACGGAGGAGGTGAAACAAAACAGCACACCATTCATTGTGAGGGGAACAAGTTTCCGGTTCAGATCGCGCACAAACGGCGTCTCATTGCGCTCACGCAATGTGTACTTATTCCAATAGGCCGACGGTCCAGATGAATTGCGATGCTTTTCGTCTGTGCAGTGTTTGCGCCGAAGATTACAATAGTAATCCACACAGGCCAAGGATTATGGTTTGATTGGGAAGGCACATGTGGGACAAATTGAGGTCATATTCATATTCTTCAAAGTCAGCTTTGGGTCCTTTTCTCCTTTGTCTGGCTGTATCAAGGCGCCAATAACTTACCGGAGCGTTGCTGCGGAAGGAAGACTGCACGCCTAAGGATCGTTGTGTTGTGTTGTGTTGTGTTGTGGCAGGGAAAGCGTCACGCCTTTTCCCTTGCAGTATATGCATGCTGAATGTCTTCACGTTATTTCTTTCTTAATTCATTGTCAACATTGACACAGAAGTAGTTTCTTTAAATTACTCGCCATTCTCTCATGAGTACGCAAAGGCACATTTATTTATATAGCGCATTTCATACACAAGGTAACTCAATGTGCTTTACGTGATTCAAAGCATTTTAAAACTAAAGGGGAAAAAAAACAGCTTATAAACGTTTAAAACAAAGACAAGAATAAAAGTCCAATTCAAACCGAGTACAGTGCCAGAAATATCTTTGAAAAGTAGAAATGCACTAAAAAGAAGAAGAGTTTTGAACCTGGCCTTCAAAACATTCACACTTGGGGCTGACGTCACTTCTGTAGGCAACTTCTTCCATTTGTGTGCAGCATAATGGCTAAATGCTTTGGACTCTGTGCTCCACTATTTGACCTGAGTCTTTGGATCTCAGAGCCCTACGGGCTTTATACTCCATTGGTATTCAGGACCTAAACCATTTAGTGATTCATAGACCACCATCAGAAATTGAAAATCGAGAGTGAAGCTGACTGGGAGCCAGTGTAGACACTTTAGAATTGGAGTAATATGCTCTGACCTCTTTGTCCTGGTCGGAACCCGAGCTGCAGCATTCTGAAGGAGCTGCAGCTGTTTCATGCTCTTTTGGGGGTGTCCAGTCAGAAGACCATTACAAGAGTCAAGTCTACATGAGATAGAAGCATGGATGAGCTTCTCCTGGTCTGCTTGACACATGCAAGCCTTCACTCTGGATATGTTCTCCAGATGGTGAAACGCAGTTTTAGTAATTGATTTGATATGATTGTTGAAAGTCAGGTCGGAATCTATCAGTACACCAAGGTGTCGGAATTGGTCTTTGGTTTTTAAAGAGAGTGACTCCAGGTGTTTACTAACAGCAATCCTCTTTATTGCCATGAACAATTATCTCCGTTTTGTTGTAGTTTAATTGAAGAAAATGTGGACTCATCCAGTTATTTCTCTTTTTTAGACAGTGACACAGCACCTCAATTGAACTGTAGTCATCCGGAGACACTGCTAGATAGAACTGTGTGTCATCTGCATAGCTATGAAAGTAAACATTAAAGTTTGGAATAATTTGACCCAAGGGTAGCATATACAGGCTGCACAGGAGGGGCCCAAAAACTGACCCTTGAGGGACCCCAGAGGTCATTGCCTATTCGATGAGATTGACGTAGTGTCGTTTTACAAGGGTTTGTGGTCACTTTACGGAGAGACGGTTTGCACTCGCAGGCTGGCATGTTCTCCTTATTCATATGTGGGCGCTAATGTACTCTGCCTTTCGCTCGTGGTGATCAACCGATGACGTAAAGCACCTCTTAACATTCACTGCTTGTGAAAATCAGGAAATGCACTATTGATAGATGATGGATGCTGATGGGATTTGTTCCAAAGTTCTTGATTAGTAATTTTGTGAAAGTGATGTGTAAGATTTGTGTCACCCATATATTAATGAATGTTTTAAGTTTTTTCATTGATCAGTGTCAGGACTGATTTTATGTTTGTGTTTAAAATGCAGACTGTTTTGTTTTGTTTGAAAGATGCAGTCTTTGAATTCCAAAGGGGTGCAAAGCGGCTTCTGCCCACCCCCGTGCTTACGACAGTTTCCAAAGGACAAAGCTCAAATGTACTGGAAGTCTTCAAAGGTGAAATTCATTTGGCCTTCTTTAAACTTTGGAACGCACAGGTCCGACTGTTCTGTGTTTCCGTACTTTTTGCATAAATTGCTGTTTTCTAACAGGGAGCGGAACGGCCAAAATTCACAATTCACAATTGACAAAAATTCCTGGTGCGATTGAAATCGGCATTCCGAGAGTCCTCGTCATCATTCTGTTCATATTTTGACATCATGAGACCGAGCTGAGGCGGCACGGTGAATGACTGGTTAGCACATCTGCCTCACAGTTCTGAGGACCCGGGTTCAAATCCGGCCTCACCTGTGTGGAGTCCCAGGAAGGCGTAGAAGTAAACATACCTGGAAATGTATTGTTCAATTCGTAGATAAAAACGCAGCATCGTTCATGCTCCTTGTTACTGAAACATTTAACACGTGCAGTCAAAGGTTTAGAGGTCAAAAATAAAGTCACCTGCAATGCTTATAGTGCATTTGTCATTCTACCTGAAAGCCGAGTACTCCTAAATTTGTGTTTGTGCCAAGAGTAATGACGGAAAGTCTACTTTTCCACGCAGGCTTCACCTGTCTGAGAGGTTTCAATTTTGGATCCAAACTTTTCCTGGCTCAGTTGACTTGTTTACTACCGTTTGACCAGAGGGCGGCAGCAGTGCGCAGATAACCTGAGCGCGTCCTCTTTAAGTGTTGCCACCCACTCACCCCTCCCTCACTCCCTACCTCCTATGTAATTACCTTTAACGAGCATCTTAATGAGTTGCAAAGTGGAGTAATCATTTTAGCTGTAGCTTGAATTGCAAAAGCACGCAAGAATGGCAAAGAGTTGTGGTATATATTTAGGTGAAATGAATCTGTGCCATACTGCGCGCGTTATGGTTGTAAATACATAGCATTTTACATTTCATAAAAGGTTCATAACATATTCATTAAACGCAAAAAGGCATTTTATGGAATAAAAGGTCCACAATCAATTATGTCAGAGTGCAAGTTTCATTCAGCTCGCTCAGCTATTGGATAAGGAAGCCCACCGGTAAAAACACCAAAACAAACAAACTCAACAACAACGTTGATAACTGACCTTTTGGCTCCGCCCCTGATGATTTTCCGCATTTTAATTGGCTGTTGAACGTGTCACTCTTCATCTTCCCAGGGTAGGTTGCTCTGCACCTTTCAGATGCTCAATTGATGGGCGTCCGGAGCTTCAGCGGCTCCGTTGACGCCTTTTATCGCTACCAAACTCAACCGCGCTACGTTTACTTGGTAGAGCTTACTTGCTGACGTCCACGAAGCTCGTCAGGTTTTTTTTTTTTTACAATTTTTATTTTATTTTTCCTCAGGCGGATTTGGACGACGCTGTGCGTTTCATGACAATTTACCACGAAAAAGCGCTGCACGTCTCCAGGAGCTGTTCATCCTCGTTTTGTTTACTTTAGTTTAGTTGATTATTATGATGATGATGTGTTTTTTTTTTTTTTTTTACCGCTCCAGCGTTAATTGAATGCGTTTGTTTGACCGTAATCTCGAGGGACGACGCCGGCTCCCTTTCCCGTCATGGCTAAAATGCACCTGCCGCGGTGATCTCGGACTCGTTGAAGCACAACGCAGCAGCCGCCGTGGATTTGAAGCGGGACAATCCGAATCGAATGTTTGCTTTGGCGGGCGACGGCGCGAGTCCGGTGGTTGCGGTGCATGTGTGAAGCGTTGAGTGCCCCTCCTCTCCCGGGACTTGAAAAAAAAAAAAAAAAAAAGACCGCCCCCCCACCCCACCCCACCCCACACGGCTCCGGTGTCACTTTCCCAAGCTTTCCCCTCACTCGAGATGGAGCTGTGACATGTTGACAGCTCTCCTCGTCTGGTTAGCTTCTCGTCTTCCTCCAACGCGGGACATCTTGCCGTCAAACTGTCCCGCGCTCCGTGACATTTCCACGCAGATGATCCCGCCATCATCATCATCATCATCATCAGCAGCAGCAGCAGCCGAAGGCTCGAGCGTTGCAACATGAGAGCCACAGGCGTGGTTGCAGCCCCGCGAGATCCCATATAGCGGCTGTCCACGCTACTGTTCCCACGATGGAGGCCGTCGTGGCACGCGGAGTGTAGAGCCACCTTTCGGGCTCCTCCACGCTCTCCTCCGGATCCGTCGTGACTCTCTCTCGGGCCGCCGCGCGGAGGATGTTGGAGTCAGGATGCTGCGCTTCCCCGTGAAGAAGATCCGGAAGCAGTTCAAGCTGCTGCTGCTCCTGGTGCTGCTGACCTCGGCCGTGTGGTTCACCTACCTGCACATACACCAGGGCAAGACCATCAAACTCCACTTGAACTACGGCAAAGGTAGGATCACGCTCATTTGATTCCCCCCCCCCCCCCCCCCCCCCCCAAAAAAAAAGGTATTCATTCAACCAAAGAATTGCGTGTGAACTTTTAAGAGTTGAACCAATTGTGTTGTTGTCATGTAGAACGTGACACTTGACCTTAGGATGTTTGCTCTGTATCGCTCAAGAATTGTGTCAGTGCCAAATATCTTCATGTGGACATTTTATCGGGACCATTTTGGGAACGTCAGGAATAGTTCCTGATTGAGCTGAATATATATAAATATATAGATATAATATAGATATTATCTTCGGTTGCTTTGAATCGGTCAAGAAATGTGGACGGAGGAGGTAAATGTGTAAAACATTTCTTAATATCGATTTTTTTTTTTGTGCGTGTGTGAAAATGTGGGAATTTTATTCTGAGAAGTGTGAAATTTTGGGAATGTGCAAATTATTTGAAGGTGAAAAACAGTTCAAAAATGTTCTGAAAGCGGGAAATGGGAAATAACTTTTTTGTTGAATGTCCCATTGACTTGACGTTTGTGTGTGTGTGTGTGTGTGTGGAAAATGCAGAATTCTGGAAAAGGTGAGACTTTGTGGGATGTGAAAAATAGTTGTTCAAATGTCCTGAATAAGGTCAATGTGGGAACGCTTTGAATCGGTGGAGAGACGACGGAGTAAAATGAGGAAAATCGTCAGAATTATAATAATAATCATCGAATGTTTTGGTTGAGCGACACAGTGGACGACCGGTTAGGACATCTGCCTCACAGTTCTGGGGACCGGGGTTCAAATCCCGGCCCCGCCTGTGTAGAGTGAAATTATTTACGAGTTCTACGCCACCGAAAAGAAAATCCATCCGTCCGTTTTCTACACCGCCTATCCTCATTAGGGTTGCAGGTGAGCTGGAGCCCATCCCATCTGATGTTTTACTGAAAATAGAGTCCCTCAAATAACAAGTATGAAAAGTATCGATATTTAATTTTGAGAATCGATGTTCTGGTATGAGCGGCATCGATATTTCAGACAGTATTGATCCTTCCCCACACCGGTGACGCTGCTCCAGCTGGCGTATAATGGCATCTCGTCACAGCAAACTCTGTGCTGTTTTCAGGGTTGGCGCTGCCCGTTCGCCACCTCGTCAATGGCTAATTGACACAGGAAGTGAATATTGGCCACGTTTGCCGTGACGGCGAATCAAAATTGCGAGCGTCCAAACTCAAAAGCCCTTCCCGATAAAAGTGAGCGCGCTCATTCTGTCGTGTGTGAAAGGTGATGGTAATGGTTTAGTTTTTGTTCCCGCTTCGTACAATTCTTCAATCTGCCATCCAGCTGCTGTTGGTTAATCAGTCAGGCTCACGGACTTTCCCAGCTGCGCATCGGGGAAGACAAGACGCGATACTGCTTGTACGCGATGTATATTTATTACCGCGACGTCCGTTTGAAGTGTCGACGGTGAATGTGTCCTGCTGTTCACGTTAGCTCTCACAGCTAGCTAGCTGCTTTCTTCATCCGCGCACGAGCCACTAATCCCACTTTGGTTGTCATCCTCAGCTCGCTTGAACCAGGGCCGTAAGTAGCTTGATCGTCATTTGGAACATGGACAGGGCCTCCCCCCCGCCGCCTTATGTGATTTACACCACTTTGTCCTGCTTTCAAATCTGTCACAATGATCTGACAGCTAAAGTTAGCCGACTAATATTTACCAGCCAAAATTTGGAATATTCATGTTTATCTTAGCAATTGGTCCTGATGACATTCCTGTGGAGGTATGGAAGCTTCTAGGAGAGGTGGCTGTGGAGTTTTGTTCAATAGAATTCTAGCGCGTGAGAAGATGCCTGAGGAAAGGAGGAAACGTGTGCTGGTGCCCCTTTTTAAGAACAAGGGTGAGGTGCAGAGCTGGTGGAACTATCGAGGAATAAAGTTGTTGAGCCACACAATGAAGTTACGGGAAAGAGTAGTGGTGGCTCGACTCAGGACAGAAGCGAGTATTTGCGAGCAACAGTATGGCTTCATGCCTAGAAAGAGGACCACAGATGACAAAGAGAAGGTTGATGGATGTAGTGAGGGAAGACATGAGGGCAGTTGGTGTTCGAGGAGGATGCAGGAGATCGGCTTACATGGAAAAGGATGAGACGCTGTGGGGACAAGCCCAAAGGAAAAGAACGAGAATGTTTCTAAGTTTGAATTTGAGAAAATTCGATATAAAGTCCTTAAGGTCCTTCTTGAGGATTGAACCCATTTAACACGTTTACTATGATCAATAAGAAGGTTAACATTTAATATAGTTTACCATTTGAATGGCTTTTAGTCTCACATCTCGGTTATGAAAAGCGTTACCCCTGTTACCACTTTATCTCTATACTCGGCTGACTCTGACAGCAGCACTACTGCTACTGGCAAGAGCATCACTATACAGTATTACATTTTTACAAGGCATGAAGTTCAATCAATAAGTCAATATTCTACTGTGATTGAAGGTTTTTCTTTTTACAATTCCATAGTAAAATAAAGATTGAGTCTTTATATCAATTTATGATAACATTTAGGCCTGGCCAACAGGAAAAAGTATTATTTCTTTGGGCTATATTCAGTGTTGTGTTTGTCATACTATAGAATAATTGATTTCTTGTATTTAGGGAAGAACGCTGAAGATAACAAACTTCCTCTCGAAAAAAATCCTGTGCTAAATCGCAATGGCATTATTTGTATAAAAGAAAGAAAGAGAGAAAAAAACCTCGCAGTTATCGTGCAGCTCTACTCCTGATTGATGACTAGGTAGTTTTAATTGGGCCCACACCATGAAAGTTGATCGACTTCCCAGTGAGGAGGACTGGCTGAGTGTGGCTAAAGGTTTAGCCACATAACACACATAACACAGTGTGGTTAGGAGATTTTTATACTGTTTAGCCACATTGCCTTAGAGGTTTCATGACCCAGTGCCAACCCTGTGTTTTGGTTTGTATTTGTGTGTATTTTCGCTTGGAAACGCTACTCCATGTTGGGCAAAGCCTATGTGCAGTTATCAGGAACTTTTGAGTTTAGAATTACACCAGAAAGAGACTAATTACAGAAAGTGAACCAACGCTGCAGCCCTGAGCGCGGCGACTCGGCCCCCACGCGTAAGTTAACTCCGTTCGCTCCTTTGTCCACAATTACACAGTTTGAAAGTGACTGTATGTAAAAAAGGATACATATGCAACCGTTAAGTCTCATGTCCACCATTAATATAAGACAGCGTCTGCGTCCCACTTCATATTGCCCGGCACCCATTCTGTAATCCCAAAAATTCCAACAAACGTATTTAGTTGTAATTTGATGTAGTCCTGCACGCTTTGAAAACAACTACATTGTTATCAAAGATCAACTTCAGCTCATTTGTTAACAAATGAACGTTTTAATTTCAAATCACACCCATTGTTTTTTTCCTCCCTTAATCCAAACCCCCCATCTATTCCGATATAAATCAGTGCCAGCCGTTTTCAGAAAAGCCATACCCCTGGTTGCCAGCCGTTTTAGAAAAGTTTGACCGACTTTTGAAGGCTTACAGGGTATATTGTGTTCTCTGATTATAATCATACCAAATCTACCAAATTAAGGGATGAACTCTCTTTCTTGCAGCAGGGAAAAAAGATAGATCCACCCCTTTTCTGTTCTTTAGTTATGTGTAATGAAACAGGTAAATTTGACATTTTTTGGTCACGTCTCCCAGACTATGGGGAAAACTAGCTTTTTGTGAAAAGCAGCATTTATGCGGCAGTAACTTTGATGCTTGTATATTTCTTTGCGTTTTGTCACATCTCGGATTTCAAAGTGTTTTCATTGTACAATCCAGCTAAAAGATCATTTAGGAATAGCTTTGATTGGAAAATAATCACATATTTCGCTACATAATGCACTGTGAGTGACGCAAACTCACTGGAAATCACGTCAGTCATGACGCTTCGTGTTGTTTCCTGGCTGTTGATATGGAGACGGTGATCCTCGTCGTACAAGCTCTCAGTTATCCACATTTCTGACACAAGCACACAATTGTGCTAACTACCACAATACAAATTCTGCGAATACTGTACATATACTTTGTCTCTTTGAGTGTAAAAATGCTTCATCTCGTCCGACTTCTAGCCTGTGCGCGTCGCCACTTTTGGCCCACAAAAAGTGCTGTCAATGCTCATAGGGCTGTTGGTCAAATCTAAAATGGTGCAACACTGCCCTCTGCTGGCAGTTGCTCCTCAGAAAAATTCCTCCCAAACTGTTTCCCTGGAGAGCTGCGTCAGAGCCTCCTCTACCACTTCCCGTGAAAAAAAATGCAAAACACGTATTGATACGTGTTCGGCACTCAATGGATGGGTTTTAAACGACGTAGTAATACGTGTTCGGCACTGAATGAGTTAAGTTAGTTATGCTGCTGTTGCGTTAATGTAAGTACAACATATATGAAAATAAAATAAAAAAAAACCCAGAATACATAGGAAACGTAAACACATGCATGCCTTTTATGCTTTGCTTTTGTCTGAATATGTTTCGATTATGTCTTTTAAAATGATCTAAAAGAACTGACCTGATTAATCAGCCACTGGTTGTAGCAGACAAACTTCACATTCACAGTCAAATATTTTGCAGGTATAACTCGAGTCACTGTCAATCTTTATTATCTACACAGCTACAATGAAAATGGCAGTAAGGCGCATGTTATATGTACAGTAGCGCAAGAGTCAGGGGTGTTGATTATACAAAGTAAACTGTACTATATGCACAGTGCAAATGGCAGTAAGGCACACATGTTCTTCGTGCAGTGCAGCAGAGTTAGGGATGTCGAATGTACAAGTAGCAGCAATATGGGCTGAGTGTTGGTGTTAATGTGAGCTCATCGCAGTGATGGTTTGTGGGAAGAAGCTGTCTCTGAATGTCTGAGCTCTCTCTGTGGGCCGAATAGACTGGAAGCCCTTGCCACAGGACAGCAGTCAAAGAGGTGCTGGATGGGTATTGTCACCTGTGATTGCCTCAGCTCTTCTGAGGCGACCAGACCCGTAGATGTTCTCCTGGGTTGGGAGGGAGCAGCTGATGATCCTCTGCGCTGTGTTGACCACTCTTTGGAGCCTCTTTCAATCTGTCCCTGTGCCGTGGGAGAACCACACTGTGATGCAGTATGCCAGAATGCTCTTGATGGTCAAACGGTCGAAGGTCACAAGCAGCTTCAGGAAGTGCTGCCGAGGTCAGCAGAGATCACGGTGCCCATGAAGGTGAACGTGTGGACCATCTCCACGTGGTTGCCATCGAGGAAGTGGTGAGTTGGATCTGCCCTGTGCCTCCTGATGTCTAGGATGATCTCTTTTGTCTCTGTGGTGTTCAGAGCCAGGTTTTTAGCAGATTACCCCTCAGACCGCGGATCTTTCTTCCTGCGGTCAGACTCGTCTCGACCCCAACAGCGTTATGTCGTCTGAAAACCTCACAATGGTGTTACTAGAGTAGGCTGGTCGGCAGACGCTGGTGAGTCCAGCTGTTGTTGTTGGACCTCATTAGATTGTTGTGCATGTGCTCATAATGGTGTGGCTCCTCGATGTACAGTATACTGGTATGTTGTATAAGGTAAATAGACGTTCTGTCACGAATGGATTGAGACTGGACCCAAGAGCAGGCGGAGGCTGAGAGGTTGTGATGAACAGTTTATTGAAAAGGGAAATGGAGATGGTCCTTGAGATGCGCTGGCGGGTTGTTGAGGCAGAGAATGCGTGGCAGGCAGTGATGAGGACAGGCGGCTGGCTTGGCGCCGTGGTGGCAGAAATCCACTTGGCGAGGGACGGGGAGGAAACACTGAGGACAAGGAAAAACACGGAGGTCAGAACGATGATTAGGAATTGTGTATCTTACTTGGGAGACTGTGGAGCCGTTATACCGCTGGAGAACCTTCGATACTCTGACGAGGATTTCTGGGATCAGGCAGGCTTAAATGCAGGTGCTAACAAGGGGTGATTGGTGACAGGTGCGCAGGCGAGGGCGTGCTGGAAAGAGAGGCGCCACCCGGGCTCCAACAATAGTACTGCAGGCCAGCTCATGACAAGTTCACCGGATGCGATCAGATAATAGCAGAGAATTCACCACGGTTATTCCATCAATACGTAGATTTTTGACAAGCCTGTGTCACACAAATTTCACAAGAACCACAGATTGGCTTGTCTCATAAATGAACATCTTATTTTTTGAAATCAAACAGCAACAGCAAAACAAGTGCCTTTAGAAATCAATGAATCCGAGCTTTGATGATGTGGTCGCACTGCTGCAAGCATGTCATTGGTATGTGGGAGGCCTTCCAAGTGTGACGCTTCCATCTCTAAGCTGCTGGTTCTTCTGACTGATTGATATCGTGCAGTGTGGAATAGAGGCTGCTGTTAATGATAAATATATAATATACTCACTCCTATTACACATTTCACATGGAAGCATGTCATGTGGAGCTATTGGTGTAAAGTGATACACAATGATTAAGTTGTCCCTGAGTGTGCGCACACACACGCACGTACTCACACGTACACATTGTTCATTTCCCTGTTTTACTTGTGATCTCGGCCGCAACATTTCCCCAATGACTGTCTACATATTTGCATTGAAAAAGAATTGCAGCTAAAAGGTATGAGCCATACATCAGAAATGTTCCTTTGAACACAAACAGAAAAAAGAACTTAAACAAACAGTTGATCAAGAAAGGAGGTGTGTCATTATGTAACCTGTGGTTTTGAAGTCGGCCGCTGATTTAGAATGACGGCAGTGTGTAATGTGAACCTAGACAGTATCAATGGCAAAGTGCTCTAACTTTAAAGGAACTTTATTTCTGGGTCGTAAACAAAAAAAGAAAAAGTCTTTTCGACACGCTTGCTGCAACCCTCTGTTAATGGAGGGAGCTTTCCTTGCTCTGCAGGTCTGTGTGTGTGTGTCTAATTGACCGTCTTCCATTAAGCAGGCGTCTGAGCAGGTCAACTCACTTAACCTCTTCCGAAAAACACGTCCCCTCTTGCACCGAGGGCTTTCTAAATGAGATGTAGCCATTACGGAAAATGGGCCCATAAGAAGCGCGTAAATATTCATATCAGGCTGTTTTGCAGTACCGCCGCATGAGTATTCATCGGTACCCGTCTTGGTGAGGTGAAATGATGAACTTACTTTGGCTGTAGAAGTGACAGCTCTACAGACGTCTACAGTCAAGATTCCACTGCTCCCACCCCTGCACACATCTGCGTCTCAGTGGTTTGGTACTTTTACTGGTTTGGTATTTTCTGATTCGAGCTTGGTGGTACCCAACTTTTATTAAGCCAAGACCAGAGGTGGCGTGGCTAGAGTAGCCAAATATTGTACTCGAGTAAGAGTACTGGGACTTGACAATAATGTGACTTAAGTAAAAGTAAAAAGTAGTGCTCCAAAAAAATGACTTGAGTAAAAAGTAAAAAGTCCACCCATGCATCTAGCCATTTTCCTTACCGCTTATCCTCACTTGGGTCGCAGGCATGCCGGAGCCTATCCCAGCGATCTTCGGGCGAGAGGCGGGGTACACCCTGAACTGGTCGCCGGCCAATCACAGGGCACATAGAAACAAAGAACCATTCGCACTCACATTCACACCTACGGGCGATTTAGAGTTTTTAATTAACCTAGCATGCATGTTTTTGGGATGTGGACATTATTTTCAAAATATTACTTGAGTAAATATAATGGATACATTTACTACCCACCTCTGGTCATTACACCCATTTTACATGAGAAAAATCTCATGGGACAGCACCAATAATACAAAATAAATGTCACAAATATGAATACCGAAATAATGATGATGTTGTCTCAATTTACTCCTAAATTGATGTGAAATCTTGGCCTGTTTAATTTAACACAGAGCTGATATACTCGCATGAAGCCATTATTCTGTTCCATGAATGGCAACAGGTAGATACAAAGGTAGATGAACAAAGATATGTGTAATTACTAAAGAATAATTTTCAGACTGATCAAGTGACGTTGGACAATTTCCCTCAGGTTGGGAATCACTGGTCTAGCTGTTAATGATGACTTAGGAACATTTGTCCAAGTCTCTATAAGTGATAATTATCTTGCATTTTAAATTCAGCTTAATTACATCCTACCATACTATTGCAGGGCAGTTGCATTACATAATTGATGAGAGTCGAGGCAAAATCCAATAGCATTGTTATGAAAGTGCATCTTTGCATATTACAAGAAATAATTGAATTGTGTATGTCTATGACGATGTCTCTAGTTACTTTAAGGAACGTTCTATCAAACCCACGAATATAGCGGTACAACCTTTTCGGTTCTCTATGTGAGGGTGTAATCCATATGTATTTAATTTCGCTTGACTGTGACTTATTTGGGGTGGCGGGACATGTCTGAGGAAGTTGTTTTCATCCACAGTCTGTGAGGTTCTTCACATTTCACCTCTGTGTGCAGGCAGGTGTGTGCGTGGGCAAGCTTGGTCAACAAACTTCAAGAGGGGCCTTTCATGCGCTCTGCCGCTTAAGTTTTCATGGCAAACCTTTTCACTCCAAAACAAACTGTGTGAGTGTGTTTGCGCATAGAAAATAGGAACATATTTTTGTCCTCATTATTTAAAAAAAATCAATGCTCCAAAAAGTGTTCTTTTTCTCAAGCAAGCTATCGAATGTGGAATACACAATCTTTGTTTGGAATTTGGATCTATACAGAATGTTGCCTTTAAAAATAAAATGCTAAGTCATGATTCAAGGGTATTCAGATTAATGTTAACAGTTTGTACTAAACTAAACTGAATTAAACAAGAACAACTCAAGTAAGCGAAGCTGCGCTATGCTATGCCCATTTTGTAGCATTTCTTGCTGCTATTTACCCCCCAGCAAGCTCATCATTTTTTCTTAACTACATAATCTGTTCAGCGGCTTGGATGATGTACGCTTCATGACATTTTACCATTAAAAGGCGTTACAATTGTCTCACAGCTAGAGTACAAGTCTTTATTTGAATCTCAGCTCAGGCCGTGCTGTGTGCAGCTTCGCTGAGCTCGTGTGGCTTTTAGGCATCCTCTGCATCCCAAAAACATGCATGTTAGACCAAAAATTGTTCGACCAAAAATTGTCTGTAAGTGTGACTGTTTTCTATATGTGCCCTGTGATTGGCCGACCACCACCCTGCCTTTTGACCAATTTCAGCTTGGACAGGCTCCAGCTCAACCAATGAGGGCAAGCACTAGAAAATGCATCGGTGGATGTATCCCAAATTTTGTTTTTTGTATTGTTTTGTGGTGGAAATTCAGAAGTCATTTTCAGCACAACTAAGCTTTTCCCCATCAGAGCCTATGACTTATAAATTGTAAGATACAAGTTTACAAGAAATAGCAAATGGCACTGCATGACAGAATAATGTGTTTTCTGATAGCATAATGATTAGCCACTCATTTTGTTCTGTGATTGATTGAAAGATAAAACACTTCAGCGCTGGACTGCTGAGGGGGCGCATTGAGGGTGCCGGATGTTGTTTTAATACCAAATTGTACCAGTTTTTGTCACATGTCCCACGTTTGTGTTAAAGATGGTGACTCTGCGAGTCGATTACCCGGCCTGTTCGCTTCTCCTGAAGCTTTAAAAAATAGCACTGAGCAATTTCAAGCAGGGCACTTGTGCATATTTTTGTCAATTCCATCCCCCCCCCCCAAAAAAAATAATTAATGATTGGATTGGAGAAGCAGAAGCCTTTAAAGTATATCAACATTGTTTTCCGAATGTGCGCTAGCTCCACTGTCCTTTTATTTAATCAGAATTTAAATGAGGAATGTGTTGGCAGGCAGCACAGTAGTGCATATTCGATGAGTGGCACATTTATGTGGCCGCCCAGCTGCACAACAGCCCCCCTGTCTCCGAGCATCAACAGGTCCTCTGAGGAGGGGTGCTGTGAATGCTGCATACAGGCCTCCATTGATTAACTATCACATGCATACTGTAAGTGCACAAACACTAATACAAAACTGCTTATCTACATTGTGGAATATTATACGTACTGTAGTAAAAATGGACTCCTTTGACAAATGAAGTCAGATGAAACATATGGGAAGATTATTTCTTTTAGGACAGCTGAAGCGTTTGAAGGTTTTATAGAACATCATGAACGGCCCAATAAAAGGAAATTGTATGCGTCATATTGGTATAAAAGTGATTTACAAACGTCTCATTCACACAACAGCACACACACCTTTCAACAATTAATATTGTTGCAGTTTAAGTTGAACTTGGCCTGTTGTTGCATCGCAACAGCAATACCCGCAGGCTGCCTTGCTGTCATGGTAACCATGCCCTCTGATGTCACCTTCCCTAATTTTAGCTCGTGTGTGTGTGTGTGTGTGTGTGTGTCTGACGGTTGGTCAGCTTTCCCTCAACCAGAAGCATTGTGTTTGTCAAATGCTAAATGAAGTCCTTAATTCATTCAGAGCGCCTTGTGCTTCATTCATGTTGACTCCCCTTTCCTATGTTCCATGAATCTTCGACACATGTAAAGCCTACGTTTTGACCCTAAAGATCAAGCGAATGATGTTTTTTTTTTTTTTCTTTCAAGACTTTTCTGCTTGTTCCTGTAAAATTTGAATGACATTCCACACCCATGACAGTCTGTACAGCTGCTGGAACACCAGTGGTGAGCAGAACAAATCTTTTGTCTTGAGCCACAAGCACACATTTGTTGGTAAATATATCACATGCACAGTGATGGTAATCATTCATGCACATTTGATTTGGTCTTCCACTTAAACAGATTTATTTCGTGGCCAGATTTATGATACAGTAATCACCGTGAGCTGTAGGGTTTACCTCAACTATGCACTGTAGCTGATTCCGAGGAATGACTACATGAGAGTGATCATTGCCATTGAACACCAGGCTTTACACGATCAGGATTTTTGGGGCCGATCACCGATCAGCGAGTTTAAATAACCGATAACCGATCACAAGGTGGAGGAATGTGTCTATTTAAATGACTTGTTCATTTACTGTATATACTTGTGTACATAATTGCTCCAAAAAATATATCGTTGTTCCTCTATTTCTGCCAGTGAGGCAGTGACAGACAGAACAAATGAATGGTCTTCTATGAGATGGCAGGAAGTAATTAATGTATCCACCTTTTGTGACATTTTTGTTTGCTGGTGTGCCGTCAGATTTTTCAATTGTAAAATATGTTGCTTGGCTCCATAAAGGTTGAAAATCACTGCTCTAGTCAGATTGTGTATTCTAATCAGTCAGGTCAAACCTACGTTACATGACAAAAATAATGGGTGCTATCTTACTGTAATGAAATTATTTTTAATTAAATTACTTCACCTACACCGAAACCTTAGAGCCTGATTCGACAGAACGGCGGCATGTTTACGTCCAACCGTTCGTGCTAGCAGTAGCTTGCTAAGCTACATAACATTTGATTGCCTGCTCGTGAGCCGTATCGTATTAAAAGTACGTGAACATACCTGAAGCGAGCCTTAAACGAAAGCCTCTCCTGTCCTGAGCACCAGTGACCACCACCGCACGTTTCCCCCCATTTTGTCCTTATAATACCGTCTGCTCGCGCCACTCTTGTTGTCGTCGCCATGGTAACGAGTGTATCCGGTCGCATTTGAGTTGACAAGATAAAGCCCAATGATCGTAAAAAAACGGGATGCGGAATACAGGATTTTATTGCAGTAGTGCAATCGTGAAAGAGCAAATTTGTCTTGTAGTCTGATACGGGGATTTCGTGTTGGCTGTCTCCGACGTGTTGTCTGTGCCAAACCGCCGAGGTTTTTTTTTTTTTTTTTTTTAAATAACCTCTTTGTCCGTCCGATATTTACAGTACTACGTCAAAAGACACGCGACAAGGCTAAAAATAAACTCGCTTTCGGATTCAAATATACTGTGCACGCGACGACGCGGAGTAAATGTCTTTTGCGGTGATCGGATCGGCGAATTATGACATTGAAGCCGATCAGCACAAAATGGTAAATATCGGCCGGTTTTCTTTCGAAGAGCTTATGTTGGTTGCACATTATATTGATAGATATGGGTACAAATGTTTAAAACTTAGATTGTTGTTCAAATTGAGTTTCTAATATCATTGCAGAGGCACTTTTTAGTCACAGTCAAGATTTTTGTTAGGAGGAGGCCAGTTGTGGAGTTCGGCCTTTGCTTTGCGTAGTGTAAACCCGGGACATGTTCTTCATGAGGAAAGAGAGAATTTGGTGCAATAAAAAGCTGCTTGGGTGGAAGAGTTGTCTGGTGGTATTAAGAACCACTGGAAACCCTGTATTGGTCCAGGAAAGTGAGTCTCTTAAAAGAGAGGGGAAACTTGTTTCCATGTGATGAAAATGAACAGCAGTAAAATGGAGAGAGGAGAACGGAACAAAACAACCCGAGTGTTCAGTGAAAAGCAATTTCCGGGAAAGTCATGTTTTATATTTTAGGTGGGCTACTGAAGGGGTTGAGATTCTTAGGCTACATGGTTCAAGTGACAAAATTGCAATGTTTTTTTCCTCCCTTGTGGCCTAGTTAAACCTTATGTTGTAGGACCTATCAGAATGGGAAGCAACCAAGCTGTTTGTCATGGTATTTCTGACAAATGTAAAATCTCCACCAACTTCATTGTTGCGTCATAGAGAAAGATGACAGATGGAGACCAGAGAACCTGTCCCAAATCCGTAACAGTCAGATTGTGGGGACGACACCAATGGGACCTAATCATTGAAAATGCATTATATATGAAACATTCATTTAAACCTTGGTCTCATTTGGTTAAAAGGTCAGTGTCATAAGAGTCACCATGTGGGAGGCAAGCCAACATTTGATTGGATTGTAGCGCAATAGTAGCGGAGGTGGAGGAGGTTGCGGTGAGGTCTGTCGTTGACTCAACAATAAATCTACACCGCGGCTTATCTGACCCGCACGGTCAGATAAGACTCTCTCTGAGTCATTCCAACGTGAGGATGAAGGGAACTCATTTACCAACAAACAAGATGGCTGAGACAACGCAGGGAATTCTGAATAGAAATAATGACATGATATGGACACAAGTCATGAAACACACCTTTGGATCAATCGCTGCTTTAGACCCCTTCATCGAAATGTGTCGGCATACTGAGATCTTTTGGAAATATGGGAATACATCACTGACGACTGACCCCTTCAATATTCTTCTAGATTAACGGACAACATGGGAGTTGAGGGGACCAAATATTGACATTTCCTTACATTTTTAGTTCCAGAAGAACTACTAACTAGGTGTCCCATTGCATTGTTGTTTTTGTTGTCTTTGTCTGATACACCGCTTATCATCGCACTGCAATTCACGAAAATATCCATGATGCCAATATTAGAATGGGAGTTTAAGTGCAAGATGAATGAACCAGCACAACACGTTTTAAAATTTGTGTTAATGAACTTGAAGCTACCGGCTCTACCTTAATGGGAATGATTGAATTTTATTTTGTGTGCTACTCTGCCCTTCCCTCTCCGTCCTTCTGCGCTTTGGCCTCAGCGTTTTGGCAAGCAGCAGAGGAAGCAGCTGAATGCTGGCACTGTGCGCCTGCTGGCATGCTCGCTGCACCCGGGGAGTAGAACGGCACTGAAGATTGGATGTCCGTCTCGCACAGCACTGAGCACGTTGCGTCAGGAGAGGATATAGCTGTGCCTTGTAATGAACTCTTCGACTGTCTTGCGCACTCAAGGACTAGGTGTACATGCACGGCCGTATTCTGATCGTGATCTGCTCGAGGCAGAATGTTGAATGTCATGACTTCCTCAGAATTGTGCAAAGAGAATCCATTTTGGATCCATGTCAAGCGCTCGTGTACTCGTAGAACACAGATTTGGTCAGTGATAAATAAAACCTGAACCCAACAATGAATCCAGCTGTATTCCCTGGGTTACCTGAGTGGAATACAATAAAATGGGTCTCTCAAATGTCCGTTTTTTTTGGTATGTTTTTACATAATTAATATCAAATTGATAAGTGCTCACAATGGTATGTTTACCAAGGAAGACCTAGTTACTGTAAGACCGATAACTTGAAAACTGTTTTAGCCAATTTACACCGACCCCGCTGAGGGATCCAGAGGAGTAGGGTGTTAATTACCAAGTGTAGGTGCTGACAAATAATGTCAGAGTGGGAGAGGAGGAAAGAAGTGTCAGAGAGGCAGGATTGCCGTCAGAGTATTGACTGTGGACAGGCGTGATCCTGGTCGTGATGGGATTTGTCAGCTTCCCTGTGCTTTCGCTCGCTCCTGGTCTTTACAAGCTCACTTCTACAGGGGGATTTTCTTTCATGGGGTCTGCGCGCAACGCCGGGCGGTATCTGCTCTCGTCTTGCTTTTCTGTAAGCGATTCGGAGCTTGGAGGGATTTCAATCAATCACCAAAAAAGTCTAAAGTCTAGGCGCTTCCTGTTGCCCTCAATGATCTTTCTCTGCAAAAGGTCATGTCTGCGTGGGGCAATGATAGCTTCTGCGCACGCACGCACGCACACGTTGAAGAATGAAATGAGGTAGGTTCGTCAAGTTGGGTCAGCTTTGCAGAGTTTTCCATTAGCAGCTCTCATGAATAAAGCCGACACGGGTGGTGTGCATATTTTGGTATCGATCGTATAGCAAGTAAATAAGTAAATACACTCCGATTCTTTTCGAGGCTTTTAAGGTAGATGCGTCCTCGAATTGCTCAATGGCAATTCATTTCCATGACTTTTAAGTGTTTTTGTGATGTTTCCTTTTTTATTTTTAAATGGTTAAACCCCAGGACAGAATTACAATGTTTATTGGAAATGGAAAATATATATGATATGATGATAATAGGAAAATAGATACAATAGAACGCGAACAAAATTTCCCCCCACACATTGTCATGTCTGGATTTTTTCCTGAAATAAAGCGATCACCTTAAAGCAGGGGTGTCAAAGTCGTTTTGGTCTCGGGCCGCATCGTAGTTCTGATTTCCCTCAGAGGCGCGTTAGAACAGTCAAACCATATAAATGTTTAATCATCACCAAAACATAGGACCATTACACAACAAATTGAGGGATAGCTCGTTTTGAAATCAGAAGACAAGGATAATAGTTTGTTCAAGTATTGTTGAAGTTACTGTAGAGGAAGGGTTTGGTAACAGAAAAATGCAATCTCTCAACATTATTGTTTATTATGATGACAATTTGTAATTTGGGTACAGATTTGAGCAAAAATCCCGTACGTTGACGAGCATGATTTGCATCAAATGATGCGGCGGGCCGCCGTGCCGCCGGATTCCGTTATCTTTCAAAAAAAAAAAAGGTGTTGATTCTGGAAACAGAATTATGATGGAATTATCGTCAGATAGAAAAATATAGTTTCCAAAGTTTTCACATTTTGAAAGTCATTTCATCGTTTTGCAACTTTCTCTGCTTGTTTGCCAAAGCGAAACCCTGCTGAATTTGAAGATGTTTGAAGTTGCTCTGCCATCTGCCTAGTTTTATGACGACAATACTTTGTGGACCGGATCTGGGTGGGGGGTTGCCAGTTCTCACAGGACTCCCCCCTTTTTGGAAGAAACCGAAATATGAATCGTGCTTATTCCTTTGTTGAATTGTCTCTGTCCACTGCATCCAAGTAGTTTCTCAAGAAGAAGAAGAAGAAGAAGAATTGAATGTGCCTTGTCTGTCTGTGTGCGTGCTTGCACAACGGTGAACACAAAGAACACACTCAACATCAAAATCCGATTCAATTATGCAGATGAAAAGTGCAAAATCTGCAGTATAAAGGCTTCCTTTCCTATGACCGCACTCAAATCCCATTTTGTCTTCATGTAGTTGTTTGCACACAATACCCCCGGGCATCCGACAGAAAAAGGGGGGTCATAACGAAGCAGATACACTATAGGACGTATAAATATTGAACCGTTTTGGGACTATTCCAGTTGTTTATTAAGAAATTCCAAATTTTAAGAAATGTTCGCCCCTGAATATTTTTCTGATTTGCATTTAACCGCTGTCTCATCCCAATGTTGTGTTAACGTTTGACCTACAATACCGTAAAAGAATGAGTTCCCTCTATTCCATCATTCATTTTCAATATGCCCATACACTGTGGGAGCGGCATGACATGCTTCACAATAAATAAAAACAAAGACATCAAGTGGAAGTCCTGAGCAGTCTGACCTCGTGGGCCTTTTTTGTACAACTATTTCAAAGACAAAACCATAAAAGATCCCAATTGCGGAGCAACGAGTCAAGCAGCAAGCAACTTTTATGTTGCATTTTCTCAGTCATTTTCTCATGAATACATTTCATTTTCATGGCATTTGAGATTCTGTTGGATCGTTAAGCACCAATAGCTTCAAAATGTTAACGTGTTTCTTTTTCAAGAACAAAATGTTATTTCCTCTCATGTGAGCATACTGGACATGGGAGTCAACCATCTGCTGCGGTGTGTTGAAGTGCGACTTGTTGGCTCAGACATAGGAGACATGAGGTCACGCCACAGTTGGCCTTGGTTGCTGTTCCTTCTTTGACGTCTTGGTGCGTTCAAATTCGGGAACGGTCCATTGCGATAATCTGGCCTTTTTTCATATCAGGACTTGTATTTGTAATTGTAGCCCTACCTTGTCAGCTCTGCGTTCAGCCACGATGTATGTATCGCTTGATGCGTCTCCATGGAAATGACGCAGACACTGTATCTCCATGCAATTTGGCTATATGATCAAATCAATTTCATCGGAAAAAGTATCACATACAGTAGTTTTGCTTAAAGACATTTGATTTGTCATTGTATTCTTCTACTTTCTGTATTTTCTTTTTCAGATTTGCAATCAATCATTTAAAAACACGGATGTTAGGTCCATTGAAGACTATATTGATCATAGATCTGGAAATGGATTGGTAGCTCTACTGATAATCAAGCTGGAAATATTATGGGCAAGTCTTTACAGGACAGGATCTTTGCGGTCCGTACACAGAAACGAAACAGTCATGGATAAACAGAAATGAGCTAAGATTTCGAAGAAATTAGGGTTTTGCGATGAGTTCATAAAATCTCTGTTAGCAGACGTTTTCTCATGAAGATGACGGCTTTGCAATGTCTATCCATCCATTTTCTATAGTGCTTTTCCTCATTAGGGCTGCAATGGTTGAGGTGGGGCCGATACCAGGTGACATTAAGGCAGAGGCAGGGTACACCCTGGACTGGTCGCCAGGCAATCACAGACCCTGCAATGTCAGAAAATGAACAAACGTAGCGCAGCTCTGTAGTAGCTACCCTGTCAATCCTGTTCACCATCATCCGTTCATCTTTGCAGTCAATCGGCTGTAGCTTGTCCGCCGGTGGCAGCGCCTCCACATGATCAGAATTGCCCCACTTGTGATAACCGTTTTCCCCTGCTGCCGTCTCAAAAGGTCTCTTTTGTTTTCATGTCGATGGAATCAAAGCTATTCTCCAGGGCCGCTCGGTGTGCCCGCATTACTAATTTTTAAAAATGGTTGTTTCCCATTCAAGTGCCAGAACAATTAGCTGTACAACTGTGGGTTATGCCTGCCAAGGTAATTGTATTGTTTTAACAGCCTGCCATGAATGTTTTTTTGTTTTGTTTTTTTCTTCTTCTTCTTCTTCTTCTTCTTTTTTTTTTTTAATCAAAGCTGGTCCTAAAAGCAATAACACTGACGCTTTCCTTTTGGGACAATCGGCACCTCTGCTGGGAATGGAGGAAATGAAATCTGCTTTTTAAATCTTGATTTTCACGCCCAGTGTGGGTCCCATTACTCTATGCGCCTTTGCTGAATCGTGAATCTTTGGGAAGTCCAACTTTTATGGTGCCAGCAGTTGATTGAAAACAGCAGGAAAGTTTTGTCTTGTGTTGCTTATGGCCAGCAAAAGCTGAAGTTTGGCATGGAAGAAGAGAGCCTCATTACAGTGTGTAGTATAATAATAACAATTCTTATTATTATTTGTATTACTATTAACTGCAATGACAAAAAAAAACAATTGAGGCTCAGAGTCGTAAAGTTCGGGGGATCCATTTGACCCGGCTTGTTGTTCTTTCACCGGGTCATGTTAGCTTGATTGAAGACTCTAAATTGTCCGTGGGTGTGAATGGGAGTGCTAATGGTTGTTTGTGACCCATCCAGGGTGTAGTCCACTGGGCGCTCAAGGTTGGCTGGGAGAGGCTCTAGCTCACCTGCGACGGTATAGGAAATAGATGGATTGACAACTTTTACTTTATCAACAATGGAGAAAATTAACTATGAATAACTTTCAATAAATTGTCACTTCAAATTACAAATGACAATGAATGTTTTTCCATGCGTAACATCTTTTTTTCTTGAAATAGTCATTTTTTTTGTATGAATATGAATTAGGATTTCACAAATAGCCGAGTGGAAGACATATTCTTTCAATTGAAAACGATTCGAGACTGAATTAACACAAAATCAACAGAATTCTCAATGATCAAGAATGATTGGAAGCTTGAATGTAGTTTACCCTCTGCAAGTCACAATGCAGCATTCCGGATGGACCAGACGATCACAACGTTCCTTTGTTTACGACAGACAGGGACATTAAATGTGCATTCCAATTCCAATTAATGATCTCTTTAACCATTTATTAAAGATGATTTTTTTTTTGTTTTCATTTTTTGGGGTGATGGATGGATGGATGGCTTTTCAACTGGCGGTTTGGTGGGTGTGCCAGCAGTGCACTCTCACACTCTCTATGTTGCACCCGCCTTCCGCTCCAGGCCACCTATCATTGTCTGTGATGCAGTAGTAATACTTTGTCCATGTGTGATGTGCATGTAGAATGTAGCACCTGTGCCCCACTGCAGGCCACACCCCCGCTGGTAACACACACGTATGCGCACACACAGACCACCGGCACACCCATCTCATTCAAGCTCGTGCTGCTCATTCATATGCTACAAGAGAATCCTTGTTTGCTGTCTTCATTCAATTCCTTTCGGGTTGTGGTAATCTGCACCCTTGGGGACCACACACACGTGCGCATGCACACACACATAATTTCTTGTGTGACTATCTCCCATTTCAGCTGCTTTAGAGCTTGCAAGCGCTTAGATGTGCCCCACGGGTTGCATTTAGGAGGAGCGAGATAAAAGAGAAATAATAGGGAATGGCACATTTTCAGGTTTTAGTTGTCACTTGAAATGTGTTTTAAAATGGGGCTTAATGTGTAATACAGTACGAGATTACACAATGAAGCTTCATCGCTTTTCAACGAGAACACATTGTTTCTCCACCTCGAGGTCTTTTTATAGCCATGTTCACGGTGTCATGATGATGGTGCAGGAACGTGTGAGCATCAGTGCTGAACTTCAGTTAAGTTTCATACAAATGAAATCAGGGCAGGCGCGTTTGTGTGTGTGTGCGCAATGTGCACGCGTGCTTCATACAAATGACAGTGAAACCACCTGAAATCAGTGTTCCGCCGTGGCATTCGCCTGTCAGCAGCTTGACTTGCAGCTGCGTGTGAGTCAGCGAATCGCACGCTTATGCACACACAAACTTGAACTTGACAGAGAATCTTTGGCAATCTGGTTTCACAGGCTCATGACAACTCTCCGCCGCCCTCAGCAACATCAACACGTCCTTCAAATCAAGAAGACGCTCTTCTCCGTTGAGATTTCAATGTCCACAATGTTAAATAACAGCTCTGTCAGCTCCAAAAATAAAGCATGCATAGCTCCCTGGAGTGGAGCATGTGTTCAAATGTGTTTTATGCCGCCCATGAACTCGAGCATAGTCTTTAAGCATTGATTGTTTTTAAATACCAGTATTGCACGAATTGAATAAAATGACGGCCGCAACAATACGACCACCTGAACAACATGAGCTGTATGCCCTGTTTAATTGACAGCTTCAGAAATGTATTCAATGAACATGATTTGCATTAGTTATGATTAATTATGAATACTTATTATTATTGTGGGTGCAACTCCCACTGGTGTCGAACTGCACTGCATCACCCAGATAGCCGTGTCTAATATTTGTCTCACCATTATTACAGTATATTTGCCAAGGGGATATTTTTGATGAGCTTCTTGTGTTGTAGCAGTTTGTATGTAGTTTCAACCGGGTAAACCTTTTCTCTTACTGAAGGAACAAAATAGAGCAAGAAAGCAAAGATGTTTCAAGGACAAGCCAGCGCAAAAGAATAATGAGCCAGAAATAATCACGTACACGTAGGCTGCAAGCAATAGGTGTCCCCCGTTCTGTAGTTCAACATTGCTGAATCAAAGTTATTCACCGGTTCAAAGTGGCAGAGAAAGCAGCAGCAAACTGAAAGGCTACTGTTACGATCGATTGTCAATCATGACTGCCAAAAAAGGTTAAAAAGAAAAAAAAAGAAAAAGAGCTAATTGTGAGTTAAATATGTTAAAGCTAAAAATACATAGTTTTAATAGTGACAAAGTGATAATACACAAAACACCATTGTGCCCTTTGGTGTTTTGTGCTGAAAATACATTTTCTCTCTCCTCTTTCTGTCTCTCCTAGTTTGTTTTTTGTTGATTATATATATAAACTAGCCACGAATCACTGATTGGGAGTTGGGGATATCAGGGGAGCTTCGGGGGCGGTGTGGCCATGTCCTTGCTGCACGCAAACATGTGTTAACTCTTTGGGGCTTCTGGGAGTTAAAACGTCAGGACATATTTGCAGCAGGAATCCCGTAATTCGACTGAAAATGTGTGTCGGTGCCTGTATATGGAGCTGTTGGCAAGGGTGAAGGCTTTTCCTTTAATTACTGTGATTAGCATTCATTTTCAAGCCTGTCCACAAACTTGTTACGGATTAAAGGCAACATCATCAGCTAATGTTTTGTCTCAATACCAAATTTTGAAGCAATCTTCAGAAACATTCCGAACGAAGGGAGAAAAGAAACAGGAAAATGTGAATTCCATTTGTTGTTATTAGCAACAAATGCACTGAATGATGTGATGTGATGAATTATTGATGGAGTCGCCAGCTCAGTCTCTTGTGTATAGATTGATATTGTATCTGTATGGATGTTTGCCTGTAAATGATTGGGAAAGATGTCCAACCCTCTGGCCTGCAGACTACACGTGTGCACAGCACCGCATTGGTTATCCCGACACGCAGGAGTCCCGCTGCGGCGTTGCCACACGTCAAAGTCCGACAAACTTTTGTCTTCTTTGGTGTTCAAGCTCCACTAAACGTGAACGAGGGTCCTGGTGCTTGCATGAAACGCAATGTCGCTGTGCGATGAATATAGTGTTGTTGTAAAAAAAAAAAAAATATATATATATATATATATATATATATATATTCTTCTGATTTAATTTTTTAATGAATGAATGAATTTTTAAAAATTCTGTCAGGGTTTCATGCTTTACCATTCCCCCGATCAACAAGGAGAGTGGATGCTCATGCAAAACATTTGGCACAATAATTCAATGCAGTGCAGTGGATTTTGTAACAATATTATGTATTATTATGTAACTCTCCACAAATCACTGTGAAATAAGCGCTATGTCATTTGTTGAATTTCACCTTCTAGCACTATTAGAATGATTCACCCATACCAGCCTTTACAACAAAGTACCTACAATGCAACATCATATTCGATATCAAATAATATTTTGGCTCCAAGTCTTCGTCCTCGTGACAGCGTATCAGCTTTATGCTTCTCAGCGTCACAGTGTCCATATCTGATGTTTGTGATTTTCAAGTTCAAGAATGCAGCGTATTCCCACACCCAGCTACCAATTTCAGTCTTGTCGCACTTCAGGGCGAAACGCTTGAGGAATTTTGTAGCTGCAGAACACTTCGAAGCTTACCGACGACGGACAGCACCCAGCGCAGCAGGGGCTCAAATTAGATGCGCTTTAATGCAATCATTAAGAGCTATGAGAAATATTGAAGGTCATTTGCTCGGTAACTGACTAAAGGCATTGGCTTGGATTAACCAAGGCTCGGAATATACTACATGTGCAGTTTTAAAATAATTGCTAAAGGTGTGCACAAAGATGAAAAAGTCCCTATTTGGCTACAGGCCTTTATCTGCATTTCTGATGCTCTAAAAATAATGACTTGTCCTGGATTAGGAGCCTCCTTCCGGCCTTTCATAATTTGAGCGGTGATGATTCAAAAACAACAATGCGACTAAGTCGTCTCAGGCCGACGCTGGTTTCATGTATGGTTAAACGGTAGAACACATGCATCCATCCATGATCTGTTGCTCCTAATTTCCAGGGAACATGCAAACTCCACGCAGGTCAGGCTGGATTTGAACCCGGGTCCTCAGAACTGCGAAGCGGAAGTGCAAAACGGTCGTCCACCGTGCCGACTCGCGATTAAATTCAAACTGTGAAAATGCAAATTGTGTTGGTGTGCGTTGCTGTCATTTCCTGCCAATAGTTGATGAGGATAATCCTTCACAAATTAAAAGTGTTCCCAGGTGTCTTAACAAAGCGTTGTGACATGGTTTTGTTCAAATACCCCAAGAAGAATTGCAACGCACCTGCATTTCATTACTAATGTGACTCGCCCATCACCGTAGAGGATCTGCGCACGTGGCATATGCAGCAGACACACACTGTCAAGCACAAATACGCCCCACCCTCATGTTGACACCTTTGCCAAACAGTCAAGTGTGTGCCGCTTATCAGAAGGTAACACCTTTAGCTAATGCTAATCTGTGTTAATCTGCTATGCTTCGTGCTGGTTTCAGTTTTATCTAATGAACTGCGCTCTCTACGCTCAACATATCCAGAACAAAAACCTAAAACAGGATGTCGTACGGGGGTTCACGACAACATGAGTTCTCTCGGCACAAACCATGAGGAATGGGACCTGGAGCTAGAGGACCACGAGACAAAATAAGGGCGAGGTTGCCACCTGTATGGCATTCTCCACCATCATGTGGATACACATTCCTGTGAAAACTGGGGCTGGGAAATTTAGCTTCCGTTATTGAAAAAGAATGAAAAGGAGTCCTTTTCTCATCCAAATGCACATGATCTCTTCATGTTGGACATGATACTCTTCTTTCTTGAAGCCGGCATTTCTCTCCAGTGTTTATCCGGCGCCTCTGGTGGAAAATGTGTCTCCTTCTAAACTTGTACTCCAAATTCCTAGTTTCTCTTTCCTACCTGCCGGACAAGTTGGACGCAGCAGAGGATCAAGGGATATGTGCGCTGATGTGTGAGCAGAAGGGGTGAAAGCTTTTGCAGATTTGGCTGCTCTGAGTGTCGAGTGAGCTGTTGCTTTCAAAAACGATCGTATTTTCTGGTGGAAGTTTTTGCTGCAGCCGAAGCGGCTGCTTCAAGGTCTTGAACTTTTTGCATTTCAGAGTTGTTGTTGTTGTTGTTGTTGTTGTTTTTTCACCAAATATATGTAGCAAAGCAAGTCCAGCTCATTCTTTATGTGCCACATTTTGAACACATTCAGTGAGGGGCTATGTTCCATGGCTCTCCCAAGTCGAAAACACTCTGTGGCTCTGACTCGATTCCTTGGCTCGGAACGCCGACGTCCTGGCATCCGTTCGTGAGTGCACAAGCGTGACATTGACTCGCACAGAGAAAGCTCTGAGCTCTCCCGCCGGGTGTGCCCTCTGTGGCGCTTTGCCGTCGCCACCCCCTCATGCACACTGAGTGGTACACAGACGTTTCAAGGCCAGAGGAAGGAAACTCGGATGATGTAACTGAGCTCTTATGGGTACCGCGATGAGACAATGACGGTGATCTCATTGCTTTCTTGTCTTGCATTGTAAAAGTTTTCAACTCGAAATGATCACCATCTTACTCCAGCTTACTGACAGAAAAGCCAATCCAAAACTCACATGAACATCTTTCCAGGTTCTACAAGTGAGACCCTGGTGGCCGGCAGCGCGCCACCAGCAACACGCTGTATACTTTGTATACAGCCTCTTAAAATATCCTCACGCTCTCCTTTATTACCGCCCGATCCGATCGCGCCCACATTTTTATAATAATAATACAGAACACTATATTGCACGTGGAGCCTAAAAAAGATGATAGAGGGTCGCAGTTTTTCCATTGAAGAGCGTCATAAGATGTGAGTTGGTCATTTGCTTGCTTCGCTGCGAAAGGTCACGATGAGTCACTTCAGCTGCGTTAAGCCGCGTCACTCGGTGTGAGACAGACTATGACATATTTTCATTTATTTCATTTTCATTTTTGGATATAAAAAAAGAAATCATTATTGGTTGTGAAACGAAAATAAGCCTATTAAAATATCAATTATCTTTTATCTGGGCGTTGTTGTCAAGCTAAAGATCATCAATGTATTTGAATATATACGTCATACTAATTTGGCAACTCTGCATATAATATACTGTATTAATTTTGTGGGAAGTGATTTGTACGCAACACTGGTTATGATGCAACTGCAACTTAACATTTGCATGCATGTCCTGAATAACTGGATTGTTTGGAAGAAAGCGTTGAGACTCCAAAACACTGTGAGGGCATATAGTCATGACCAAAAGGGCGCGTTTTATGTTTGAGGGTTTTATGTTGTCGTGTCATGTTGGGCCATGTGACCGATCAATATTGCTTGCATGAGTACTGTCCTCTGTGTTCAGTAACATACTGACACTCATTAGTGGGTGGGAGATTACAGGGTGACATATTGACCCACTAATACTTAATATGGAAGCTGATCTAGGTTAATTATTTCCATTCAAACAAAGGACAAACTAATATTTCTTGATTTCAAATCCTACAGTATACTGATATTTTATTTACTTTCCAAAAGGGATTTGTAATTAATACATTTTAACAATTAATTCAAGTTTAACGTTTCCGATAAGTCAATGGGGAAAAATCTATTAAAATCGTACACCCAGTTGAATTTTTTGGAAAAAAACAAAACAAAATTAAATGGGGGATTTCATTGTGAGGCCATATTGCACAGCCCTACTTTCCGATACAGTTCAAATACTGTATAATATAAATTTAAAAAAAAAAAAAAATGACACGGATCGTTCCATTTTAAGCACCGTTTATTCCAAATGTTCTCTTGTTTTAACAGTCAATTTTTGATCTTTCGCCATCTTTTACTAAACTACATTTTTGGCTATGCCGTGGGTCCGTGTGGAACTGAGTCTGTCAACAGTTTTTGAACGAAAGTTCATTTTCATTCAAGATTGGGACAGGGTAAATCCGTCTCTACACACTGTATACGAGCCTTCATATGTCGAGGGACCCAGGCGGTCCACCAGCCCCACCGAGACGCCCCGAAAACCCGCCACCCGAAAGAGGCCGCAGGGACCCAATGCCACCCCCACCCCCCAGGAGAGCAAGACGCCCCCCCCCCCCCCCCCCCCCCCCCCAACCCGCAGGGCCCACAATGCAGCCAGTCCCCGCCCAGACCAAGGGCGAGACTGGGTCGCTTGTTTGATGGAAAGGAGGGCAGATAGGGGTACCCGACAAGGGAACGATAAGGTAGAGGGGGGACACAGGGAGCAGCCGCGGGGCATGTGACGAGAGCCCCCCCCACACCAATCGGCCATCCAGCCCGAGGGCTGGCCTCAGGAGCACCGACAGGAGGCTAGTGAAAACCCACCTCCCCACTGTTACCATGACTGCCAGGTCCCCGACTGGCAGGGGCTGCCAGGCAGCAGTGTGTGTTTAAAAATCAATCAATCAATCAATAACAAATCAAAGCGCAAGCAAGTGATCCACCATGCTGTCACGGTTTGTGGGCTGGCTGCCACGGTCTAGGCACTGTGGCGTGGTCCGAGGCAAACCCAGTCGACCCGGGCCTTTCACATCCACGTGAACTCGTCCACCTCAGTTCAGTTTTGACGACAAAGGGTGAGTACTGTGTGTCATTTAGGCAAACATTTTCCTGCTTTTTAAATCGATTATAATTAGCCTACAACTTAAGCTACTCTATAGTACATCATTGTTTTTGTATTCTCCCCCTGTCGAATCAATAAAAGCTTGAAAAACAAATTTCAGGCCCAGAGATTTTTCTCACTTTAAGCCATCGTAATAGCCTATTTGGGAAAAGAAAGAACAATGAACTAGTTCATTTTTTGATTTATGAACTATGACAACTGTAATTGTATCAGCATTGCCACATTACTGGTAACCTTTTATTGCTAAGTGACTCGCCGTTATGTGTTTTTATGTCTTCAAAGTATGTTTTGGGTCAAAATGGCTGTCTATTGTCATGCTAGAGCAGCTCCAACCATCCATCCATCCATCCATCCATTTTCTGAGCCGCTTCTCCTCACGCGGGTCGCGGGCGTGCCGGAGCCCATCCCAGCTATCATGGGGCAGGAGGCGGGGTACGCCCTGAACCGGTCGCCAGCCAATCGCAGGGCACCTACAAACAAACAACCATTCGCACTCACATTCACACCTACGGGCAATTTCGAGTCTCCAATGAATGCATGTTTTTGGGATGTGGGAGGAAAGCGGAGTGCCCGGAGAAAAGCCACGCAGGCACGGGGAGAACATGCAAACTCCACACAGGCGGGGCCGGGGATTGAACCCGGGTCCTCAGAACTGTGAGTCTGACGCTCTAACCGGTCGCCCACCGTGCCGCCTACTTCATTGCAATTAAATTACTTTAATAAATACTGTTAATCACATGCTTACTCTAACTTTCTCATTGTCCCAGCTATATGGACATCCGGGTGTTGTCCAGAGTTTGTGTCCGTTTGGCTTTTTTCTTTGTTTTTTGTGTGTTTTTTTTCCACGCTTCAAATTTGTTGTGTTGAAGCATTTCGATGACGTTCCCCAGAACGTACTTCAGCTGTGCACAGACAACAAATAACTTGCGTGTTGTTTGTCTGAGACACTGCAAAATAGTCCCACACCAACGACGTGTTTTTTTCACTGACAAGGTTTAAAAAAACTTTATTGGCCGTCAGATAGTTACAGTACTACGACACAAGACACATGACAAGGCTAAAAATAAACTAGCTCTTGGATTCATACGCAACGGCGACGCGGATTCAATGTCTTGCGCGGAGCCGATGGATGACGTCATTCATCGGCTCGGCGAATTATGACACGAAAGCCGATCGGCCGATCAGCTTAAAATGCTAATTATCGGCCGATACCGATCAGGCCGATCAGATTGAAAATCATTAGTCTCTTTTGCGTGCCAGACTTGTGTGTGCTAGATTTTAATCACCCGAGAATCCAAAATCTAACCCAGCATGTTGATGCATTCATTCCTTTGCTGGTGCTCTTTCAAGAGTGAAATCCCCCTTTGCAGGGGGGATACACGATTAGATAGTCTGTAAAATGTTGGTGTTGGTCTCGGCCAAGATGAGAGAAGCGCATGGTGTGATTCTGCTGGCGCATGCTCGGCTTGTCATGTCAATCGGTTGCCCCCCGTTATGAGGGGAAAGAGTCGACTGTCCTTATGTCCCACTACAATGGGTATTCTGGAATGTTGACAGGCCCCTGATAATGTGGCATAATAAAAAGACACAAATAAGCTTTATTCTCACATATCATGCCAAAGCCTACAATATAACTGAAAACGGTCATAATAATTAGCCAAAGTAATTGTGCTGTCTTTAATATTTTAAAAACATTTTTTTTGCTCACCACTTCCTGGAAAAGCTCTCAAAATCTGCCAGATTGTGAGGGGATCTCCTGTGCCCAGGACTCTTCAGATGTTTTTTGAAACATTTCGATATTGAAAGGAAAGGCTTCCTTGAGTCTTGTGACCATACCACATGGCCTGATTTATGGAAGAACATGACAGAATGTTCTCACATGTAATAAAACACAACCAGTACCTGCCAGAAATTTGGAGCCTTCTATGTTGCCAAAAGCTTCTTGGCAGCTTCCATGACTGATTTTCTTCCAAATTATTTTTTTGGGACCAATTTTGGTAGAAGGCTCACTTAACATCTAGGTTCTCGAAGAGGCAAAGGGTTAATGTCAGAAAACACACACAAGGACCGAAGCCTTTTCTCGACAAAGCAGTAGGTTTCATTATTGTCGGTATAGTTTGGCATTTCTGTTGACAATTGTCGCGAAGTGTCCACCCAGTGTGTTCCACTTTTCAGTACTGGTCACAGTATAGTATGGCATGCAAGTGTAGACTTTAGCTTAACACCCTGATATTTGTTCCTTCATTGATTGTAAGATTGTAGCAGGACAAAAACACCAAAGCACTGCGTAGAAAAGACTGCAGCTTATGACAAAATTGGGATTGAAAGCCATTGTTGTTTACAGATAAACTCAGCCTGCACCCAGCACTTGATTCGGCTTTGTCTATATTAAATTCATTTTGATTTACATTGTTATGACGTCACACAATTTACTCGGAAGCTGACTACACGCCAGATCAGCCTTGCGAACTCTAATCCGACACAGAACCCCAAAAACTGAGACTGTATCATGTATGGCATCGTGTTTTCATCAAAACGTCTTTGACGTGCCACGTTGACAGTTTTTTACACTCGTACTACCTAATGTGGATTCCCGAGAGCTGGTCTGTAAAGCTAAGTAAATGTCAGGAAATCATACAAAATATCCGGAACTTTATTTTTGGATTAAGCAGGGTCACTTTAACTCTTCGGCACGGTGTACCGACCGGTTAGAGCGTCAGCCTCACAGTTCTGAGGACCCGGGTTCAATCCCCGGCCCCGCCTGTGTGGAGTTTGCATGTTCTCCCCGTGCCTGCGTGGCTTTTCTCCGGCACTCCGCTTTGCTCCCACATCCCAAAAACATGCATTCATTGGAGACTCTAAAATTGCCCGTAGGTGTGACTGTGAGTGCGAATGGTTGTTTGTTTGTATGTGCCCTGCGATTGGCTGGCGACCAGTTCAGCGTGTAGGGATAGGCTCCAGCACGCCCGCGACCCTAGTGAGGAGAAGCGGCTCAGAAAATGGATGGATGGATGGATGGATGGACTTTAACTCTTGGCAGGATATTTCTGAACAGAACCGAGTCCAGTACATTCTCACCCTCAAGATGCTGTAGAGATGGATGACTTTCTAGCCACTGTACATGTGCCAAGATTTCTTTTATGCTAACAGGGAATCAATGGAGTGGACTGTAGTCAGCTTTTGTGTCTCGCACTTTTTCTCCTCTTCCGATTTCTGCTGAGGAATTGATGTGGCCAATCGATGGTATTTAACCGAAGCACTGATGGGCGGCAGGCGTTTAATGAAATACTGCCCATCAGAGAAGCGCACAGCTTGTTCACTTCACACTGCAAAATTCTCTAATAGGATCTCTGATGTTTAATACAGTAGCTATCCACCACTGTCCCAATTAGATTATTAACTTTACATATGCTGCAGTACGTTTCACATTTGAATGATCCCTCTTCAGCTCGGTGTACTGGTCGGTGACTAGATCGTACAAAGCCAATTACTTAGCATGAACTCAGTTGAGTCAGAGTGGTCTTAGTGACTGTTGGTCATCTGAATATTTGAGCCAATGAAGCGGTTGACTGTAGAAGACACACGGTTCAAATCTTGCGTGCCAATACGATCATGCTGTGTAGAGGCTGATGTCTGGTCTTTGGTGCTCCAGGACGTTTTGTTTCCTTTCTTTCAACATGTGTCACATACACTGCATCACAGCCTTATTTCCTGAGGGCTGATCGTGAAAGGCAGCAATTCTCCTCTTCTTTACTTTGAGCACGGCGTGTCCACTTTCATGTGTATACATTGGAAGACACCTGTGAGACATTTGTGTCTTTTCTTAAAAAAAATGCTCATGGGAAAACATGACAAACATACTTTTTCACTGTGGGTCTGTGATTAACAGTCAACTTGGACAATCTGAGGTCAGGCAGTAAATCCTTTACAGGAGTGATAAAGAAAGAAAACAATGATGCAGATAATGATGTTGTCATTGCTGATCTGTTGTCTTTACTTGAATCCTCCATGATTACTACTTGTGCATTCCAATAAGATCAGAATCAGAAGTATGCCCAAAAAACACACAAGGAATTTGCCTCCGCTAGTTGGAGCCGCTTTAGTACGACAACAGACAGTCAATTGACAGAGAACACTTTGGAGACAGAAAGACATTGACAAAAAACAGTCACTGAGCAATAAAGGGTTGATGGTTATCTGGTAATGCCGGTACAATTATTATTATTATTTTTGGGGGAGAATTGTGCCCTAGCACTTAGAGCAGTTTGAATGACTAACCTAGCAAGAGTCCGGTGCAATGACCATTGTGCAAAGGGCGCCGAGACTTCAAGGAGTGGATGCGGTTTCAATTGACTCGTAGCGCGATAATCGGGGACAATGTCGATTGTGCAAATGTTGCAGATACTCCTCAGTCAGTGTACAAGTGGGGCAGATGCCACTCTGGCATGAGTGGCCAGTATTGGTCAACAACAGATATGCAAATAGTCCAGCGTGGCGAGACGACTACAGTGAGTGCACGAGTAATATATCATTGGCCACACAGAAATGTGACAACAAACTCAAAAAATTGCCAGCATGTTGCAATGGAATTGTAGGTTAGCTGTTTAAGAAGTTGAGTGCAAGAGGGAAGAAGCTGTTGGAATGTCGGTTCTGGAAGTTCTAGTTTGCATTGATCGGTAGCACCTACCTGAGGGAAGGAGCTGAAAGAGCTGGTGACCAGGATGTGGAGGATCCGCCCTTGTCTTAGTTC
This sequence comes from Phyllopteryx taeniolatus, assembly GCF_024500385.1. Classification (NCBI taxonomy): domain Eukaryota; kingdom Metazoa; phylum Chordata; class Actinopteri; order Syngnathiformes; family Syngnathidae; genus Phyllopteryx; species Phyllopteryx taeniolatus. The sequence goes on from NC_084506.1 coordinate 9,577,434, forward strand.
TGGCAGCGTGCAAGTCCTCAAGGGTGGGTAGGGGGGTACCGACATTCATTGAACAGTCTGTTTATTATTGTGGTTGACTGACATGGTGTGAAAAGAGGTTCCCAAAATATTGGAAACACCCTCCAGATGATGCAGCGTAGTTTTACACTAAACATCAGTTTGGTGTAATAACCACCACAATAATAAATATATTGTTAATTGAATACCCCTTTGATTGTTATTTTCATTTAGAGTTTTTGATACAACTGTTTTATGATTCATCGAACCAACCGTTTTTTTTTTTTTTTTTTTATACCGCTTGTCTTAATTAGGGTCGCGGGTGAGTAATAATAATAATTTATGATAAATGAGGAACTTACTGAAATGCTCTAAGGTTAGAGAAAAATATCCTGAATGAACAACAATGTATTTTATATAGACCTATTTAATCTTTGAATAGTTTGTGTCATAAACCATTCCGCTACAGGCAATGGTGATTTGTTTGCATCACAAACCTTACAAGCATACACGCGTGCACTAAACTGCTCCAATGAAATGTGAAGTTGTTCTCTTTAATGAGAAAAGACTGTAAAAATGCCCCTACCAATATGTCAAGATAATGTATCGAGACGCGTCTACGAGCCATCACGGAAATGAGCACACGCTGCTCAGGCCTCTAACATGTTTGTGGAAATTGCTGGTGCTTTTCATGATTGAACAATAGTTTTGAGTGGCATCGGGAGGGTTTGAGAAGGATTAGACAGAACCTCTGAGGGCTTTGTGCAAAGCCTCCTTTTGTGTATATTTGTGAAAAGAAAGATGGTGCCCTGAGAGTCTCCTCGTGGCTCCTAGCCAGACCTACATGAAGTCCGCATCTTTACGCCGGCAAAGCGCCTGGCAAGAAGTGGACTCGGACTAGTTGTAATTACATTTTGCTATAAAATAGTTGGAATTGACATTCAGGATATCTGAAATTGTGACTAGTTGGAAAGAGAGAGAGATATCTGTATTTCACTTTTGCCTCGTCAAAACTTAATTTCAGATATTTCACCTCGGGGACACGACATAAGTCCCTTTTGCCATTGGTGTGTATTGGGCTTTTCCTGAAGGAATTCTACAGATCAGTAGCTATCGGAGAGCCACTAGTGAATTTCAGATATCTGCAACTAATTTGTAACTTCAGTTTGAGATATCTACCACACCGTTTTGACGAGACATCATTCCAGTGACAGAAATCTACAACATATTTTTGACTCTTGAAAACTTTTCAACTTTTCATGCCGATACCTGTATCTTGAATTGAGGTCAATTGAACTGGAATTATGAATAGTCAAAATCAAATTATAGTTATATTTCAATTCCATTGCAGATACCGGTAATTCACATAGCGCATATGTGGAACCGAACTGTAGATATCTGTAGTGACAAACCCCGTACACATGAATGGCAAGAATGACGTCGTTTGTCTGAGGGGAAATGACAGTTGTGGATAGGATTGTCTTTGACTTGGAAAAACGGAATTACAGTTATCTGTCACACATAATCCAGTCTAGCTGTTAGATGTTAAAAGGGCTCGCCATAACGAGCGATGGCATGTTAGTCAACTGGTGCGCGGAGTTGCTGAGCCGGCACATCGAGGAAAGGTGAGCCCGGCCGCCCGCACGGGGATGTGGGGTCGCGAGTCACCGAGCCTGTCCAGCGGCAGACCAAACCAGGGTAACCTGAGCCTGACCGAAGCACCCCGACCAGTCCCAAGGGGAGGGGCACAGGCACCGGACCACCGCCTTTCTATTTTTAAAATTGTATTCTCCATATGTTGACGAATGCGAAATCATGAATATATTCAAGAAGACTGGGATTGTTTGGAAATGTTTGAGTTAAGCGGTCTGTGGTTGGATTAAATACTATCATAAAGTTGCCACCGATAATAATTGTTGAATTAGTTGACAAATTGGTCAAAAATTTGAAAAAAGCGTGTGAATCAAAGTTTGATCAGCAATATTAGGGGCATATACATGAACTAATACGTATAATTTGTTACATATAGTTGCATCGGTCTTCTGGGTCAATTATTGTGCTTTTTAGTGTAAAAAGTAGTCTATAATGAATTAGTATGGAAACTCCTTCTTGTTTGCTGTTATAGCTAGTGGAAAAGGACGGACTGAAATTGAAATCGGATAGGTAAGCCAAGGGAATATATTTCAAGTTAAACATATAAGCACAGGTCACATACTAATATAGATGCGTATGGTGGAGGCAGCATTCGGTAAGTGGCAGAGCGGGGGGTGCAATAAAGAGAAAGTGAAGGGTAAGTCAAAAGAAAACAAGGGAAAGAAGCCATGCCAGTGCAATAGGATGTGCGCTTTCCCCCCCTGAAACAAATGACTACACGCTATATACCAAATATTAGAGCATACTTGAAAAAACTACTCCTCTAGTATTAGAAGAGCCAAGGGGTGACTTTGGAATCGCGGAACAGTTGACCGTCTATGGATAGCTAGTCCACAATCAGTGAGGCGCGTTTTCCTTGTTGCCGGTCATTTTTCATGAGAGGATACAAGATTTTGCGTCGCTCGTTGATTTCGTGTGGAAACTGGTCATTCGTCCCAAACTGTGCACCCTTCAGCTCCCGTCCCTTTTGACTTTACAAAGACGTTCTGCTGGAAATGTCGGACAGGGACACGGTCCTCCGAGCCTGTGTGCTCGCTGGGAAGTGATGTTAGCGAGTGTATCCTTGGGGATTTTCAGCGCTGTTGACATGAAGTTTGTTCATTGAGCCTGTGGATTATCAGATGTACTCTCGGAAATGCCGAAAAAGAAGAGGTTATTCGCATGCTTCTTGACTGTAAGTGTCAGCATTGCTTCTTTGGGTTTTTTGGGGGTTTTCTTTCTTGAGAATTTCTACCTCTGTTGTCATCACTTTCATGGCTGACTGACTGCAGCTCGGCATTGTCTTCTTTTAGCTCTTTGACTTGTTGGTGCGTAAAGTCCTAGCTGGTTTTGAGTTCCTTAATCTCCTGGTGTAGATCGAGAAGTGATAGCTTCTTGTCAATGGAGGAGAGGACTTGAATATGGGCGTCGGGAGAGCAAAGTTGTAAACGAATTAGCCTTTCGTCTTTTCAGCGGATCGCTGCGGTCGTCACGGCGGGATCCGCTAGCTTGCATGACGAAGCGATCGAAAGACCCGACGATGAAATCGTCGAGCGGCTCCACGACGGTGGCGTCAGCAGGCATTGGAAAAAAGTATTGAATAATAATCAGCGCCGTAATTAAAAAAAAATATATATATATAATGACGGAGGAGGAGGAAATAAAGCATCGGGGTTGCTGATCTGACCTTGCAGCGTAGCCGTCAAAATTTGGTCTGGTTAATGAATACTCACAATTGTGCGTATTGCATCAGGACGAAAACGAGTGTTTGTTTCCTTTCTTTTTGCTTTTGCTTTGTCTTCACTTGACTTTATTATTGAAATAGTATGCAGGAAGACTTTTCCTGTCCAATTCATGGATGACGTGCTGAATGATTTCCTGGGTTCCCCACTTTGCCTTTGTCAAAATAACCATTTGAGTTGTCTGAAAAGCATCTTTCTTCCTTTTCCGAATAGTGTCAATCTTGGCTTCAATGTAATTGGCCTTGTCAGTCGGTAATCCTGCCTTGAAGCTCTGATAATAACAGCGCCTCTCCTTTGCCTGCTTTTCCAAAGACATCCAAGTAAGATGTTATCGGTTCGGTGACGAAGATGCAAGATGGCGCTACCTCACAACACTATCAGGCATCAATTGTAAATCGGAAAGAGGAATCGCTTCCTCCGCCGCAACTCAGCAGTTACCTGTGTGTCCGCTCTTTGCTGTGTATTATATATGACACAGGCGGACTGTACACGTTTGTGTGGGTCTATACTACCCTGCGTATCATTTTGTTATCTTCTATGTGTCTACTTTGCCGCGCTCTCCATACTTTGCCCACTTGATCTGCTTTCTGCTGCTCTGGTCTGTGGTGGCGTGTGTGTGCGGCGCATTCACGAGCAGTCGGTATTTGACAACACCAGTCCATCATGAGGCCATGAGATGGATGCCTTACTTTGTGGAGCAGATGGGTGGAGGCTGCTCTGGATGGGCTTTGTTTGTGGGCATACAGTCTAGTTCTTTCTTTCAAGTAAAACTGTTTTATGCCGTGGTGAGTCTGCTTTTTTGGCTATGTAATGTATTATGTAAATATGTAACTATATGATAGTGTACATTTTGTTACATATGTATTTATATGATTGTATTGATTTGTAATTGCTTTTCTTTTGCTTTGTTTTACTCTGCTGTCTGCAGTCAGGTCGGCATTGCAAGTGAGAATCTGTTCTCAATTGGCTAACCTGGCGAAATATCCATCCATCCATTTTGTGGGTCGCGAGCGTGCTGGAGCCTATCCCAGCTATCTTTGGGCGGTAGGCGGGGTACACCCTTAATCGGTCACTAGCCAATCGCAGGGCACATAGAAACAAACAAGCATTCGCACTCACATTCACACCTACGGGCAATTTAGAGTCTTCAATGAACCTAGCACGCATGTTCTTGGGATGTGGGAGAAAACCGGTGTACCCGGAGAAAACCCACGGGCACGGGGAGCATTAGCAAACTCCACACATGCGATTTGAACCCCGGTCCTCAGAACTGTGAGGAAAATGTGCTAACGAGTTGTCCACTGTGCCGCCTCTGGATAAACAAATAAATAAAAAAATTTGTTTTTTTTTTTTTACAATTAAAAACAGTTGTTTTAATAACCTATCCGTGGCATGCTTTTGTCAAAATACCTTTTTATAAAACAAAATCCAGAATAATAGCATGTTACACAGTAGGCTTCTTGTCTCCCCTAAATTAGCCAGTTTTTCGGGGTCCACCCAATTGACAAGTCCATTTTATGTCAGCGGGATGACCAGGCCAGAGCCCAAATGTTGGAATAGAGTGGGTCCTTGTTTAAGAGCAGAGGCCAGAGAGTGTGGGTAAAAAAGCGAGTACGCGTAAAGACTTAAAATGCATGTTCACTGGTGGAGGCGCCACTTACATTGTGTGTGTGTGTGTGTGTGTGTGGCGGATTTTTCTCATGATTTAGTTTGTCTTGTCCTTGAACCCCCAGCACAGTCCAAGTGTGAGTGCTGATGACGTTTTCTCCCGAACAATGCATTGCAACTTCTTTTTTGTTGACACTGATGCTGCGCTCATCACGACATAACGTTTCTGTTTCTGCGGGGTCCATATTTGTTTGTGTTTGGATCATTCTGTCATGGTTTGCGGTGATGTTGACACGCCCGGCTGACATGAGCTGATTGGTTGACACGAGGTAGAGGGCTGACAAGAACAGGTGGAGAAGAAAACAAGAGACACAGGAAAACGTGACAAATACTTGAAACATACGAATTGTCAAGAAAAACACAGCCCATGACAATGAATTTCTTATGCAGATTCGTCAAAAATGCGGATAATATATCGTTTTTCTTTTGCTGTTTGAGTCACGATGGAACCATTCCGCAGTCCCACAATGCAATTAGCCTACCTTGCCTTCCAAAACAGAGCAAACACATTTTTTCACAGATGCATGCACTGTATTTTTGTTTTTGCTGTTGAGTCGCAAAGAAAGCATCCCCCTTCACCGCTAAATAAAGAAATGATACAGTATGTGGTCTTCCATCGCCCTCCGTGAACCAGGAAGTAAAAACCCGAACACATGCGCTGACAAAGCAAACTTACATTGTACGTGCTATGCCCCCCACCCCTTGGCGGTCGGTGCACAATGCAAAAGGCAAACAACAGCAAAAGTGATGACAATTTCTTTTGGAATATACAACGGTCTAAACTCTCGATGTATGTGTGATATTTTGTCGTGAGCATTTTCCAGAATTCTTCCACTGAATAATGCATGAGTCTTACTGACAAAATGCAGGCATGTGGAGAAGTAAGTGTTCAATTTGGTGCTTTGGGGCATTTTAGAATAGTTCTGCCTCTGTGGAGCTCTGTGCTCTACCGAGCTATGATTGTAGTTCCCTCCTGCTGCATTCATTCCCATATTTGCCATCCTGCTGACTGCAAAAAAGACATAAATCAATAAATAATATAACTCTGCTGCCTGTTGTCAACATTACGCCATCAATTTGGCTACTTCACAATCACCAGTCTTCCCTTCCTTAATCACAGAAGCACAGCTTTTACCTCCGAGTGGCGGACGGGGCTCATCTGGGCTCGGCCAATCGTCGCCGCTATCCCCGTCTTCTCCGTCCACTCCTTTCAGCCCTCGTCTTTTCAGCCCTTCTCACCTCTGCAGGCACTTCTCCTTTCTCCTTTTCTTTCCAATTTCCTCTGCTCAAATGAGAGTGCGCACATTGGAAATGGGCCTGTAATGAAACCGAGAGCATCGCTGTGCGAGCGCACACACGCGAGGCACATTTATTTGTAAGCGTTTGCGTGTCCGTGTGCACGCAGATGCTGGAGAGTGACTGATTAACGCCCTCCACCTTCTCGTCTCATGACTTCTCTCCTCCAGCACTTCTCTCCTCCTGTCTGCCTTCCTTTTTCTGTCTCCTAGCGTTCATCTGTTTTCCTTCCTTCCGCTGTCTCTTTCCTGGTCGGTCTTTGTCTCTCAGCTTCCGCCTCTCTCTGCTCATTGCTTCTGCATTTTCTGTTCGACATGCATGCATAATGGTGCGTCATCAGTGCAGCCCTAATTCTGATTCTATTTTCTTTTGGACAAACATAATAAGTCAAGACTTGCTTCGGTATTTAGATTTGTATTTGTCATTGACATATTGCTCATTAATTGGGTTTAGCTAAAAATCTTCTTTACGGAAGCAGATCTAGAAGCACGTTCCGCACACGTTTAAGGAAAAGAACTTAACCCCACACGGACAAGCACTATACCGGTCGGCGAGGCAACAAAACCACAGCGTTTATTTGTCGAGTGTGCACTTCTGCTGCTTCTGTGAACTCAGAACTCATAGCAAATAGCCCACTGCTGCCACCTGAATGCAAAATATCGATGGCTCTTTTTGCTATTTATTACACCGAGGACTCAGAGGTGTCAAACTCATTTTTGTTGTGGGCCACATTATGGTTATGGTTTCCCTCGTAGGGCCGTTATGACTGTGAAATCATATAAATGTTTTGTCGCCTCTTCATAGTAGTGCATACACACACAACAAACTGGTTAGTCAAGCATAATAGTTTGTTCTACTACTGTTCAAGTTACTGTAAAAAGGGGTTTGTAACAACAACAAAAAAATACTCCGCTATTATCTATTAAATATGACGATTTCAAAATATTGGTCCAGATTTGAGCAAGAATCATGGAAGTTGACGCAAATGATTAAATTGATGTGTTGAAAATATTAATACTTCAAAAGTATCCAAAAATATGTGTTTTATAAAGAAATATGAAAGGTGGCATCAGGATTTAGGGTGTCGCCATGTCTGATTATTAGGATTCCCCCCCCCCCCCCCATAATTCTACTCGAAGGCAGCCTGCCATAAAACACGCACAGTGCTTATTGCAATTAGGAATGGAACCGCAGCTTGAAGAACATTTGGGTTTTGCTCGACACAAAACATTAACATGCAGATAATAGAGTGTACACAATAAAATGGCAGACATATTTTGTTCATTTTGCCCAATTGTTTTTGTTCCTTGGCCATTGTTATTCAGGAAAAAAAAAAAAAGAATTTCATACTAGTTAACATTTAATAGCTGCTAAGTGTGTCAAATCAGTAAATGATACATCTCGCGTGTGAAGACGTTACCCAGTCAAAGCTGCATCTTTAATGTGGAAAATGTGTCTTTAGAATCCATATTCGTCCGCCTTATTGATTGAATGCTGATCCCGTGAGACTTCCCTCATTAACATTTTGTCTCAAACTGTGAGAAGAATTTTAATCAAATACATCATTGATGTGTCTTTTCTTTAACTGTCAACTACTAACAGGAGAAGGTCATTTGAGTGTTTCATAATCAGACCTTGCCTGTTAGCCAGTGGTGGCTTTATGCAAGATTAGCAGAGCTGCATTGTTGAACGTGCAGATTAGCTTTTGCTTTTCATAAGCGTGCCATTGGCATGCAGACTGCAGGAATGTCCACCCGAGCGGTTGCCCGTGAATTGAATGTTCATTTCTCCCAAAGGCGTTTCGGACAATTTGGCAGTACATCCAACCAGTTTGTCGCAGGTGGGGTACACCCTGAACTGGTCGCCAGCCAATCGCAGGGCACGTCGAAACAAACAACCATTCGCACTCACATTCACACCTACGGGCAATTTTGCGTCTTCAATGAACCTAGCATGCATGTTTTTGGGATGTGGGAGGAAACCGGAGCACCCGGAAAAAACCCACGCAGGCACGGAGAGAACATGCAAACTCCACACACACACGCACACATATATATATGTACACACACCAACCAAACCAAATTTTTTCTTAGAAACAATACTTAAAACAATATGTAGATACTCCAATGCAAAGCCAAGAACAGTTCTGTTTAGAATTATACATACTGTACACTGTATGTAACTGTAACATGCTGTGTATGTTGACTGACGTGACTGTCTTGAACTTTTTCTTGTCCAATTGGCCTACTGGTGATAGTTTTAACTTTGAACGTGAGTCATTCTACTATGAGAATGATTGGTTGCCCACGGAACTGCCCGCTAGCCTCTGGTGTACCATGAGAGAGAGCGGAGGTTTAATCTTATTGTTGTCAGCAGCTCTCCTCCTCTTCTGTGGCTTTACATTACTGTCAATGAGAAAATTGCCCTTTTTTTGCACATTCAGCGGTGTAAAAAGTTGTTGTTGTTTCTTCTTTTTCTCATGTAGCTTTGAAATAATGACATCATTTCTCAATGAAAGGACTGAATAAAACTCAAGGTTAGTCCTTATATATCTTTTATTCGTACACCTTGTAATCTATTTTTCTAAAAAGAAAATACATATTATTTAATCGAAAACATCCATTTTATTTCACCAAGCAATTAGCACTTGAAATGGAAACCCAAAATAGAGCATGGGGGGAATTAATTGGGCGATTAGCGGAGATCAGCGTCGGGAATGAAAGTAGATGCCAGAAAAACCGTTAGACAAAAGGCAAGAAAGCTGCATAGAAACAAATGATACACATAATAAATACCATTGTTGTTGTGCTCTTCATTGCATTTCCCCTACATACATATAAATGAACAAACTATTAAAACTCTAGTACATTTTTTCAGGAACCTAAAATACCCGTAGTCACCCCAAAAATACAGTGCATTGCTTTTTGCTAACTCCATTCCTAGTTTCATATGAATACCGTCTAACCTGACCACTTGGGCCGGAAAGCAAGACAATTAAACTGCTGGTTTTTTTCTTTTCTTTCAGAAGCAACGTACTAAACAAGACATGTTTTGATACATTATATAGAACATAGAACAATAGGGAGAGTGAAAAAACATTTGTACATATTCCTTTTCCTCTGTATTACATATAAAATGCATTTTTGGCAGACTTATTATTTCTCAGTTACACTGGAGGTAGCTAAAGTGTGTGGAATTATACTATGCTGATTAAAATGTGGTTGGAGTGTTACAAGTCAAGGTTGAACCTTTTGGCCATGACTCCAAAAGTTATTTCTGGCGCAAACACAGAAGAACAACACCTAGCTATACCTGCAATGAAGCCTGGTGGCAATAGCGTCGTGCTTCGGGACGGTCTTCCTTCAGCTGGAACTGGGGATTGCGTCAAGTTGGAGGGAATTATGAACAGTTCCGAGTACCGGTCAACTCAACTCAAACTTCAATGTTAGAACAAAACCTTCAGAAGGCCAAACATGTCAGGAAAAGCCTACTAGAACAAGTGAACTTGAATTGGGGTTTCGAATGAGTTTGAATGTGATTGGTTAATTCTGAAAGCAGCCACAAGGTCTGCAAACCTGCGCAGCAAGAGCGAACACTGCACCCGTCGCAGCACAGGATGGGTGCTCATTACTGTTTCCGAGGTTGCCAGGCATCGACGCATACGAGGCAGAATTATTTCCACACCCGTGTTGGACACGGTGCGATGTGGACTGCGGGCTCTCAAAGAATAAGTAAGCCGGCCGGGCATCTGTTCCATTATGCGGATTGTTTCGCCTCTTTTTTGCTCTCCCCTGACAATCCTGTCGCTATCAAAGTAGAGCGTTCAGAATGCTTTGCCAATTAGCCTACTGACTAACACGCTCCCTTTTAACTTGACGGTCGGTCGCATCCTCTTTCATGTCGGCTAGGTTATTTCTTTGAAAGTGATTTTTTTTTTTTTAAGCACAAGAAACGGTTCCCTAAAGTGTTGAATTGGCTAAATATGTGACAGCTTTATGAATGTGTGTGTGTACAAAACACTCTTTTGAATGCTTCATCGTAGGAAATGTAACCCTTCTATCATAAATAAACAAGGCCAGTCTTCTTCTGAGGGTCAGTTGCGGCACAGTAACCGGCAAAACTATTGAGAAAGATACAATTCTTGACCTTTTCCTTTATTCCGATCGTGCCATCATTCAGCACGTGTTTTGGACGCGGCCTTCTACCTCAACGTCTTTGCTAACGTCACCAGTTGGTGTCGCACGTTTGCCTCCATCATTCCTGCTCTGCTCCTTTGTGTACTAAGTGTGTCTCCTATTTCTGCTTCCTGCGTGTGAGTGGCAAATTTGTCCGAGCGCTGAACCTGCCGCTTCACATCTCCTTTTCATTTCCAAAGTGTCGTTAGCGGTGTCCACCAATGGCTCGGCCTCTCGTTTGTGACGGGCCTGTACCGTCGCTGGACAGTACAAAAAGTAATTCCAAGGAGGAATAAGTGAACGGATAAACAGACACTACATACAAAATGCAAACAATTGCAGCAGATTTCATGAATTATTTGCCTGGCCAAGTGCTTATTGCTTGTTGCTTATTGAGGCTGATTCAGGCCCAGATTTCGATTGGAGAATGATACTGGGAGAAAATTGCATGAGGCTCACCCAGGCAACAGAGCTCCCTGCCACAAAGAGAAGATGTAAAAAAAAAAAAAAAAAAAAAGACAGACAAGTTATTTAAACAATGCCTCACAACGTGCAGTTTGTACACAAATTCATTTACAAATGGAATCAGCAACACTGCATTCAACAGAAAACGGGAGTTGTAACAAAAGAAGACACAAACGACATCTTCATCTGCTGGATTTGTCGGGCCGTGATCCTGTTTGCTGGACTTCTCTTTGGATACATGTGTATACATGTGCCAAATTGGGAGTTCCTTCTTGTCAATTAATGTTCATTAACTAGGTTGTTGTTTCTGTGTATTGAGAAGATGTGTGGTTGAGCAGCCTGTGTTAAAGGTTTGTTTTCATCATATTATACCTCCATGGTCGCCGTAACGCGTATCAGTTAACAATGAAGCCGTTAAAGCCTGGGAATCCGGAGTCGAAGGGCCCGCGGCAGCGAGGACGTGACCAGCGAGGCCTCGTTTGAGGTCGTCATCGGGTCCGTGGCGACGCTGACCTGAGATGAAATGAAGCCCGGCTGGTCCCTGCGTGGCTGCCGGAGTCGAAGGGCCTGCGGCAGCGAGGCCTCGTTTGAGGTTCGTCATCGGGTCCGTGACGACGCTGACCTGAGATGAAATGAAGCCCGGCTGGTCCCTGCGTGGCTGCTGGTGGAAGAGTGGCAGTCATAAATAGCAATGGGTGCCGTGAGGGATGGAGGGGCTTTGTCATCAGGCACGGTCCGGGCCGGGAGACTCCACCGAGAAGGGAATTCATCACTGCGCGGTGATAAGACAAGGCTATTATTGTTTCTGTCCTTTTCTGCCTCCTTCCTCTTTGTATGCAGCACATCAGCCTCTTCTTTTCTCCCCTCTCATCTTTCCCTTGTCCGCCTTTCCACTCCCCGTGTTCTCTTATCTGTTGTTTTCATGCTGTAAAGCCTTACCATTGCTGTCCTCATCGTTCCTCTTTTTTGCTCTTTTCTTTCCTTGTCCTCCCACCCTCACCTTTCTTTTTTTCATGCATCTCTCGCTTTCGGCACACAGGCAACGTGATCTAAAGTGTAATGACTCTTAGGAATGATGATGAGACAATGACCCCTCTGTGGCCTTGCAAGGGAACAAGACAAGATATTAATGGCCTGCGGGTATATGATTGAAAGGATGTTGACAAAAAAAGGGGACGAACGAATGAGTTGGTTTGAGAAGATGGACCATTTTGGAAGTACAAATAAGACCAAGAAGCAGAGAACTGCACCACCAACGTTAGAACCACACAATGAGAGAGAAAGGCAGAGGGGGATGTGAAGCGAGGAAGGTTATTCGGGGTTCAGTCTTTAGTATTTTGAGGCTTCACCGATATGGGTCTGTGTTCAAGTCGGGCATATCTAATCTCTCCAGTTTTCCTTCAATATTCTTACATCTCTTTCTTCTTTCTCATTATTTCCGTAACAACAATGTGATTTTTTTTTTTTCCCCCTTCTCCCCCATTTTGCGGCACACATGCTTCAGTGCCAGGAGACACACGTACTTATTCGGCTCTGTATTTAAGTTGAACTGTTGTATGTTGTCTGAAAGGAGGCTTTGGCGCCCACTGACTGTCTGCATCGCTGTCTCTCGCCTGTCAGGAGCCCACAAGATGGATGAAGTATCACACAAAGTTTACAGCTAGCGCCTTCACCTCATTTGGCCGCTCCGTTCTGCTGCGAATCAAGTTAACGTGTGCCGGCGCATTAGCCTAGCGTGATGGCCCTCGTTTCAGCCTTTACAAATGTATGCAAATGAGCAAGGGGGGCTCGGGAAGCATGCAGCCTCTTTGTGCTCCCTCTTAATGCTTCCCTGGTGACACACGGTCTGCGATGGTGGTTTTGGGCTCCTTATCTCTGCAGCTGGGATCGGCGCAGCCTCCTCTGGGTGTGCTCTGTGTTCACACAGCGTCAGTGTGCTTTCGTGGGGACTCACAATGAATACCTTGGCGCTATATTCTCTAACTACCACATTTGAGGTATTTTATCACTCATAGGGAATGTTTTCTTTTTCCTGTGTTTTCTCTATGACAACCGAGTGTTGAGATGAAAAGGACCTTTCACCCCTGAAGAGATCTTGCAGAGTTTTAAAAAAGTGTTTTCATTCAGAAAATACATCTTTCCATTCCAGAAGACTGTCTGACTTTCAACTACCTCAGGCTTTTAGAAATATCTTCCAATCCAGTTCAACTTTTATCGTCACAAAACTTTTAAACGGTATACACACCGTGGTAAGGTCTATTCAGGGGTGCTGGAGAGGAGGGTCCGTCGGGAAGTCGAATCTCAGATTCAGGAGGAGCAGTGTGATTTTCTTCCTGGCCGAGGAACACTGGACCGGCTCTAGAACCTCGGCAGGGTCCTCGAGGGTGCCCGACCAGTCTATATGTGTTTTGTGGACTCGGAGAAGGCGTTCGACCGTGTCCCTCGCGGAGTCCTGTGGGGGGTGCTTCGGGAGTATGGAGTACCGAGCACCCTGTTCGGTACCTGTAGGACCAGTGTCAGAGTTTGGTCCGCATATCCGGCAGTAAGTCGGACTCGTTTCCGGTGAGGGTTGGACTCCGTCATGGTTGTCCTTCGTCACCGATTCTGTTCATAACGTTTACGAGGTTTATAAGCTCAGTGACGGCATGAAAGAAAAAACTGCTCTCTTCCTGTTCTTGATGGACTATGTTTCAGTGTTCTCCAGCATGTTTGCCACCTTTCCTAGTTCCTTTGGATTGTACACTGCTGAATCGGAAAACAAAAAGAATGTTACAGAAGAGTTACAAAAGATTTACAATGATTGATTCTTTAAATAAGTGACATGAGAAATACTCACCAACTCGGGAAATTTCCCTGTGTGCGTTCCCAAACACCACAAAGCCAGACAGGTGCCAAAGAGTTTGAAACAAGCAGATGATCCTGTTTAACACATTGTGATTACTGTGTTTAGCAGTGCTGTATGGTAGTCTGTTAAGTTAAAAATACTTTCGTTATCATATTTGGTAGTTATCATTACTCACAAATTGAATTAACTGTGGGTCCTGGTATGTTGTTCTTGCGCTGTAATTGTGTTTGTGGCTACGGAAAAGGGAGTGAGTTTCCACCTATACAGCAAATCAACAACAGCTTGTAAGTCTACAACTTAATATACAAGAAAGAAATTACGCGCTACAGCATTATCACAATTCTCCAGAATCAATTACTCCTTCTGCTAACCTCCTCCTTATGTCAGAGTTTGTGAAATCTGCCGCCATCTCCGTACGTCATAATGCTAGCCCCCACTCGTGGACATGCCATTGTAGCGGACATGCCACGCAAAAGATGTCACCCGGCGCCCCGGCCTTGCAATACCGCCGCTCCCCGCCGAGGTGGACGTTAACTCCAGAGTCACGGATCAACACCACAAACTATCTTCAACAAGACACAGACATTTGCTTTGCCATGCCGACGCTAAGTGAATCACGGCTGCCTGGCCCTTCAAAGCGGAGACACCAGGATGCCGAGTTTGCCCCCAGACGCTAAGTTAATTAACTCCCCACCAGTCAAAGGATTGGACCAACACCCTGTTGAGTAATGCCACTCGGGAGTTGGAACAGGCAACAGTGACACCAACGGGCGACCAGACATGGTTTCATCAGACAGTCTGTGACTCGACTGGGAGTTAATATTTTAAGAACTTTACATGAACGCCACTAGTGACTGCATTGCTGCAAACTTGAATGTCTAACGTCGAATATGTTGTTAACTGAACCAGAGTGCATTTTCCAGCTCTTAAAAAGCTCTATAACGGGGGTCACCAGCTAGTGCCCGAGGACCCCATGGGTATCGCGCGGGGCTTACTAGTGATGGGACATTGTGATTGTCTAGGAATGTTGTAGAAATGATCATAGGAAAATGTAAACACTGGCAGAGATTTATAAAAATGTTGATTGTTTTTATGTCTTGACTCCATTAACGTGATCAGTGTCTTCATATAAATGAATGTCATTCATGATTAATACAAAGTTATAATAATAAGATATTATTCAATGTAATTTGAGCAAATGTGTTATTTCAGAAGTGTGTGAGTACCCAAGAAGTAGCTCTCAGCTTCCAAAACGTCGGTGGCCCCCGGCTCTATAACGTGATTGACTCGGGACTTGAGGGGAAAGACTTTGATACTTGGAGTACGTGTGACTCGCAAAGCAATGACTTGGTCCCGCCTCTGCATATTAGTGACTAGAGCGGCGCAAAGCTGGTTAGGCATTATGCTGAGGACAAACATTTTTAACAGTTTCAGTTCTTTCAATCATGTTTCTTATTACCCCTATGGATTTCATAATTATATCCAATCTAAGATGAATGGTGAATATCAGATCAACTCATGGCACAGTCAGTTGTCTTTGTGTTGCAGTGAAACGCACATAGTCCCTCCGTGAACAAGAAATTTGCATTTGCATTTCATTGCTCAAGTTCTTCCTCCATGTTCGCAGCAGTAGTAAAGCTGCATTGACAATTAACCAACTATTGAGCTGCATTGTAAATATATCACGAGGAGCTTTTTACACACCGTTTTAGTTTTAGTCTGAAACTAGCACCCAAATGTTGGTTAACTCGCTAATGCAAACATTATTGATTGTATTTATTAGATGAGCTCTAAAGCAATACTCTCTCGCTGCCAGTTTGTATGTGCGTGATTGTGGTTATGCTCCATCAATGCAATTAGGTCATTCCACTTTGTCTCTGGCTGCCTATTAATCGTTGAGTGCACTGTGCCTTGGGGCTTTGATCGTCTATTTGTCTCCAACCAAAACATGATTTTCTTTTTGAGATTTGAATGTTCCCTCAGTGGCAGCTTTAGTGAGTTATTAGTGCAGTCCAGAACATTGCAGAGGAGCCTTGAAGAGTGAGGATGGAGGGTGGAGGGCCTCATTGGCCCTGACCCGCATGACAGCACATAAGGCGTGTTGTTCTGCCCCGCATGCCCTTAGTCGACAAACACCTCCTGTTGCGCCACTCCATATGAAATGTCTTTGATTCTTTGTTTTCAACAACCACCACCTCTTCAGGTGCTCTCACTTTCCTCAAGAGGTTGCGTGAACTGAATGGCTAGAGGGAGCCGTGCCCATTCGTCAGCGTCACGGCGGCCCGCCGCTCGGCTTCATTACGGCGCGGTTAATGGCACACATCGGTCCGGTGTAATTGTTATAATCAGCCTTCTCTGTTGGGCCAGCACTGCCTACTGCTGCCCATCCCCCGCCAAGGCACACGCTGTCTGTGTGCCTGAACCGGTCACTGTCAGACCTAAAAGAGCCAAATACAACCATTACACTGGATTTCAGCGTCAAATCTTGCATTGTGTCATGCCTGATTGTCATTACCCTTGTAAAACTTTGAGCTCTGGCTCTGTTAAAAGCAGTGTATTGTAAAAGACAGCCATTGAGTAATTAGTCAGGTTCCTTTCTTCTTAAACGCAGGGTTCTTCTTTTACGCCGTCTCACGAGTTCTCCTTCTTCCAACCCAGTCGAGCTCCTCTCCCCCATTAGTGAGACTATTGGAATCAACCCCTCCGAAGCCTCTCGGAATCCCTATCCTTGTTGCCCGCCGCCTCATGTCTCTCTCTCCTGCTCCTGTTTCTAAAAGGTTAAAAAAAGCCTAATGTTGCCACAGCCTTATACATCTTTCAACATGTTCCCTTTGGAGGGAAGAGAGGAAAGGAATTGAGCATTTAGCACAAGTGCAGCCTACGTCATTGAGATGAGCTCACAGTGTGGTGGTATGGCTGAGGGCAAGAGGAGATGGGTCTTATCAATCATTTATTGAAAGTATACGGTTTGCTGTACCCTGTTATCCCCCCCCAACCCCCACCTCCATGTGTCAAACCCAACTGTACTCCGTCATTGTGGTCAAATAGAAGATCAGCTCACTCAAAGCAATTTACAAGATGTTGCTATCAGGAACTTACCAAGAGGTTAATTTGGTGCTTAATACGTTAAGCACAGCGCGACTAATAAGAAGCGTTTAATGATGTCTTAAGTGAGGTGCAATTCTTGTAGTGGCAGTGGTTACAGCAGCATTTTTGAAGCAATCACACACCGGGGCCTAACCCAGACATTCCCAGTGAAGCCAGCAAAGCACTTTGACGGTGAGAAAGGTCACAGGTCGAAGAAAGGAGCACAATGCGAATGTTCTACAAGGGCGCTGACTTTTGTGCGCTTTGTTCGAGGGTGCTGCCCTTTGACTAAAACAGGAATCATTTGAAGCTCTGAATTGTTTTCATTTTTTATATTGAATGTTGACATGTGCAAGCGGGAAAATGGGAATCTCCCTTTGGATCCGTAGCTATATGGCCATCTGCGCAAAGTAATGAAACACAATGCAGGAGCTACAATATATGATATACAATATCTGCTTGTATTTGCGGAAAAAAAACAAAAACAAACAAAAGCTCATTTTTTTCAATTGACACTGTCAAATAGGTATGAATTTAACATTCGGCTTTTGATTGTGTTTGTAGTTTGCAGTTGTGAAGACGTGTACAGGATTATTGACAGAGACAGGCGTTTGTAGTCTTTGGCTTGAGCTACAGAGTCAAAATAGTGGAAACATCTTGGTGATGCAGTGCAGTTGGACATCGTTGTAAACTACAAACACAATAATATACATGTGGTTAAAAAAAAAACCCCACCTTTTTAAAAAGTAGAATTTTTCATACAGCCCATTTTTAACAACCCATTAGTGTGTGCAGGGAGTCATATATTTGTGACCGGCGATTGTGTACAAGGTGTCAAAAAAACATATATTTGAAATCCAATGTATATGTATATGTACGGAGGAAATCTTTCCATGAAATATTTCGGACATCACCTTATTTGTTCATAAAACGGGACGTTCGTAACCCAAGGTTCCACTGTATTTCTAATATTTTGGTTTACTGAATTAGCTACATGAGAGGAAAAAAGTATATTACTTACTTATACAAGTATGTATTCATTAGTTCAGCTCAGTTTTGGTTTGCACTATTAGGGAGGTATTAATTTGACAGTATGTTTCCTATTGTGGTTGTAGTTTGCAGTTTTGAAAAACTGCACGGCATCCTATTTAAGGCTGTTCTTAATACATTTCTTCTCTTGCTACAGCGGACGTGTGTACTTTTAATGAGACCCAGTAGCATCCTCTCGATGCACACAGTTTGTGATCATGCCTTGAAACATGATTTGTCATTGTTTACCAGAGCGACTTTTAGGGCTATCAAACAATGTGGTATTTAAAGAACAATTTGGCAGACTCCTTGAATGTAGTCTTTGTGGTTCTTTGGGTCATGCTAAGTTTGTAGTTATTCTCCTAAGGCTTGTCGCACACCGAGCAATGTGGTCGAATGCGACTGAACTGAACAACAGCGGAAAAAAATACAGTCAGCACCGGGCAACTGACCCTCACACATACACTAAACCAAAACACGCTGAAACTGAAAAAGTGCGACAGCCGGTGTTCTTATCGCGAATCAATGTTTTGAGCCTCCACTTAATAGTATTGTATGTTGGTTTTTTTTTAAACCTAAACAACACGGCTCAATTGTCAGTGAAGAAGTGGATTGCCCTGGCTGCTCGAACTGTTATGTTATACTCATGAAAAGAAACAAAATAAGAAATCAGGAAGGGGCAAACACTTTTTCACACACACACACACACACACACACCACAGAGTCGGGTTTGGGATAATAGCAAAATACAGTCCTTCAAGTAAACACATACTGTATATAAATTACAAGTTGGTCATGCTCCGCTAATGATGAGGGCCCGAGCTGCCAATTTTTTTTCGTCCCTGTCCGGCTCTGCCAGTGACCCTAATGAGAACAAAAGCTAAACTGTAGAAAATGGATGGACGGACGGATGGACGGATGGACGGATGGATGGATATTTGAGGCAGCCTCTGCAAGTGCGTTTGAGTTTAGATGAAACCACAGTTTTGTAAATTCATTGGAAAGCTAGTCTACACTGTGATTGTTGTTATCCAGTGCATGAACTAAAAGTATTACCTTCCGTTTGCGATGTTAAACTCACATTGATGATGACACAGACTCAATGTTCACGGTTATTCACCATGTAAAAGAAACATCTCTACTCTGCCCTCTAGCTGCAGGCAACTGCTG
The DNA here is from genome assembly GCF_024500385.1 of Phyllopteryx taeniolatus. Classification (NCBI taxonomy): domain Eukaryota; kingdom Metazoa; phylum Chordata; class Actinopteri; order Syngnathiformes; family Syngnathidae; genus Phyllopteryx; species Phyllopteryx taeniolatus. The sequence continues at coordinate 9,596,540 of NC_084506.1, forward strand.
CTGCCTCTGGACTGTGGGACGTGAACAGATTAGGCAGAACAATAGAGAGGAAGCTGCTAAGTGATCAGTATTCCGCATGGCCTCCTGCTGCTGGCACAACTCGTAGTCGATTGGCTTCAATTAACCTGCCAGTCAGCTGTTTATTACTTTATTAGTGGCATCACGGAGGCTTGAAGAAGTCCCGTCACAGTCCGGCAGTTGGTACCGGCTCCTCTGAAGTTCACCACCTCCCTCCTCTCTCGGCCGCCTGCACACTGCGCCTCGGGAACGGCCAAGGAATGGAAATGGCAGGTGGAGAACTTCGCGCTTTCCAGCCGCATGAGCATGCGTGGGTGGCACAAAAGGAGGCGGCGTACCTTTCTTCATTCTGCATTCGTCGCCTATAAGACTCTTAGGTAAATAAATCAATTGCGATGGACTGTCTTGTTTAATGGCAAGGCCTCCTGGAGATGGATCACACCCTAAATTTTCAATCAATGTGGTTATGCATTGCAGTGCACAGCTTCTGCAATGATATACTGTGACACATACAGATATCACTAGGCTCTATCTTGAATCAGGCGACTTAGGTTGTCCCAGGTATGAATGAAGTAAGTCTGCCTCCACTTCCGTAGATGTTGCTATGCTCCCTGCTTGCTTGCCTTTAAGTGTTGGGCTTTATGCAGATGTCTTATGACACAAAACCGGGATTTGCTCCAAGCATTTCATATGTTTTACTTCAACTATGTCAACTTTCCAGGCACTTCCTTGTGTACTTGTCTTATTGTAGTCTTTCTAGAATCCAAACATTGTTGGGGAGAGCTTTGGAGAGTGCCCAAATCATTTTCATAATTGTAAATTACTAATCCCATGATCGAGGTAAAGCACACAGAGCGGGCTTGATATTAGCGAGGGCAGCAATGTTTCCATTTTCTCTACCGCTTGTCTTCATCAAGGCTGTGCGAGAGCTACATTTAGCTAGAGGTGGGGTGCACCCTAGATTGGTCGCCAGTCGAATGCCTGTGCAAAGGACGCAAAGAGACAAACAACCATTCATAACTATGGGCAATTTAGTCTTCAATTAACCTAACATGCATGTCTATGGGTTGTGGGAGGAAGCTGATGCAAACACCGCACGAGAGGGCCCACAGAAAGGCCTGAGCTAAGATTCGAACCCATAACCTCTTGGATGTGCTGCCCTTATGCAAAGTTTTTGCAAATCTAAAGGAGAAAACTGTCATTTTCAGATTCCCCGGCCACCTAAAATGTTATCACAACCCTCGATGGGACGCTAAAACCTGTCTGGGACAAATTGGCTGTCAACAAAAGTCTAGTTGCTATCAATATATATGTATGTATGTATTTTCTACTATATCCTTGTCACCTGCTTTGTTTGCAGGTTCTTGAACTTTCAGACATAAAATACGTTATGACGGAATAGCAAGCTCGGAAGTTGGAAGTGTCCCGCTGCTTTGAGATTTCTTTTCAACAATAGATGGAGAGAATGGGCCGGGAATCAGAAATCGTTGGATAGAGCTTCGCTTTGATCTGGTGGAGCTTTGAAAGACCCCGCAGGTTCCACTTACATGCACCGTGACCAGTTGGACTACAAAGTCGCAGGCTGTGGCTCGAGCCCTCTTGGAAGTCGCTGTCACTGAAAGCTGCCTTGACTTTCCTTTTCTCTAAAAGCTGCGGCTTTCTCTGTCCAGAGTGAATGTGAGTCTGAACACAATTCAGCCTCACGGTCGGAGAGAATGATGGTCGAGCAGTTTTAAAGAGAATGCAATCTGCGCGTGGCGTGTTTAATTTTGAGGCAGATCATGTCAAATTAAAGGTCCTGGATGTTTTAAGTCCCGCCCCCTTTGATTTCTCAGTGAGCAATGTAGGAATCTTTAATGAAGTGGGGAAAAAAACAGAACACAATCCATTCTAGGAGGCTATTCTATCTTTGGACTTGTTCAGATTTTGAATTGCGTTTTAACTATGTATTCATTATCAAATGTATGAATTGTCACACAGCAATAAAAAATGTAACTAGATTACATTGTATGCAGTACCTTGGTGTGGAGGTCAACCTCGTGTCATTGTAGTTCTATTTGAAATCTTTGACCCACGCGTACTCACTATTTGGTCCCTCCGATGCAGTACACACAGACTCTTTGTTAAGGGGACATTGGAAAACCATTAGCTCTCATTATGCTCTCGCCACCTTGTCTTTTAATCATAAACTGTCCCCTGGCGTGCGTGCGTGCGTGCGTGCGTGCGCATGCAAGCATGTATGTGTGTTTTCCATTCCCAAACCTCGTAGCCGCCCCTGCTCCAGCAGCCGATGAGCCACTCTCTGCATAATGCACGCCCAACACCGAAGAGCCCCTCCCCTGCAACCCACACATGCTATGAAGGCACCACATTTGACTGCATCCCATCTGAACAGCAGACAGCAGCGGCGCTGTCAGCCAAATGCGTTAAAATGCAGTGCAATCCAAATCCCAAAGTTGAGAGTAAATAGGGTATGGATTTCCTTGTCATATGAACTCAGAGGAACCCTTACGTGGGCCTACTCTTTTTTTCATCTCCCCCTACTCGTCATGTTCACTGCTTTTCTATGCTTTGCCTTTTTTATTTCTTTATCGGCGTTCCTCCTTGAATTTATACGGGTTTGATAAAGTGTCTAAGTTCAAAAAAAAAAAAAAAAGTAATAGCTCAAAACTATTATTGACCATAAAATGATGATAACGAAGGTAGCGCAATCAGGATGACACTTTATATTCATTCCCATCATCATTACACTAAGTTGATTAAAATGGAGCTGACGATCTCGGCAGCCGCGCTTGCCAGCTTTCTGAGCGGTGTCCATGTTTTGACTCTAGACGGAGAGAGACAGACGGACGGCTCGGACACGAGCCGCAAGAGGGACACTCGCTCCTCAACCAGCCACCACAAGAATGAGGACACCAGCGACAGTGGGGAGGATGAAGTGGCGGTGAGTCTCGGCGGCGTGCGTTTGCTTGTGGTCCTTTTTTAATGACGCTCAGCCGGGATAAGCTCCAGGTCACCCGTGACCTTGATTTAAAACAAGTGGTCTACGAAACAGCTGGATAGATGGATGGACGGAAGAATGGAGGTTAAATTGCAGGATGCTGTCCAGTTTTTATGCATTAATCTGGACTGCTAATCCTGTTGAGAGTCACTGAAAGGCTGGAGCTGATCCCAGCTCACTTTGGGCGTGTGGCAGACCCTGGACTGGTCACCAGTAAATCACAGGACTGACACATCAAGAGACAGACACCTATTCACACCTACGGGCCCAAACCAAGAATATGGCACAGCCGAGCCAAACCTTCTTGCCGAGAGGCAACAGTAGTGCTGCCTAGTTTTCCTTTGTGCTTTATTTCTTACAAAATGTACTAAATAATGTGTGCTAATGTTTTTTGAAGTTCAAATTTGTTTGCTGTGCAGGAGACAAAAGCCGAAATGGGAGTTTAAATGATACGGCTGCATACTAATGGAAACACAGAAGTCTTAGTCGGCTTTACACGATCAGGATTTTGGGGTTTAAAAAGACGATCCGATCACAAGATGGAGGAATGTGTCTATTTAAAGGACCGTTTCATTTACTGTATACACTTGCGTACTCAATTGCTCCAAAAAATATATTTACAATAAATAATGTATCTTTGTTCCTATATTTATGCCAGTGAGGCATAGTGACAGACAGAACAAATGAGAAATGGTCTTCTATTAGATGGCAGGAAGTACATACAGTAATTAAAGTATCCACTTTTTGTGACATGTTTGTTTGTTGGTGTGCCGTGAGATTTTTCAATTGTAAAATATGTTCTTTGGCTCCACACAGGTTGGAAATCGCTGCTCTAGTCAGATCGTGGATTCTCATCAGTCAGGTCAAACCAACATTACAACATGACAGAAATAATGGGTGCTAACTTACTGGAATTGAATTATTTTATTTTTAAATAAATTACTTCACCCACAACAAAACCCATGTTTACGTACAAACGTTCGTGATACCACTAGCTTGCCTGCTTGCGAGCCGTATCATATTAAAAGAACGTAAACATACCTCAAGCAAGCCTTAAACGAACGTCCTCTCCTCTCCTGAGACTGGTGACCACCAACACACGTTTTGGCCCATTCTGTCCTTAGAATACAGTTGGCGCAATCCACTCTTGTTGTCATCGCCACGGTAACGAGTGTATCCGGTCGCATTTGAGTTGAGACGCTAAAGCCCAGTGATCGTAAAAAAACGGATGCGTGAAAGAGCAAATTTGTCTTGTAGTCTGATCCACACATTACGTGTTGTCAGTCTTAGACGTGTTCCGTTTTTAAATAAAAAAAAAAAAAAAACTTTATTGGCTGTCAGATAGTTCCAATACTATGTCAAAAGACACGCGACAAGGGTAAAAATAAACTAGCTCTTGGATTCAAATATACGGTGCACGATGGCGACGCGGAGTAAATCGTAGCCGATCAATGACGTCATTGATCGGATCGGCGAATTATGACATTAAAGCTGATCAGCATAAAATGCTAAATATCGGCCGAAACCGATCAGCCCGATAAAATCGGTGTAATGGCTAGTCGTAGGAGAGCGGGACCAAATAAAATTGACTTCTCAGTACACCAAAACCTTCCAAATATGGATAACTCCTTGGTAACAAACCGTCCACATGCCCATCCACTTTCTAGATCGCTTATCTACGTTGGGGTCAGGTGAGCTGGAGTCTATCCCAGCTGACTTTAGTTGAAAGACCGAGTCCATCCTACCCTGGACTGGTTACCAGCTAATCGCAGGGCGACCATGGGCATCCTATTTGGCTGCTTGGTCATGCAAAGAGGGGGAGCTGTATGACTTTTTATGCCAAAACAGTTTTTCTGTGCAACAGGGGCGTTTGATATACTTCCTCAGTGGATATTTATATTGTGATGGATATTTATTAGAAAGGCCGTCGGACAGAATGAGGTTTGCGAGGGGAGAGAGAGAAAAGAACAGAGCAAAAAAATCACGCAACAAGAGAACATTAGCAGTGTAAAACAGTATAGGACTACTATAATGTTACATAGTAGTGAAGTTGCATCTAGGTAGTGGTACACCTTGTGAGGAATGGCCACAATAAGTACCAAATAGGAGGACAGGGATAGTGAGCCAGGAAGTGCTTCCAGTGTGTGGTGGAAAGTTAACAAAATCTTAAAGGTCGTGTATAGCATTTAGGGAATGGCCCTACAACAAGCAACTAAATACCATGGGCGTGCCTAAATCCCATGAGCATGTCTGTGGAGACATTCTAGTGAATCAACACGGTCACACGTTAGTCATCAGAAGTGTCCTGGAAGTTCTGTGCTGTGACACCACCCACACCCAGGAACCCAGGCGGTTTGCCAGCCCGACCCAAAGCCTGGCAACCGGGTGGCGGTGTGGCGCACAGCCAGCCGACATGAGGCTAGTGACTACCCACCTCGCAACCTATTAACAGACTCACCAGATCCCTCACTAGATAATCACTGTGCCTGCACTTTGCTTGTCTTTGCTTGTAAAGCAATAAATGCATTAAAACCAAAGAACAGGCTGGACAGAGGAGTGGAGCGAAGCAGCTGGAGCAGGGGACAGCACAATTGTGCTGAAACCCCGTCCATCGGCTGCAATCCATTGTCCAGCACCAGACCCTTGGGAACCCTGAATATGGGAGTCTTCAATGACCCGAACATTCAGGTTTTTTAGGAATGTGGGTGGAAGCCGGACAAAACCCGCACAAGCACATGGGTAACATGTAAACTCCAGACAGGCAATCCGGAACGGAGATTCAAACCCCAGCCCTAAGAATTGAGAAGCAGACATGCTAACCACTTGATGGCCGTGCTGCCCACAAACCAACTCATCACATTAAAATGACTTCCAAATATAGCAACTGATGGAGAATCATGAATATAACAATCTAGGAACTGTTGTTTTGTTACCCATCTTTGATGGAGCCTTGTCATAGTCCATCCATTCTCATGACCGCTTATCCAGTTTAGGGTCGCGGGGTGCGGGAGCCTATCCCAGCCGACTTCGGGGGAAAGGTGGACTACACCCTGAACTGGTCACCAGTCAGTCGCAGGGCACATATTTACACGGACGACCATTCGCACTCACATTCACACCATCACTGAGTGGGAACTCTCCATGGCCTCACCGAACTCCTCCCATGCTCGAGTTTTTGCATTCTGGTTGGCCAGCTGGTACCCACCAGCTGCCTCAGGAGTACCACATGCCAAAAAGGCCCGATAGGACACTTTCTTCAGCCTGACGGCATCCCTCACCGCTGGAGTCCGCCACCTGGTTCGGGGGTTGCCGCCACGACAGGCACCGACCACCTTACGGCCACAGCTCCGGTCAGCAATGGTCCACTTGGACTCAATGTCCCCCGCCTCCCCGGAACGTGAGTGAAGTTCTGCCGGAGGTGGGAGTTGAAACTCCTTCTGACGGTATTCTGCCAGACGTTCCCAGCAGAATCTCACAATACGATTGGGCTGCCAAGTCAGACCGGCATCTTCCCCCACCATCGGAGCCAACTCACCACCAGGTGGTGATCAGTTGACAGCTCTGCCCCTCTCTTCACCTGAGTGTCCAAGACATGTGGCCGCAGGTCCGATGACACGATCATTGAACTGCGGCCTAGGGTGTCCTGGTGCTTGAACATGGTGTTCGTTGTGGACAATCGGTGATGAGCACAGAAGTCCAATAACAGAACACCGCTCAGGTTCTGATCGGTGGGGCCATTCCTCCCAATCACTTCCAGGTCTCACCGTCATTTCCCACGTGAGTATTGAAGTCCCCAGCGGGAGCGCTCTCCAGCACCCCCTCCAAGGACTCCAAAAAGGGCGGGTACTCTGAACTGCTGTTTGGTGCATACACACAAACAACAGTCAGGACCCGTACCCCCACCCGAAGGCGGAGGGAGCCTACCCTCTCGTCCACTGGGGTGAACCCCAATGTACAGGCGCCGAGCCAGGGGGCAATAAGTATACCCACAATCCACACCTGCTCGGCGCCTGTCACCGTGGGCAACTCTAGAGTGGAAGAGAGTTCAACCCCTCTCGAAAGGACTGGTAACAGAGCCTAAGCTGTGTGTGGAGGGGAGCCTGACTATATCTAGTCGGAACGTCTCGACCTCGCACACCAGCTCGGGCTCCATCCCTGCCAGAGAGGTGACATTCCACGTCCCTAGAGCCAGCTTCTGTAGCCGAAGATCGGATCGCCAAGGTCCCTGCCTTCGGCCACCGCCCACCTCGCACTGCACCCGACCACTATGGCCCCTCCCACAGGTGGTGAGCCTATGTGAAAGGGGACCCACATTACGCTTTTGTGCTGTGCCAAGGGTGCAGGCCCGGCCACCGGGTGCTCGCCTTCGAGCTCCACCTCCAGGCCTGGCTCCAGAGGGCGGCCCCGGTAACCCGCGTCCGGGTGAAGGGAAAACGAGATTCAATTATTGTCTTCATCATAAGGGGTCTTTGAGCCATACTTTGTCTGGTCCCTCACCTACGGCCTGTTTGTCACGGGTGACCCTGCCAGGGGCATAAAACCCCAGACAACTTAGCTCCTAGGATCATTGGGACACCCAAATCCCTCCACCAGGATAAGGTGACGGCTCAAGGAGGGGATACTTCAATTAAGTCTTCAATTTCGTGAAATGTGTCGGGCTTCAAAAATTGATTTGAAAGAACACTGGAGGAAATGCAGGGAAGATGATTGGATATTTGGAAACCAAGGGTTAAATCCGCCTGGTTTTGTCTCAGTGACGGCCAAATTGATAGCGTCGTTTTAGATGAGTCAGTCTGACTTGTGGGACCGAGCTGCGAAATTCATCTGCACTGTAATAATTGTGCTGAAGTCACTAAAGAAAGTTTTCATATCCTGCTATTTAAAAATGGTAAAGTGTCACTTTGCCATTTGACCTCAGGTCAGGGGATGAGTACCGGAGGGCACTGCTATGACACGCAGCATAGAATCAGCCAGCTGAAGGAAGGATTCTTATGAAGCAAAGTCAGCTCTGTTTGATAAATGTCAAAAGAATTTACAGGGTGTTTCAATTTCCTCACTTTTGTCAGTGCGTCACGTGCTGACGCTTGGCACATATCGCGAAAGTTAACTGTCACTACATTCAATGGATTGTTTTACTACACCTGTGCGATAGTTAAGAAATGTTCAAAAGTGCAATTCATGCACACCTTAAGCAATCCACTCTCCTTACTTTTGCATTTTTTCTTGATTCACTTGGATGACATTTAAGGATTTGAACATGTCATGAAATTCCTAATTACGATTATAGTGACCATCAGTATTATCTCAATATTGTTCAGTTAAACGACAGCAACATCCGTGCCGACAAGTATTATTTTGAACACAAAAACAAAACAATTAACTACAAATACGTTTTACAGGTCGGAAACGGCAACAAACAAAACACACAGGAATTTTCAGATGTGTAAGACCCCGCCAAATGTCCTTAAGAGAGTATATTATTGAAAATGGACTTTAATGGCTAGTGTACAGTACAAATAGTTTGTCTCAGAAGTGCCTGGCCACCCGTCACGTGTGAAATTCAAAAGATCTGCGAGTGAGCTGTTTGTGCCCAACTGTTACATTCACATCATAGTTTTGACTAATATTACAGCCATACTGAAAAGCTGAGAGAGGAGCTGAGCCTCCGGTACGCTATATATACCCGTATGTCTGTCTTAAACTGACCCAAGGTGGCTGGCTTAGGGGCGTACGGCACAATTTAAGGAGAAAGTGTGACCAAAAAAAAACGTTTAATTTCTTTTAATTGTATTTAATTATGTCATTACAGTATGTTTTTACAAAATATAATATTGAGTGCTGTTTTTCTCATTAGAAAAAACACATTAGCATGGTCAAAGAAGGAATCAAAGTGATTTGGCACCACTGTATTTCAACTTACATATCATCTACCGTGGGAAAATTGAAATTGAATCGTGCATGAGCAGCGTCCCAGGATGGATTGTGTTTCGCCTTTCCACTCTAATGAGCAACAAAGCAACAAATTTGTTTTCTGAACCCGAATTATTCTTTTTTTTGGATCCCTCACAGCAACTGCAACCCTCTCGATACCCATTCAGCACAAACGCTTTGATTGCGAATGTGCGTGCGCTTGCTTGTGCAAAATGCGTGTGCACGTGACCTATGGTGGCATAGTTTACAGTTCTCTTCATCTGGCAGCTCACACAGCAACATTGTCCAGAGGATGAAACTAACTATTAGAGCATTCCAGTGGGAGCAGCCCATTTTTTTTTCCAAATGTCAGTGCCAAAGGTCAAAGCTGTTCACATTCTGGGGCCTGAATGTCAGACACCAATAGTGCGTCGCGTGTATGTGTGTGTGTGTTTGTCTCTAAGGGAGCGAGAGACACAAGGCGAGGAATTATTCAGTGTGTTTAATGTACTGTTATATGGGTCACGGGGACAGAGCCCCTTCTCCCTTATTTGCCTGCTCTCTTAAGTTCCTCTCGTGCGCTACACTAATCGCTCATGTTCGACATTTCACACAATGGAATCACTTTGGCGTGGATGACAACATTCATAGTACATGCCACAAGGAAAACTGATTGAGCTGCTTGAAGAAATGACGTCATCTCAGATCAAAAGTGACAAGTTGAAGGTTGGAGTAAGATCTCGAGCAATTCCATTGCTCTTCGCCTAGCTTTGAAAGGCTCACACTGAGAAGCAAATGTTTATTTGGCAAAAAAAGATGGATGACAAAAATACAAACACAAGAATAGGCAGATAACACCAAGATTCAAACATTTGTAAGGCAATAACCCCATTCTTTGGAAACATTTTGTTCCCTCAGATCTAGCCTGGGGAAACAAAAAACGGTACCTCCTTTCAGCTATTCCCCCACATTCATCTGTTCATTCATTCATTTTATACTGTTATCATAAATGCTTATTCTGACAATAAGAGGTTATGAGTGAGCTGGAGCCTATCCCGGCTGACATTTGGCAAGTGATGAGCACCGGGAGCACATATTGTTAGCACCGGGTGAACGTGCAAACACCACACACACACACACACGCACCAGGAGTCAAACCTTTTGACCAGCTAACCACGTTCACAGTTCTGCCAGTGACTCCAAAAATAGACCACATCTGTGTTTATATAATTCCTTTGAAAACATTTGCCAATATTTTGATACTATTTACAAAAAGGAAAAAACTGGAAATGTTCTTTTGACTTCTTTTCTCCTTCACATCGCTCAAGAATGTCAAGAGCAGCGTAAGGATTTGGCTTCATGACGGAGCTTTTGTACTTTGAATCTAAGAAGTTCCAAGGACATTCTCTCGCATTTCTTAGCAAGCGAGACAAAACTATTTCAGACATAGCTATTTCATCAAACCTCCCTGACAAATATATCAGACGTCTTCATCACTATGTATCATGTATAGCTACAGTAAGCTTTCACACTCTTAAAACATTGTTTCAATCTCCTCTTGCTGTGAGTAGTTGTCTATTTCTGTAGGGGCCCTGTGAGTGAACGCTCTTGATCAGGGGTCAGCCACATGCTGCTCACCGGCACCAGGTAGCCACGTTAGGCGCCCGCAGGCCTGTTGCTAAAATAGCTTTCCGGATCATGATGGGTCATTGTGACGTTCTAGGAATGTTGTAGAAGAGCACTTGCGTAGATGTATAGAACTCAAGTGTTGCATAATCATATTTATCGGTCTCCTACATTGCGAAAGAATTGTTTGTCATTATTCTGCGAAGTCGTTACCGTTATCTGTGTGACGAGCTGAGTTTAAAAACCAGAACCTGTGACTTTGACACCCTCGCCAAGTCTGCCATTAACATTGTGATATGTTCACACTCAGAGAAAGCCTGCACAGATGTCCCGCTTGTCTTAATCCGATTAAGTGTACAGTTCGTACAGTATGTGTATGGCCGCCAGTGGCTGGAGAAAACTATCGAGCTCAGTGTGTTAAAGTCAGAGGGCGATTGAGGGAATTTTGGGGGCGACTGAACACACCGACTCCCTGTTTTATGTTCTAAGATATTTCATGCACATAATCACTGAAGAAAAATGGCCTTTTTTTATTTTGATCAATCATATGTCGCCTATTATGTAACGTCCCCTGTGTTACACACAAAGTGAAGGCCAACAATGCTTCTTCCATGTTAATGACACCCAGGGGTGTCATCCAAGGTCAAGGTCTGCAACCAAGGTCAGGAGGAGATGGCAGTTGGGGAAAAAAAGGGGTGTGTTTCTTTTGAACAGTATTCAAAGAAACTTCACTGTTGCGTCTAAACAGGCAGATGTTTGAATATTTGTGGCAATTTTACAGCCGCAAATGAACTGCAGAAGCCCTGCCACGTTAACTTCCGGTCGTTCTCAGGGCCGCAAATATGGCCGCAACATACCTCTCTGGCCTTGTGAATCGTTTATGGGCGACGGGAGGGAGCAGTAGTCGGAGGCAGACCCTGAGCCTGGCCAGAAGCGGGCAGCCTCAACTGATTAGTAAACAAACACACAATGTACCCTCGATACACTGCTAGGTTACCAAATTGGCATGCTAATGTCATTTCCTGGCTTACAAACGACCTTAGCGATGAGCAACGGGACTCGTTTCTGCAGGTTTTGCGTTTTAAATGTGATCATGCTCTGAAAAATCCGTTCATTGGCAGAGCTCTCGGTTCCCTGCTGGTTGGTTGATGATTGGATCTGCAGCCGGCCAAGTGGAAATGGATGTCCCATGAGACATCGGGTCCGCTAGCCCAACTGCCCCTCCTGTGGATGTCTGCATCTTGCACACGGTTTGCCTGCCAATTTTCTCTCATTTGTGCTATCATTCCTTGTACCAAAGGAACTGGAATGCTTTTTTTACACTTAAATAAAGAACTGCTGTGCCTTTCTGCTCCCAACACGTTTAATACTCGACTAACAAATAACAGTTTGCCTCATTTGGTAATACAATCATGCATATGCTTTCCTTGAATGTTTCATCCAATTCAAGGAGACACATGAACTGATGCCACGGTGAGCTCCAAGGAAAAGCTGCCACAAAGATATACAACTGTCAACAAATAGTTTTTAATTGACAATCAGTCAAAGCTGCCAACCTGTGTGCGTGTTGCATCGCCTTCGAAGTACCGCGGCATGATTGGTGACTAAGAGCCAGTGGTGCTGTCCCAGATTTGGGCCCCTGTGAGAAAAATATGACTTCAATGCCGCAAATTTAAAAGACTACTTTTGAGGGCACCTGTCAGTCATGGGCCCCTAGAATCGTCGTGACTTGTTCTCCCACTTACATCAGCCCGGGCTGAAGGCTACGCCACATATCTTGTGAGGCTGTTTATTGTATTCGCACATGTCCGTTATTCAAGTGCAATGGTTACGGAGCGATCGTGTGTCGCCAGTCAAAAAGTTCGAAAGATTGCGGCACCGGATTGTTCTTCTAAGAATTCAGTGGCATCAGCGAGGTTGAATAGATGCTTATCTCAACTTCCCAGCAGAGGTTAATGAGCTGAGTGTTTATAGTTGTCAAATACATTGAATTGGGAAAACATTAAATATACAGCGTTAGTGTTTGATGTATCTGACTTCTACACATTGCTTTCCACTCAGCTTGTTCATGGCTGTAGCAGAAGGCTTTGTATTAAATGTATGTTCTTCCCTGCCAGCCATCAGCAATCGCCCCACAGCCACTAAGGAATACTTTAAAACTGAAGTAGTTGCTTCTAGTTTGACGATTGACAAAATACTCAAGAGTTGGCCCCCGGACCACATTCGGCCGTTACGACTGATCAGACGAGATTGGGCGTTCTCCGAGTAGCGGTCTGGCTCCAAGCCACACATCGCTTGGCACAGCCCATTCCAAAAATTGCCCAAATTGAAAAATGTTTTCCTTCTCTGTGTGTTTCTGTTATGTCAGCACACGTAGACCGGGACTTGTCTCTATGCCAACAATTCATCGTTAGGGAAAATGGGTTGGTAGCATACGTACCCGATTCGAAATTTCGTTGGGCTGTGTTCGTCAATGACAAAGTCAGTAGCGACAAACAAATGAATTTGTATGTGCCTTGTTAGCATTAACCTTGACTTGTCACAGCAGAATGCATTATTTGAGTGTGTTCAAAAAACAAAAAGAGACTGTGTATTAGAAGCTAAGTCAGCTACTTTCGATACAGGAAGCAGCGTGCTGTTTCTTTCCGAATAAGAGTACAGTGCAAGAAGCTATAAGCTATGCTATGTTAATGGTATAAATGTTGATAAATTGCCAGTGTTCTCGATAGATATCATTTTTAAGTGTACTCATTTGAATGTTGTTGTTTATCCTTTGTTTGGGTTCACTTACCACACACACGTTTTGTTGTAGGTCAACTTTAATGTTCTTAACCCCCTCCTGATATATTTGTGTGGGATTCATGACACGGGTCATGTATTGTTGTATTCACCTCTTTATTTTAATTCAGATCCAAATGCAAATTATATTTTATTGGAGTTTGTATTTTTGTATTTTGTATTTGATTTTGAATGAAAAGAACATTTTGTTTTGAATATTACAGTATCATTGCATGTGGCCTGATTGACCTCAATGAACGGACCTTTGAGTGTGAAAAAACGATCCGTGGCCCTATAACAATTGTACTCGAGTATCCCTGGTCTATAAAGTAGAGTCAAGTAGTCGTGTAGTTATCTAAACGTCTAAGCGCTCCTGTCAGATTAAGCAGATCCTGCTGCTCTTGCTGCTTGATTCAGGAGAACAAAGACTGTGAACGCCTCCATTGTGTCTTGTGCTCAAAATAAGTTGACAATAGAAACAGGGAAGGATAAGACCCGTTTAGAAAGTTGTAACAGGAAAAGAAAGCGTCTTCTGACAAATCTCAGACTGATTTCCCCCCCCCCCCCCCCCCAGACAGATAAGCAGCGAGGGCCTAAAAGCATCATTAGTCTGCGGTTTTATGGATGGATCCAATACTGAGAGAGTGCACCAGATTTGGGTTTTGGGGGGTTTCAAGAAGAGAAGGCCTAGTTCTTGCACTTTTTTCGCCAAACACAAGCGTTAGTTTTCCTGTCATCGCTACCATTTGATCGCACGGCACCGTTGCATTGCATGACGGTCGGTCTGTTGTGTTTGTCCTTCTGCAAAGCAATTTGTGTCCTCGATTTTCTCAGTTTCCTTCATCTTCTGTCCTTGTCTGTCCTTCTCTCGCAATGATGTGGTTTCTCGGCGCCTGTGGTAAGGTCGCGTGAGTCGTACTCCTCATTGATTTCTGCTGCTCCCACACTGTCCGGACAGGGGCCAGACTCTGGGAGCCTGTTGATTGATCTCTTCGTGATCTATTGACTCTTTCGCTGCGCACAATCGCTCGTGTCTTCTCCACTCGCCTTCGGCCACCGTGTGCCTTGAATGTGTTATCGGTGCCAATTCTATTGCCGACCATTTTCTCGATAATCATGACTGTACTGAAAGCGTTTATTTGAAGGTGACATGCAGCAAAACAGTCTTTCAGTTCTATCAACACTATCATGCCTGAATCACCAAATATCATGGAAATGTGTTTGTTATCGTAAGTGTTTTGATCATATATCATATATAAAACATAAGTTACCCTAATTAGTCATATTTAACATCATTAGAAATGATCATTGCTTATTTTCTAATAAAATAAACCGCTTCACATATTTTACCTTTCTTTCCTTATCGATTGCCATGACGCAAAACTCAAATGCGGCCCTCGAGCACAACAAGTTGAAACCAGTGATTCTCAATGTGTGCTACGCATACTGCTACTATGTGGCTGAATGCAGCCTCCCTGTGGCGGCACGTGAAATAATCACTGCATTTAATGTTCAAGCTGTGCACAATGTCACATTGGCTTGAACATTTTTCAACCCAACACAATATACAATTTGTTCAGTACACTTCCGTTCTACTTCACTTTTAAGCATGATATATTTGCATTTAGTCTTTCGCAGTTTTTTTTTTTTCAAGATTTATATTGAAGTATGATTTTGGTATATCCTTTAGGCTCTATACATTTGAATTAAATCATTATTTTTAAGTACAGTTTTTCAACTTACTTAAGTGAATGTTCAAACTTGACATAATGTTGCTGTGGCTCACAATAATATGAAATGATTTTTAGGGAATAAAACTTCTGCCTCATTTTTTGGGTGGGGGTGGGGGGGAACACCTAGGCCTACTATACTTTTGTATTTCCATGTTGGTCATCGTTGTTGTACTCGGAGAGCCAAGCATTCTTTGACTTGGTGCTCGGTGTTAAAATGTCTGCGAACCATTGATCGAAACTAAAGTGAAGCTGATACAACACTGGGAAAAAAATGTGGCAGTTGAAGTTATGACGATAATATATTATGAAGTATGTACTAAGAATCATCATCCGCAAAATCTATTGAATTCAACATTCTTGGACTTTTTCTATGAATTATATTTATGGGCAGAAACAATGACCACAGTGGTGGCGTTAGGCCTGTTTTAGAGGTCTTCAGCAACACTAACATTTTCTTAAGCATCCCTAATATTATTATTATTTTTTTCAACAAAAAAGTACCACCAAATTCAACGTAAAGTGGCTTAAATATGTTCATAAATCTATGTTTCCCTTCACTTCATAGTGTAAGGTAGCAAGCGCTTCTCGTGTGTCCTTATTTCAATCTGTTCCACCGAGAGAACGTGTTCATAATGAGAACGTCGTTAATATTGAAGATGCATTCCATGTTTTACCTGTGACCTTACTTGCACTGCTACCTGCCTCTATTAGCGTGTACATTTATTGTGTGTCTAGGTAGGTAGCTCACAGTTCTTGGACCCCTCCTTGTTCAGCCTGTATATGCTACCCTTGGGTCAAATTCTTCAGAATTTGAATTTTGACGATCATAACTGTGCAGATTACACACAATTATATTTAGCAGTGTCTCCAGATGACTACAGTTCAATTGAGGTGGTGTGTCACTGTCTAAAACAGATAAATAACTGGATGAGCCAACATTTTCTTCAACTTAACCACAACAAAGCTGAGATAATTGTTCTTGGCAATAAAGAAAAGAGGATTGCTGTTAGTAAATACTTTGCTCTTCAAAAACCAAAGACCAAGTCTGAAACCTTGGTGTTCCAACCTGACTTTCAACAGTCATATCAAATCAATTAGTAAAACTGCCTTCTACCATCTGAAGAACATATCCAAAGTGGAGGCTGCATGTTTCAAGCAGACCAGGAGAAGCTCATCCATGCTTTTATCTCAAGTAGACTTGACTATTGTAATGGTCTTCTGACTGGACTCCCCAAAAAGAGCATTAAACAGCTGCAGCTCCTTCAGAATGCTGCAGCTCGGGTTCCGACCAGGACAAAGAGGTCAGAGCATATTACTCCAATTCTAAAGTGTCTACACTGGCTCCCAGTCAACTTTAGAATAGAGTTCTGCTACTGGTACTGCTAAATGGTTTAGGTCCTGAATACATGAAAGAAATGCTAATGGTATATAAAACCAGTAGGGCTCTGAGATCGACAGACTCAGGTCAAATAGTGGAGCACAGAGTCCAAAGCAAACATGGTGAAGCAGCGTTTAGCTATTATGCTGCACACAAATGGAAGAAGTTGCCTACAGAAGTGACGTCAGCCCCAAGTGTGCAGATTTTTAAGTCCAGGTGAAAAACTCTTCTTTTTTTCTCATGCTTTTTAGAGCATTTTCACTTTTAAATGATATTTCTTGCACTGTACGCCATTTGGCAGAAGCAACAGCGGCCAATTCTCGAACTGACAGACGTTGTCAATGGCATTTTAAGTGACAAATGAAAACTATTTTTGGACACATTGCTCAGTCCCGATGATCCGTTTTATCCAACATCCGTTATATCAGTGTCCGTTTAATTGAGGTTGCATTGTAATTTTGGGGAAAAAAAAAAATCACACAAAAAAAACATCACCACGAGGGACTGACGGATGAAAATAATGTAATATTTACTACATTCGGAAGTTTATTAAATTAAAATAGGGGGCTTTGGCCCTAAGCCAATGTTAAACATTGACATACACACACACAGTAATGCAAACACCTGTCTATTCACATACACAGATAATGTCGATATCTGCCAGCCATTTGCATGCACAAACAATATAACATATACTATCTGTCCATTGTTACTCAGACATAGTGTAAAAAAACACATACACACAACACAAATGTCGGTCCGTCCAATGACATGCACACACGCATACAGTAGATACTTTCGTTTAATGCAGCCACCTTTTTGGACGTGTTGCGCTTCGAAAAGGGGTATTACATCAGTAAAAGTGGTCACAAACTGCACAGTTGTTAATGTTCAAGGTTTAATTTAATCCTTTACCTCACCCTGTTCGAACAGACTAAACAGGCTGAGCGAGTCTCTCTTGTCTACAACTGCGATAGCGCTCGGGTTGCCTCTGTTGTTTTTGTCAGAATATCAATTCCTTTAAGTGTCTTGGTAGATTTATTCTGTCATTAAACATCCAAGTGGCTTGATTTTCCTCGCTTGAGCCAGTAAAGGTTTGTGGGTGTATCGACATACTAGTCGATAGCAAATGTCTGGGAGGCACGGTTGGATCCGGCGAGGCGGCTCTCGGCTCTTGTGAGATGGCGACCGGCCCGTTTTTATTGGCTTTTTCAATTTGGGCCTGAGCGGACAGGAACAACTTTGTGTTAATTGAACGAAGGAATCAATGGTGCAGTCCTTGTGAGGGTGTCTGTATCTATGCTGTGTTCAAGACTCGTTACAATTTCTAGTGGGTAGGAAGTAAAAGCTTTACAGTGTTCGGTATTAAAGTGTGTCTTTGTAGAGTATTCAATGAAATATAGGTCGAACATGATTTGCAAATCATTGTGTTCTGTTTTGATTTATGTTTAACACAACGTCCCAACTTCATTTTCATTGGGGTTTATCTTGATCTTTATTAGTCCCACAATGGGGAAATTTGTATCATTTCAGCAGCAATACTGGATACAAGGAAATGCAAAACTAGCATGCAAGAGAAGATACTTGGTTGCAAATGGGTCTGCCATAACAGGGTTGATGCAATGGCTATTTGAAAATAACAAATATTGAAGCCACAATTATGATTATAGACTAATGATTATGTTGTGAAATTGAACAGCATTCCGATTTTTTTTAAACATCCTATTACATAATAATAATAATAATAATATCATAATTGTCACGTGCGGGGCGTAGCTGGACCCAAGAGCAGGCGGAGGCAGATGTAAAATGATGAACAGTTTATTGAGGAAAGGTTATGGAGGTGGTCCTGCATGTGTTGGCAGGCGGCGGGCAGTGGACAGAACAGGCGGCTTGGCTTGGTGGCAGGAATGACGTGGGTCAGGAGCACACGGGAGCACTGGGAACGAGGAGACAAGAGCTAACAAGGGAAGCGAGGAACGCTATAGCTTACTTGACATAAGGTGGGCCGTGGTACCGCGAGGAGAGGCCGCAATACTTTGGCGAGGCTTTCCGGGAACAGGCGGGCTTCAATACCGGCGGTGATGAGGCGCATTGGAGGCAGGTGCTGAAAACAGATTGGGGAGGGGGGAGAGAGAGGACACAAAGCGGCCTCCCGGCTCCAATAATAATAATAACAATCATATTTGAATGCACATAAAGAGCTTTGTGTTGCATTTTTTTTTTTCATAAAAAGCGCTTACAAATTAAGTTAGTTTGATTGATAGCTAATTTCATTCGGTGTTTCGGCTTTCGGTGTTCGGCCTCGAGTCCCTCAGTTTCTGTTTTCGGTTTCGGTCAAGAATTTGCATTTTGGTGCATCACAAATTGTTATGTATGAAAGGTTCTATCCAAATAAAGTTTGATTTGACTTGTATGTGTGTGTGTGTAAACGAACAGACGCGTTCAATGCCACAAATGGGAGAAGGCTGTTGTTTGTCTGCGTGTTTGTATATGGTTTATGCTAAGACGAGCAAAAAGCGTGTATTCAAGAGAAATACAGCATGCAGTTTTGACTTGCAGACGACAGCTTGTATTTCTGTGCAGTGTGAGTGTTGAGCGTGACCTATCCCTGCCATGTCTGAACAACAACAACAACAAAAACAATCAAACAAACAGAGAAGCAGAACACTTATGTTTTTATTTCACGCTTCAAATGCTTAACTTGTTTCACTTCAAATGTTTTTTTTTTTTTTTTTTTTTCGTTTACGGAAAATGTATGGTAAATGATTATACACTTTCCAATGCCAAAACAGCTATTGACTGGCTCTACAGTTATAATCTATATGCATACATTTGACATACTGTATATCTTGGAAGACAATGTATACAATGTGTGTAATATTTCTGTATGTACTTGTGTTTTGGCGAATACAAGGGCATGCTTATTGGGCTAAAATCAGTTTAATATTGGACTGGTGCAAGAGCCCCAAGGAGAGCTACGTATCCTCCCTCGATTTTAGGGGAGGCAAGTAAGTGTACTTAACTGCCTCCGCTACACAACTGTGCCTGTGGATTTCGAAAGAGATGTCAGAAAAGCTCTTGTAGGTGTAATGTGTAGGTGGCCCAATACCTTTTTCCCCATATAGATTTTTTTAACACGTCCTCGGTTCTCTCTCTGGAAATAGCCATCCCCCTAACCCTAACTCCTAAAAGAAATCTGGCGGAAAATGGTCTGAAAAGGTTAAACCATTAAAAATTGCTGGGAAACAGCTTCTTTCTAGTACCATCAGAAAGTAGTTTGTAAGCCTATTCTATTTAAAGTTGAAGAAATACTGGGGGTCATACTCCATAAATGTCAGTACACCTTTACAAGGAATGTGCATTATTCCTGAGTGCACGGTCAGTTTGTCCCAAGGTGCCTTTGTTTCTTGCAGCTGACTGAGTGATGATTAGGTGACGCTAAAAGCCAAGAAGGTCTAAGATGATTGGCAGCTGTTGTGTTTGCTTGCTGCCCCCTGTCACACCCCATCACACGTAACCACCCTGGATTGAGAGCACGGGCCTCATACAGATGGCAAACGTCTGCTGGTTTCGCTTTGTTACAAACTCACTCGTCCAGCAAACGGAGTCATGCGCGTTGTTATCCAGATTGAACTGTTCTACAGTCCTGGTGTATCCCTTTCAACTAGGTCTCCTCTCCTACTAATCCAACCTGTAAGCTCTATTTACATTAGGTTGAAGCTGCTTTTAATCCTACCTTTCTTCGAGTACATTTATGCCGTCCTGAAGCACACCCTTGATCATTTGAATTACTTTGTCAAAAGATTACAATCTTCGGCGGAGCTCTCGCTAACAGCTGAGCTTAAAACGAGACAATGTTCTTATGAAGGTAATGCATTTGGCTTGCAGCACGCGAACAACGTCCTCTAAAATTTCCATTTTGTTTGGTATACCTGCAGAGAATCTTTAAGAATGTTTGTTATGTTTCATTTAAGAGCTACTTTCCCGTCAGAGTGAGAGTTTATCACATCAAGCCTTAATGAAAAGTCTTAAATTGTCTTTAAAGTACAGTATGTAGAAATGTAGTGTATACAACAATCATCGGAAACACTGGCTCTATTGACGGCCGGCGCACGCCAGTCTGTACACCTCGCCCATCCCTAATAAACATCATAATCACAATGTTAGTAAAATTGTATACGCCATATTACTGTCATTCCTTCATACTTTTCTCAGCACGTTTTGTTTGTCTACTCCTTATCAGTCTATCCATCGCCCCTTCCCTTTCATCTTCTTCTTCTTCTTCTTCTTAGTTCTACCCTTTGTACAAGAGTGAATAGAATGTGAGTAAAGAGGAGTTCTATAGGGAACTACTTCAGGTCTCTGAGGACACTCATTCACAGCGAGAAATCCCACTAGGTGTCGGTCTAAAAACCGTTTTACAGTCCTCCATAGCATACAGGGACACAAGACCCCTGGAATTGATGGTCTGACAGTAGAATTTGAAAAGTTTACTGGTACATTATAGTTCACGACCTGTCAGACATCCATAATGAAAGTCTGGTCACAGATTGACTGTCCTGCAGGAGGGGAGTCGTCCCACTCTGGCACTGTTTTGTTCCTCTGAATGACCTACAAGATTGTTTCCTAAGGCCTTAGCCATCCATCCACATGAGAGGAGCTACGGAGAAAGTCATCCGCCGGAATGACTTCCAACTGAGAAGGGATGGCAGAGGACTCTGTACTGGTTGCTAATGAAGCCTCTAGTTTACGGTGCCAAACTTGATGTGAGCTGCCATTCCATATCAGGACTGACAGGGGAACTATGGAGCTCAAAGACTGCGATGGATGCGGCGGGGCAGCCCGTCACTGATGCAGATACGCTGATCTGTTCGGAGTCTGAAGCTCTGGATGAGAAAGCTGTGCAAGCGCAGCTGCACCTCATCCTGCACTACACAGATGACTTTTCCTGATTTCAAGGAGCTCCGTGGCCTCCCCCTGAAAATCAGACATTAATAGTACGAAGCATGGGAAAAAGGACCCTGAACACTACCTGTGAAAACCTTTTACAGAGGTCAACTTTTTGACATACATTAGGACTCAGACTGGGGAGACAAAGCCCTCCATTGGAGGACCTTGTACAAGCTGCCTGTAATATTTGGTGCCGTTTTCTTTGGCCTTAGGTATTTTGTCGGTACAAATATAAGAGGAAATGTTTTTTTTATTGAGGAAGCCAAATTGACTCTTTATATTATTATAAGCCAAAGAGACAATTCACACTCTCGCCCTATCTTGAACACTGTGGAAATATCACGTGAAGGTGAGGTTTCAACTGGAGATTTGCTTCACTATTTTTTTTATTTTGGTCGATTTGGGGTTTTGAGTAGATTTTATGCGGTGTGTCCCAACAACAACAACAACAACAAAAAGCTGAATTTCCTTGCTGTTCTTGGCAGAGTTTGATTGTCTTGCAATGTCTTTTTTTCTCCTGTCAAAACCAAACATCTTATTCTTGTTCTCCTTCTTCTTCTCCCATTGTCTTCGCAATGGCCATTAATCTTCAAAACAATGAATTGGAGCCGCAGACTCTTTCATTCCCATTAGCGACTGCTGCAGTCTTCTCTTATTTATGTTCCATTTTTCATTCACAGCTCTTCCTCACACAGCCACTCTGCTGTTGTCTCAGTGACCGCCATCATAATGTCTTGTATGAATAATGCAGACGGTGAACAAAAATAGAAGCACTGATTTTCTCTTGGCTCAGATTCTGCAAGAGTTTAACAGACTAGTTGTAACTGAGTATTTTTTTCTTTTGAATTTTTTCCGGCACATGCGCTGTTAACTGTTTTTCTCTCCCACTTGTATTGTTCGTTTGCCCTTTTGAGTCCACGGCAGGGGTGGACTGGCCACGTGGCACACTGGGCACATGGCCGATGGGCCGGAAGTCCTCTGGGCTGATTGTGACGTTGTTGTTGTTGTTGTTGTTTTCCAAGAGACCGGCCCACAATTTAGTCCATTAGTCAATCCATTGGTCCATATTTAATGTAGACAGTGGCATGAACCAATCAGACCTAACCTCTTCAAGAAACATCAAAGGATGACCTATTTATAATCAACAGTGAATTACACCAATCAGGATATAGGTCAAGACGTAACTGCTGCTAAGCAGGTTGTGACGTTGGAATATATAAAAAGGGACTTTGAAATGATGGATCTAGTATCCATTACGTGTCTTGAGCAATGACAATTGATTACTACTACCAATTAGCATTGATACTAATCAATTGACATTGCTCATGACCTCATGACCAATATTGCATACTTCTCTAAGCCTTGGCACCTTATTCTGATAAAATAGCAAATGGTTAGGGCTGAGATTTGTTGGATGAGGAGCAAGCGTATAGTAGACCGGTGATTTCTCAAAAGTGGCTCGCGGACAGCTAGTAAAAAAAGGTACATGTATTTGTATTCTGATTTTTATTTTCCCGGTACAGTACAGAGGCACAGCAAGTTCCCACACAGAACATGGTATGAATATAGTACTTCCTTGCCCTCTCTGTACACAAATACAGTGCAGCTCAGTCTCTGGCTGGCGCATGTCATGGCTGGCAATATGCCTTTGGCTGTACTTTTTTGAAACGGCATTGAAAAATATAATATACTGTAAGTGTTTTCCCTGGGTATTTTGA
This sequence comes from Phyllopteryx taeniolatus, assembly GCF_024500385.1. Classification (NCBI taxonomy): domain Eukaryota; kingdom Metazoa; phylum Chordata; class Actinopteri; order Syngnathiformes; family Syngnathidae; genus Phyllopteryx; species Phyllopteryx taeniolatus. The sequence goes on from NC_084506.1 coordinate 9,619,655, forward strand.
AACAAACCAAATCTTTACTGTTCTTAACTTCTTTAAAATGGGCATTTTCCTATTGTTGCAAAGTTGCAGGTATGTACAGGAGATAAGTTGATAGTTATGCCACGGATTTAGAATTTTTAAGGATCATCTCCGTGCAAAATTACAGCATTCTTCAAAAGATACCAAATATTTCGCTGAACGACGTGAGTAGTATTATTCAAGCAACTTCATCCACATCAGTACATTAGTTCAACGTGTAACTTAGCTAATGATTGTTCATGCTCATTCTTTGGTCAAAGACTACACAATCACTGACATTTGACTAACAAGCACAAGCAACGCAGACTACATGAGGACAACACTCTCTCGGTTTTTTCCCCTTCTTCTTCTGTGGTGACTGAGTAGCGATCGGGGGTTGGCCACTTCATTAGGGACACTTAGGAGGCGGTGAGGACGGGATCGCGTATGGCATTTTCCCCATTTAAAAGATGATTTTGTGCTTTGTTGGTGGAAGAGGCAACACGCATGTTACTGTGGTACCGAAAATAAATCAACCACGCCGATAATTTCAGGGAATGTTGTTTTGTTTTTTCATCGACCGGAGGACGTACGAATAAAGTGGGTGTAGCCTAGCTTGCGAAAAGGGTTAGTTTGTTATTTGTTTCTACTTTCACACTGGTATATGCGCAAACTATTTCAGCATTCGGCAAACCGGGTAGAAGAAGCACTTCCACCTCGCTCGGGTGAAGGGGGAAGGGAACCGTTTCAAAGCACCCATAGGAACTTTGAACGTGTGCACAAGATGTCACCACAGAGCCATCAAAGAAGACAATAGACGGTGTGTAGGCTTTGTTCATGTTGACATGTATGACATCCTATTTGTACGAATAAATGATATATGTGCATTTAACCTGTGTCTGAAGACACTAGCCATAAAGAGAACAACATTTGAGTTAGTCACGTGACGTTCCGCATATAGTGGATTATGGCCGGAAAACCTGATGAACCTTGATTTTCAGGATAGGACCGGTTTAAATGAATATATTACACAGCATGTCAATACTCAACCAGAAAAGACACATTCTACGTCTACTTTGGGGTCCATGTGAGGATTTCCACAGCGACAATCGTTTTTTCTTCGTTTCGTCCGCTACTTCCCAGAATGACCCCCCATTCAACTCATACGGGCCGAAATTCCATTGCGCTCTTAAGCTGACCCCCTAAAAATTACCGTGACGTTTCTGTGACACGACTCGCTCTAAAAAACCCTCGACTTGAATTGAACATTATATAGGGGGTCCCATTATATATCAGAACATATCAGCTGTGAGGCCCACCAGACAGCGCCACTAGTAAGGGGCCCCTCTGCGTGGTTCTGCTGACAGCCAAATATTGTCATCGCGCTGTTTAAGCAGTTCCTAATCCTCCTTTTGTTCCTGTTCTTCGAGTGTCCCTCCTCGCTCGCTGTACAGCGAGTCTGCTGCATCCTCGTTCGGCCTCCAGTTATTTACAAATGCGTGCGGTACATATTTTACAGCTGTGTCATGCTGTATGCCAATTTACATAGGGTTTTTTGTGGGCCAGCCACGCAGCCCTGTGCGACTGCACACGTTGCACATGCCCATTACACCACTGCCTATGAGCCTCTCATGAGCCCTATGAAATCTGCCTAGCAACAAGTGGCGTTTCAAATGTCTGAAGTGAGAAATTGGAATGCACATCAGTCATTGAGAGAGCAATGTCGTTTTTCCTGCTCGTATAGAATTAATTTGTCAGTGGTTATTATTAAATAACAATAAATGAGGGCAATTGTGAGTTGAGAAGCTGAGGGGATAAACATTCCATCCATCCATTTTCTGTACCGCTTATCCTCACTGGAGCCAATCCCAGCTACCTTCGGGCGAGAGGAGGGTTACACCCTGAACTGGTCGCCAGGAGAAAAGCCACGCAGGCACGGGGAGAACATGCGAACTCCACACAGGCGGGGCCGGGGATTGAACCCCGCTCCTCCGAACGGCGTTGTCCAACGTGCCACCCCGGGATCGACATTCCAATTAGTTTATTTCCAATAGTGAGCGGTGTTGTGAGTGCTAATCATGGCGCTTATGAGCATGAGCATCACTTTTGCCACGGTCACCGTTTTAGCTTCAAATTGTACAAGCAAAATTAACCAAGCAGACTTTTTTTTCCCAGCAAAGCGAAGTCGGTGTTAAGATTTTAACAGCCATCGATTGTTCGTTGTCCAGTGTTTCGAGCTGTTCAGTGTTTTGCTCATTCTTTCTTTGCCGTCTACCACCGTTTATGGCTTCGTTTTCTCTTGTCAGTTTCAGCGACTCTTCTCATGGCGTGGATGCATTACGAGCTGCCCTATTTCCACAGTTCTATTCCGCTGACATGTTCAATAATGTGCCTATCAAAACTGAAAGCAGAGAGACAGCCAAGCCCATCCTTTTGCAGCTGAACCTCTCCAGTTGAACCCCTCTGATGCCATACACTGAGTGACTGTAACTCTGAATTCCACCAGTATGGTGAGTAATATTACAGCAGTGTTCCCCAACCTTCTTTGCACCGCGGACGGGGTTAGGGGCCGGCATTTGTCTCACAGACCGGCTGTGGCACACGCACGCACACGCTCTTGCCTCGCTTCTGCTTCCTCCTTCGCCGTTCGCGGCGCATCCACTGTGGGCGCGATGCAGCAGCGGGGCTCGGAGTTATCGTAGGCAGCCGGACCGGACTGCAGTTCCGTAGCTCCTCAATGAGAGTCGACCTTTAACTCGGTAAAAGTAGTTCTGCCTGTGTCGAGCAGCGAGCTACGACTGTATTTGAAGCAGGACTCCTGATGTAGTGTCGTTTTGTTCGTGAACGTTTCGTTCTTTTCAGTTCAAGTCATGGTGCCGCCGCCCTAGAGTAAATTCATCCAGCCTCCTGGAATGGGTAATGTTCCAGTGGATTTTCGTAATTTGTTGTTCTTTAGCTGAAAGTGTGTGTGGACTTTGAAAACACTGAACTCGTGCGTGGGAGTTTGATGAAGCCATTTATGTGAGGCGCCCCAGATCTGTGCTCTACTTCATCCCTTTCCCTCCGTCTAGCACGTGGACTTCCACTTCCCTGCAGACCTGTGCTTGCTTGTGTTTAATAAGGGAGATTCATCCAGCTCATCGATATTCCGGCTCTTCCTTTGGGCTCCGATCGGCAAGGACGCGCGTGTATTGTGCGACCGTGCGAGAAGGGAACGGCTAACTCCCAGCGCAGTGGTATGATGGATTGATGAGTCCAAATATTCCTGATCAGCCCGCATATCTATCACGCAGTCATTTGGCAATACATGCAACAACTCACTTTAGTCATTATGTCTCCTGAGCTTGAATGCTCCTAGTTCACTGTGTTTTAAATCACAAATTGTTGTAAGTGGGAGTCATTTAGTTGACAGCATTATTAAGATTTGATAAGCATTTGCGTTCACCTGTTTTGCCATTATGCAATTTTGAATACATGAGACAGTTGAACATGCTCCTTAACATCAGTTTTAATTAGCACAGAAATAGGATGATCCAGTTTTGGGCTCAGCGCCAGGAAACATTAGGTCTGCTTCTAATTTAGAGACTAAAACAATCTTAAACTCGTGTAGCTTGCAATAAGCGATGACAAGAGCTCGACAACATGAAGTCGATACTCCGTTTCCGAGGTAAGAATGCGGTGCAACCTTATGTCGATGACTTAATCTGAGGCTTTTTCATTTCATCGATAAGAAGACTTCGGGGGGGGGGGGGATTAAGCGGCGCAAGCATTTTTGCTCAATGAATATACAACATCATAACGTTTCAAGGATAATCATATATCATCTGCTGTACAGCCATCATAGTCTGGTAGGCCTGATAATTGTTTACGCTCAATTGTCTTCCTATGCATCCTGGTTTATCTCGGATACACCAATTCCACATCAACTTTTGCAAGAAGTCATCACATTTAAGATGTTTTTTTTTGTTTGATCATTCTAATAGAAATGCTGGCTTTTGTTAGTATTCAGTATATTCAAACCTCGATTGTTAAATTGGTTGTTTTGGCCGTTTTATACTGTATACAATCAGGACTTTTGCAGACGCTGAACTGCGAACAAAAGGAAGCGGCACGCCATATTAAGCTTGGTTTGTCCCTCTATTCATAAGTTGGCCTACTTTGTGGTTTATGGAGGATGACAAACAAGACAGGAGCGCCCTTTGTCATTCTGTGGAGTGGAAGTTTCCATTGAGGTCCAAATGAATCAAATGGTCAAACAAATCATTTCGCTAGCCAGGTGAAACTCCCTCTGTTCACTGTAAGTCAGCATTAGAATCCAAGTACGGGACATTCCCTCTTAGAATGTTCAGAACTCGCCTTTGAAGAGCTGATGTCAGGCTGTTCTCCTTCAAGCCGCAAACCTGTTGGGCCTCTCCATCGGGCCTCCCCCCGCGGTGTCAGTCAAGTAGGCCGTTCCAGTTGCTTCCAGATCTCATCGTCAGTAGACAGTCAGTTCTACATTTGATGATTATGCTCATCTCTGACAAGCACTTTGCTTGGACCACACAAGTACTGTCGTACAATGAAAAGAAAGAAAGCGAGAAAACAAAATCTTACAAATGTAAAAAATAGGTCACAGGTAATCTGATAATGACATGAGCAACGCATTTGAAAGCTTTCGATGTGTGCAGCCGTTTCAAAATATTTCCTAACTACCAAGCGAGAAATTGCCTCCACAAAGGTTTCCGCATGTGACTTGGTGCTAAAGGTCAGCGTGTGAGTGCAAATGACACAGGTCTGGCTCTTTGAGTTACTCTGGTAGCTGACAGGAGGGAAGCCTATTGTTCATTGCCTTCTGTGGCCTCCTTCATCTCGCTCCCTTGGAAGTCAAAAAAGTGATCAAAGACTCAGCATCTGACAGCTGTCGCATCACTTTTGCAGAAACTGCCACCTTCTCTACCAAGACCCTCAGTTGTGAGGTGCTTAAAAGCCCTCAAAGTTGTCACAGGGTAGGTACGCATTTTTAAAATCTCTGCTAAGTGGAGGACCGTCACCTTTTTAACAGTGCTGCTCCCCCTGGTCCTACCATAGGAACAGAAGGCCTTTATCGCCTCATTGCTGAGAACTTTGTATTCCCAACTGGTCCATCGGAGTACCCGGAGAAAAGCCACGCAGGCACGAGGAGAACATGTAAACTCCACGCAGGCGAGGCCGGAATATAACACGGGTCCGCAGAACTGTGAGGCGGCTCTGCTAACGTGTCGTCCACCGTGCTGCCTCACTCCAGGCATGGCTAATAATAATAGGGATAACTGATAATAATAATCAGAATCATTGATGTCTCTACAGTTTGGGTCTTGACTGGCCTTGAGAGTAAATCTCAAGTCTCCTATGTTTGAGTTTGAGACCAGACCACCCAAAAGTGGTGGATAAGAGATGAAGTCAGTCTATTCTAGTTTTTGCCCGTTTCCACTTGAAAATATGTTGCAGTGTAAAAATAGCTCAAGTCAAAGGCTGGCGTAAGAATGGGTGTCGGAGAGAGTTCCATCGAGGAACTTTTAACAAGGGGAATAACCCTCAGCATGTGTGGAAGTGTGGGCTGTCCTCACATGAGCATAATGGACAGTTTAAGCTTCGAGCACGCCCATCAGTGAGACAGGCCCGCGCTTTGAGCTAATGATGGTACTTCATCTCTGTTATGGAGAGGATTCATGATGACGGATGGATTTTATGCCTCTGTGCACAGATGGATGTGTGAGTCAATGGCAGGATTAAATCGTTGACTTAAAACCAGGATTTCCTTGCGTAAGTGTCTCTTTTGGGTGACTTATCTTGGAATTTGAGGAGAATAACTGCATTGCATTTCCTTCTCTCTTCAAGGATGACGAGACCATTGCAGGAGTTCCCGACAGCAGAGGCCACTCCCACATCCGCAAGTTTCTTACCGAGCACTATAAGAAATTGCCATGGAAACCAGAGGTAATTAATTACCTTTCTCTTTTGTTTTTGTATCCTCACTGAGCTCTGAGGGCCACCAATCTTTGAAACATTCAGGTCCAGTTGCTTGTTGTATTTGTGTGACTCATCACCTCAACTTTGCTTGGTGACTCATAGCGTACACACGTTAAAATGTTAGTATATCATTGGCATTCTGGGACACATGAACATCATTTCACTGAAAATGTCTTATTGTTCTGTCCTTCGTGTTACAAAGACGCTTAATCATTCCCATCTGAACTGTTGTCTCAGAAAATATGTACATGACTGTTAAATGATTGCACTGGAATGATATTTCATCAAAACCTATTCAAGCATGACAGACGGGGTTTTGCGATAAGGACCAATCTGCAACCTGTTGAACCGAGTGTGCATTTGCGTGCAACGTGAACCTTTCCCTCCGCTCTCCCCTCCGAATGACCGCAGTGTTTTTCCGGGAAATTTGAGTAAGTAGTAAATAGTCTGTAAGGAATATTGACATTGTCAACAATGTCAATTGCAGGAGAAGCTGATGATTGCGTGTGGACCTACTGATAATATTATTGCAGTCTCTAATGACATACAATTGTCATTTTTGACTCTGTCATGACCACATGTACACTCTGATTCGATGCAATACAAGAGCTGTATCAAATCATCTGCCTTTTAAAATGCACGCGTTCAATTAACAATATGTTTGTCTGCTACGCATTTTGTCCTTTTACCATACAGTAGATATCTTTTCAAAGGCAACATCTTTCGTTTCGGTCTTGCATCGGCCTCATCCGCTTTTAAAAGTGGGCATCGTTTTGCAACAGGTCGGTGTGTATTTATACGTAGTTCCGTTGGCTTCTGTGAAGTTCAGACTGTAAGCCATGGCATTTACACCAGCTTTTATATTTTCCAGATCGCAAGAGCGTCATGTTTTCTTTTCTTTTCTTACCTTATTTTTAACTCACCAAAATCGAGCTCCATTTATAGTGAAATGTTCACATTTTTAAATGAAATCCGCACCCATTGAAGCGTCCGGATTGGTATGCAGATCTGCTCTGTTCTAGCGCACACACTCATCAAGCCAAAAAGCGGACGTATCGCTATTGCTATTGCTGCCTACCCTGGTAGCCTTCATGTTGAAGGTGATGGACCTGGCCGCGGAAAAACACAATCTCGCCGCCAAATCGAAAGAGCTTCTGGACATTGTTTTTTTTGTGTGGCACTAGCAGTATTTCTGCTTCTGTGTTACGGCAGATGTGCTAACCAGTCGGTCACCGTGCCGCCTACACAGTATTCTTAAAAAAAATACAAATACAAATAAAAGCTTTAAAAAAAAAGCACAAACTATTGAGTTTAATTTGCTGATTGTCTATTTCTTGTTGCCATAATTGATCAAATCTACCTGTGCTGCACCACCATCAGGCTAAGGAGGGCACACCAGAGTGGGCAGCACACTATGTGTAATATGTAGCCTTTGTTAAACCTACTATGTGGAAAAAATGTCAGATCTTTTTGTAGATTTTGTGGGTGGGGCTCATAATTCACGTAAGAAATGAAGGATGCGCTTACTCGGTCAGACATGACAGAGCACAGCGGCTCCCCCTCTGCTTTCTCTGCTCACTATCGGTCCTAATTACTGACGCTAACTTGTTTTCCTGGCGCACGGCCAAAATGGCAGAGGTCCGAGGGGCCACCGAGCCGGCGCTGTCAGAGGCGTACACCGTGTCTGGTGGAGGTAGAGTGGGGCCATATGCCAGCCGTCACGGCCCGACAGAGGTCACACGGGCATGCGGAGGCATTCGTATAAGCCACGTACACACTCACGCTGCTATCGCCAAATGCACAGATGCCGACTTCCGTGCACACGTGGAGATTTCGTTTTCGACAGCGTATTGATGACTTCTGGTGTGGGCCCTAATTAGTGTCACCAAGTGGTGAACTCATCCAATGGAGATGGATATCGAAAGCCACAGGCATGCCAAGAACTCCGAACTCCGGGAAAGAGACACTAGAGGCTGGTCCGCTTGAGCTGAGAATTTCAAAGAAATCAGCCGCAATTTGCAACCAACAATGCTGCCAAGATGCCAACAACAGCACAGCCTGCTTGACCGTGAGGTAACTCCACGACCACTTTACAACTGAATGGAAGATCATTGAAGTTTCTCCCCGTGCCTACGTGGCTTTTCTCCGGGCACTCCGGTTTCCTCCCACATCCCAAAAACATGCACGCTAGGTTGACTGAAGGTCCGTAGGTGTGAATGGTTGTTTGTTTAGATGTGCCCTGCGATTGGCCGGCGACCAGTTCGGGGTGTGCCCCGCCTCCCGCCCGATGATAGCTGGGATGGGCTCCAGCGCGCCTGCGACCCCAGTGAGGAGAAGAAAACGGATAGTGGAAGTTTCCACCTAACGACTCTGGTGGACTTTACAATGGCCTCTCAGCTAGGCGGCTTTTTTATATATATATATATATATAATTATGATATTATTATATTATATTATTATTAAACTCATTTTGGACGCTTGTATCTACGATCTTGTTCTTTCGGTCACGACCCACAGCTCGTGGCGGCCATAGGTGATGAAGGTAGGAACGAAGATCGACCGGTAAATCGAGAGCTTCGCCTTTCGGCTCAGCTCCTTCTTCGCCACAACGGACCGATACAAAGTCCGCATCGCTGCAGACGCCGCACCGATCCGCCTGGCGATCTCCCGTTCCGTTCTTCCCTCACTCGTGAACAAAACCCCGAGATACTTGAACTCCTCGACTTGGGGCAGGATCTCATCCCCGACCATCATTTTTTTACCTCCAAAACTTTGGGGGCGCTAATGCGGCCTCGCCTGTGTTGAGTTTCAATGTTCCGTGCTTGCGTGGGTTTTCTCCGGGTACTCTGGTTTCGTCCCACATCCCAAAAACATGCATGGTTGATTCATTGAAGACTCTACATTTTCTGTAGGTGTGAATGTGAGTGCGAATCATTGTTGTTTTTTAAAGTCAGCGAGGATAGGCGCCAGCCTACCTGCGAGGGAGGTGAGCGGTTCGGGAAAAATGGATGGATGTATGTTGAACTTTGGATGAATACCTCATCCACCTTCGTATAATAGACATTCACAACTGCCACCATTGACAGCGCACAATGGACAAAAAACACAACCCTCATTGGGTAGTGATGTCAGACACTGACAATATCATTCTTTGTTTTAGAGGCACAAAGAGTTGTTATAATAATAATAATCATCATCATCATCATCGTCAAACCGTCACTTCAAATGCTGTGTAACGATGCAATCATGTCAAGCACATATTGAAGCGTGTTCCCAATGCAGTCTCGTTAGGCATACGGCGGGCAGACGGAAGAAGCCTTGCTGCTGTTGACAAGCACACTCGTGCTTTTATGGATGTAACAATACTGCACAACTGCAACGCATGAGGCACTACTCGACACGCAAGTGGGACTCAAGTGGAGAACAAGAGGCCGTGATGGCTAGGATTCTTTTTTTGGGGGGATTCTGCAGCTTGTCTGTCCCCCATCTGTCTATCCAAATACTGGATGAAAAAAAAAAAAACGGATTACAGGAGTCTTATTTTGCCATAAGTGTCTTATTGCAATCGGTCCACTGATGGACGGATGGATGTCATCTCCTTGGTGTGAAATGCTGGCCGCGACAGAATAGACGTAGTCACGGAGCAGATGGCAGATTATTCAAACCAAAAGCTGATTCGGCTGCCAAGTAAATCATATGAACGGCTCGTCTTTCTTAGATGACGTCTCAGTTTTCCTTTCACTGTAAAGTTGAATATGTGCTTCTTTCAAACCAGGTTTGAGCACCCCTGCTACCTGTCTTGGTTTCGTTGTCTTGTTATATTTTCGATTGTCATATAAAGACCGAAGTCAGTAGCCAGGTTAGATTGCGGGGGCTTCCGATACAGCCACGGCATGGTCACAGAGGGAATCACGCTCCCAATTTGATCTTCTGCCCTTCAAATTTCAACAAAGTGTAAAAGTGCAGCACATGACGTGATGCTCTTTAATGTCCTGAGGGCTTTGCGCTGAGTGCTCTTCTCTTTATCCCAGTGTGCCTTTTGCCAGGAACATCATGTCTCGCTTTCCTTATCCAAATGGGATTCAGCGTGTCAGCGGGTGCGCCGAGCGCCCGTTTGTCAGTGTTCGCTGCCAGCATGAATGCAGCGAGCTGCACCAGGCTTGGAGGACAGCGAAGGTCTGATTTGGTGCTCCTCTTGATAGTGCATCCAGATTTTGGGCAGCAGCACACAGGGAGATACGCCAAGACAAATGAAGGCGGAAAGTGACAAACAGCGACTTGTGTTGAGCACTTATCGTTTTGCCTCTCTGTGGCTCCATGTCTTTTCATCGACAGATGGGATTAACTGCCACCCTCTCCTCCCACCACACTTAATGTCAGTCAGAGCTCCTCTCTCTGCGTGTTGTTATATAAGACAACCACTGATAAAGGAAGGATCTTAATATTTCACATTTTTTTAGTTTCATTCATTCACTGCATGTACTTTATCCGTGAGCAAGAACGTCTGGGCGTCCTTTTCTTCCGGCGTACTGTGCCTGGGCTTGAAATTTACCAGTACAGTCATTAAATGAGTATTTTGCCTTCTGTACGTGAGTGAAAACAATTTTATAAACTTTTAGGTTCAATGCTGGTCTGGAAGATTTCAGTTATTTGCAACAAAGTAAACATTTTGGCATCATTTAGCCAATGCTCTACTTGTACTTCATACAGTTAAATGAGTTAAATGACAAAAGAATCATCTGAAAGTCGACTTTTGAAGTTTGCAATTTGGCAGCAAGGGAAGGAAAGCGGGAATGATTTTCAGACCTCATTCATTCAACATGCAAGGAAGGACCGTATGAAACTTGAGCCCATTCAGCAAGTGAGTTGACTGTATTTGGTGATGCATCAAACTTTATGCACTATTGCACTTCTAAGTCTGCGGACTGTTATGAAGTACCTGTGTTTGATTTATGGATGGATGTTCATCTGCTCGTTGTAAGTTAACAAATCGTTTAAGTTTATATGACACAATTATAATTTTTTTTTTTTAATATCACACCTGACAAAATACCCCATTAAAAAAAATATGAACATTTGAAAACTAAACTAAAATGAAGCATTTTGAAAACAATACAAACTAATAAAAATGAACCAACACACTGTAAAAACGAATTCAAATGAAAACAATAACTCAATTCCAACATTATAACCCTGCCGTGCGTGTGCGTTTGCACAAATGACAAATGCCAAGCTGGGAAGCGTGTATCCTGTTCACCAATTCGCCATCACCCCCTCCGAAGGAAGTTTACAACCCAGGGCCTCCCCTCACTCTGTTGACCTTTAAATAGTGCCTGTTGAACAACAACCCAAAAAAAGGTTTGCTTTTGAAACCCTTTCAAAATCTCTTTCAAAGGCTCATCTGCACACGTCCTCATTCCATCTGCTAAATCCCTCTGACCTCTGTCGGACTTCCTTTCTGACACCTTACTTTGGGATGACTGGAATCATCCCAAACTCTTACGGTGTCCTAATTGAACCATTTAGACGCAAGACATCTTTGACAAACAAACATTAAGAACCTGTGGCTCAACTGAACTGGCATATTTGTTTTTTAAAAAAACAAACAGAAAAGCTTGATACAAGCTTCCCGTACCGAGACGCCGGAGAAATGCGAGGCTCCCCTTCAGGTTAGGCCATCTGTTGAAATGCCTGTGTGATATTGGAGGTGCGTGACACTTCCTGTCAACATGTTTCTGCTTTAAATTGAGAAACGGAGGCCGAGTACAAGGTAGAGACGCGTTTATCTGACCCGATAGAGAACTCTTAACAAGCTTGCCACTCGGATGGAAGCACTGCACGGTTATCAGTTTTTTTTTGTTTAATCTTATTAGGTCACTTTGGCTTGATGGATGAATAGATCATAGTAAGCAGCTAACATCTAAAAGGATGAAACACCAACACAGTACTTGTAGAGTGCAGACCTCTAGCAAAGCAAAGCAAAGCAAATCAAAGCAAAGCACATTTATTGATGTAGCGCATTTCATACACAAGGTAACTCAATGGTCTTTACATGATTAAAAGCATTGAAAAACAAAGAAAAAAAAACAGCTTATAAACAGGTTATGAAATGAAATTCAATTAAAAAAATAAAAATACAATTAAAACAGCATACAGGGCGAGAAATATCATTTAAAAGTAGAAATGCTCTAAAAAAGCATGGGAAAAACCTGGCCTTAAAAACATTCACACTTGGGGCTGACGTCACTTCTGTTGGCAACTAATTCCATTTGTGTGCAGCATAATAGCCAAACGCTGCTTCACCATGTTTGCGTTGGACTGTTTGACCTGAGTCTGTCGATCTCAGAGCCCTACTGGGTTTATATCCCATTAGCGTTTCATTCATGTATTCGGGACTTAAGCCGTTTTTTTCACAGTAGGGTTCTGATTAGTGATCTCCAGGATTTATTTTAGAGATATCAGACAACATGGCATTGGTAAAACACAGTACTTTAAAAGAAAAGTGTTCTTCTCACTGCAAAAACATTTTCCATCCTTGACAGCTCCATCACCAACTATTAACATTTGGGGTGCCATTTTTTTCTTGTATGATTTAATTTCATTCCTTTCAGGGGCGGTGGGGGATGAGCATTTTTGGCCAGGGTCTCGTAAAAGTGTCTCAAATCTATTTGTGAGTCAATGTTTTGCATTGCATGACTCACATCCTTTTTTCTTGCCCTTCGCTGTAGCGACCGTCCACGGCCGCTCACTCGGCGTTGAAGCAGCCCGCAACGCAGGCCGGCCCGATTCCTCGGGAATCCGCCGGTGTTGTGTTCTCCCTTTTTAGATGTTGTCACATATCTTTGGGCTTTGCTCCCAGTAAATTCCAGGGAGAACTGCTTGATGGTCCATTACCGTTTCCACAGTCCACATCCGTCCTCTTTGTTTAGATAAGTGGCTGTCTGTTAGCACACCATTTTGAGACATCGGTAGAGTGGTTTCATTCCCGACTGCCCATTTCCATCCACATATATTTCAAGACGGTGGATTTTCATTTACAGGATTGACATCCTCTGCAGCAGTCCGTGATAGTCCTCGGTGGAAAAGGGAGGCATCTTGATTGCTGGTCTTGCTGCTAATAGCAGGCTTGTGCTAACGCTCACGTAATGGTGAGAGAGTATCAGAAAATATTGGAATACAGCAACAACTGACTGTATCTACAAAAAAGTACAGCCTCCACAATGTTTAGAAATATCCAGGAGTCGCTACTTTTCAACTTTTTTAAAAAGAAAAACAAGCTTATCAACAAGAAAAAAATGTAAACAAAAGCGAAGCAACCACTGCACTGTACGAGAGCAAGAGCAAGAAACCAAGGCCAAACAAACGTTGTTGAGCATGTGTGTTTTTTGAAGTAGCTATTGTTATTTTAGTACATTATGAGCGGACAAAAAACTAGAGATTGTGCAGACCAGTCGACTTTGCTACTCCACAATGTTTAGAGCATGACGTCGACTCGTCGCGAATCACGTGAATTTGGCTTAAAGATTGGCCGTGTTGTTATACTGGCGTGCTTTTATTTTGAATGCCTGACTTTACCAGCTACAGGATGTTCACGCTGATGATGCCTGAGTGTCGCTGAGTGAACCGGGAGGGTTGTTGTCACCTGCGGTGGTGAATAAAAGCTTCCACTGTGGAATACGCCTTGCTGTGTTACAGTCCTGTGAGAAACAATGAGAAACACACTATCAAAGTGGAAGGAGAGTGGCAAATTAATTCCACTGCACACGAATCAATCCATGATTATTTGCAAATGCTGCAAATCCCCATCAAGCAGAACCGGCTGCTGCGGTGGGCCCAGAACAATGACAGGATGCCCCGCTTGGCCAAGTTGGGCAAACTTGACATGGCTGTCCCATTGTCAAGCACACCAAGACAGAGGTTCCTATTTTTTTATGGCTTTACAGCGGGTAAGCCCCGTCGATAGTGTTGTGTTCCAACCTTTTGTCTAGGAGCTGTCCATTATCAGGGAATATAGATGATTGCAAGTCGTTCCCTCCTCCTGTATTTTAATTTTGTTTACTACAATACACTAGCTTACTGACAAAATATCAATGACAGCATTGAGGACTCGTCGACGTGAACTGAACTTTAATCACATTAGTGTTGACTCAAAAGAATCTGGTCGTGCAAGCCCTCCAACACACTCCTTTAGTTGTTTTCTAGCTGTACATGCGAGGATGCGTGTGTGTGTGTGTGTGTGTAAACAATTTGTGTCCCGTGTGCTCCCTGTGTAATGCAGAAAAATGTCAGCGTATGGTCAGGGGATGGGCTTTGACTAATTGCTGGCCTTTCTCATTTCACACTCTCCCATGACGCTGTGGATATGCTCGGTCAACATTCTCTCATTGGGATCACATGACCAATGCACTGACTTATTTTTTCTTGTGTAGTGGAAATACAAACATACAGTATTTGCCTCTGATCCAACATGTCAATACACAAGATGCGCAAAAGTAGAGGGATGTACCATCTAATGAATAGGGTGTAGCTTTAATTCAGCCTACTAATGAACTTGCAGGATTCTCTTTTTGTCCTGTTGTTGTCTCCACTAATTGTTCGTTCTGTGTGTTTGTCTTGTTTGCAGCATAAGGGCCTAGCCAACCTTCATGTGTTCGAGGACTGGTGTGGCTCCTCTGTAGCCCAACTCCGAAAGAACCTGCACTTCCCCCTCTACCCTCATGTAAGAAGAAAGGACCATACTTCCTCTTCTGTTCTGGGGGCGGTCTCAGAGCTTCAAACAAACATACATTGAATGGATTTCATTGATTTATCTAAGAGTGCCTCACAGCACATGGGTCCAGGTTTGAATCTCTGTCCTTGGGTTCCTTTGCTCCCGTCAAGGATGAATACAGTGAAACTTTACACAGCTTTACTTTAACATTGATTTGGAATGAAGAAATACACAAGTGTATGTACTGATCAGTTTCAGGAGAGGGAGCAAATATCTTGTAAATCCCTTCTGAATTAGCAAGTTAACATTTATCTTGGGATTTGCGAGTGTCGCTCGCTAACCCTTAAGGGACAACTTAGTGCAAGACAAGTTATTGGGTAATTCTAAACCGTTTGCTATTTTTGCTTCAAACGCTTCAAG
This sequence comes from Phyllopteryx taeniolatus, assembly GCF_024500385.1. Taxonomy (NCBI): domain Eukaryota; kingdom Metazoa; phylum Chordata; class Actinopteri; order Syngnathiformes; family Syngnathidae; genus Phyllopteryx; species Phyllopteryx taeniolatus. The sequence continues at coordinate 9,634,773 of NC_084506.1, forward strand.
CGATGCATGATGGGATTTTATTTTATGACCTCGGGATTCCCATATGAGGGGATTAAAACTCATGACATCTGCTGCAGATTCCATCACTCAGCCCTGGATGATGTGCAGCACAAGCAAACCATCAAAATGGTCACCACGACTACTCCGACTAATGTTGAAGAAAGCCTTTTTGTTAACCACCTTTCCATTGCATACATACGTATTGCGTAAGCACTATATTTTAGGATGAGATTGATTTTACTGCACAAAACAACAAATGTGCCTGAATGACTAAAAAGAAAATCCTGAACTTTTTCCCCTCCACTTAACTATCAGACTAACTGGCCGCCTGGTGTAAAGGCGATCTTTGAATATATTACATGTCTAACTTGGGTCTAACTTGGGTCGTGAACTTGTTAGGGTTGCTAAGCTCTGATTGGACACTCGCTGCTCATGGGCGGGGTTTAGCACACAGTCACCTTGAGTTCACTCACAGGACTTTTAATGCTTTCGCTTCGATTTCTGCTTCCTGCTGCAGACAAGAACGACTTTGAAGAAGCTGGCCGTGGCTCCGAAGTGGAAGAATTATGGCCTGAGAATCTTCGGCTTTCTTCACCCTTATCGCGATGGTAACCAGCTCATCTTATTAGCGTGTCCCTCATCTGTCGCTATGGGCCTTAGAGCAAGTGTCCTTCAAATGAATATAGCCCATCCCCAAAGACCTAAAATTGAGAGTGGTTGGGGATCACTGCTATAGTCAATCCTCATTTGATTGGGGTTCAATTGTACAGATCTCTGAGCGTAAACTCTCGCTCTCTCTCTCTCGAGTATCTTAAAGCCCCGCTCTACTGCTGTTACTTCGGCAACAGAGAAGCCTCAACACGCTAGTCGATCAATTCCTGAATATTAAGGCATTCGTTGGCTGGTCAAAAGTTCTCCATCTCAGAAGTCAAGAACAAATACCTCTGTGAGGCAGAGTGCTCAACGGTGATTGAAATGCATTCTCTTTTTGGAGATGCGTATCCATAGTATTTCATAAGCTCATAAATAATACATAGAATAGTACAACAGCTGTAGTCCGAAGGCCCTTTTCATGCCATTGCTGTATATACCCATCTTGGGTACATATGCACATTGCACGATCTAATGTGATATACGATAAGAGCTATAGAAAATCCCTATAATGCTGGTATTTATTTTGACATGAATTTCATAATGTTGTGGTTTTGTGTCAGGAGAACTCTGTCATACTGAGACGTAGTTTGACGAAATGAAGTCCCCAAAATATCATACACCTCTAAAACCTGTTTGGTATTGGTCCATGTGCTGCTGACATATAAAAATTCCTCTTCAGTTCTCTAACATTGACAAATAATAAAAAGGGGATTATTATCCAATATTGGAGCCAGAATATTATTATTTTGAAAGAGCTTAGTCTTGAAGGCTTTGTTAGTAAGTAAGTTCGATCATCCGTGTTTGACAGCACTTTTCTGTTCAGTGTCGAGGGTATAGTTCCGATGAGTACACTGTAGTTGTTTTTGACAGCCATACTGTCATATTTTGAACTGTCTTCAAACTTTCACTCATGTTTTGTGTCAAAAAAAGAACCCATTCACACCAAAGAATGTCAGACACAAGATGGCCTTAGGTAGCTAAGGTCAGTGGACAAATTGATATACTGCATGTCATGCCCGCAAACGTCTCCGCATCTTTTTTTTTTTTTTTTTTTTTAAATTTTTTTTTGGTTATTATTTATTACATTTTTTTTCTCCACAACTGACCGCTAGCAACGCTGCTTCACTTCTTCTGCATTCAGTGGTTGGCATTATATTTGAGACGCTACTTTCTGCTCTGCTCTCGCCTCATTAGCAAATGAGAGAGACGGGGGAAAAAAAAAAAAAAAAAAAAAAGAGAAGTGTTTTGCATACCTATGAACCAAAATGAAAGGTTCGGACAATTATCCTAAACCGTCCAGCCCCTACTTACGTTACTTAGCTGTTCTAACATGTTCACCATCAAATCATTTTTATTTTGAATCGTCCCAAACCAGTCTCTGAAACTTAATGTTTGACCAGCTGGCTAATCTGTTCCATTAGCATACCTGTCTTTGTGACTTTTGTCGTGACAAATGAAGTTCCATGTCGCTGTTGTTGCGTGAGTTGCAAGCCATGCAGGTTGCCATCCTCTTTTTTCCACTTGATCAACAACATAATCCCAAAAATCAAAATGAGATTCTCTTTGGAGCGCCTTCCGTTGTTGTTCATGCAGGTGGCTACGTCACACTTGCAAGTGCGCAACAATGCAGACTGGGTTGCCAGGTTGGCGCGAATGACAAAAAAACGTTTATTTCTTTAACGTTTCTCTCAATTAATATGCAGATTTCCAACTCTAAACGAGATGACTTGTCAGGACGTAGTTCAAGTCGAAAGTCAAAAGTCAAGTCAAGTATTTGGCAAGCAAGTCGCAAGTCATAAAACTGGCAACTCGATTCGACTCGAGTCAAGTCAATTAACTCGAGTCCCCCCATCTCTGCTAACAAAACAAAACATGTCAAGTATGTCTCCTATGACCACGGTTTATTGAAATCTGAAACGACTTTATGCTGCCTCTGATTTTGACAGGGTTAGTCACGATAATTCTTCCCATTACTCAAAGCCCTCATCGAGTTCTGAACACCATTAATTGCAACCTATAATTTGTTTGTGTAACATACACAATATATTCCGAAATATATTCATGTGTGCCAAACTGATGTGATCAGATTATTAGTCATAGGATTTTTGAGCGAATTCAAGAAGAGCTGCTGAGCAGTAATAAAGGCCTTCCATAATTGATTGTTGTAGGCATTCGATGTGATTGCCTGTTTGAAACACATACGTGTATTCTTTCAAACAATTATGAGTGCTTTCAATGCACGATTGTGATCCTTCGAATTCTGAAGAACCCATCAACTTTCACCCAAACCTGTCTTACAGTGGGTAGCGCATTTTCTGCTGCAGTCCCATTCACCAGCCCTCGGAAATGTAATTTCACAATTCCTTCGATACGTTGAAGGCCCGCAGTACCTGAGGAGCCCAAACAATCCTGCCGCGCAATGGTTCCTTCACCATGTTTAACGTTGTTTTGGTTTTTTTCCCCTTGTAGGCTTCATTTACGTATCTGCTGTAATCCAAACACTGTTGCAGATTTCAAACGAAACTATATATTTTGGTTTTATCTGTCCTCGTAACATTTTCCGTGCTTGACTGTGGGTTGTCAAGGTACTCTTTGGCAAAGAGCATCGGTGCAGATTATTCGTGGGCAGAACTGTGTTATAGTTGAACCTCTATGGCAAAGATTGTGGGTGCCAATATTGGTGACTAGAACCAGATCACTTTTTTTTCCAGGTGATTTCCAGTTTTCAGTATCATCTGATGATAATTCAGAGTTTTGGCTGAGTCCTGACGAAAGTCCTTTCAACGCCAGGCTGCTGGTCTATGTAGGACAGGTAAGCGATCGATCAACTGTCGTGCCTTCTTCATATCAACATTTCACCCACAGTGACAAAGGGGTGGCCTGGCTCAACTGGTAGATGGGTTGGAAAATTGCGAGTTCAATACCCAGTCGCCCTCTGAACATGTTGAAGGCCCGTTTGCCGTTACCATTCATCATCTGCGGCCATGATTCTCTTTTCTTTAGCGAATCCTCTGATATATATACATTTCCCATAGGTGTGAATGTGAGTGCGAATGGTTGTTTGTTCATGAGTGCCCTTTAATTGGCTGGCGACCAGTTATATAGCTATACAGACCCTTTCCATAATTCCATTTAAAAAAAATTCAACTTTCATAGATTATAGATTCATGGCCAACAATTTAAACAATTCCAAGCATTCATTTGTTTATTTTTACATAATTTGTGTTTGGAGGAAGACAGGTGAAGAACAGAACCCAAGCTGCTTTTGAGGTCCAGTGTGAAATATCCAGTCAGTCAGCCAGTCACGATTTGGGGTGCAATGTCCAGTGCAGGTGTTGGTAAACTCTGCTTTCTTAAATCCAATGTTACTGCAACAGTCTAGCAGAATGTTTTAGAGGACTTCATGATTCCTTCTGCTGATTCCTTCTGTATGGAGATGCAGATTTCATCTTCCAGCAGGACCTGGCCCCTGCCCATACCACAAGAAGCACCAAAACCTGGTTTGATGCCCATGCCATCACAGTGCTTGGCTGGCCAGCCAACTCGCTGGATCTAAACCCCATTGAGAATCTGGTGTATTATCAAGAGCAAAAACAAAGAAGAACTGACAGCAAGCATCAAGGAAATCTGGGCTTCCATAACTCCCAGGCAACGCCACAGGCCGATTGCCTCAATGCCACGGCGCATCGAGGCACTGATTAAAGCAAAGGGGTTCCCAACCAAGTATTGAAGATTAACATATTGTTTTTAAAAAGTAAAAAGTACCATATTTGGATGTTTTTTGAATTCCTGATTTCGTGGGGTGTATGAGCTGGAAGCCCAAATGATGTGAAAAATAAACAAATAAATACTTGAAATTGTTTCAATTGAGGGCCCTGAATCTACAGGATAATCTACGAAAGTTTGAACTTTTTGAATGGAATTATGGAAATAAATAAACCTGTTAAAATCTTTCGGAAAGGGCCTACACGCTGTACATACAGTATAGTCATTTGTTTCAAATGCTATTGCTTCGCAACCACGTTTTTCTGCAGCGAGTCTTCAGTGTCAAAAACACGTAGTTGACAGGAAAGCTGACGTACAGGCAAACTTGATCATCTATTTGGAGCCTGCATTGTTTTGTTTTAACATGGAGATGAATGAGGCACTTTCTTCTTCATGGGGTCTGATGGATACAATTTGATGCAAAAGAGAGCACTTGAAGAAGTTTTGTGTGAATTTGTGGAGCACTAGCAGCTGCTGTTTGATTGAGCATGGCCCATGCATATGGAATATCATCTGTTCTTTTGTCAGTGCTAGGGCACACACAGTAAACAGGGAGGACAAAGCGCATCTTAACCTTGTTTGTCCTAATTCGTCAAATTCTCACTTCACATCAAATGAGGAAATGCAACACAATTTACTTTTTCTTCTATCAACGCCTCAAATGCTTGCCAACCTTCACCAGTACGAAATCATTATCACGTTCTAAATACAGTCAAAATGGGAGGGATGCGGGAGGTCAAAGTACCACAGAAGAAGTGCTCTAGGCAATTGTGTTGAGTGTAAAGGTCTAGCTTTGCGATAATCTGCATTCCATCAAGATGTGACATGTCACCAGGTTCCATGGGAGCTGAGATTAATTAGCCGCTAGTGAATATTGATGTGACATTTAAAAATGGAGAAATATGATAGCGGTAATTTTGGAGGAGCTGTGGCCAGGGATCCTTCATTTTGCCAGAGGCTTCCTCTCCTGTCTTCTCAGACGTCGCCTGTCCTCATTTGTGACCCGTCTGCCTTTATGAGAATCGAAAGACAATGAGTTTAGGTCTTTCAAGTGTGTGCGTGCGTGCCTGTCTATATATATTCGGTTATTGAATTGAGGCATTTTGGAGGATAACAAAAATTCTATTGTCATCCATTTAGAGTATAGTTTATCCTTTTACCGTAATTTGAATGCGATAGAAAATTGTCATACCCTTGTCTTTGAGCGGTAGCTGTGAGTAATCCAACAGTTACTGGACCGTAGGCTTCTGAATTAAATCTTTCATGGATTCTATGTTTACCCTCCATTTATTGTATAAGAAGCCGTTTTTGAATCAAATCAAGAGAGCTTTATTCCAAATAAATTGTCCACCTGCCTCCACCTAGCACCTAAAGACATTGAAAAGAATTATTAGTCACAGTGTTGCCCTCATGAAGATGTCCTACCGCAACATTAGTTGTGCCTGTATTTCTTGAAAAATACAGATGAAAGAATTGCCCTGCAGTACAGGGTGTACCCCGCCTCTCGCCTGAAGACAGCTGGGATAGGCTCCAGCATATAATATAGAATAATAATAATTTCACTGTGTACTTTTTACTCTTACTCAAGTAATCTTTTGGAGGACTACTTTTTACTTTTACTCGAGTCACATTATTGTCACGTAACAGTACTCCTACTTGAGTACAATGTTTGGCTACTCTCCCCGCCTCTGGAGCGGACATCCTCTTTTGCTTCTCTTACGTTTAAGCAACATTTGTGCTCATCAGATCAGCCAGTGTCGTATTTGTCGCACTGGTCTTTTGTATTGTCGTGTTGAGGTGCTGCGAGTCGTGGCCCTGGTTGCGGGACCGCGAAGCACGCGTAACATCGGTGACAAGAGTTGATCCGCTAGTACAATTAGGAACCGCACCTACAATTTTCTAGTTAGTTTACGGATGTTAATGTTAAATGTTAACATCCGTAAGCTAATGTTAATGCTGAAAAGGTACATACAGGCTTTGGAGAAACATATGCTGCCATCCAAGCAACGTCTTTTTCATGGACAATGCCAAACCACATTCTGCACGTGTTACAACAGCGTGGCTTCGTGGTAAAAGAGTGCGGGTACTAGACTGGCCTGCCTGCAGTCCAGACCTGTCTCCCATTGAAAACGTGTGGCGCATTATGTAAGCGTAAAATACGACAACGGAGACCCCGGACTGTTGACCAGCTGAAGCTGTACATCGAGCAAGAATGGGAAAGAATTCCACCTACAAAGCTTCAACAATGAGTGTCCTCGGTTCCCAAACGTTTATTGAATGTTGTTCAAAGAAAAGGTGATGTAACACGGTGGTAAACATGAGCCTGTCCCAGCTTTTTTTGGAACGTGTTGACGCCATCAAATTCTAAGTTAATGATTATTTGCTAAAAACAATCAAGTTGATCAGTTTGAACATTAAATATCTTGTCTTTGTAGTGTATTCCCATTAAATATAGGTTGAACATGATTTGCAAATCATTGTATTCTGTTATTATTTATGTTTTATTTATGCGTATTATACATGGCTGCGCATTATACACTAGAAATTACGGTAGCTATTCTGTATTGTTTATTGTTAAATGGATCCCCATTAGCTTTAGCAACTTTCTTCAAACTAATCTTCCTGGGGTCCGTCCGAATACAAAACCAACGTATCCTAAAAGTCACCAATACCGATGGCGGGATAGCCTTGCATCAAGAGATCAACTGCTTTTTAAGCAGTCTCAGCTGTCAAGTGTAAAAAGAATTCAAGCAGTTTTAATATTGAAAGGTGAAAACAACAAAAGTGTAATTACTGTAGGCAAATAGTCAAAGAGTAAGGATTACTGCTTGCGTAAGTTTAGAGGGGTCTTTTCCACAAAAATCTTTGTCTAATTCCAAATAGTACAACCTAACCTCAGGGCATTCCAGTGTAGGTGTTCATCTACGTGCAATATATGCATGTGCGGTGTGTGTCTGTCTGTCTGTCTGTCTGCCTGCCTGCCTGTCGCCTTCACGTTTCCTGGCTACTTTCCTTTTCATTTACCTCCTGCCTACTCCAGTGCAAGATCGATGCTGTCAGTAAGCTGTAACTCACACTGAGGGAAATATCATGCACGCGTTTATGTAAATATTGCAGGTGCGGAAACATTTGAATATTGCACTCAAGTAATGAGGTATGTGCAACAATGTCTTTGAGTGCCGCCTTGATCACTTCCAGCCCATTAACCTTCAGCCAAGGAAGATGAAATGAATAACAGATTAAATCAACTGCATAAGAATCAAATAAAAGAGAAAACATAAGAAACCCACTCCTTTTTGCCGTACCTCTAATTCAACTTTTTGTACTAGGTTGATGTTGAGTGTTAAGGCTTAGTGTTACAATGTCCTTGCGGGTATCAAATAATAATTTCTTGCGACATACCCACATGGTCACATGGGTTACGCCACCAATCGGGTGCGTTTCCACTCAAATGAGGAAGTGAAGCGCTGTGGCTTCGTATCGCCGTCCCAAAACTACATTTTAAGCACAACGGCTCATCATTTGATTCTAAGAGACCGTGACCATATCAAGGCACTTTTCATTTGGGGATATCATGAATATTGTGACATCCCTCGTAATCGCGAATGCAGTCCTAGGTTTATTTGTGTATAATTTAATCCAATTTCATTTATAGCTCCTGACTTGTTCATATTGTCATTGCTGTTCAGACTGAAATAAAATACTGTACTGAATATTTTGTATTCCCTGCATGTATGTTGAAAGAGAGGTTTTTCTGCTCATCTAAATTCTGCTGAGTTTCTGGTTTGATTTAGTTCTGATCTGAACTTTGACAGATCAGATGAGGAAGTTATGCAGCGCGGACTTGAAGGTCTGCCGTGTTTCTCATCCGAAACCACCAGCGTGTTGTAGTCTTTTTAAGGATTATTCCTCCAAAGCCAAAAACCCCAGAGTACCTTCTGATGGTCTACTTTCTGCACTTGTCCCTGCCACCAGTGAGCTGATCAAAACATCATGAAAACTTCCAAGTATCCTTAGAGGGTTTACATTTTACAGGTGCTAGCGATTGTCCGGAGAAATTTGGGGAAAATATATCGTCCTAAAAGATTTGTTCAACACTTAGAATATATTGAGAGACAACAAGAGTAAGGATTGTTCCCGGGTTGGGACTCGTTGTTTCCGTGACATGCGCATCCCGGGACTCACATTGTCTCAAGTGTAAAATGATCTATGTGTAATGACACACACATACACATTCACTGTAAAGGAAACAGCTGGAGATCATGTGGCGAACGCTGGTCTGCACATATTTACGCCGGAGGAGACATGTTGTGTGTTTTCTAAACAGTTTATAGGTATTTGCGATCGCAGAGCCTAGAGAAGGAAAAAATAAGCGAGTGCCCACAAAGACAATAAACGTTTTGTTTTTTACTTTTGAACGCAGCACTTTATGCATAATCCTGTGCGTAAATGTTGCACATGAAACACATGATCATACTTCTAGGTTGTCAGGTGGCTCGACTGGCTCGATGTTTTTTTTTTTTTCAGATCTTAGCTCAGTCAATTTTTCATATTTTGTTTCTTTCAAGAAAAAGTTCTGAAATGTTTATGTCAATAAAAAAATAAAGTCTGCCAGGTGGACACAACATTAACCAAGCATCGGCAACAGAAAAAACAAAGGCATTGAATGCATCATAGGCCAGATATACAGTATATACACATGAACAATGGGATCCTGTCGACGAGCAGGAATGCAAAATGTAAAATTAAGGGGACTGCACACTGCCCTACGATCAGTGCCAAGTTCGTGGATTTCTCAGGAAGCATACCGAATCCTCTCCAGCAACCACTTCCGTTTATTTTTGCTCCATTGTGGCTGCTCTGATTTTTGCTCTTTTATTCATTGATGAATCTTCCACTTTCACTGACCACTATCATTGGAGGCATCAGATTACTCTGTGATTTTTAGCCACATGTGGTTGCTACTGGATTAGAAGTTGAGGGCTAATTGGAATGTGTTTTTATTTGCATATGCAAATTGAAACCCAGGAGAACCAGAATTTTCTGTCCATCACCTAAAGCTTCTTGCTTAAACACTTGAGAAAATACTGATGCTGTATTCTGGATGGGTAGCACAGTGTTACTGTATTCCACTGAGTTGTACTCTGGCCTTCCACGTTTCCTCTATTTGTCATATCCTCGCCTCTTTTATCGACGACGACCTCTGATCCCTTATGTCCTGGCTTGTCTCTTGCAGCTGGGTACAGAGTGGACAGCTCCAGGCGAGTTCAACAAGTTCAGGTCCCAGTCCTCAAAGTCCGTGCAGTAAGTACCTGACACATCCTCACCGTTTTTAAGCGGTCAATTTACTCTCTCGAATAACTATAAAGCAACAAAATGTTAACTTTTGCTTAGCATCAACAGCACTCTTTGTTGTCAAAAGTGGTGAGTAGTTGGCACAAATATCGGAATATACATTGGCAAGGCTTGGTAGATTCTTTGTTTTCTTTCGTGAAATGCTGCCAAAGCAAAAGTTGATCTAATAAATTGATCTAATATCTAATTTAATGTTAGACTAGTCCGAGAAAACTAGGTTGCATTATTGTGTGTTATATGCGTTTAATAACAACAGTCTTATGGCTGAAGTCCACTTTGTCTGTGTTGTGTTGCTGTGTGAGACACACTTGTATGACCCATACTGTATTTTATCTACTGCACGTAACGCACAACTTTATAGTCACTTTAGTTCTTTGTCAGGAACTATATTGTATGTTTACCTCTGATTGAAAAGGATACACCAGCATACATCCACTCTCTGTCTGGTGACCAACCTCGGAGAAGCGGCAGTAAATCAATGGATGGCTGGATGGAAATCCGTAATTGTTGATGATAAACATTTAGCTAGGAAATATTAGGAGCAAACGATGCACTGGGAAATGGAAACTAAACGTTACCATCTTGAAAAAGGCAGAATTTGAGGCTCTCATTCCAAGTGCATTGGTATATAAGAGTACAGTCCCCGCTGAAAGTATTGGAACGACAAGGTCCATCCCTTTGTTTTTGTTGTACACTGAAGACATTTGGGTTTCAGATCAAAAGATGAATATGAGAAAAAAGTTCCGAATTCCAGCTTTTAAACAACTCAGGACAGAGCACCTGTTTTGTTTCAACCCTCCCACTTTTCAAGTGAGCAAAAGTATTGGAACAGGTGACTGATGGGTGTTTCTTGTAGCGCAGGTGTTGCCTTTTAGATTGATTGCTTAAACATGAGATAGTGCTTGTCTTTGGCTTTGAGTTTCCCCTGTGAAAACTGCATTTTCTGTTACGCAACCACGAAGACCAGAGAGCTGTCTATGGGACAAAAGCCAACCATTTTGAAGCTGAGAGAAGAGGGAAAATCGATCAGAGCTATCGCACACACATTGGGCATAGCCAATACCATCATTTGGAATGTCCTGAAAAAGAAAGAAACCACCGGTGTACTGAGCAGCAGACATCGAACAGGTCGGCCAAGGGTGTCAACAACAGTTGTCGACAGAAACGTTGTGAGAACTGTGAAGAAACACAGTCAGTGACATCACTGCCAACCTCCACAGGGCAGGGGTGACGGTATCACAATCCACTGTTCGAAGAAGACTCGGAAAGAAGAAATATTCAGGCCGTACCACAAGATGCAAACCACTCATCAGCAAAAAGAATCGGAAGGCCAGATCTTTGGATTTTGCAAAGAAGTATAGAGATGAGCCACAAAAGTTTTGGAACAAAGTTCTATGGACCGATGAGACCAAGATTAACCTCGAGCAAAGTGATGGAAATGCCAAAGTATGGAGACAGACAGGTTTGCTTCTGATCCAAAACACACAAGCTCATCTGTGAAGCATGGTGGAGGTCATGTCATGGCTTGGGCTTGCACGGCTGCTTCTGGAACAGGCTCACGAGACTTTATTGATGATTTAACTCGTGATGGAATTCTGAAGTCTGGACAATCATTTTGTCTGGCAATTTACAGATAAATACATCCAAACTAATCGGGAGAAGCTTCATCATGCAACGAGACAATGACCGAAAACACACTGCCAACACAACAAAGGACTTCATCAGGGGGGAAAAGTGGAAGGTGTTCGACAGGCCAAGTCACTCACTGGACCTTAACCCAATAGAGCATGCATCTTACCTCCTGAAGAGGAGACTGAAGGGAGAAACCCCCAGAAACAAACTAGAACTGTAAGAGGCTACAGTAAAGGCCTGGAAAAGAATTTCAAACGAAGAATGCAACAGTCCGGTGAAGTCAGTGGGTCGCAGGATTGATGCAGTTATTGCAAGTAAGGGTTATTCTACCAAATATTAAATGTTATTCACTTTAAGTGAATTTAATCATGTCTGTTCCAATACTTTTGCTCACTTGGAAAGTGGGTGGCTTCAAACAAAAGTTAACACATCTAGATGTAATTAGCATGTAATAAAAGCTGGAACTCTTAACTTTTGTGTCCTATTCATCTTTTGATCTGAAACCCAAATGTCTTCAGTATACAACCAAAACAAAGGAATTGACCTTGCCGTTTCAATACTTTTGGAGGGGACTGTATGTATATCGGTAATCTCATGTGTGACGAATCAGAATCATCTTCATTTTCCAAGTATGTCCAAAACACACAAGGAATTTGTCTCCGGTAGTTGGAGCTGCTCTAGTATGACAGACACTCGACTGAATTGACAGAGAATACTTTTGAGACATCAAAACATCAAAACATCAAAACACAGCCACTGCGCAATAAAAGGTTACCAGTAATGTGGTAATGACGGTACAATATTTATTCTTTTGACAATTGTGCAAAACGATGCTGAGTCCTTTAGCAATTAGAGCTGTTTGAAATGACTAATAGAACAATAGTCTGGTGCAGTGATTCATCTGCAAATGGCGCCGAGACTTCAAGAAATTAATAATGAATTAAAAATAATCTGGGACAATTTCAATTGTGCAAATGGTACAGATACTTCTGAAGCACATGTGTGGCCAGTATTGGTCAACAACAGATACGCAAGGAGTGCAGGGTGGCGAGACTTCTACAGTGAGTGCACAACTAATGTATAATTGGCCCGACAGAGACGTGACTACAATCTCAAGACAAAATTGGCAGCAAAATTGTCACAAAGGAATTGTAATTGAACTGTTTACGAAATGAATGGCAAGGGGGAAGAAGCTGTTGGAGTCTCTGCTTGTTTTAGTTTGCATTGATCGGTAGCACCTATCTGAGGGAAGGAGCCGGAAGTGGTGGTGACCAGGATGTGGAGGGTCCAAGAGAATTTTGCATGCTCTTATCTTTGTTTTGGCAGCATGCAAGTCCTCAAGGGTGGCTAGGGGGGTACCGACAATCTTTTCAGCAGTTTTGATTGTCCGTCGCAGTCCGAGTTTGTCCTTTTTTGTAGCAGCACCAAACCAGACTGTGGTGGATGAACACTGGCCTGATTTGATGACCGCTGTGTAGAACTGCCTCAACAGCTCCTGTGGCAGGCCGTGCTTCCTCAGAAGCTGCAGGAAGTACATCTTCTGCTGGGCCTTTTTAAGGATGGAGTTGATGTTTAGCTCCCACTTCAGGTCCTGAGCAACTAAATTCCCAGGAACTTGAAGGTCTCGACGGTTGACAGAGAGCAGTTGGATAGCGTGAGGGGCAACTGTGGCGAAGGATGCCTCCTGAAGTCCACGATCATCTCTACAGTCTTGACAGCCAGGTGCGTTGAGGTGCAGTTGTTCGTGTCGAGAGAGAAGAGCAGCGGAGAGGGGACGCATCCTTGGGGCGCCCCGGTTCTGGTGGTGCGTGTAGATGAGGTGGTGTCCCCCAGCCTCACCTGCTGTGTCCTGCCCATCAGGAAGCTATAAATCCACTGGCAGATGGTAGACAGGACACTGAGCTGGAGTCCGGGGATGATGGTGTTGAACGCAGAGCTGAAGTCCACGAACAGGATCCCCGCGTAGGTCCCAGCGCCGTCGAGGTGTTCTAGGATGAAGTGCCGTCCCATGTGGACTGCGTCATCCGAAGACTTATTTGCTCAGTAGGCAAACTGCAGGGGGTCCAGCGGGGGACCTGTGATGCTCTTGATGGGGTCCAGCGCAAGGCCGTTCAAAGGACTTCATGACCACAGGTAGACTAGAAGTATTCAAATAACAACAGGCACGCAAGTGAAAGAGCCACAACTGCTCTGACATAAAACCGTTTTAAAATGGAATTGAAGCTTCGTCACATAAAATTGCAACTTTCAAAACTGTCATTTAAACGATCATATTCTCGGTTAAGTAGTGTGCAACATGAATGCACTTGTTAATAACATTATTTCTTCCACCGGCCTTTTTGCACACCATGCAAGAGGAATTGTTGGTTTTTCATGTGTGCACGTGTGGCTGCGCTCTTTCACCAGAAAGAAAACTTTTCACCAGGTTCTCTCCTCCAGTGTGTGTGTGTGTGTGTGTGTGCGCGTGTGTGCGCGCAGTCCCTTTAAATGTAACCGACTCGCTAAATCCAGAAGAAACCTCTCACTGATTGTTGGAAGTCGCTTATAAAAAGCAAGCCCTCAATAAAATGGCCGAACTCTGTCTGGATTCAGTTTGTACATGAAATACTTGTTTGACTGCGCACATTATACAGTGATAAAAAATATATATATATATCAGCGTAGTCCTGTAGCACCTTGCATAACCACTTGAGTCATTTTTCCAAGTTATCTCACCAACAGCACAACTTGTGCATATATTTTGAAAATTGGAGCCCTTTGTAAATCTGTGCCGTTCGATGACACGCTTTAGAAGAAGGCTCTCTACCCCGCAGCCCATCCGTTAATATCAGCAAGTGCAAAGCCATTCCACTGTCACGTCACCAAATATCATGTGCCAGAGATGAAACGGATGTGAGAAATTGGTTTTAGGGCTGCGGGTCGAGGTGCAAGGTGGCTTCAGTTTAATTGGCCTCCGCATCCAAACTCGCATCGTACCCGAGGAGAACGGCTTCAAAATATGCCGTGAACATAATTAGGCAACATCTTGTGTGATGTTTTTCTTTGTGGGCGTGTGTCGGAGAGCACATTCATGCTTCTCCGCACAAGCAAACGTGTGCTTGTTAACAAATACCTTCTTTTGAGGTGGTTATCTCACGAATGCAGTAGTGCCGGGAAAAGATCCGTCGGACTTTTCACTTTGCTGTCTCCTTCCCGAATGCCACTCTTTGCATTCAAAGGAACAGGAGAAAGGTCAACAACCGTATTTGATAAGGTCAGGGTTGACGTTGTGTCAGTGCGGCTCGAAGGGCAATGACCACCCACACCGGCATCTGCCATGCTCACTGTGTTATGTTTCACACTTATTGGAGAGATTTGTTCAGCATGCGTGACAGTCGGTCACCAGTGAATAGTTCCAATTGTTTTGATAACGTAATCAGAATCAGATTCATTCATTCATTTGCTCACAGTTGCCTTATTGCAATCTAAAGAATATTTTGAGCCATTTCGAAACCAAAATACATTTGAGACTCACCTGTGCTTTTGTCATCTAAAATTCAGCATTGCCAGATTGATGCTTATTTTTGCTTTGCATCCAAGAATCTGTAGGACAAAAGTAATGAAACATTTTATCCCATGGCAATTTGCACTGCGCTTAAGCGAGCAAAGAATCGATTCGATGAGTCACACTGTTACGCAGGAGGATTGAAAGGCATCATGATCAGTCTTTATAAATGAGAATTTCATTAGCGATACCCATGCACACCCGTGCGGGGTGTTCACTATTGTAGCTTCAAGGCTGTTAGGGGATGTTTACACTCTCCATTCACTGCACAGTCTTAATCAAACCTCAGTTTATGCCCTGCAGTTCCAGATCAGAATGACATTGGCAGGCTGAATTAGCAGAAAAGAAAACCGGCTGAGTGGGTTGCACAAGAACACGGACGAGCGGTTAGCAGCATTCAAAGATGTAGTTAAGGGAAGAAGGGGAAAACAAACTTTCTGCTATGTTTTCTGTTTCTTTTCTCATGCTTTGCAGCTCGGTTATTTATGTCACAGATCATTGGAGCTGCACTGCAGCTGTAGTTAAGCCAACAGTGACGAATGGCTTCTGTAGGCCTGAATCATATTGTCAGGCAATGAGACATAGTGCTTCAGTGGAAACAATTGACTCGCCTGTCACAAGTCTCATAAATGCAGTCTAGAGGTGTGGAAGCCCAACACACACGCACACACTAACAGGTTGTGTCCTCTTCAGGACGGAATATAGACGAGCCTTTGAGTCAGTTCATCCATCAAACGGCTGCCCAATTCATTTTTGTGAAAACAGTTTGGGGAAGGCCCTTTGCTTCTGATGATCTCATGATCGCGTGCCAGCGCACACGGCCGAGATCGGGGGTCGGCAACCTTAAATGCTCAAAGAGCCGTTTGGACCGTCTCTCACAGGAAAATACAAAATCAAATCCAAAAAACACCAGGAGCCACTAAAAGCTTTTGACATCTAAAGTGAGGATAACACTACATTATTATTATTATTTTTTTAAAAACTATATTGTGTTGCCGAAAATGACATCTGCTTCTGTGTTCTGTTATCATTTGATCGTGTATGGAGCACGCAGTCAACTGTCGACTGGAATTAAAAAGCACTACTTCGCCGAACAGTGTAAAATACAGTATATATTTGCCAAAATAATAGCCAATTAAAATATTTGAATCTCAGCGTACGGCGTCAGGCACATGTCCCCTTCGGTTAACACTTGATTGTAAGATGTCACCCGTGAGCCTTTGTGGGCGATTCGGTTTGGAATGTGGTTCATGCATTGATTGGTCTCTTTTCTTTCGTTGGATTTCATCCATAGTCTACCTACTGGTGGTCGAATAGCTCAATACATCTTGGCGCCGGTTTGCGCACCTCAGCGGTTGTGACGTATATTTTGAGCAACAACGACAAAATGTTTTCATTTCACAAGAGCACCATAATCTTCAAATATAGACTTGCATTTGAAAAACAAATGCGTCAAATTCATTCATTTATTCATTTTCCGTACTGCTTATCCTCACTGGGGTCGCAGGCGTGCTGGAGCCTTTCCCAGCTGACTCTGGGCGAGAGGCGGGGTACACCCTGAACTGGTTGCCAGCCAATCACAGGGCACTCACGAAATTCATTTGAATTTAAAGTCTTCAACGAACCTAGCGCGCATGTTTTTGGGATGCGGGAGGAAAGCGGAGTGCCCGGAGAAAAGCCACGCAGGCACGGGGACAACATGCAAACTCCACACAGGCGGGGCCGGGGATTGAACCCCGCTCCTCAGAACTGTGAGGCAGGTGTGCTAACCACTCACGCGCCGTGCCGCCGAGTTGAGACATTATGGTCCCAATTATGACCGTTGACAAATTGTATACCTTGATACACACCACGTGTGTATGCTGGAATTTCAAATATAAGATTCATTATTCACTGGTAAAAAGAAATCCAAAATAAAGTGTGTGGTTCAGCACATTTTGAATCACGTTCCGTCAGCGTGCACGCTTGGCATTTTTGTTGTGGGACCATATCATTACCCAGTAAATAAAACTCACATTTTTTAAAACATCAAAAATAATCATCTTTAAGGTTCGATATGCTCATTATTGCATATGATGGGATTTTTATTCACTGAGAACATCTTCTAAAATATTGAAAAGTGCATCAGTACAATTGCAAAAGGGCTCACTTTAATCAAACCAAACCTGACAAGGGTCAACACGGCATCGCTTTGTTATCTCCTTTCCTTCGACCGGATCTGCACCAAAAGCAATGGAATCAGTGATACAGCAATGAATCGTAACCTCCCGGTCAGAGAAATTAGGTCATAGCGGAAAGGACGAGTATCTTCTTAAAGGCAGAACGTTTGATGTGTCTCCTACAATGAGTGGAGAAGAGAATCGCGTTTTATTTCAAAGTATGAATTTTCAAACGATTCCTTTGTCATTTTTGTGTTTTGAAAGTGAAGGGATCGTTGGACAGTGTCTGCTTGGGGTCACAGGCGACACTTCAGCAGTCAGATGAGGAACCCAGACGAGCCGGACGACGCTCTCTGCGTTCTCTGACGCAGCAGTCGGCGCCTCGGGCCGCGTAGGCACGGCTGACTATTAGCTGGCAATTCCGTATGCGGACGTGCTGTGTTGAATACTAACTTTGTATCTGCTTCTTCATTTATGCAACACGGCGGGATGTGATTGACAATGAGCTGAAGATCAGAGGGAATATTTTGTAAAACATACTGGAAAGCAATTAGCGATGACTGAATCTTGAGCCAGAGTTAAGGGGGGCGGCGGGGGGGGGAAACGTGTGATCATTTCAGACAGGCATTTGCAAGCATGGTGGATTTTGCATTTTCGTGTTCTCGTAGTGAAACTGCAAAGCGCGAGCTGACCTTTGACCCTTTGACTGCGGCGTGCTGAGGAGGAACGGGGGAGCATCCCGAGGTTATCTGTGATGCTTCAGCTGACATTTGAAAGGAGTCCGAAAACCGGAGGAAGTGGCATTTTACACACTAGCATCTTTAGACATGGGCGATGAAGTGAGTTCCTTTCTCCCTGCATTGCGTGCATGCGTGTGTGTGTATGCATATATGTGTGCACTCTCTTCTTCTAGCATCTTCTCATGTCTTTACCTTTGTGTCCTGCAAACTTGGGGTTTCTCTCCTCATGGATCACGTATTAGAAAATCTCCTTGTTAAAGTTGGATGGAGAGCTTTAAAGCCCAGTCAGCAACAGTGCGTAAAACCTTAAGCAGAGTGGCCAGTCAGTGAGATCTTACTATCTATAATGGAATCCTTTAAGCACTGCTGGACATTAGCTGGTGTGCAGAATCAAGCATGTAAAGAGGAAACTATAATACCCGCACGGGCCGTCATAGGAATACTGATGGAGTTTGCAGAGAAACATTAAAGGAGCTACGGCGTCGAAATAGGCCAGATTTCACTCACAAGTTGATTTTACGTATTTTTTCGCTCAAGATAATGGAACTGGCAGTCATTTTCAATAATATCAATCCAATCTGGAGCAGCTGTCAAATAACCAATTGCCTCTGGAATGCTTTTTTTAATCGCCAAAATCAACACGCTCCCAATGTCTTGGTGTGACGTCAGCGGCAGAAGTGGAGCCCAAATTCCCTGCAGAGCCGCTGTGGAAAAGGGAATGTACTGTACTATAGAAGGGCACTATTTACTCGTGCCCCCCCACCTCCAAAATGATAACTTTTCTAAAAAAAAAAAAAATGAACAATTGACAGCTTGCTTGCGTTTTCAAGCACTGTTTTCTTCAAGTTGGTATTATTCCTTTTTGCTATAATATAGCGTTGCACTCTGACATGAACACAATAGCCAGCACCCAAATATCATAACAATAGCATCAAATTCACGAGGGCAAAAACATGGCGGCGGGTGCCGTCCTCACCACAAGCCTCGTCAATATTTATACCGGTAGAAGGGTGACGAGGATGGAGCTGCCAGGCAAGAGAGCTTGAGGAAGACCAAAGAGAAGGTTGGTAGGTTGATATGGAAAAAGACGACACACTGTGGCGACACCTCACGTGACAAGCCGAAAGGAACACAATCGGCCCACTGAAAACTATTTGCTACGAGTTTAAGAATCGAAAATGCCTATCACTCTCTGAATTGAGAGAAGTTTTCTCCAATATTCAGATTTATTGTGATGCACCTTTGTATACTTTCCAACATTGTTCCATTCAAAGTCATCGACTGTACAGAGTGAAAGTGTCTTTTCCGATTGTTCTCTTTGTGCATTGCCTGCCTGTTAGCGCACATATGACACACATCTCTGTGTGTGACAATATGTGTCGATAGGCACAGTAGCTTGTGTGCAATCAGAATATTTCGGGGCCGTTGATGTGAAAGCCTGTGTGATGTCTGATTGGCACTAATGCTTCAGCATCACCAGGCATGAGACACTAACCCACAAAAGAAGCCCACAATGATCTGAAAGACTGCCAAATTTGGATGAGTTAACAAAATAAGTGAACACCATGTATGTACTCAAATGTATTTGGGCTTTGTCACTGTTTTAATATCTGAAGCAAAATATCAGGCACAAAATTGTAATTACAAACTAAATCCTGAACTCAACAGGAACTGACCGAGGACCTTTTAAAGGTACACTTTTGGAAAATGTACAGGTGTCACACTTTTGCCAACTTGTCCTACAGATTTCATCCGATTGACTTCAAACGTGGTCAGTACCATCTGAACACCTGGGACATTCAAAGTTATCAAAAGCTTTTTTTGTCGGACATACTATATGCCGGTGGCGGCTCTTCAACCGTAGCTTTTCTGAGGTCGCCGAAAACAGAACATGGTGACAGTTCATCGGACCTATTTGCGCTACGTTGCCCCTACGCCTACGAAAATTCCTCCACACACGCGTGTAGCACCCCCACATGAACACAATTGTAATTACAACCCACGTCTTAAACGCAACAGAAAATGATCTACGGCCTTGTAAATGTAACATTCACAGAAGTTAGAGAAGTCCGACCATCATTACTGACAATTACTGTCCTACCTATGAACTGGGGGACATTTGGGGGCCATCCCCCATTATTGCGTGACCTGCATTTACTCAATATGGGCCATAACTTTGCATATGTCCTAAAGCGTGGCGTCCAACCTACCGCCCGGCGGCATCTTCCTTCATACCCCAACCTGCCAGGACCTCAAGCTGCAAGTCCCCCACCGGGGCCGGGGTGCGAGGGCCCGATTGTAGCTCTAGTTATTATTATTACTATTATTGTGATGGATAATTGAAAATGCAACAGGGCAAAAAAGAGTTTGAGAGGACAGACAGAGGGACAGAACAGACAAGGGGAATAGTGGAATCAACCACAGTTGAACAATCTCGATTATATGACTACAAGTAACGTTACAAAGGAGTCATGTTCTTATTTGTGGACGGGGCACGCTGTGAGGACATGAAACAACGAACCAATAGGACAGGATGAGAGAGGACAGGAAAGGACAGGATAGTACAGGATGGGGGGTAATGAGCAAGGCAGTGCTTAACACCTGCAACAACTGGGGAGTTGACATCTTAATACAAGCTGTGTCATTGTTAATACAGTAACTTAGTAGCCCCAGCACAAGCATAAATTCTACCGTGTCTCCGGAAAGTCCTTCGTGAATGAACGCCATCTCACATCCGTGTTAGTCGACTAGTGTACGGAGTTGCCGAGGAAGGGTGGGTGCGCGCCCGTCCTGCGGGGGATGCGGTCGGGGCGACATCGCCCACTCTCCGGGAGCCAGGGTGGTCACCCAGCACCACCGAAGCACCCCGGCCAGCCCCCAAGAGACGGGCCAAGGGGACCGGGATACTACCCCAAAGGCCAGCACTGAAGTGCCAGAACCGCTACGGTTCTGCTATGCTGTGACCTTGATACACTTTCTAATACTGCTTCATCGGGTTCTCACTTCTGCAAGACAACTTGGTGATAAAGGCAGTTATAGCAACACTCGTTTCAGCCAGTCATCCAAAATCAAAGTGAGGAAAGCTGAATCGGAGGTGTATGAAAAAAAACAAACCTTTGGATGATTACTGTTTGTGTTGGTAAATTTAATGTAGGAGTTCCAGTATAGGCAGACGAGAATGTGTGAGAGCCACATTGAAAGAGGACACAGGCAAGGATATATGGAGCCTGCTGGGGAGAGCAGCATGAGCAGTTCTCTGGATTAGAGGAATGCATGAGAAATGGATTGAAGAAAAGTGAAGTTTGTGCATCTCCTTGGGGCAGCTACAAAACACTGCAGTCATGACTGTGGTTGAGAGGAGGAGGAGGAGGAGGAGGCAATATCAGCGGCCGGGGTGGCCAGTCAGATAGCGTTAATGAGCAACAGAGCTGCAAAAGCCAAATGAGGAAATTGCTGAGGCTGGAGGACATATCGGAGATGTGCGGTGACAGGGAGAGCAACGAAGACAGCTAGTTTTTGCTGGGCTTTTTTTGTGTATGGTCTCACGCTGCACTATGTTGTGCTCTGTCTGCTCTTCTGCTCTGCTTTGGTGGTGGGCACGTGTGTGTGTGTGTGTGTGTGTGTGTGTGTGTGTGTGTCACTGTGGATCAAAAGTGCGCCCATGGCCTGTGCTCTGGTTTTTGTATCTTTGACACTAGCAGTCAGTCCAGCAGCTGCTTTTAAAATGTCTTGAAACACTTTTACAGGTACCTTCAATGAGACTTGTGGGGCAGCTCTTTGTCCATCTCTTTATTCTCCATTTGAGACCTCAGGAGAACAGGACGTATCCCACGCGGAGCTTACATGATCCACCCTCAGAGCTTTTCTGTTCAAAATAAACCCAAACTCTTCAGAACGTTGAATTTCTTCAACAGTGGGACTTTGCAGGGGCTTCTTTCCTATAGCTTGGCTTACCTTAGCAGTTTTCAAGAAATCCAAACACATTGTTGAATGCAGTCCGATTGTGCTGGGCTAGAATAGCAGTTCACAGGTGCCAAAAATGGATTCTCATGCAAGGCAAATGTGAAGCAGTTCTCAGAAACAGAAATATTTGCAGGAAAGCAAAAATGTTCAAGCATTGTTTCAATCCGATAAATCTTTCAGTTGGTAAAGAAAATGCAGGCTGGCATGGTGAGCAACTGGTTAGCACATCTGCCTGCCTCACACTTCTGAGGACCCGGGTTCAAATCCGGCCTTGCCCTTGTGGAGTTTGCAGGTTTTCTCCGGGTACTCCGCTTTCCTCCCACATCCCCAAAACGTGCATGCGAGGTTAATTGAAGACACTAAAATGTCTGTAGTTGTGAATAGCTGCTTGTTTATCCGTGCCCTGGGATTGGCCGGCCATGGGCCCCGCCTCTTGCCCAAAGTCAGCTGAGATCGGCGCCAGCGCTCCTGTGAACCAAGCGATGGTGGATGGATGGAACGGAAATGCAGGCGGTGCTATTTTTGGAGCATCATACAGAAAATGTGAGTTCCGTTTTCCCAATACATTTGCATGTACGGGAATAACAGCTAGGATAAGGATTTTTTTTTTTTCCTTTTTCTTTTTTTCAAACGCTGCTATTATTCTGAAAACAACGTTGTGAGTAGGAACATTGACTGCAAGTGTTATTCCATTGCACTTTTAGACTTTTCCGGAATACGGCATGAGAAACGCTCCAAATGAAGCAAATGACTCAGGAAATGAGACTCTTGTTCTGTCCTCTTCTGATAGACGGTCACGTGAAGAGCTATTCTTTTCCTCTCTCGTCTTTCATTCGCCCTTCGCTCGTTCTTTTCCGTCTTCCGAGCTGTGAATCAAATCACGTCTCAGTCGGATTTATTCATTTGAAGTTTTCTTCCGTTCATCTGGTGTCCAGCGCTCCTCCCTCATCTTTGGTCCCACTCGTTTGAGCGTGTCTTCATGGCATTCAACCGAAGCTCACCCAGCGAGCGCCTTATCCATCACAGGAAGACTGGTGTCACCCTTTTTCTCACACACATTTGCATACATAACTGCTTCTGCATGATATGTTAAATATGATTATTTTTTAAATTCTATATGTATATAGTGTATAGAGTATATTATATATTCAAAATATATAATATATTACTCCCAAAAATCCCCATCTGTGATGTTTGGCCCAATCCTCCCTCTGCATTTCTTGCTCACCTTGTTACATTTTCCTCAATGTTGTATAATTTCCAGAAAATATCAGCAAAAGTGGTATTCATAATGATGAAATTGTTATTTGAAAGTATAGTTTAGATAAAAGTGATATTTAAGTGCTCACTGAATCTGTACCGGTTAGCACATCTGCGCACAGTTCTGAGGACCGGGGTTCGAAATGCTCTCCCCGTGCCTGCGTGGCTTTTCTCCGGGCACTCGGCTTTCCTCCCACATCCCCACAACATGCGTGCTAGGTTGATTGAAGATTGTTTGTTTCTATGTGTACAGACTTGGAATACAAATGTATCGAGTATGCCGTTACATTCATCCCAGTCCACCTTCATTCGTGCGTGTGCGTGTGTCATACGTTGTCACGTTGTCGGTGTGTGAGAATTCAGTCAAGGTCCGGAGAGCTGCAATGAGGGTCAACGAAATGGGCCACTGCCTTTCCCGCCACGCCCACCCGTACGCATAATTGGACTCATCCTAATTATTAGATCGTTTTCTTAGCTATGCATTGACATATTTAGGAATGTTTTTTCTGTCTATCCGATCGTTTTGACTTCGGTTTTGTCGTGGCCATGTGTCAGGTTTCCTTTTTAACATAGTCTCCAGAGTGTAAGCCGAGAGCTGCAATGGTGGCATGATTTGGAAAAGGTCAAACAGGGGGCCACTTGCTGAAAATGGCGTCTCAGCCGTCTCTCACTCTGAGAGACGAGCGGTATTCATGAGAGCTTCAACCTCTCGGGCACCTTCTGTGATGGATCACGCAGCGTGTGCACATGGCCCAACATGTGACCCTCCTCCTGGAGCCTTGGCCCTCTTCATTGAACTCTCCTACACCAGGGAAGAAAACCTTATACATCCTCGGCCTGTGTACTACCCCTCTCCAAGGGTTTGTGGAAAATGCTTTGGTGTCTTCTTCATGTAGTCCTGCTGTATGTAACCGTATTGGTCCTATAGTGTATGTCAATATGACCTGGAGTGAAAAAGGCAACTTGCTCTAGCTGTCTCCGTTTCAATGGGATTTAGATCGGGGCTCATTGAAGGCCACTTCAGGATAGTCTGATGTTTTGTTTCTAGGTGGTTTTTAGCTTTGTCTTTTGGGTCGTTATCCTGTTGGATGATCAATAACCAGATGCTGAGACAAAGCTTTCCGATTTCCGTTGGCAAATTCCGACAGACAGACTGCCACATGCGGCGAAGCCGTCCCACAACACAACCGAGCCTTCTCTCCATGCAGTAGATGGTGATTTTCCATGTACACGCATCACAGGCAAAATTGCTGTTATGCTTACATTAAAGAAAGAAAAAGTGACATTGGTTACTGAAAGAACTTGTAATAGACGAGACTGGAATTTGCCAAAATGCATATTGACAATCCCCAAAGCTTCTGGGAGACACGTGAGACAGAACTGGACATTTTTGGCAAGTCATCTCAGCTGTTTACAGATGCAAAAATGAAACGCACAAAGAAAATAATCCTGCATCTACTTAAACACAGAGGAATGTGTTCCTATTGAATGTTTGTTGAAAGAGCTGAAACGTATAGAAGGCACCAGGAAAACCTGAGCTAAGTGTGGTGGGCCCAAAGAAAACTGTCTACAGGCGGACAAGGGATTGCTTTAAAAGTTTGTGTGGCAAAATATCAAGTTAAGGGTACCATCATGTGTGTCCAGGTGAATTATTATTCTCGTTTCTTCGAATCATTATGTTGTGCCACAATTGAAAAGCAATGCCCAGTTTTCTTGAGCTGGTCTTCGGGCATTTTAATATGTTCTCTTCCTTTAACATTGGCGTCCCGAAGCCTGAGCCTAAATGAATGTCAAGTCCAAACAGTTCAGCAAAGATGAGGTAGTGTTCGTTTCGGACAAGGGGAACAGCATCGAAGAAAAGATGCATCGAAAGAAAGAGCGAAAAATCCTCCACACAGTGAATGGCATGCAAATGTGGAGAGTCTGAAGTATCAAATGAGAAAATGTTTGTTCGCGCCAATCGTTCATCATGAGCCAGTGGAGAACCAGGACAGGAATATTCAACCAAAGTCTGTTGATTAACAAACGCGAACGGACATTGCGTCGAGTGGAGTTAATGGGTTAGATTTTGATGGTTGCAGTCAATTAGTCAGTTAGCTAGCTAACACCAGTGGAACCTGTCATTGCGCACAGGACGCTGTTTCAGGACGCTGGACACAACCTCGTAATTTGTTACGATTTCAAAGAGATGTTCCTGTCGGAAATTGTACAATTGTATAAATGAGTGATCAATAATTTAGTTGTGAGGTTCGGGGTCCAAATCTTGGCTCTGGCCCTCTGATGTGTCAATTCTTCGTGCTTGCATGGGTTTTCTGTCGGTACTCCAGCTTCTTCCCACTTTCTCCCAAAATCACGCACAGTCGGTTAGTTGAACTCTCCAAATTGTCCCTCGGCGTGAATGTGGGTGCGAATGGTTTGTCTGCATGTACCCTGCGATTGGCTGGGGACCAGGACAAGGTGTACCCTGCCTCTTGCCCAAAGTTAGCTGGGATAGGTTCTAGCTTACTCCTGACAGTAACAGGGGTTTGCATTTTAGCCCATTTATTCCAAGTAGGACATGTTGCGCAACTTTCAAAGGGCCTCTTTGGCCAACACACAACTGGAAGATTTTCGATGTGCGCTGATATTTTCCCAGCCTTTTTTGTTTCAAGTAAGAACAGTGTCTCTGTGTCTCCCCTCAGCCTGATGTCGTCCAGACGCTACTACTTTGAGATTCTGCACAAGCAGGATGACAAGGGCTCAGATCACGTGGAGGTCGGGGTGAGTGAAAACCACAAGACACATGCATTTATCTACTTGCGGCATCGGACGTCTTTTCTTCACCTCTGCATATGGGAAAGCTCGCATTTGCATTTGCTTTTCAGTGATTATCGTGTGGAATGACATGTTTCACATCCCATCCCTCAATCTTCATTTGACTGCATTGTTCCACCGTTTTGGCATGAATCATCGGTTTTTTTTCCAGAGTGCGATGAGCATGAACTTCGTTGAAGATGTTAAGCTCCAATGCGAGCGTGTGTCTACTTGTCCACCTGTAACGTTCCTTTTTCTCTTTTCTGTGACTCCTCTGCATCATTTCTCTCGCCGCGGTGGTGTTCGGCACCTGAGGCAAAGCTTAGAGATGAGCGGGGCTTTGTTTCAAGCTAAAGTTTGAAATACCTCCTATGTGCTTCGACTTGGAGTGGGATGGCACATGATGATGATGATGATGAAAAGAGATCACCGCTGTGTGTGTATGGAACATTTTTTTTCCTCTCTTTTTTCACAAGCCTCAGGTTATCATCGTCATGGTGACCGGTATTACTGGAGCTGCTTCTTTCTTTCCCAGAGCTTCTGTGCCATTTTTGTACTCCCTTTCTCTGTGTCACTCTGACTCTCTACCTGTCTATGTCTTTCGATATATATATATTTTTTCCCTTTGCCTTAATGTCCGTACATGTTTGTCGTACCACGAGTAATTCAAACCCTGCCCCCTTCGCCGTTACTGCTCCCGTCTGTTTATTGATAGATGTTAAGCAACCAGTTTGAAACTTGTAGAATTTGTATTTATTTTATTTTCTAATGAAAGTTACAAAGGTCACGCAGCAAGTCACGATCTGTGGGTGTGTGCGTGATGTACATTGCACTCTGTTATTACGGCCCCCTTTTGAGATTTAACAGGAAGTATATTTTACAGCGCTACAAAAACAGCAGATATATTGCAAGTGGCCCACATCAGCGCAAGCACAGGGCTCACGTAAATCCACATAAAAGCAGACGCTCATTTGTTGTGTAGCATAGCCTGGATTCACAGCTTTTCCCCCTCTGTGTTGTATGCCGAGCTGTGATTGTGTGGTCTAAGGTGGGTTGTTCCTGTGGGAATGTTTATTTTGCAGCTCTTGTTATAAAGAATAAAGAACACAAATGTGCAGTCTTTCCTTCGAGAAAGAAATGAAACCTTGCTCTTTCGTGACCGGCCTTCCCCCCCCCCATTGTGTGAAGGAAGGAGGGATCGTGACGGCAACATAAGCACGGGGAAGCAGGTTAGGAATATACGACATCTTCCCAAAAGGATGGAAATTACGTGTTGTATGGAGCACCGGGCCTACGAATGAGGTGCTTGTTGTTTTTTAGCTCGAGTAAGCAAGTTAGCAGAGTTAAACGTCTCTATTAACGCTGAACGCTGGATATGTCGTGTCATATCCCAATAGCACTTACGGATGTGGAAATGAAACTGTTTTCTTTCCATCTTTGATGAAGTGCCGCGGAGCAGTGGCCACTCTACATTAGAGAAGGGCATGGGAAAAAAACCAAAAAACAATACTTTATATTGAATATTCTTCTATTAAATACAGACGAGTGATAATTTTGCCAGATATGTGCAATAAATAAAGAATCCTTATGTTGATGTTTTGGGAATCATTTCCTCAGTGTGTGTCTGTCTGACTTTGTTTCTGGTAGCTCTATGTCCATGGGCGCAGTGTCAACAGCCTCTTGTTTCCAAACTGCCAAGTGAGTGGGCAAGAGTTCGCTATACAAACCGCAAGGACAAGATCGCAGTGCTAAAGCAAAAAGGCAAGTTACGGGGAAACGACGTTTATGTGAGTGAACATTTAACCAAGAAGAACCAAGATGGCTCGCTCCTTGCAGAAGAACGGAAAGATCCATTCAAGGAAGCCTGTTTCCGCCAGAAAAACTATCGGCGGAGCCCGTCCCCACTAGTGATTTTTTTTTCTTCCAAAGATCTTCCATGCCATGTGTAGGGCCAAAGCTACAAGTTGGAATTTCCAGATCTTTATGGAATGGATGTCATGATAGAAGAGTACTTTGTGTATTCACAAACCGTGAAATATTAGTGGTTTTGAAGGAATGTCATAATGTCCAAGTCAGCCACCGGACCCTGGAAAGAAGGCTACAGAAGAACCAATTGTGGAGGAGACAAAACAAGACGGATGAAGCTCAGCTTCATAGACCATCAGTTGCAAACGTCTGGCAAGCAATCGATGGATGCACCAAAAATGTCCGAATTATTACCGACAGAAACTGTGCGTCAACTGATGCGATGGATGGGAATGGGTTAGAACTCGGTGCTTGTATACGGCTATGACAAGTTAAAGCCTTATGGAATATGCATCGGTGGTTACATCAATGGTTTCCCAAGAACATTTCTATGGCCAGAAGCATACAAAACTCACAATAACCCTCATATCATAGCGGGTTATTTTATTGATGCTGTTACTGAGAACAATGGACGCCCTCAAAAAGTAACGTTAGATCACGGAACGGAAAATATCCACGTTGCAGATATGCAAAGGTTTCTGCACAGCGGTGAGAGTGAGAACTGTGAGGAGTCTGTCGCTCTAGGTTCCGAGCACAGGCAATCGAAGGGTTGAACGTTGGTGGCGTGAATGTGCACAGTTCCGGATGGACCAGTTGAAGGCAGATGGATACTTTGTTGACAGCTTCACTGACAAATCACTGATCCAGTTTTGTTTCCAAAACACCATACAGGTAGTAAAAAGCAAATTGCTCATCATTTGTCTCCAAAACCGATAACTACGCGAAATACGTTTCTCTCCTTTCCTGTCAATGAGGAGGCGCTTAATGAAGTTGTAACTGCTTGGAAGGAGATCACCAAACAAAGGGCCCTTCCTTCCATTCCTTTACGTATGCAGTCCCAAACCTTCATGGCGCTCAGAATTGTTTGCAGCCAGCTGATCAAATGAAAGTAGAATTATGTCAAGAGGACTGGCAAATATTATGATATGATGTGATATCTACCCTGACTCTGACTTTGTTTAACTGGGGACATGTACAGTATTCATCCAAATGAACTTAAAACGGTCAATCTACCATTGCAGCATAATTAGGCCTCCAGTGGCATTAACAAATGCAGGTTCAAAATGTAACTTTTGTAGTATTAACTTTATTTAAAAAAAATTCAGAGCTCAAAAAGAAAAATAGAAAAAATATATAGTTTTGACTGCTGAAAATCTTTACCTTAAAGTGATACAAACATATGTTTTTGCGCCTCTTTCTTGTACATGGAAATATCTATTTACTGTACATCTAACTTGAGTAGCGAGCTTAAGTACAAATAGTCTCTTCTCTTTGTTCTCTTGGTTAGTTATTGTATTGCATGACCCCCAATCTGAATGCCTGCTGTCATGTGACTTGTGCTCAAATGTGTCTCACTATTGTTCCGCTGTGCTTTACGCCACTATTCCCCTCGTCCGCTCCGTCCCTCTGTCTGATCTCGTTTGCGTCGATTTGTGCGGGGATCCGTCTGCGGCTATGGTTGTCCGAGATTTCCGTCAGTTCTTCTTAGTCAACGCTATTGAATTCAGATGGCCGTGCCTCAAACGCTGCACGCTCATGTTCAGGCATGTAACTGAGGAAATCTTCCACATCGTCACTCTTCACATATCCCAACGCAGCTTGTGCTATCTTCAGAGGAAGCTATTACTCCCTCCCCAAAGCAAACGATATTATTCGGCCAACACTTTCCCACTGCTCCTGTCCAAAATCATGTCTTAGAAAATCAGCTTTAAAAGACTTTCCTGTTTTGCACTGATTGTAGAAATCAGACCAGAATTCGGTGACACAGTCTCTTATGACTCCTCCCTCATCATATCCCATCTCAGGTGTTCCGTCTGGCAGTACAAGCTGAATTTTAAAGTCAGCCTCTTGAAGGTCAGCCTCAGAGAAATTGTGCTATGAGCTCTTGTAGTACCTGCCCTCCATGAACAACCAATATTTTCTTCACTGGCTCACTGCATGGAATTGTTGGTGGTGAAACAGGCAGTGTATCATCCAGGTTCGGTTGCTCGTTTTCAGAGATGTCTCCTACAAAAACAAAAGCATTCTCATGCCCATCCTCTGTGGAATATAGTGAAATTTCAAAGAAGATATATAAGGTCACAGCGGAAGTATTTGGCGGGGCCGCAGCAACAGAAGTTGAAGCGAGAAAAGAAGTAGAAGACTGATTCTGTGAAACGGGCTACGCCTTTTTAAAAAAAAATAAGAATAATTTTAACTGGCAGAAACGCATGCCCTAGTTTAAAATGTTTTTTTTGTTTTTTGTTTTTTTTACTGGTGGGGCTGTCCTTCCATACAAATACCTCATTCAATTATTAAAAAGAAAAAGAAAAAACGTTCTTGCTTCCCCAACTCTTGATGATGATAAAAGCAAGGATGAGGAAATGGTGGAACGCTTCAAAAACGACTTTGTGAATGGGGGGCTGAAACTGGCAGAGGAAATTCAATATCCACAAGGGGGAGGCTTTGAAACGTTTTTCAACGGAAGCAACGCAGCCACTATTTTTAAGACATACAGATAGAAATGAAATTGGGGACATTGTTGCAAGTTTTAAAGCTGAAACATCACAAGATCGGAATGGAATTGACATGACTGTCGTAAAACAACTGATTGATACCATTGTCGACCCTGTAACATATATACTGTATGTAATCTAGCTCTCAAATCGGGCTGCTTTGCTAGCAAAAGGAAAGTGGCCATAGTGAACCCTGTGTAGAAATCAGGTTATATCAAATCAAGTTATATGCCTATATCATTACTTTCCCAATTTTTGAAAATATTAGAGAAAATATTTGTTGTTTGGTTGGACAGCTTCTTTGAAAAACACGTTGCTCTTGGAGGATCAGTATGGCTTCAGAGCATATAGCTTAACTACATTAGCATTAATGGAATTGGTTGAGAAAATTGATGAAAAGGAGTATGCAGTGGGTGTGTTTATAGACCTCAAAAAAGCTCGTGATACAATAGACCATGTTATATTATTCAATAAATTACAGCGATATGGGATTAGGGGAATAGGGTTGAATTGGTTTAGAAGCTCCACTGAAAATAAACAGCAGTCTGTACAGCTAGGCGAATATAAGTCGGCGCTTGCTTGCAGATATTACGTGGTGTACCGCAAGGGTCAATACTGGGGCCGAAATTATTCATGATATACATCAGTGATATATGCAATGACCTCCCAAATAAATATTCGCAATCAATACTTGCGTTAGCTGCCACTAAGAAAACAACAATCAATTGTATTAAACTAGAAAAATAAACTATCTATTAATGTTATTTAGTGGCTAAATCTCATCATAGAGTATATTACATTCGAAAAAATATCTGCAGAATGAAAAAATCAATGACATAATTACACTGATAGCTGGTCACCCTTCTTCAACATGCTGAATCTCGATTTTTGATTCCTCTGCCTGGCGAGAGTGTCATTTGACAATAACAATACTATATTGGAAATGTAAACGTAAACTATTGCCTTCTGTATTACTTGTTGTTGCTTTATTTTTCAATCGAATTTGTTTTATTGATATACTGATTTACTTTTTGACTTTGTCACACTTTAGACTGATTGGCACGATGAAAGGACACATGCATGGATTGGAGATCTTCTCTTCTTGACCCTGCGCTCGCGGGCGTGGGTTTTTCTTTATGCCTCCCCGACCTCTAGGGGGCGGATTACCTGGCGGGCCTGCTTTCGTCCGGCTGCGGTCGAGGCGCCTCCTCCTCTTCTCACAGCGGGAGGGGGGGGGGGCTTCATGTACATAATGAAATTCATATTGAATTGGCCCTCGACAACCGTAGCTGAGGTGACAGGGCAGGTGTAGGATGTAAGGCATCTGTATAAACATTTACACACTCCAGATGAAGTGATTTATTTGTTTTGTTGGTGTACAATTGCTTTCTGGATCTTCTTTTCTGAGACACAAGCCGACCTAACGGAAAAGTGACTGTCGTTATCAGTATAAAGCAAAGCAATGGTCATGAAATGGGACCGCTGAGAGAGAGAAGAAAGTTGGGACTTGATTAGCAGTGGCGGCAAAGGTTTAGGATTTCAATTCAGGCTTTAAAGGTTCCTCTTTTATTGCGCCTGCCAGGACAAGTCTCTGACCGTCTACCAATCAATATACACGCATTCATTCCGTGTGCACTCTCACCTGCACCTTGGAAACTCACACGCAAGGAAAGACATAACGTATACGCTCCTCTCAACATCTGCCTCACATATTCCCACCTCGCTATGAATCGCCGTGCCACCTGCAGGTAGCCATTCAAATATATAGTGCGCCTTTTCAGTGGAAAAGTACATTTGATACCACCTGCTTTTGAATCACGATAATTCTGTTAAGGTTCACCTCAAGTTCAACACCTGTCAAGCATGCATTTTTAATCCTCGTCTTCCCCCCCGTTTCAAGATGCTTTAATAAGCCATTCAATCTTGAATACATGTTGACTCTTTTGTATGTCACACGACTTAAATTTCATGGTATCACCTCACCTCCAATTTTGCTAATATCAACAATTGTTTTTCAGTGGGGTGGGGGGGCATACGGCGCATCACTGCGCCCCCGGCAGCAGCGGAGCTTTGCACGCCGCTGGTACAACTCTTATTGTTTGTCCATTTCTTACTACAAATTGGAGCGTATCAAGACAGGCAGAAGATGGAAGGCGGGATGACGTATTTCTATTTTTCAAAGATTGTTTTGATGTTTAAAATACGGTGTATGGCTATTAACAATCCCGTGAAAATCTCTGGGTAGATGTCTATATTACAATGTTAATGATTTCAAAACATGACGAAGAACTGCTTCAACTGGGTCATGACAAATCTACCATATTAATAATATTTTGATTTTGCCGCACACATAATGTCATCTGTGTGTTACTGAAAAGAGCTACCATTAGATTTGATTATGTCGGCTAGAGATGGTGGGAAAAATGGCCAAAAATTGTGAAACGTTAGAAGGCAATCTAGAAACTAATTTCGGTGTGAGGCACTATGTCAAGATTTTCTTCTTCTTTTTTTCCAACCTGTCCTGCTTGGTTATGTTGAATGGATTATCTGTAAACCTAGTTTTATACCGGAGCAGTTTTTCTGCGCAACAGAAGCGTTTTCTAATCTGCCTCTATGGTTACTTGTATTATGATGGCTATTTATTCAACAGTCGCAGTCGCGCATAACGAGGTTAGAGAGGAGAGAGAGAAAGCCACGTCGGGACACAAAGAAGACGAAACATAATATGGCACCAAAGTCGGCTTTTTTCTGAAGAGTAGTGCCGCACGCTGTGAGTTAGGAACAGGACCGCATGGAATAGGAAAGGACAGGACAGGACAGGACAGGACAGGACAAGAAGAGGACAGAAGAGGGCAGCGGTAGTGAAGCGGGCAGCACTGTTTGCAGCACTGCAAAAGGTCAGCTGGCATGAACCCCTGCAATTTCCCATGATTATTTTGTCTTGAAATGTTGAATTCCTCAACTAATGAGTCAGGAAGCATGTGTAAAGAAGAAAGACAAATCTCAACATGATCGATTTCCTGCCAAATGCCAAGTTATCCAAATGTTTTGCTGCGTGCTGCACGTGGTTGTTAGTCACACTACAAATGTTATTATGACTAAGAATTGACACTATGCTTCCAATGTTCCATTGTTTTCCGTTTGATAGTGATTTGTTCTCTGATTGTGTTCTTTTTGTAATACCTCTACAGGCCTAAATATGTTATTTTCCTACCAAGTTGCACACGGCGAGACAAATCCAATGTTCCCCCCGCAGTCTGTTGAAACTCATGAGGCTTCACACGCTATAATTAGAGAATGATGACTAACTTGAGGAAAGCGAGCATGTGTGAAGCATGATGACCTTCTTTGCGAAAGGTCATCAATGTTACACACACGCCAGGGCCCACGCACGCTGGCGGAATTTGGATCTGGCTCATTCCTCCGAAAAGAAGCTCTTGTTTCTCCAGTTTTCTCTTCTGATGTTTAGCGGTAGTTCATTTTGCAAAACCCAGCCCTTCGGTTTGTATTTGTTCTTCAAGTCCAGGTGTGCCACCTGTCCTACCTGACCTTGCGGACAGTCTAGTAAAACAATGGCATTATCCTCAAACCCCGGGGGGGCCTGTCAAGTCTCTTTCTGCCGCTGCACAGCATGACGTTTCACTAACCTTGTTTGTCAGCGTTACATGTGTGCTTTTTTGCTCGGTTGCGGTTAGCATGTATTTGAAGGCGCAGCACGGAATAGAACGCAATCACATAAAAGCCACTGTTTATTTATTGAGTTAAATGCGCGTCGGCACTTGCGTGATTTGCATTTGGGTGCATTGATGTGTGTTCTCAAGAAGGCACCGAAAAAAGGACCTGACTCCTGTAATTACAGCCCAGCTAACCAGAAGTGACTCGTTAATTGTTTTTTGCTATTTCCAAGAATTGGCGCTTGTCACTCCCTTTCTCGCACTCCTCTCTGCATTTCTCTCTGTTGTCACATACTCGTGCTGGTTGAAATCACTGATTGCCGCTGTTTATTGTTTCATATCAATTTCATGTACAGTATTTGATGATGCTATTGCCCCAAGCCATTGTGTTTCCTAATGTGTTGGTACAAAACTCCAGTAGCTCAACCATTTGATGAAGTTGCTCGAATCAATAACACCGAGTGTCAGTGGGGAATCGAATTGGTCTCGACTCGTTCGCAGGTTGGCGCTTCTCACTCCATCCCTTTGTCCTTCCTTCTTTTTTTTACACACAGTGGCGTCCATTCCTCCCCGGTCTGAAATACGAAGTGATAGACTCGGCCTACATCTCACTGTACGCAGGTAAAAGTTTCCTCTTATTTGTTTAAATGGTCATTGTAAACTTTTCTGTTTGGATTTTTTCAGGACTTTTGTTTTTTGTTTCCCCCCCCCCCCGCAAGAAAATTATGGGAGCTGAGCGTGGAAAAACTACGTACAAACACACAGTCCCCTCCAAAAGTATTGGAACGGCAAGGTCAATTGCTTTGTTTTGGTTGTATACTGAAGACGTTTGGATTTCAGATCAAAAGATGAATATGAGACAAAAGCGTCAGAATTCCAGGTTTCATTTGATGGCATTTACATCTAAATGTGTTAAAGAATCCACTTTGGCAAGTGAGCAAAAGTAATGTGATGAAATTAACTTCAAGTGAATATTGAATATTTGGTGGCAATACCCTTACTTACAATATCCGGGGTCCAATCCCGGGCCCCGCCTGTGTGGCGTTTGGGTGTTCTCCCCGCGCCTGCGTGGCTTTTCTCCGGGCACTCCGCTTTCCTCCCACATCCCCCAAAAAACATGCACGGTAGGTTAACTGGAAACTCTAAATTGCCCGTAGGTGCGAATGTTTGTTTGTTTCTATGGGCCCTGCGATTGGCCTTCGACCAGTTCAGGGTGTACCCCGGCTCTCGCCCGAAGATCGCTGGACAGGCTCCAGTCTGCCCGCGACCCTCGTGAAAATGAATTCATCAATGAATATATTGTATCAGAAACAATTGCATCTCTTGGGTCGAATTCAGCACGGTGCCCACAATCTAAATTGCACTCGTTGGTGAATAAATCAAAGAATTGTTTTCGAGCTGGGAACGGCTCAACTCATGGGCGTTTTGGAGTTTTGGTGGTTTTTAATGGTTTGCTGTGAGATGGAAGTTCCTTACGATGATCACATGACTTCAGTATGACAACAGACAGTCAATTGACAGAGATCTCGGTCTTCAAGTTGGTCGATTATTTGCAAAGCCCCTGCGTATAAATGACTTATGATTTGACTTTTAGCATCTTGCGTTAGATATCGTTTTTGAGCTCCTTAAAGCGATTGTCTGTGAAATATTGGCGCGACGGAACCTCCGGAGACCAAGGCCATACCTTGAATTCAACAAAAATAGGGAGCTAGCAGATATTTCCATCTGTTTGTCATCGCGGAGAGCAGGTTTTTTACTGAACAATGGATATCGAAGTTTGCAAATAGCTCCCCTTTGTTTAGTATGTGCGCACACTGTGAACGCGCACCACCAATCTCTCTCCCTAAAGGATGAAAATGTTGCTGACCAACTTGTTAATTACATGGCCTTTCTCTCGTCAGGCCTTGCACCTGACACGCCGTTCATCACGCATGCCCGCTCCTCCTCCTCCTCCCTGCTATCGATTGGTGTAATTATGATTCTCCTCTGCACTATTTGGTTTTTCTTCCAACTTTCTTTCTCCCCCGCCGTTACAGCTACAATTTTGTACACCTGCGCAATTTGTGAGAAGCCAAAATAGCTGAATCATTTCCAATGTCAGCTACTCGCAGGTTCACTGACTATGACGTTACTCTGGGATGGAGTATTTCAGTCCAACGCCAGGTACAGGTTATGCAAAACTGAGCCAGGAGTTGACCATGGCTGCCCACTGGGATGAGAGGATCTCCGCTCTTTGCTTGTTCAGTTCAAAGGCTGAGACAAGGCCAGGCCGTGGAGTTGTGCGGGAAATCATCCAATTTCACAAACTAGGATTTATTAATGACAAATGTATCATTGTTCATCTCTCTGTGCCAGGGACTTATATTGAAGAGCAGAAAACAAAGGTGCCAATGCCATCAGAAAAAAACCTGTTTTATTCATAACATTTGAAATCTATGCGGTTTGTTGATGGAATGCAAAAGACGATAGACGCAAAAGGCTTGCGAAATGACCGGATCGCATTTCAGTCCATTTGTGACATCAAACGTTCCCCCCATTCTTCTTCGCGGTTGCTGCACGCCCTCTCGTCTCGGGGAGAATTGCCGAGTGACAACGCCGGGCTGCGTCTTGTGCAAAGTTTCAACGTCGCATCACCTGCCAACCTCAGAGAAGTAGAGGAATAAATGGCTTCCCTTTATTTGAGGATAAATTCGCACGCATTTCTGTACCAGAGTTGTGGAGGAGGACTTGGCAAAACGAGCTTTCACGCACTGCTGGATTTCTGGGTTTGCGGCGAACGACCCAGCCATACCGATGCAGAATATCACGTTAACACCAACGCTCAACTATATTTTGAATGTCCAACGTAACCGCCAAAATGTATGCGTCGAATGAACGCTGCTCGCAGCCGGTTAGGTTGTCGTGATTGAATGGGAAGTGCTGTCAAAATGTCCTCCTCTCTTTGACTTCACGTCCCCTCCTCTGTACGTTGTGACTCGTGAGCGGAGGGCCGACCGCCCGATGCTCGTTGGAATCTGCTTCATCGAATGAAACCAATGAGAGGTCGCTAGAAACGCTCGGCCGACGGCCGCTATAATCCATTCATCTCAAACGCCAGGTGGAAAAAGCTTGAAAGAGAACTTTCGGGACATTTTCAATCCAAATCGTCTTGCAAACCCAATAATAGGACACCAAAGATTCTAAAAAAAATATTTCCAACAAACCTGACAAATGCTTTGTCCGTTTGACGGAAGACGGTACAATAAACGACCGAATGCCATTCATACAATCGCCAGTCACGGCTTGCCGCGACTTTCACCTCTGAGTTCAATGAAGCGGGCCCGCCTTTCACACCGAGTTAGTCAATTTGTCGGTAAACCGCGACAAGATCATACACGCATACAAATGCGTTGGCCGCAGATGCCCAGAGCAATGGAGGCCTGTTTGGAGGAGCTCTGTTTCTTTTCAATTTCCCGGGGTCACCGTTTGGATTCCAAATGCGTATGCGTGCGGAAAAAAAGAAACCCTGAAATGCAGCACGAAGGGAAACGTGCGTTTGTCGCGGCGTGCGTGCAAGTCTAAAGCCGTCAAGTACAATGTCTAATTCAGTCCCTGTGACGATTGAAACGCGTGCGCTTTCGCAAATGCAACTCGGTGAAATTCGTACTTGCACACGCTGAAAAGTAAAGGCTCGGCGGTCTTTGTACATTCTCGGTCTCAAAAATGTTTGTATCTTTGAATTTGGGATGTGATTTGATCGCAT
This sequence comes from Phyllopteryx taeniolatus, assembly GCF_024500385.1. Classification (NCBI taxonomy): domain Eukaryota; kingdom Metazoa; phylum Chordata; class Actinopteri; order Syngnathiformes; family Syngnathidae; genus Phyllopteryx; species Phyllopteryx taeniolatus. The sequence continues at coordinate 9,672,574 of NC_084506.1, forward strand.
TAGATTGTCCAGCTCTGCCTCAGAAGGGATTTTGTCTCCCTCCTTCCAGCTCCACCTTTTACTTAATACTTAACGATGGTCACCGCGCGAGCGTGGGGGATTCGCGAATCCTTCACAGACCTGCGAATGAATGTGTCCCCAGCCCTTTTCCGAGCCGTCTTTTTTGCCCTCTGAACCTTTCAGACGAGTCCAGCCTCAAGATGAACAGCGTAGGTCACATCCCTCAGACATTCGCCAGTCACGTCGGCCTCCCGCAACACTTCCTGCCCGCCAAGGCGGAAGAAGGTGGCACCCCGCAGCACGGAGCGGATATGCTGAAGCCAGACCCGAGGGACACCTTCTATAGCAGTAAATCTCGCCATCATTTCAGACTATCTGGATTTTTTTCGTGGTCTGTTTTAGGTCTCATTGTTTCAGCTGTATTTCATTTATGTACAGTGCTAAGCAAATGTATTAGACCAGTGATTCTTGCAGTACCAAACCGGTGGCCCGGGGGCTAGATCCGGCCCGCCACATCATTTTATGTGGCCCGCGAAAGCTAATTGTGTTCCATTGAGATATTTACAAGCATTTTTTTGTTGTTGTTACCAATCCCCCCCTTTGGAAAGAAATGTAATAGTTGAAAAACGTGTTTTTATAGGCTTCTGATTTGAAAACTGGTTATTCGTCAATGTGTTGTGTATACTGTCATTACAGTATATGAGGTCATCTTTCATTTATATCCTAACTGCGATTGTGGCCCGTGACAAAAATGACTTTGACACCCCTGCGCTAGAGAAAACATGAAGAACAATCAAAAGCTCTTTCGGTTTTACAGTCAATGTTTGTACAGTTCAGTCATATGTATCTTAAGTATTATGCTGTTGCGTTTAATCTTCTAAAACATTCAAGTACAAGTATCTTTCATTTTCTTATATTTGAGCGCGGTGGTAATGTTCAAACGGCGCGTTATGTTTCAGTGGCTTAGAATAATAAATAAAAAACATTTTCAGTTTGCGAAGGACCGTATAAAATCATTGAGACGATTTGTCTCGGAAAGCATCCGTCGATGCAGATTCTTTCTATTTCATTCTTTTTGAATGAAGAATTCTATACGATGCTCAAATTTGAGTCGGCTCACTGGGCTTTTCAGAGAAGTCACAAATTCAGAACTCAAGCAAAACGTTCAACTATAACTATAATTTGACAATTTTAAGAAATAACCTACCGACATATATTTATTAAATATTGCAGAAACGTCAATTTGGGGGTCTAATAACTTTGTTAAGCACTGTATTTCTTAGTGTTACACGCACACACAAAACCATTTGTTTTCTTTTTTTTTTTTTGTCATTCCGAATAGGTAACCTCGTCAAATTGTTCGTCTCTCTTTTTTTCAGCTCCCGTGATTGACCCGTCCCGTCTGGAAAACGTGCTGCCTGCTTGTCTTTACTCTCCCACCTATGTGGTCAAAGATTTCCCCATCGCGAGATACCAGGGCCTGCAGTTTGTAAGTGACCTCTCAATCATCTTCCCTCTGGACCGGCAGGCTCGCTACTCGCCGTGTGTAAATGCTCTTTTAATCACCTGAAGTGCATCCAGTTATGGAGATGACTTTTGACCTTCTAAAAAAGAAGAGCGAGTTTAACTTGAATTCATCTGCTGCTCTAATCACTCGACATTAGTAAGTTGCGGGAAATGTTGAACGCTGCCGCCCCCTGTCTTACAATGTAACTTACTACGTCAAGATGAAAGGAAAGTTCCAACTCATTTGATGAGCATAATGGTGGAATTCTCTGCCATTTATCTCTGATTTTTGCCCAGGTTTACCTGTCATTCGTCTACCCAAACGACTTCACCCGGCTCACGCACATGGAGCGAGAGAACAAGTGTTTCTACAGAGAGTCCCCCATCTACTTAGAAAAGTACGTTGTTCCAAAGCCACATTTGCACCGAGCGAGAGTCTTCAGTTGAGCGTGCCGCATCAAGCTATGCAAAACATCCAATTACAAAATGATACCACTCTGACTCAGTGGAACGTGTCAATCGCAGAAAATAAAAGGTGCTTGTGCGCCTCGGTTTGGGGTGGATTCAGGCCTTGAGAAAACATTCTTCCGTGTCTCGTATGCCACACGGCATATTGATGTGTGAGAAGTCGACGGCAGTGATGCCGACACACGCACCGGGCATGAGCTATACTACTGTGTGTGGCCCTCGGAGACGATGTGCCTTTTGTGATCAGCTGCTCTGTTGATTTAACGGCACGGGCTTCCCCTTTTAAAAAAAACGAGCATGGTGCGGCCATGTTTGAAAGGAAGGTATTGTTTCTTTCTGCTGCAAGGTTCGGCTTCTACAAGTATATGAAGCTGGATGAGGAGGAAGACGACAGACCGTTCTTTTTCCCCAACCCCGACGGTAACTTACAGCGAACAAACTCTTACTGTAATACTGACATCGCCGTTTCTCACTGTGTGCCTCCTCTACGTCTCCAGATTTCCTCGAGGAAGGCGAAATGGTGGATATGGAAGACGAGGCGGAGATCGTCGGCACGCAGTCTCCCAGGAAGCCTCCGACAAGCCATGCCTCCAAAGCCTCCCATCAGCACCCTCAACCTGCACCTACTTTTGCAGGTAAAGAAGTAAAGGATGAAGAGGAGGATCCTGACGAGAAGGAAGACGGTGCAGTCGATAGGAGACGCTTTGCCTCCAGAGATGATGAGATGGAGAGGGACACGAACTGGAAAAGAGCTCAGACAAGGACTAATGGGAGTCATGATACTAGAGAGGAGCTGTCAGAGCTCCAATCCAGGATGCACGACTCTGACACAGATAGCGTGGTCCTGGGTCGCTCACTATCCTGGAGCCGTCACAGTCGTGCGGGGCTCAGCCCGACCGGTCAAGGAGGAGGAGGAGGAGGAGGAGGAGAGAAGGAGGCTGAGGCGCCACCGAAATTGACGAGATCTTTCTTCTTTCCCAAAAAGTCCTCCATCCCTGCTCCTGCTACTCGTGCCAAGCGGATTCAGAGCAACTCTGCCCACGCCAACGCTCTCCGAAACAACAACAATAAGCTTGCTGGGAGCAAGAAAGAGAAGAATAAGGAGAATAAGATCTACATCACCAGGCCTCGGCCCAACAGGGAGCGAGAGAAGGAGCGGGAGTGGCGTCGAGAGAGGAGGGAGGAAAGGGCCCCTCGCCACCCGAGAGACGTATTCCCTGGAGTCTTTCTGTACCAGACTGGGAAGACCACAAGACTGGTCAAACCTGGGGACAAAGGGCATGCAGGGGGGGTTAAGAGCGGACGAAGGAGTCCAGTAAGCGCTCCTCAGCTCTGGCCCAATCCACCCGCAAAAGGCGCTAAGGCGTCGCTTCACAATCAAAGCATCAACATTCCAAATGCAAGTGTTCAAAAGTCTCCCGACAAGGAAACGGCTCGAACGCAGCCAGGTGAGCGACACGGCGAAGGGGACAAGCTCGCTTTGAGGAGGACCGCCGCTACCGGCTCGCCCGACAAATCACACCAACTAACCTCGAGGTCTCATCACCGAGACGCCACCCGGCATTCTCCTCACTGGCTGAACTCCACCGGAAACATCCGAGGTCAATTGCGAGTGACCTCCTACCTCAGGACCACCGAGATCACAGAGTCGCAGCCGGACCCCAAAGCGGCGGAGCTGCAGCGGGACACAAACAACTCGAATCCCGACCCAGAGGCAGAACCGGAGGAGGGCGAGATGTCGGACTACAGCTACGAGGAGGTGGAGGCGCGGCCGGGATGGGCAGAGGAGAGTATCAACTGGCAGAGGACCTTCTCCGTCAACCCCGTGGACTTTGAGCTTCTGCGCTCCGACTGGAACGACCTGCGCTGCAACGTGTCCGGTAACCTCCAGCTGGCAGAGAGCGAGGTGGTGGACGTGCTGGCTCAGTACATGGAGAAGCTCAACGATCGCAACGGCGGGTAAGGACAACCCTCGAATGCGATGCGGAATACCGACTCAACGTGCTGCCTTATTAAGCTGCTGTGTAACGCAATTCCAAGAACGAAGGAGTCGTGCGCCGGCGCTTTCGGTGCACGTTAGTAGTCCCCCGTCTGTCCCTTACCACGCACTTCCAAACATGAATTTTGCGCCTCTTCACTTTGCTTTGTGCACTCACGCACCTCTGCAGCTGGTTCGCATGCAGTCTCATCAAATGTTGTCTTTGAAGACATAATAATGCTTTGTTTTGTGCCAATGCATTACAGTATAATGACGAAGAAGAGAAGATATTCAGGGTGTTGAGAATGGATGGCACTTAAAATGACAAAAATGGATGGACAATTAGGAAGCTGATGTCCCACTCTCGAATACAATACCGTTCAAATAGGATTCAGTCTGAATGATGTTCCATATTGAGCTGTTTCTAAAAATGGTTACCGTCATATAATGGCAAAATATTAGACACTCCACTGCAAGCAGCTTGTTTATTTATTTTTTTCCCCGATTCGAGTGAACATAATTATTTTCAAAATGTTGTTGGAATTCTCAGTATATTATGAAAGTTGACCTAACGTGTCTGTCTGGTGAATAGTGACTCTTGTGCATGCGTTTTTCGATGCCCCAGGATTTACACCCTGCTGCGAATCATCAATGTGGAGAAGCGGCGAGACTCTGCCAGGGGGAATCGCTACCTTGTGGAGCTGGAGCTGATGGAGAGGGGCCGCAGCGTGGTGCGACTGTCCGAATACATTTATCTGATGCTCCACCGGGGCAGGCAAGTCAACGAAAGCCTCGAGAACACCGAGACCGCCCCGGCCTCGGGCCCCTCTGCTGCCACGTCCGACCTCGGCGCCGCTCCGCGCCCGCCCCCCACCAAATCTCCCTCACGGCCCGGAGCCACGGCCTGGAGCACAGCCTATGCCAAACCTCTCCTCTGCCGGCCGGTCATGCTACAGTGGAGGCAAGATGTGATGGTGCACTTTGTGGTACCAGGTCAGTCGGAAAATCCTTTCATCCAGAGATTTCATTAGTTCCACGCAGAGCCGATGGTCACCGTCGTTCTTCCGTTCCTGTATTTCAGTGAAGAATCAAGCTCGCTGGGTCCAGCAGTTTATTTCGGACATGGAAAACCTTCACCATCGGACCAAGGATGACAATTTCAGCATCATCATCGTTGACTTTGAGAGTGAAGACATGGATGTGGAGCAGGCACTTCGAGACAGCACTGTTCCAAGGTCAGTGCATGCTATGCAACCAGACGTGGACATTCGTAGATCGCAGAACTTCCATTATTACGTTTTCATTGTTTACTTAGCAATCCTTTGCTTTTTTGTTTTGTTTAGATATGAGTATCTGAGGAGAAAAGGGAACTTTGAGCGCTCGGCGGGACTACAGATCGGAGTGGATACCATTGAAGTGAGATAGACAATGACAATATCCATACTGTGTAATATATATACACACACACAGTGGCTGAAATAATGATTTAACGCGTACTTCCAAAGGTGCTATTGACCTGAAAATATCACCAGATGTGCGGAATAACCCAAATCATCCAGATATAAATAGAAAGTAGATCAAATAAACTCGGAAATTAAGTTGTCTGTAAAAATGGGAAATGACACCGGGGAAAAGTATTGAACACTTGAAGAAAGGGTGGTGCAAAAAGGCACGGCAAGCCAAGACAACACCTGAAATCGATCCATAATCAAACAGCAATCCAGCCCCATGTCAGTGCAAAGGAATATCAGATGGGGCAGTCCTCATGGAGGGCCTACAAAAAGGTCTCGTTGCCATCTCATGATGGTTAAGAGCACGGAGCTGTCTCAAGACCATCGCAAACTAAATGTTGCAAAACCAAAAACGTCGGCATTGGTTACAGGCGCATATCGAAGCTTCGGAATGTTCCAGTGAGCGCGGTTGGGGCCGTAATACGTAAGTGGAAAGCCGATAATAGCCCCATAAATTTGCCTCAATGAGATGCTCCTCGCAAGATTTCTGACAGAGGAGTGCAAAGAATAATCAGAAGAGTTGGACCACCTGTGGAGAGCTTCAAAAAGACCTGCAATTAGCAGGTACTGTTGTCACAAGGAAAACAGTGAGCAACGTACTCGCCGCCATGGCCTGTATCCACGCTCAGCACGCAAAAACAAATCATTTAACGTTTGCTAAAACAACATTTGGAAAATGCATTTAAATACTGGGAGAATAGAGTCTGGTTGGACGAGAGGAAAATTGAAATGTTTGGATGCCATGATGCACACCACCTTTGGAGGAGAAATGGCCATGCACATCACCCTGAAAACACCACAACTACAGTGACGTTCGGAGGTGGGAACATGATGGTGTGGGGCTGCTTATCAGCACATGGTACTGGTAGACTTCACATTATTGAAGGGAGGATGAATGGGCAAATCTACGGAGACATTCTTGACAAAAATCTGCTGCCGCAGCATTGCAGCAGGATAACGATCCAAAACAGACTGCCAAGGAAACTTGTCTCGAGTTGTTAAAGCCTCTTCCTGCTTCCGTTTATTCCTTCCCACTGACCACTGAAATTGCTGCAATTCTATCATGTGCACACCGTGGCTCCCTGGACGTGTCTGCGACCGCCCTCCCGCCCGACGATGAGGGGGGGTTGCCCATTTTTCGATAGACGGATCAGTCGGCTGAGCGTCAGTGCTGCCGCTGTGCAGTGACGAGCCTGTCATTCGCTACCGAGTGCCGTGGAGACCGCAAGCTAAGACGCGCCACAGATTGTGAAGCCTAATTGACAACATTGCAATGGAAATTAGCATTTGTTTTCCTGCCGGCAGGATAGCCACAGCATTGTGTTCCTGTGTGACCTGCACATTCATTTCCCCTTCAACATATTGGAGAGCATCAGGAAGCACTGTGTTGAAGGACGCCTTGCTTTCGCTCCCATTGTTATGAGACTCGGCTGCGGGAGTTCGCCACAGGAGCCTGACGGTAACGCAATTTTCCCGAGTATTCGCTGATGTTTTTCCTCGCTTTTTGATCCGAGCGTTTCCTTTTTCACAGGTTATTGGGAGGTGAACGGCTTTGGTCTGTTTGGGATCTACAAGTCTGATTTTGAAAAAATTGGCGGGATGAACACAGAAGAATTCAAAGACCGCTGGGGTGGAGAAGACTGGGAGCTTCTGGACAGGTAAACCCATCGGAAAACCCATCACATACTTGAGCTTCGTTTTAGGTTTCTCTTATCCATTGTTATTTTTATATACGGTACCTCCAGTTTTTTACAAGTTGTCACTCACTGATAGTGCTAATTCAGGAAATCTATTTCACCCGAGCTGTATTATGTGCCACTCGTCGATTTTCTATAGCAGCAACCACGTTCAGTTTACGATGCCTGGCTTCATTTTTGCCTCCCGAATAATTGGGATGGGATGGTACACATAGCTTTATGTGCTAAAACATACTGTCTCTCTAAACTATCACTTCACGTAATGTAAATGTGGATCGAAAAAAGAAGAATGGGTTTTGTCAAACTACTGAAATCAGCTTACAGAAAGGTTTGCGTTCATAGTAGCTGCGCTAGCCCGTGTTTGATGACAACTTCCACACATGCTGACAATACATATTTGCCATCCCATTTTTGAAAGGCTCATTTGGTGTTTAGAAAGTAAGTCCTGTGTTTCTTTCTCCTGATGTGTACAGGGTATTGCAGAATGGCTTGGAAGTCGAGCGACTCCGCCTGAGAAACTTCTTTCACTACTACCACTCCAAACGTGGCATGTGGAATGCCCAAAACAAGAAATCTGCGAAGGGATAACGCCGTGCCTGCATACTAATCTACGTGCAGCTCTGCTGTTCGTGTGTGTGAGGGAGAGCTGAGAGTGCCCGCTCACTGATGGCCAATGTCTCAGCATCCTTCGTAGTCTCGTTGTCTCTTTGAGGGAACAAAGTCCAGATGTGAACTTTGCGAGGGAGCCGTTGACACAGATAATCCCGCGTAACTTTCAGTCATCGATTGGAGTACTTGAGGGAAAAGAAATGCTTTCCCCCCCCCCCCCCCCCCCCCCCCCCCCCCGCCCCCCCCTCCTTCTCGTTGCCCAACACCAGTGCAATGTTTTCGGAAGAACTGGAAAGCCTGTATGTATGAAAGTGCACATGTACAGTATATATATATATATATATATATATAGTGTGTGTGTGGATGAAGATTAAGAAAGCACCTTTTTCTTTCTAATAAGGATTTATTTATTTTTTCCTAGGATTGCGCACACATGCCAGTCTAACGTGAATGCGCGCCCCGATAGAGTCCGTCGTGGGGACATCCCTAAATAAATGATCTGCTCACTGGTTATCCTGTACGTGGTGCTGAAGTTCTCCTGATACCTAATATTATGGACCCCATATCCGGTAGATACACTATATATATATATATATATATATATATATATGCATCCTCTTTACATGGACCTGTCTCTCTTAGGTCCTTGTCATTGAGTTTAGATTTTTTAAATTCTTGAATGCATTCGCGGATGTACTTCTGCCTCTGGCGTCCTCAGTCACCTTTAAGCGTCATGTTGTTTTGTACAGTTTGAAACTTTCTAAAAAGCCCTGCTGTTTTGTATCACTGGCGTTTTGCCATCCTACTGCTCGTTGCCATTTATGACATTTCACTGTCTCATTAACTACATTTGTTCTGCCGTTAGTTGCTTTCAGTCGTTTTGGATTATGGCGACTGAGTATGGATGCACTAACCGTTGTGTTTTGAATTCCTTCAAACACTGGTTTGGGAAGAGTTTACACCTTTTCGTATACAGATTCAAGCCGAATGGAGGCTTGAATCTCGATCTCTAACCTCAAATGGAACATAAAACCCGAAGGAGGGAAGCAGAGGGCCGATATATACAGTAGTTACGTTGGTACCGTGAGCATTTTGTGTTGCAAATTTTGGATTTAAGGGGTTTCCAAATATTTATCTGTACATGACAAACAAGCGAGAACATTTACTTCCTCTCAATTGTGTGCCTTCGACAGAGTTGAGCTGCAGGCAGTTTGTATGCAGTGGCATACTGTTGACACAAGCAGGAGAGGACTGTCAAAAAGTATTTCTAAGCAGGCTGGAAAGTCACTTGCACGATCACCGAAGGAACGACAGTACTCTACAGTGGACTCCATCCGGCTATCCGTGCGTGTTTGCTGAAGTAGCACTTTGAAAGCAAATGCGAGTGTCAGCTTCAAACTTTTGCCGTTGCAAACTGAGGGACGACTGAGCAGGACCGGAAGGCGTAATGGAGACTCAGTGGCAGCTGCAGTCCAGCAGGGGCCCCGGCGACTCCCACTTGCTCGCTTCCGAACGCCTCTCGATACGGCGCGGTACTTAGAATCCCGATGAAGAGGGGCCGGTGGGCTCCAGGCTGGACTCGTCTGAGGAACGCTTCATGATCTCTTCTTGACTGCGCGATTGTGAAATGCCCTCTCTCAACTCAATAAAGTCGCGTAACATTCACACGGGGAAAGTTGAAGAGCAGAATCAATAAACACTATAACACTAGACTAGATATACTGTATATTTAGAAAGATTGATGGAAAAAATAGGTATATACATTCCAAGGTAATTTCTGTGAAATTGTTTTGTAGAGAAAAGGTTTTCAGAATGTATTGTACATTTGTTTGTTTTTGCAAATAAAATTGTATGCTTACGCCCGGATCCCTTTTCTGTCGTTATTTATATTCGGACTATTTCATGTACACGATTATTCGTCACCTGTAACCACACGGAGGGGGGGTGGGGGGGGCGTCCAGGCCTGAGAGCACGGATTCCTCCATCCGCCCGTCCATTTTCTGTACCGCTTGTCCTCACGCGGGTCGCGGGCCCGCTGGAGCCCATACCCAGCCTGAGGCGGGGTACACCCTGAACCGGTCGCCAGCCAATCGCGGGGCACACATCCACGAACAAACATTCTCACTCCTATTCACACCTACGGGCAATTTAGGGCCTTCAATGAATGAATTCATTTGGTGTGCGGGAGGGAACCGGAGCGCCCGGAGAAAGGCCACGCAGGCACGGGGAGAACACGCAAACTCCGGGGATCGAACCCCGCTCCTCAGAACTGTGAGGCAGACGCTCTAACCGGTCGGCACGGTGCTCGCCTGTACTTGTTACTGCTTGTTGCCTCAGTGTTTAAGAATTGAGCAACTTAAATGTACACGTCACCGACACGTGAGTCAGTCTGAGCTCATTGTGCATCTCTATAGCAAGCACATGCATCAAAACTAATGACATCATGTTCAGGGCCAGCAGCAAGTCATGCGTTTGGCCACGGTTCCTCGTTTTTTATGAAATTGTTGCACCCCGTGTCAACAATGCTCCGGGTGATGGTCTTGTTTGACATGACGCAAGCGATGTCCCGGCCGCAGTTCCGTGCGATCCGGATGAAGCAAGTGCTAAGCCCTCGGAGGCTTCTCCATTTCCTCTCATCTCATCACGGCCTTGGACTCCAGCAGAAAACAACCCATTTTTTCCCTTCTTCGAGAATTTCAATGTGCTAAAGTTGTGTGACGCTGCACCCGGCAACATGCAGTACGGAAACAAAGTGGCCTCTTGTCATCTCAAAATAATGCTGTAGTCATAGCATTATGCACATTTTGGAATGCTCTGCCCAACTCCGTCCCAATAGAGGCACACTGCGCTTGTGAGCGTTGGAAACACTCTGGCTTGCTTTCACCTCATTTTATGGCACCTGACCTGAAAAAACACACTTGAAACTGCCGTTTTCAAGGCACAACCTACGAGTTGAACCTCTACTGAACCAAGTATGCAGTTCCCTGAGGAATACACACCTATGCAGACTAATTATTCGACAGCCTCTTCAGAGTTACGTTTACTAGCCATTTAAAAACTGCATTGAATTATGTACGTGAAAAAATAGCGCTTTAGATCCTTACAAAGGCTTCCAAGAATCACGGTTTTCTCAAAGACACGAAGGATCAGACGTGGGACCGACTCATTGCTTTGCAAGTCACGTTCAAAGTCGAGGCACGCAAGTCCTACGCTTTGAGTTTCCAGCCCTTTCGAGTCATCTTACCAACAAAATAAAAATCTATTTGAATAGAAATAATATTCGTATTTTACGAAGCTGTATATATGATATAGTGCATTTCTCTCCGTCCATTTCCCACACCGCTTATCCATGCTGGGGCCTATCGCAGAGAAGTGGCTTCCAAACTGATTGATGGTAGGTTTTCACTGACTTTTTCCTCAGTTTATTTCTGAAGTGACATTCAACACAAATCAGAATTTGCATCCAGTAGTACTGCAATTAGTAACTGTATCAAGTATAGGGCTCGAATATATTTTTGGCTGGGTTAAAGAGCAATTATGAATACACGAGAAAAAAAAAAACATAATGAATGATCAATTGGTTTCCTCTTTTAGATAATCAGCAGTATTTTTTCTGCAATTGATGTTGAAAACTGCATTTTGTAGTCTCCAAACATTTCTAGTGAGGCGATTTCAAACACAAATGTGAATAGATTGCAGTTTTAACGTGGCAATTCAACAACATTCAGGCATTAATTTAAAAAAAAAAAAATCATCTTGTTATAAAGGTACAATTGTATCCTGCTGTGGTATCTCAGTGGGGGCACTATGACGTCAAAAAGAGGCGAAGAAAAGAAAGAAGAATGTAGTTTTACGTCAAATAGATGAGTGATTGAGTCGGTTTCATTGGTAAAATATGTGCCGTGGCTCCAGAAAGGTTGGAAAGCACCGAAACGACCCAGTGAGGCGGTCAGGTGTCACCTGGTAAAAGAGAATACGACTTCGCTTCATGTTGTCGATGGTATCGTGGGACACTTTGACCTGACGAACAGCGAACAAAGTCTTCAATTACGCTTTCGTTAAGTAAAATACCCAAATTGCACGCATATCTCAGCGCTTTGGTCAAACTAGTCAATATTTTCAAGTCAGTGTGTTCAAGTCCAAGTGAGGTCACGAGTCTTTGGTGCGCATTAAGATTGGTGCGTAAAATCGTCCAAAGGCCGAGCCGAGTCACTTCGTCAACATGGCAAACTAAACTCAGTGTGCACCATTTCAGAAACAGGAATTCCCCTAACTGGGCTCTGTCATATAAAACTACTAACAGTTTTTATTTGTATTTGTTTCTGTTTTTAATTTGGCCAATGTTCCTTTGAGGCCACTGATAACAAGGAGACACGTGAAGATCAGCACAGAAAGAGAGCCATATGCAGCGTTTGGTGGGAAAACGCTGCCGTGTCCCGATTGGTCCTTGACTTACTTCCGCGTTGTCACTCTCCTTTAGCTCCTCCTCCTCCCGCACCCGCGAGCGTCTTGTTGAGTCTGTCGCGCACTCGCACGTTCGGCAGCCAGGACGCAGGCGAGATGAGCTAACTGGTGACTTTCAACAACAAAAGACGTGTTTTGGCACATTTTGCAAGACCTCGGTTTGGAGTAACAACAACAACAACAAGAAGAAGAAGAACAAAAGCGAGAGAGCACTTGGGCGCCGGTGGTTGGAGGAAAGTTGCCCGGGAGAAGGAGAAAGGAGAAAGGTGAGCCGGTAACCTGCGACTCGCCGACCGCCGCGTGAGAAATGGCCGAAGTCCGTCACGTGTGATCGCCGAGTACGACAAATGGTGTCGGCCGGGAGTTCGGAGGTCGTTTAGCAGAAGATCGGAAGAAGTTTCCTCACGTCGTCATGGCCGCTGCGGGTAACCTCCGCGTGAAAACCCTGGAGGACTTGACGTTGGACTCGGGCTATGGAGCCGGAGACTCGTGCAAATCCCTCAGCCTGTCCTCGTCCAAGTCCAACTCCCAGGCCTTCACGGCGACCCCTCACCGGGGCAACTGGTGGTACTACTCCGGCTCCATGAACAGCAGAAACAACAGCTGGGACACGGTCAACACGGTGCTCCCCGAGGACCCGGAGGACCTGTTCTCCAAATGTCCCCGCTTGCCGGAGCTGGAGGAGTTCCCCTGGAGCGAGGACGAGGTGGCCCGGATAGCGGGCCGCGTGGCCGAGAGGGGCGAAGGGGGCGAAGGCGGCGAAGGCGGCGGCGCCGGCGCCTTCGCCCCGGGGGCCGTGCGGCGGCTGTCGGCTCTGCTCCGCAAGGCTCTCGTCCGGATCTCCAGGGAGGCTCAGCGGCTGAGCGTCGTGCACTGCCGCTGCACGCGCTTCGAGGTGCAGAGCGCCACGAGGCTGGTGCTCAGCTGGGCCCTGGCCGACTACTGCGTCTCCGCCACGGTCAAGGCCATCTCCATGTACAGCATGAGCGCCGGGGAGATGTTGCGCAAGGGCAAGTCGGCCCGCTGCGACCTGGCCTTCTCCGTCGGCCGCTTCTTCCGCTGGATGGTGGACACTCGCGTATCCGTGCGCATCCACGACTACGCCGCGATATGCCTGACCGCCTGCATGGAAGCTCTGGCGGAGGAGATCGCGGCCCGGGTGCTGATGTCCGAGCGGGGCCACCCGGAGCCTGGACCGGACTGGGGCCGCTCGTGCGCCCCGGTCAGCGCCGAGGCCTTGGACGGGGTGGTGAACAACGACGCGGAGCTGTGGGGGGTCCTGCAGCACTACGAGCACATCATCTGCGGGAAGAACGCGAACGGTACGTGCATCGAATGGCAGCCTTCCTTCGGGGTTGCGGTGACGTCCGACGTCCACCTCGCGTTTTCCTCTCACGCGGTCACCACTTCACCAGTTCGCTTGACACGATTGGGAAGTCACGTAGAACAAAGGAAAAGTTTTTTTTTTTATTTTTTTTTTTGCTCGGGAACAAATGAGAGCTCGACTTGATTTGCTTTGGGAGTTCACACGGGCCTTTTCGGTCTCTCGATGGTGACGCTGGAAAGGAAAGAAATGGGCGCAGAAAACAAAACCAATTGCTTCCAAAGTCAAACTGTCGGCTTAATGTGTTTTTAAGTAACATTCTGACGTCATTAACGCTATTCACACAAGTGTCAAAATATCATCCTATGCTTGAGACTACTTAAAAAAAAAATATATATATATATATATATATATAACTGCTCATCTTTTGATGACATACAGACGATTGCGACAGGATCACGGAAGACAGGTTGACTCCTTAACTGTCATGCAAGTGTAAAAAGAAGTAATCTCATTTAAAATATAGCAAATTGTACAATGTAGATTCCAGCCTTTTGTTACAATTGATGTATATTGTATAACGTTGCTGTAGTTTCCACTGAGCAGCCAAACAGATGCTTGATTTGTTTGGAGTTTTAGGAATCGCTGCACTATTTTTTTAATTTCTCGATTCCACTCGGTTGTCTTTTGTGGGTGCTTTGGGTAACTCCGTGTCGAGTGGATTTATAGCCTTCCTTTCTGGCCTCCGACAAGCTCAGTAGGGCAGAGCTTTTTTTGTGTTTTTTTTGTTTTTTTTAAATGCAAAACAATGGCCTTTTGTAGTACGATCGCGCGGCTTAGCCTAACATAAAGGCAGTAAAACAAACGGCGGGGAAGCCGGACACACGGGCTGAGTACGCTCGCATACGGCACCGAGAGGGGGATGGAAATTCACTTGACCGAGCTGATTTTGCAGAGCTGCAATTAGAAGATGCTTTCAGTGCAAGCGTGCCAGGCTTGGAAAATGAGAGCAGGAAGGAGGGCAACACCGCTCCCACGCTCTCGTTCCCCGATCGATTGTAAATAAACCATCATCTCCCAGTATACGGTCGTGCACAGCAAACTTCTTATGAATGCATGTGTGTTCCGTTATTCAAACCATCAAGTGCAGTTGGCGTGTTGTCACACGCTTGGGGTTAATCAGAGAATAAGTTACAGAACCGCATATGAACTGGATTCTGCAGTTAAGCAGATGTATTTGAGTTGGGTTTGGATTGCCCTCCTTTGGTTGGTTAGTGAAGTGTAAACGTGTGTGTGTGTGTGTGTGTGTCCGTCCACATATGCCATAACAACAGACCGTTATTCCGAGCAGCCCATCTTTTTTCTTCCAGCTGAGCACACGACACCCCGCAGCCTCAGCCGCCCTCTTTCTTCTTCTGCTTGAGCTGATGTCCTCACAACAGTCGTTATTTAGAAAAGCAAACACCTACTTTTGAATTCATGAATGGGAGGGCAGGCTGCGGGATCATTCACTCGGAAGGCCACATTCAGAGAAATACTCCTCCCTTAGTCTTGATTTCGCCAAGTCTTTCCCAGGCGCAAGCTCACATCTGGAAGTCCTTAAGAAAGCAACGACTTGCAGGGCTCCAATAACAATTCTGAAAACTCCTCTCTTGCTTCTTTTGTGCTTGGTTCCATCTTTTTTTTCATCTGTTTATTTCTCCGCGTCTACAGAGAGTGAGTGCCTTAGAGGAACTTGGTCGGGATGCGCCAGGATCGCATTCATTCCTCACGCGTGCGCTTGTTGTCCACACGTCGACCCTGAACTTGTTTAGTCTGCCTTTTATCCGTCTTCAAATGGCTCCACAGCACAGTTTGAACTCATTGTGCGGCGTCATTGTGGAAAAGAATCCGTTTGCCGTTCAATTCTCCCCACAAGCATAAAGGAGCCCTTTCTGTCATAGCGGCTGGAAATAGCTTCACTAAGGGAGTCGTTGATCTTTGTGGTCATGTCAACTCCTTTATTGGCTGTTAGATTGAAGCATTGATCAAGTAGTTTACGGAAGATTTAAGGGGGTTTGTTCTCGGTTGATGAACAGTGTGACAGTTCAAGCTGGATTGCCTAATTGTATGATTGTGTGCGTTTCTTATGTACACTGCTTGGTCAGAGAAGTACTTTTGTTCATGAAGAAAAAGACGAGGCGGGAGCGTCATCCTTTCTCAACCAAATCCATGAAAGCTTTCCAATATTTGTATACTTTGAACAGTTTAGGGCCAGTCTTATTTCGAGCTATTTGCAATTTATGTATATATATGACTTCTTTCAGTTACAGTATGTCCTTGGAACATTTCCCGGTTATAGCAATGCTCTTTCCCATTTTACTTGCTGCATAATCAATATGTTTTGAGCATTTTAATTAAGAATCCAAAATGATGTCCCTCAACCTGTTCGACTGTTTGCCCTGCCAGTGATAAGCTCGGTCGAGGATCGCCGTCCGACACGTCTCGACCCCGACGCCGTGGATTTTGTTTTATTCGTATTTAGCACCTGCAACTGCCTCAAGCTCAGTGCTCGCTATAATCATTTAACATGTAATGTGTAGGAGCTGTACACTACATTGTAGAATCTTCTGCATACATAATCCTTCTTGATTTATTTTGTAGTAGTGGTAAATCATTTGTAAATATAGAAAATAGGAGAGGACCTAGAGCGCTCCCTTGAGGGATCCCACACTGCAATACTTTACTATCAGACACGCGTCCATGAGAATATACTCTCTGCCAGATACAGTAAGTCTTGTCTTCATCCTAGACAAAACAGTAGAATTAACACCATAGCATTTGAGTTGATCAAGTCATTAGTTACATCCCGACAGCGCTGAAGTCCAACGTCAATAATAATTCAGCTTTTTATTTCATCATCTGGCCAGCGTGCACTATTGGACCAGGGCAGTCCAATTCTTCACTGGCACGTTTGTCAGCAATCTGTATGAATAGTTTCATAAATATACTCTGTAGCATTAAGTAGCATTTACCAATGCATTGTTATATTTCTCATGTTGTTCTTCCACTCACAATCTGTAAGCACCCCTGACGTAGTTTTTGCAATTTTATCCCGCCACTTAGGCCTTTCTGCCATTGCATGATGCAAAGATAAAGGCCCACTGACATACTGTATATAGGGCTGGGCGATTAGGGAAAAAATAATTGATATTGAAAGTACGATGAATGCACGATCATTCATTGGTTGATAGCGAAATCACAATAAATTCACGTGATGGCCGACTGGTTTGCACATCTGCCTTCAAATGTGTGGAGTTTGCATGCTCTCCCCCGTGCCTGCGTGGGTTTTCTCCGGGCGCTCCGGTCCCCTCCTACATCCCCAAAACGTGCATTGTAGGTTAATTGAAGAGAAGTGTGAATGTGACTGTGAACGGTTGTTTGTTTATATGTGCCTTGCGATTGGCCGGTGACCGGTTCAGGGTGTACCCCGCCTCTCGCCCGGAGATAGCTGGGATAGGCTCCGGCACGCCCCCGCGACCCTTGTGACGAAAATGGATGGATGGATGGATGGATTATTCATTGATTTCAAAGCTTAGTATTTAGCCGCATTCAACTACCAAAACACACATGCTTGCGGCAAGCAACGCGAGTGTATATGTACGTATATTTTTTGAACACACGCACACCACGCCGTTCAGCAGATTCATCCCTTTTCTTCGATTGTAATGTTTTTAGGATCAAAAAAATCAACGTCCGACTAATCGCCCAGCCCTAGTATACGACAGGTTAGTTGTAGAGCAACGTGCGTTTCAAACGTGATGTCAACAACTCGCAACTGCAGCGCAGTGTCACATGTTGTGCTGCCCTCCACCTGTGTGTGTGTGTGTGTGTGTGTGTGTGTCGCTGTACAATGAGGCTGGACTTCACTGAAAGAAAGTACTGTATTCATAGCACGCAACATTGACCTGGATAAATAAACTTTGGTTTGGTTCGGTACTAACGAAAAATGTTTCTGGTCCAGATTTTGAAAGGTAGTAAAAAGGCAACGAGTAATGGACTTCGGGCGCAAGATAGCTGTGTGTATGTTGTGCTGCTCAGTATTTTCCAAAGTATGTATTTAGCCAAGGAGGCGGCGTGGGAACAGCGCGGAGAAAGAGGCAGGGAGAACGTCCCAGCACTGCGGTCACACAGATGGGGAAACCAGCACTGTGAAAATACACTGCCCTGCTCTGCACATCTGGTATCGGGATCAGATGCAGTTTGAGAAAACATGGCCGTTGTATGAAGCATACATGCCCAACATGCTTCACCTTTTGACTGGACAACGGTTCAGTGTTTGCCTTGAGGAACTTTGCAGACAGGTTGCAAGTCACATAACTTTAGTGAATAGAAAGAGGTCACTCCTCCAGTTGATTGGTTTGTGTCTGCGCAGGCTCTGTGTTGCCCATGTTTCTATCTTCAGTGAACTCGCCTCCACCAGCGCACTGATGGTGCATGTCATTGTTAGCTCTGGCTTCTTGTCTGGGCCCAGCTGTAAAAACACACACCCATTGGATTGCTGCTTTGCACGTGTGTTTTATTGCGCTCATGTGTGGCTGTAGAAATGTGTTTGTGTGGCTTCTGACGATTCTTGGAAGACAGAGAATGCTTGCACAGATATGACCTCACACATGATTTGTTGAGCTATATGACGGAACCAATGACAAGGATTGGGGAAAGTCCCCTTAATTAATCATGAGTTTGGGTCTTTTGGCAAATTAGCTCATCGAGTAATGGCACAGCGTCGTTACTCGCTCGGAAATGTCGGTCTTCTTTTTGATGCCGTCACACTCCTTCCAATGCATTTCGGCCGCATGAGTCATGGTTCTCAACATCGTTTACAGTAAATCACTACCGGGACGGAAGGATAAAGGTTGACAATGACGGATACAGAAAGGCAATCGACGCAAATAGGGGAACAGAAATAGTGGCAACGGTCTCCAAAGTGTCCTTAGATATACATCTTGATTAAACCCTTCACGACAAATTCTTGGATGACGGTGAAGTGAGTTTGAGTCTGTGTAGCCCACAGTGGTTTTGGGCTTCCTTTTCTTGTTTAAATTGGAAACTGTGCAGCGAGCGTGCATTACCACAGCATCCTGGCTGTGGCTCTCGAGGCAATCTGTCCAGTGCTGTGGAATGGATTTTCAGCCTGCGTAGCTTAATAGGGAAACAAGGAATGGAACCAGACAGTCAGAGGGTGACCCCGGAGAGTGAAGGAGAGAATACTTCGTGCACCTGTCTTGTCATCTGGATTGGTCATAATAACGTGCCAGGAAACCATTACGTGCCAACGGTTAGGCGTTGTGGCTTTCACAGCGGGCCGAAAGGGTTGCAACGCTTAAGAGAGAGTGCTGCATCCTTTCTGTAATTTCACAGATGTAGCCCGTGGAAGCATATCTCGCTTTCTCGCTTAACTTTCAATGCAGTTTCACAATGCCGGCTGGCTAGAGCAGCTGTAGCATGTCAAATGTACGACGTTCCGCTTTGCGGACGTCATTCTCTTCCGTTCGCAACGTCGCCATCTGTGTTATATCACAGTATAAAAGCAAGCGTTTATCATGCCTTCCTTTATGGGGGAGCGCGTGTATGTCTACTAAGTTTAGGCCAAATCGCAAAACTGTCCATTGTTAACATTTAAAGAAAAAAAGAGCAAATCAGTCATGCCATTATGTAACAAAGGCTGTTTAGTCATTTCAAACTCAAGGCACAGGAAGGAACCCATCCAGTTACAGAAATCGGCAGAATGACCCTTTAACCTCCCACCCAGTCCTAAAGTAAGTGCACTCAGTTCTCACCGACATCGTCGTTGCTTCCAAATGCCGATCCAGTTGTTTTCATCTGCATTGAGGAGGAGTGTGGCTCGCGTGACGATCATCTGGATTTCTTGGATTTAGTGGCTACCATAATCAGATCCACCTTTTTAAACATCATTGCAGATAAAAAAAAAAAATGCCAATACACTGTTATACCTTTTAGTCATTTCTTCTAATAAAACAAGAGTTAACGGTATTATTGATCTGAGCTAGCAAGCTTCCCTGCATGTGTGCTTCTGCAACTTTCCAAAGTCAGTTATAGTCAGTGCCGAATCCGTTAACTACATAAACAGATGATTTGATCAGAAGAAGGGGAAGTGATGAGGTTGGAGGGTGGGGGAGGCGGGGCACAGAGTGTGTCGTTTAAGTGGAAACACATTTGTCTGAGCGAGAAGTGGATGTAATAACCCCTTGCTGTGCTCTCTGGTGAAATCGACAGGACGCATTCGAGGGCGACATGCAGCAGCGAAACCGTATCATTCTCTCCGGGTTGGATTTATGTAGCTACGCGTTTCTCTGCATTTCCTGCGGCCACTCTCAGTGTCCCATTCTACAATGAGGTTTATCAGCCAAGTGGCAAAGGTGATTTCTTTCCCCAGTTTTCTGTATTTTGTATTTTTTTTTGGAAGCTCTTTGGTATAGAGAGCTTTTGTGGCGCTGTCACTAAGAGACTTCTTTGTCCAGTGGAATCAGAGAGGCAGTGTACTAAGGCAGAACAACTTCAATGTGTTGCACTGCTAAAGTAAACCCACTCCTCTGTAGCAGCACTGTTCGACACACGGCCCACTCTCTTCTGATCCAATTGCGTACAATAACATTCATTAGCATACGCGATAGGTATACGCTGACAATGATCGCTTTCGATTGCGTTATTTGGGATTCCAGATATTCACAAAAATACAGTGGACCCCCGCTCATCGCAAAGAGCGGAAACTCACAAATAATTGACGCCATTATAATTGCACTGAAAAAGAAACACACCTTCTTTCTTTTTTTTAAACCCCCCAAAATCGTGAATAAACGAGGATAGACTGCTAATAAATGTTTTCCATGATAAATGGGGGTGGTCTCCCCACCCAAAAAGTATATTCAAAAAAAAAAAAACATCTGCAGTTGTCGAACTGCATTACATTTTCTGCTAACACATATTAGACAACCTACAGCAACACGACAATGCGAAATGTTCAAATAGTCACATAGGCAAGCATATGGTAGTCGTATAACGATGGGGAAAACAAACGTTTCCTTCCTCCCTAGCAGTGGAGTAAACAAACTTTGTTCCAGAAAAGGACACGGTTATCATTATTATTATTATTATTATTATTTATATTTTGGGGGGTAGAGATGCCTAGAGACGGTTCATTTATTACACTGTACCTGCTGAGAACTTTGTGGAATAATTGCAAGTTGTAATAGTAGTTTGTTTACATGAAGATGAAAGGTCATTTCCTCGGCATCTCAAATTGCTTTTCAATTTTCCACATTAAGAAGATTTGGGAATGAGATGCAGGGAGAGAAAAACACAAACAAGCAGAGCAGATAAGTCAAAAGTATTTAAATGTCAACTTCTTGGCAAAGTGGCCATTATTACAAGTTAGCTAAGGTACATTTGTACGTGTGTGTTTCATTTATCACTTCCTTTGACATTGAAAGTGTGCGCTTTTACTTGGATGATATCTGATTCTCTTTCACAATATGACATGTAATCTTTTGAGAAGGACGTGTTGTGTGTGTGTATCTGCTTTTTTTTTTTGTTTCATGTAAAAATGATCTTTGCCCGGATCATGGGTTTTCCTTTCTTCTCAGCTTGGTTGATCCAATGTCTGTCCGAAGGAGGGTCAGCCCTGGGCCCTCATAAAAGGGCGGGCCCAATAATCTTGACTTTCCCAAACATGCCAATAAGTTTGCTTTCTTATTTAGTGACGCGATGCAGTCCGTCCGGCCTTTAAAAGCTGGTTTGCCAGGCCTATTCTTATTACTTGTTTCCGAGTAAATGCCTCATCTAGCAAAGTCACGAGCGCAATAAGAAATATTATGAGAAGTATCATATTGTTGCTTCCAGGAGAACCCAGGGGATGGATTGAATTCATCGTTGTCGAAGCTGTATCGTCTGCATATTTGTGCGTGTGCGCTAGGGCTGTCAATCGATGATTATTATCACACCTTTGGATTTTGACAAATCGCGATTAATCGCAGGCGCTAAATATAGCACACATGGACACACAGTACCACATTTAGCTTTGAGATGGCATTTTAAACTTGTGCCTTGATGAAAAGGGTTCAGCGCTGCACTATACGCAAATGACCGTTGTTTTCTGTCATCCCACCGCAGTGACTTTGGAAGCAAAATTTGTCGTCGAGCACACCGGCCGGTCCGAGTCTCCTCACTTATCTTTGCGCTGATCGCTGACCTTCTAGCAACCTGCACCGCATTTCAAATATCCGTCCGCCGTTAAGGTAAAGGAGCGTAAGTGGTCAAAATAAATTGTGTGATCATTCCGAGTTAGTACATGATTAATGTGATCATTTTTGGGTGATTCATGATGAGTTAACGGTTTAACTTTGTCCACAGTTTTATTTGGACCCCGGCGACATGATGCGTGTCAGTAACGGCACTTCATAACATGGGCCAAAATCAAAATTCCTTCCTTGAAGTTAATGACATTTTCCCGAGCTTAATCTGAAACTGAACATTTCTTTTTTGTGGATTTCGTTGACTTGTTTTTGTTGAAGAACCTTTCTGGTACTTATGCAGTATCGTTAATGTTTGGATGCCTAGTGGTCTACATTGCAGTCATCTATAACCATTTGTCTAGGTAGTATTTATATTGCCACGCGTCCCGACGGACAGATCCAGTTTGAAACTGTACGCATATTTGGACCCGAGCTCGAGGAATATTTTGGCTCAAGGGGACATAGGAGGACATTGTAGCTCCCTTTTCTTTAACCATTTTCCCCACAGCATTCCATCCTTGAAATGCAACCTTGTGGATCAAACGGATGCAATTTCACTTAAGAAGCTATCAGCGCATTTAGAAGATCTTTACTCAAATATTTCTGTCTTATCTTATCTTACTGTACACCCATTTCTATTTCCAATACACTCACTGGAATGTGTTTCGTTTTGACAATACAACTATCTGTAACAACATGACTAAGCCGTTTGTTGGACATAATAATAATAATAATAATAATAATAATACTAATAATGCATTCAACTTACAGTATATAGCGCTTTTCAGCACTTTAGAATTGCACTCATTATTTCTGAACTCTACAGTCACACCCTAGAGGCGGTAAGCTACTTGTGTAGCCACGGAAGCGCCAAACCACATTGGGTTCAAGAAATGCACATTATTTTTCCTGTTGCGTTTTCACACCCGGCCGGGCGTTCTAAAACTTCCAAATTCCCGCTTGAGTTTACCATAATCATGTTCATGCACTTGAATGCAAACCATCATCGTCGTCTCTCAGAAACATCACCTGTCAACTCGATTGGCACATCGTAATTCAAAGCACACCGCGGCATTAGACCAAAACCACGAACAGTACAACTCGCATGAATTCCGTTGCGGTCAGCGGTGGGAAGGAGGACATTTCGAGCACTTCCATATGGAGCACATGTGCGGGCACGGGACAAACAGACGTGACGACCTCAGGCAAAGCCCCACATCTCAAACAAAATAAACACTGGTCACCAAATGGCGATCATATTTTGGTGAAAGTTAGCAACATCGTACATGTTCGAAGGGAAGTGTGACTTTAAAAATTCCAGGCATATACAGTATTTTGTGCATTTCTTTAAAATGCTTGTTAGGGCGTTGAATTTCATTATCTGGGCTTTTTCTGCTGTGCATGACTCTTACCTTTCGTGATTGTTTTGATATAGAACATATCTAAGGGCTTTGACCTCGCCTTTTTTTTCTTTTGTGACACCGCTCACGTGTGGCCAAGTGTTTGAATTTGTGTGCTTCTCCCCTTGAGCTGTTGTGCTACGACTATTATTTTCAGATGCGGGAGATCCATTTACGTCGAGCTTTGACATAAGCTCCCCGTTCAGTTGTAGACGGGCGGCGGGAGTAGCTTGAAAAAGTACTAAATTGGCGATTCAGTATGTGCTGGAATTTCACACCGGAGGCCTTGTTTCTGGGTGTCCAGAGAAACAAAAAGGTCATTTGTCGTGTTGGATTTCTTGTCAAACAGATAAGTCATTGTGAAGATAGCCCTTTTTTATTTTTTTTTTTTCCCCCCCAGACGATCATGTCTTATTTTACCCATCGCAATCTGCTAAACTGTGCAGTGGGTCTTGTCTATTATTATCTGAGATTACTTTCCGGTTGTGGTGTGTCTAACAGGGAAGTGCAGAGGAAGTAAGGTGAACGCGCCCCTCGATGCTTTTGCGACCTTTTCCCCATTGGAGATAGCCAATGGTCAGCAGCAGCACGTTCGTTACTATTTCATTCTACACGAGCCGGATGAGAGTAGGACTGAAACATGGAAAACAATCCACCCATCTGGCCTGTGGACGCATGTGCGCCCGCTTTTATTGAACATGCATGCTCATTATATCGCAGGTGTTTTACATGAGGTGACGTGGACATTACACGTGGGCACTGAAGCTGACCGGACCTTTCGCGCTGTTGATAAGGTGTCCGATTGGAACGAGCTTTGCGTCGACTTTGAGTTGAAGGTGAGATTTACAACTTTCTGCTATTAAGCACGCCTAACGACAATCCCGTGCTTTGTTAGTAGTCGGCTTTTGGGAAGTTCCCCGTGGATTCCATCACAGAAGAAGCTTTCAGATGTCCAACACAGCTCAGTTAGCGTGTGTACGTGTTGGCGGGGTGAAGAGGGCAGATGTGGCAGGAGTGTTTGGCGCTCAGAGGGGAGAGGTCACTCTGGAGGCCATAAATACGATAGCACCCAGCAAATGTGTTAACAGAGGCCCCAGGCGAGCTCGGTACAGTATTGACTGGTATTCGCTTGTTCTGCTTTTCAGTTGAAGGCGCTGTTACGATACAACGGGATGCGGGCTGGATCCAGAGAGAGACCAGGCCGTATTTGAAAACTGAAGGTCACTGCAGATTCCAAGAATCCGCAGATAGACTCTGCTGCCAATCTACTCTGTACTACAGCGCCCAGAATCGGTCGGGGTAGGCTCCGGCACGCCTGCGACCCGAGTGAGGAGAAGCGGTACAGAAAATAGATGGAAGGATGAAAGTTCCAAACGGGCAGCAAATAAACCCAAATAGGCACAGAGCAAAGTTGTAAACCTGCCTTCCGGTTCTCGGCTCGAGTAGACTTCTGCTCATGAAGGCTATCATTACAAAGAGAGGTCAGCGATTTGCCGGCTCGTGCAACAGGGTCATGTCTCGTCATGCATAGGCGTGTGCCTTTCAATGGTTGTGAAAGTTTTCCAAACTGTTGTTCCCTCTTCTCTCCCTGTGTCCATCTCGGCACTCATCTCTGCCAGGCCTCCAGCGGCCAACGCTCAGCCGTAGACTTCCGGCACAAGGCCGCGCAGCTGGGGAAGGCATCGTTATCCACAAACGCAGCCCGATTTTAGATATACACTGTCATCTCAGGGTAGTTGTTGTGAAGACGGCTGCAGGGCCTATTGAAGAATCGTCGACTAAGAATCTTAACAGGGAAGGCTGTTAACTGTCACACTGCGCTTTTTACTGTAAGCCCCTCGACTTGACAGGCGACAGGGGCAAACGTTATCCAAGGGTAGCGAAACTAAACAAAATCTGATCACTTGGATGAACTTTCCCATGAGCCTCTCCTCACTGCTCAGCCCTTCCTGGTCACACGGTTTCCCGAGCGATCAAGTCAGACCCATTGTTCCATCTTGGAAGGTTAGAGGAGCCAGAATGCCAAAGAAATTGTGCGGGAGGGTGGCCGCCAAATGAAGAGCTTGATGACTGCAACAGTCGGAGAAGAAGCCTGAAAACACGCTTGTCGCTCGATGTGCTGTTTGTGTGGGAGCCATGTGAACGGGAGGGAAAATAGTCCTCTCGCACATACACGCATTAAAAAAAGGGTTTCTGCGCGCTTGTCTGCTCCCTCTGGGAAGTGTAAGGGTTTTGTGTGCTCAAGTGTGTGTGTGTGTGTGTGTGTGTGGTCAGGATGTGGCTCGCACCTTTCGCTCGCCTTCATTTACTCCCAGCGCTCATGGCCGTTAGTGCTGAGACGAAGTCAAGAGCTCCAAGATATGGCAACTTTTCCATGTTCTGCCTCTTCCCGTGTCCAGCTGTAACAGAGGCATTCTTAAATGGTGTGCGGCCATGATCGATCAGCACTTCCCCGTCAAACTTTGGCTATTTCTGTACAGGGTGGGCCTTGCTACAATATTTAGTGTACATGTGTTTCCCGGGGCATGTATTTCTTTGTTCTCGAAAGAGCTTTACTCTGAGCAATTATTTAACCATTGTGGGTTTGGAGAGCAAAGTGGGAATATCTGTTCAATTAAATTTGACATGGGCCTTTTCCCACATTCAGAAAGAAATGCAGTAACACAAACATGCGCCGCTTTCTCCTCTTTCGAAGGGCAAATGGTTTGACATTCCTTCCGATTCTTGAAGAGCTCAACCATTCTGGCTTTATAGTGAAAACAAACATGAAGCACAGATGGATCCAGGTAGCACGGGAGGTGATATATTGTGTCATCTGGTCTCCTTAACGCTTGTTTTCCTCGTGCTGATGGAGCATTAAGTGGGTGGTCACACGCTACACTAATGTTCAGACATTGGCACAAACGGAGTTTTTGCAACGACCTTATCAAGTCTTTGAATGACAAACACTGAGTCAAACTTGCCTTTACCACTTGGAGGGACAAAAGCTGGGAACCCACAGCAACAAACGCACTCCTTGTACAGACGACTAGTCCCCTCCGAAGGTATTGGAGCCAATTCATTCCACGGAGGCAAAAACAACAGCTTTCATGTATTGTAGTATTTTACTGGCACTGTCTGCTCAAATGTGGATATTTCAGCTCAATTATAACTTGCGAAAACACCGTGTAATAAATTGCACACACACACACACACAGCAACATCAGAATTTGCACTTTCACATTTTAGTTTGTAATTTCTTTTTTTTTATCCTCTATTGCTACTCTTACGTTTAAGATCAGCCAGTGTCGTATTCGTTGCGCTGGTCTTTTCTATTTTCGCGTTGAGGTGGTGCGGGTCTTGGTCCTGGTTCTGGGCTCAAGAGTTGATCCCCTCGTATAAGAGATGATCTGCTAGTACATCTCGTATTCATTAGGAAACGCGCCTACAATTATATAATCGGTTTACGGATGTCAATGTTAAATGTATTAAGCGACGGAGCGATGTTAGGGATGATGTCACAACACAGAATGAACTAACTTCAAATTGAAGAATGGCCAATAAAAAACAGAAAAATATTTGCCTGGAGGATGCCTTTGAAGTTGGTCATGGTGAAAAATGAAGTGAAAGGGCCGAGGATTTTAGTCAATTGTTCTCCAGAATGAAAGTGCTTCAAGAGGAGGAGGATGCTATTGATGTGGCACAGCTTGAAAGCGGGCATCAGGTGCAGGTGGAGATGGGCCTGGCTCAAGTTGGAGGCCAGAACAAAAAAAGCAAAGAAATGAGGCAAATTGAATTGTAATCTTCAATTTGTACATCAACGCGTACTCGGCAAGCAGAACATTTTTGAGACCCATCTCTAATGGCCAAGTCAGCAGGAAGCCCATTAAAATCCTCATGACACATTTTCACCGGTGGGCACTTCTCTCCTTTGTGTTGTTGTTGCTTCAGCGATAAGTCTTCCTTGGCTTCCATTGTGCTTCACAATGGAGTCCAGAGATTCTCATTTCCACAGGAAGCTCAATGAGGGAACAGTGATCATTGGACCGGCCTTGTTCCAGATAATGTCTTCAATGCTTTTGCGACCACTCAGACCACGTTTGTACATCTGTGCTGTTGCTCATACAAGTGGCAAAAGTCAAGTGTTTTCCCTATGTGAAGTGATTCATCAAATAAAGGACAACTTTACCTCCGTCCATTCAGTTTGTATTGTCCCGTGTCCTTTTCAGTGTCACAGGGGAGCCGCAGCCTACTGGGCGGAAGGGGCGTTGTTGTTCCGCGGACGGGTTGCCAGTCAATCACGGGGCCGACACGTGCGACCGCAACTTTTAGTGTGCTATTTTAGTATGGGTGCTTTGTGAGACAATAGGGCTTTGTTCAAATGTTAGTGTGTGCGACGAGGTCAAGTAATCAACACATGTCCCCTATTTTCTCAGAAGAGCCTACCATAAATGTGTGCTGAATGCAATGGTTTCAGGGGCAGCGTGGGGCAAATCTACTTGGAGCACAGTCCCTTTGACGTGTGGAAGCGCCCCCCCCCCCCCCCCCCCCCCTTGCTTGTGTTGTGTGCGTGTGTGTGTGTGCATAGACAAGGTGTGTGAAAGGGTCAGGGGGGTGAGCTCTAAAGTCCCTCGGGTGTCAGATGGGTGTCGGGTGCTGCTGAATGAGGGGACTGGCCCGGTCTGAGAGATGCAAGGAATCCGACACGCCCTGCAGCTCCCATACACAGCCAGGTCACTTTGTCTCGCACACGCACGCACACACATTGTTTCGAGTCGCACATTGCTGTCATCGGCCACATCGACACGCGGCTACTTGATTTGTGCATCGAATGAACTCCCAGTGACCGGTGCATAAGTGGGGTACCGCTTTAATGTGCGCGTTTGGGTGGTCCGTTTATTGATAGCCACTTTTGTGCATTCTTCCGCATTCCATCACTGGCCTTGATTTCCAGACAAATTCCCCGGGGTACCCTGCCCACCCTGTCCAACTAGCCAGGGTTACGACTCGTCTTCTTTATTACACAGTGCACCATGTTTTTGTGAACAATGGCATGGAGACAGTAGGTGTGGCGTATATACAGACTGGTCCCATTTGTTATGACAGACAAAAAAGCTTTCTAAACAATGGCTTGTCCATTCAATGTGTCACATTCTTTTAAAGGAACAGTAGTGCGCAGCAATAATATGAACGGACCTCCCCGTGATCTACCCTTTTTTTTTTTCCACTCTTCCAAATATTATTTGGAGAAAATGGAAAAGGAGGATTTGAAAAGCATCCTAATCCTTCCACAGGACCCCTAGACCCCACCGACCCTAGTCTCCATAGTTTCTTCTCCTCATTTGACTCCGTGTGATCTGCGTCACGATTATGCTCTCCACGGAATGTTAATCAGGAAAAAGCTGCTTTCGATTTGCAACACAGGTTTTGAATCTCAGTTCTTTGAAACGTCACATTCTAAGTCTCTGTATCAAAACCGCTTACTCGTTTGTGGGAACCACGGCACAAAATCCTACAGTACAGGCGGAAGTAAAAGTTGGAAAGGATTGTTATTGTGAACGGATTTGCCTGAGAGCGGACGTGCTAAGTCACCTGTCGTAGCGCGCCAGTGCTGAATACGATTGAAGTGAGAGCCAGAAATGGATGAAAATAGAATCTGATGCAATGAGGATGCAGTGGTTATCTGTTGTTTGGGTTGATGATCAGGCTGAGGAGGAGTGGATCACTGACAGAATGGGAACAATTTGGATAAAACTCTTTCACGAACAAAGTATGCTTTGTGTCTCTCCCACAGTCCATCCAGATCTGAATAGTGTTGCTTGTTCTTGAAAGCGCGCATAAAACAACCCACTCTTGTGGCCAATAAGGTTTATTCTTGAGGCGAATTCTTGGTTTTTTCCCCCCTTGTCATTGAATTTCCATTTTCATTGTATTTTTACTTGTCAAGCCCAGCGCTTGGCTGCATTTTATATGGTCACATCCTCTCACTATTAAAGGTGGATTGTGTTGTTTGAGGTCGAATGTGTATGTGCTTTTGCGAATGCACACGATGGTTGTAATAGCCACCGTAGGTTTTCAGGAGAGGGGGAAAAAAAAACAGCCTTTTTATTGATGTATATCCCCCCCCCCCCCCCCCCCCCCAAGAAGAAGAAGAAGAAGAAGAAGAATCATCTTTTATTGTCATGAACATGCATGCATGCACACGAAATTTGTTCTCTGCATTTAACCCATCACAGTGAACACATACACATGTTAGTGGAACACACTGGAGCAGGGGGCAGCTGAAGCGCCCGGGGAACTGGACAGTAAACTAGCAAAGACTATCAAAAATGCACGATCCGATAACGGTGCTTGGCCGTCCCTTTGCTGTACGCCATGTGAAGTAGTGGCATCACACATGGAAACAGGGGACTCTTGAATGAGAGCAGATACCCACAGGCACCACATTTGGCCTGGAATGTCAACTCTATAAAACATGATTAGAGAGAGAAAAAGAGAGGGACAGAGAAGTCCGGAGGAAAGAAGAAGAAAGTAAGAGCTTGAAGAAGGGATTTTCAAGTCATGTTTAGGATTACAGTTGGTTGTGCCGAGGAGCTTCGATGATATTTTCCAGGACTGTGGGTAACCACAACGAGGCTGACAAATGCAACGCCACCTTGCTTGTGCGCATGCGGTATGTACAAGCATGTGTTTTGAAACGATTGGTTACATTTGCATGCGTTTCAAACACTCAATTAATTACGGTGGATTTTCCTTTCTTTCCTTTTTTTTTTACATACTCAGAAATTCATTATTGTGATCACAGCTTTATGATTATTCATTATGTTGTAAGGTTCTGGCCAATGTCATGGTAAGTGAGCCTCTTCATGTCTGAAAAGTTTGACAATGCTGATTTATTAGAATACATTGCAATCATTTCCTTAAGTGAGCAAATGAAATATCCCTTTTGAAACTCAGAATACGATCCTCGACGGGCGACATCAACATCTTTCCATCACGTTTAGGGTGACTAATAGTGGATTTCATCTTTTTCCCTTCATGCAACCAACTGTGCGCAGCTCATTAACAGGAACAGCAGAGACCCAGCAAAATACAAATGTCGTCTTTGAGTTAATGCTCATGAAAAGGTTTTATTTTAAAGTACGGTAATGTTCATCTTGTTTGGGGCCGAGCCCAACTCCCAACGTGCTTAAGGTTCTATAAATCCCAATTCATATTTCCAATGGCACCATACAGGTATATGCCTTTCTTTCAGGAAGCACTTATTGGCCAAGTGATTTGGGGAAACAGCTGATGAGGTTACTTGTGTTTGTCGCTCCAGCTCACCCATGACCCATGTCACTAGAAGACATTGTGCAGAGCTACTGCATAATAAAAGGTCTTCTCAATGTTAAGAACCTCCCGATTCAATTCTTTAGGTTGCAACTCGATTAGGTTCCATATTCAACGTCATTGATTGCCTCTGTCAACAAGTTCGCTATATTGCTCCCCGTGTGGCTTCCACGCAGGTCTTTTGCCTGCAGAATATTTGACGCTTTAGAAATGAAACGAGAAGTGATCGTTCCGGTCGGTTGCTTTGGGAGTCGGAGCATTACGTGTAAGAGCTACTTTGTCTGCCCGATTCAACGACTCTAAAACCGCTGCCTTCAGCTTTTTGACGGTGACTTAGACACGTTTTCATGTTGGTGTTGTGTGTCGTCCATTATCTGTGTTCCGGATTTACACAGTAATCCAAAATGAGCCCGAACTTCAGATTTGAAAGTAGAAGTCACCCACTTCACGCTGCCGCTGCTGCTGCCGCTGCTGCCGCTGCTGCCGCTGCTTTAGTGGCAATTTTGTTGTTGTTTGGTTGAGCGCAGCTTCCCTGCACACAACGCCAATCACATGCAAAGGGCCCCCACTTGCCAGGAGGTGAATCGATTCAGATGTTTTGCTGAATCAATATTGAATTGCAATGCATTGCTGAATTGTATTTTACCCATCCCGACCTTATATCGTCATCATCATCATCATCTTCAAAGCATTGTCCGTGAAAGGGCATTCGAAAGGTTCTTGCCATTTCAATCCAAACTGTAAGTGTAAGGTCATTGAATGTATGAATGCTTCTCTGTATCCAGAAAAGTTGGTTCAGTTTGTAGACGCGCTTACTTTTCAAACGGATGATTATTCTTAGCCCAAACACAAATAGACCACGTCGGCTTCCTAAATGCTCCTCCGTCCCATTTGAAGTCTGTTTAGATAAGGATCATAAGTAGGACCCACCAGGCTAACCGAGCACTTTTTTATTTTATTTTTTTAACCCTACATGGTGAATCTTTCTGTGTTCAACCGCGTAGTTGAAGCAAAGCGAATTGCACAACTTCATAAATCACGTACCCACGTCCAGTGCATACCCATATTTTCTGTTTTATACTCCAATAAAAGATTTATGAGAGGACATATACTGATTAAAAAAAAAAAAAAGGGCTATGGATGAAAATGAAGGTGGTCTAAAACAAGGTGGTCGGAGGCCTTGCCGATGGGAAAAGTCAAGGCCTGTGAGTGAAGGATCGCTTCTCGCCCAGCGATCGTACAAACATGACAACGTGTGTATTTGCTCTTGTCGATGTGGAGCAACGGCCCTGTTAAACAGTGTACCGATGTTGCATTTTTTGACTCTCCATCCTCCTCCGCCCTCCAAACAGGAGCAAGCTTATAGCCTCCTTGTCCTAAATAACTGCCCCATTTGCGCAAGAGGAAGTGACTTTGAAGCCCCTTTTTCCTGCCTCTCTGATCCACCCTGTGAATGAAGAGGTTGTTCACGTTGCAACACAGACAGTTGTGTGTTTGGACGCGCACAAGGCTCAACATACATACATACATACATACATACATACATATATATATATATTTTATTTATTTTTTTCTTTGAGGAGCAGTTTTGCTAATCAATGACTGCAATTGCGGGGCAACGTTCTAATTTTGAGGCACAATGTTTTGCAGGTTAATCCCACAGGGACCTG
Organism: Phyllopteryx taeniolatus; assembly: GCF_024500385.1. Taxonomy (NCBI): domain Eukaryota; kingdom Metazoa; phylum Chordata; class Actinopteri; order Syngnathiformes; family Syngnathidae; genus Phyllopteryx; species Phyllopteryx taeniolatus. Next base: position 9,704,803 of record NC_084506.1, read on the forward strand.
AAGCAAGGGTTTTATGAAACAATAAAACCACGACAATGTCACGGGAGTTGCAGTATTTGGAGTATCCTACTCAAAATTCTTTTGATTAATCCAGCGTTCAGATAAACTATATTTTTGTTCAAGCGCAGTAATAAATGCAAAAGAGAACATAAAACATTTCACTTAATAACGAACGACAAATTGGTTTCCTTGTTTATATAATCAACTGTTTTTATTTCTTGAATTCACATTGTCCATAGCAGCTAACTGTGTTTTCTTCTCTTGTATTTTAGCATGCGACATAATAATGCAGTCGCTTCACGGCTGTGCGTTTATGAGCTTAGACCAGCTGACTAGGAATAAGACGCATTCTTTATACTACTGGAAGTTTTCAAACTGAAACGAAGACCCCTCGAGAGGACACAAATACGTGTATTGCTTTCATTGTGACTGCACCGAAAGTCACAATGTCAAAAGTCCCTTTGGGTCCATGATCCATTTGACTCTTATTCCTCTTTTCCACGTTTTTCCCCCACATGACTCAAAATGGAGCCACTTACAGATCCACTTAGGTCACGCCGTCTACAGCCCTACACTGAGCAAAACTTATGAAGGAACGTCGTGTTTGCTATTGTTGTGTTCTACTGTACGTGTGTCGCTATTGCAATGAGCGGGCCACAAATGTGATGTTGGTCCTATTTAACAGAGACCTAGCCCTCTGCAGGGCTAACGTTATGTTAGTAAGGTACACGGCGTTCTCACCAATTTTTGGACCTGGTCTCGAGTCCGACGCGGCTTCATACTGGGCATCTTCTACGGGGAGCAAGGCCCATGTGATGACAATTACACAACCCGGTGCTTCCTTGCGTTTCCTTGTCTGAAATGCTCGCACAATTTTCTCTTGTTCTTGCCTTTTTTTTTCTCCATCATTTTTCCACTCGTCAACCAGATAGCTTTGCTTCCTTCTTGCCTTCTACTTCCTGGAGCTAGGCGACGTAAAGCACGCTGTGGCGCGTTAACGGCCGTGTGTCCAGCCCAGCGAATCTCACTCGGTTCAATGATCGGACAAACTTAAAAATCTGTGATTCGCAGTTTTGCTTTTCATTGTGTTTTACGAAATGCACATTTTGACTTCCAAAGAATAAAGAAAGGTCTGCCTTAAACTTGCTAAAGTTTGACGCATCCCATTTGTGCCGCTTTACACCATTTGGCTTGCATGACTGCAGTTCACGAGACAGTTTGGCTGAAATGTATGTACGGTATTTCTTTCCAGAGATAGTTTGATGGCCGGGCACTACCATGCGCTTTGTGGTATGTCTGAGTTATAATTTGTAGCCATGATTCCCACATGGCATTTTCAGGGCGAACCTCAGTAATGAAACCATAATGGCCACAAAAGGTTTTTCTCCCTCACCAATTCCCCTGTGTTGTGTATTACTGTTTGTTGACGCTCCTCTAATAGCGGTGGATGCGGCGACAGGCCCCGGTTGAATTGTAAATCTCTGTCAGGTCCAGATGACGCAGGCCGGGCTTTAGTGGTAAAGCGAGTCACGGGGTGGGGCTGTGGGAACTCTTGAGAAGGTGACAGTAGATAGTTGTCCTCCATTTTGCCTTCCAAGGGTAATAACCTTTGACAGTAATGTAGTAATGTGTTCTCATCTCAGCGAGAGAACTTGATCTCCTCGAATGCTCCTTGTTTTGCAAGACGAGTGAATTCATGTATCAGTGTCCGCTCAGTCCCATCAATGCCTATTCTTGCACACATCCACAATCGCAGTCGACTTTTGCACACACTTTCGCGCATTCAATTGAGAGACAATATGTCCGAGTGATTATTAAGCCTTAGTGGTAGTCCTCTCTCTGAAAACAATACAACACATTTTCTGTGGTCTACTTATCTAAAGGGGAACGCATTCCAGGAGAGTCTGCAGTATAGGAGCATTACCATCATCAAATCAATGTATAACAACTCCCTGAAAGCACAGACGGTTAAACATTTTAGAGGTCTCGATGCTTTAGTAACCTGCACGTACGCTTGGGTTTGTTTAAGGCAGTGCAATAAAATAAAACATTCAATTGAAGTAACGAGAGAAGTAAAAACATTCTCCGTAGCATGGCGTGTAGTTGTTTGTGCACAGGAAAGTGTTTTTGTTTGTCTGACATGTTCTTTGTAATGGTAGCGCTCTGCAAGAGACAGCCTTTTCCTTTGTTTTGGAATGGGGAGTCAGCACATTATACATGTTGGATTATCCATGGAAAGTGCGACAAAGGCGCACACACAGAGCTGAAGTACCATCGTTCCCTTTATCGGTGGTACTCTGACATCTGTATGCTTTTCGTTCATTCGTTTTCCTGACTCTTCGGGACGACAGCTCACATTAACCATCGCATGCAAAGTTATGGCCGTTATGCAACTTATTTGATCTCGCAGTTGACCTATCTTTTACGGAGCGCTAAAGAGATGTGTCAATGCCGGAGGTAGTCTCCAGTTGACACCCGCTTAAAGCTGCGATGGTTGTTGATGACTGCGTGCGTAATGTAGCTGGGTGTGTTTGTATGAGGTCATCAAATCAAATAAACCATGAAATGAAACGCGTGAGCCCGTTCACGTCAAGTGGCACGAAGCAGGCTCAAAGAATGCCATGTAAATTCCGCAGAGAAGAGTAATGTTAACAATTGCAATGAGTAAAACCGATCGCTAAGTATATCAAATTGGGTTTCCGAACATAAATAGAGGGCCACCTCTCAGCGGCGGGCGTGTCGATTGTCGAATGCGCCCAAAGGAATAAAACGTACGGAGGGGGTGAGAGCCGCTATGATGTAAGAGGTGGAATGCTTTTTGGCATGATCATGACTCATGAGCTCCGATTCAGTTTGTGTTCACTCTGGCGTCAGTATACTGTATGACAAGTTCTGAACTGTATTGCAAATGTCACAGAAGCGATCTGACAGGACTCGGTTGCACATCGATGTAGCGTATCAAGTTAACCGAAGTACATTTCAAGAAGTTAGCTTGATACTGTTCAATGTTCATTTGCCTGGAGGGTAATAGCCGCCACAGCCAAACAAGATTCAACGATGTTCGTACTATTTGCGGCTCATATGAGAAGAGGATCCCTGACGAGACTGACCCTCATGTCAGTGTCGTATAGGAGAGAATCATTTTGTCTCATTCCGCTGACATTAATGCTACGTCTCAACTCTTGAGAAGCAGGCATTTCCCACCACGGGCTCGCAGTGTTTACTGTTGCAGGATTTGGGACTCAAAGCTTATTGTTATAATGAATAACTTGTTTGGGAAATCTGTTGTCTTGTAAAAAACCAAATTGCAAATCCCACATATGATTGTCTTTGTCTGTTTTGGGGGCGTGTGCTAAGACGCCGCTGGCTTTGACTCGATCCCGGGCAAACCTTGCATTCACTGTCCCCGTCCGTCCCCCTGTAACCACATGAGGTGTGAACAATACTACGTTTATTTTCCTGACTGCAAGTCATGCTCCCTTTTTGTTTTGCTTTCCCCCTCAGTGGCGTGGTTACACATTACTAGGCTGAGACATCCACCCAGTAAATACCAGTGACAATTCCTCTGTCGGAGACAACGCTGAGATTTGTTTGCCATCCTCAAAAACATGTACCCATCGTGTTTGCCCCACAGGTGTTTTGTCACTGCCGGCCCATTTCAGTCCCTATACGGAGAATCATCAGACGTCTGCGGACTGCAGGGAGGATGCCTATGCCCAGCTGGAGCTCAGGACGCTGGAACAGTCACTGCTAGCGACCTGCGTGGGCAGCATCTCTGAACTCAGTAAGTCACGTCTACTTCAGCACACTGATCCTCTGTGACGTTAAACATTGTCCTGTTGCAAAGCATTACAAATGGGACCGGCTAGTTCATGTGTCTTAAATGCTATGAATGATAAAGGGCTGAACTCAGGAAAAGACAGGAAGAAAGATAACATGCAAGTTTTTCCTCTTGCTGTGTACTGGACTGCAGTGTTCCCCTGCTATATTTCGATTCACTTTTGTGCAACTTGTCTGTCGCGGATATTCCGCACACATTGTGGTGTAAATGTGTGGCTCATTGAGATCACTTGGATTGTTTTTTGCAGTATTCTTTACTTACTGCAATACCCTCGCATGTGGAAAAGGGGAGCCACAGTTGCTGATGCACTTTTCAACTATTTATTGAATGCCGGGAGAACAGTAAAACACAAACACAATGAGCACTTTCACGCAGGAGCTGCTGTCTGCCGCAGCTCACACTCAGACACTCACGAGCAGACTTGCCACCCCGCCAGGCCCCGCCTCTTAAATTAAATACGCAGTTGAGGTACATTTTGAGTGTGTTTTAATACATTTCAGTTTGCTTTACAAACTGGGAACAATTTTTTTTAGGGAACAATTTTGACAAAAATTGAAAATGATATGGTCTCTCTTAGGGGTGGAACAGCTTTTGAAAACCGTCTAAACGGTTCGGTTCGGCCCGCGCGACTTTTTTTTGTTTTTTTTTGTTCTCCCGAATTCGTTATCGAGACAAAGCATACAGTAGCGCTAATGCTAGCCAAGATGGCAGCACGCACTTTTGCGGCATCGCATTGACTCCCGCCTGAGGAGATGAGCGGGCAGGACGGACCATTTGCGCGTCATGCGCTTCCAGCGATGCAACAGCCAATCATCTTCGCGGGGTGCATCCTGCCTCGACTATCATACTCGACTGGGATGCTGCAGCAACATATGATTCGCAATCATCCGATTTTCTCAAGAGTCAACATATACCAAACTGAAAACCGAGATACGAACCCAAGCGTGGATTTTGTGGAGTGTTCCACCGCTCTCTCTATATCTCCCATTGCGGGTGGGTCTGGAACATGTCACCCCGTTCGGGGCATGGTTCAGTCAACTTGCCTCAACTTGCCAAAGCCTCGGCCCACTCTTTGTGAGTTGTTTCACGGGGAAGGTATGTTCACATCAAATCATAACCTATTCAAAATGTACTGGTTAGCACATCTCCCTCACAGTTCTGAGGACCGGGGTTTCCAATCCCGGCCCCGCCTGTGTGGAGTCTGCATGTTCTCCCCGTGCCTGCGTGGCTTTTCTCCGTGTACTCCGGTTTCCTCCCACAAAAAACAAAAACATGCGTGCTAGGTTGATCGAAGACTCTAAATTGCCCGTAGGTGTGAATGTTGTTGGTTTCTATGTGCCCTGCGATTGGCCGGCGACCAGTAAAGGGTGTAGCCCGCTTCTTGCCCGAAGATTGCTGAGATAGGCTCCAGCACGTTGGCGACCCTCGTGAGGAGAAGCGGTACAACAAGTGGACGGATGGACATATGGTCTGCTAAAACTGATGTCATGTGATAGTGAATGAAAGCTGGACTCAAAAGTATTTTGAGCTTCTATTTAAGGGGCCACCCAAATTGGGGAAGAAACAGAGTTGATGAAAAGGTAGCGTAGGATTGTGTACATAGTGGATCAATTATGTTTTGGTCTGAGTATAAAAAAAAAAAAGAGTGAACGAGGAAGAGCAATAGGGTCATAGAGATCAGTGTTGGTGCAAGTGCAGGTTAGGTTTCCCCTCCCCAAACGAGGTAACACTTTGCCATTTGTTGCTCAAGCACAAGGCCACGTTCATACGCCGCCGTCGTCGTCGTCAACTGGACATTGAGAAAGTGAACACGTGCTCTCGAACACAGACAGTTTTTCTCCCACTTGCTCAGTGGACTCTTTGTGCCGCACCACTCGAGCGGTATGAATCTGAGCTGCTCTGGGCAGGGCTGCTGGCATGCTTCACACCCTTTCATGCCTACAAACGCAAACAGACACACAAGGCAGCGTGTTCACCGATACCCGTACACACAACCAAAATATCTCTAATCGGTGGCCAGCGAGGCCCTACAGACACAGGAGGATCTGTGCTCGACCGCTCAGTACGCTGGGTTTGGCCGGGCCCATCAAGCGTAGTTAAACCAGATGGAATCCGGATGGCTGGCTACTGGATTTCAGAAGAATTTGGAGATACGGGACTAGACTTGCTGTGAAAACCTACATTTAAACATCCTTAAAGGTCCCGTATTTGGGCTCTTTAGACCGTCATAGAGTGACTCTTTAACATGGACTTCGTATAAAAGTGTCAATTTCATTAAAAAAAACAAAACAACACCTTGATTTTGTCATCCGAGTTTACAGAAAAGCCCCCGCTGGTAGCTACTTTTGTTTGACCCAGTTTTGTATCCGCCCCCCCTTTCGATACCAAGAATGCGTGAGCAATTTAAATTCATATTTCACATGTTGGGCGGCACGATGGCCGACTGGTTAGCCCTGTGATTGGCTGGCAACCAGTTCAGGGTGTGCCCCGCCTCCTTCCGTGACGAGAGGCGCCAGCCACTAGCCAGTGAGTTTTAGCCTCACTTCAGAAATCAGGAAAACGGAAATGATGAAAAACTCGGCAATTATCTTCAAACGTGGGCGTCACGGCGGACGACCGGTTGGCACATCTGCCTCACGGTTCTGAGGACTCGGGTTCAAATGCAGCCTCGCCTGACTCCGTGGGTTTTTTCCGGGTACTCCGGTTTCCTCCCACATCCCAAAAACATGCGTGGCAGGTTCATCGAAGACTCTAAATTGCCCGTAGGTGTGAATGTGAGTGCCCTGCGATTGCTGGGTTAGGCTCCGGCACGCCCGCGACGCCAGTGAGGATAATTTGGTCCAGAAGATGGATGACTTTGTAAGTAAATGTAAGTAAAACTGAGTATTTGATCCCCCAGTGACCCCACAGAGCTCTAGAAAGAAGAGATTGCAATCCACCATTTCCTATGCATTTGACCCCTGACGGCTAGTTTAGGCCCCCAGGCACAAAATGGGCTGTAAAGCCAGAGAAAGCCTCCCCATCTTGGGGAAGTATTCTGAGGAGACCTCCTGGGTCGAACGCTGTTAGTGGCTAACACAAAGGAGGCCCTTCAGCTTGACTTGTGGGCTGTTTAAGCAGGGCTCGCCCAATCCCTTTAATGAGCCCACGCACACTGGACAATCCCCGCAGCCCCAACCTCTGTGCTCCCCCACTCGCGCTAATCCGCTTAGAAATGAGCCCCGCGGTAATCGTACTAAATGAGTGCTGTATTATGCCAAGTTGGAATAGGCCTGTTTCACTCACCCTTGCTTGTTCTTGCGACCCCTCCTCATCTAGTCTAGCCTCTGCTCCTTTCCTCGGATACTCGTACTCCAAGCTCTCCTCACGCTCCGCTCCGCGCTTTCCCTTTCGATTGAGATTCAATGCACTTCTGTTTGCCAGTGCAAAGTTACACCCGGGAGGCGCCGATTGCCCACTGTATGCACACTTCAAGACTGAACTCATTAAGACATGGGCTTTTCCATTTCGAGCCGTCCAGGTTTTGAGTGATACTAATGTCTCAAAATCCCCACAGGAATTGACTAACTCGCTGCTTGCTTACAGTATATGGAGGATGCAGTGATTAAATGGAATCGTGCAGAAATGGATCAACTCTATGATCAATGTATTAACTCCTTCAGGAATTAAAGAGAAGTGAAGATTTATCCTTTCCGCTAATGACAGATACTGCTGAAGGCGAGGTATAGAGAGAGCGATAAAGGAAGGAGTGTCAAATGCAAGTGGTTTAGGAAAAGGGGGAGTTCCGGTTAGATCGGAAAGCCACAATGGTCACGCTGAGATCACATATTATCTCCCTGAACACTGGCCCACTCTCGATACCGTATTGAACACGTCAACTTGATTTTGCCTCACATGTGAATATGCGAGTCTTCTCAATGAATGTAATGTCAACCCGTCCAATGTCTCTTTCCCAGGTGACCTCGTGTCTCGCGCCATGCACCACATGCAGCGCCTGAGCTCGGTGCGTCCGGGGCTCAGTCCAGCTCGCCATTCACGCCCCCAGCAGTCTGTGTCCTGGTCGCCTGACGCCCTCCACACCCTCTACTACTTCCTGCGCTGCCCGCAAATGGAGTCCATGGAGAATCCCAATCTAGATCCCCCACGTATGGCACTCAGCAAAGAGAGGCAAGAGCTTTAGTTTTTGACAAATTGATGTCCGAATTGGAGACCGTTTTGTCACGTTCGCTTTTGAGGCCAACTACAAAATTTGTTTTGTTTAATAAGGCCTCCTATAATCTCTCGTTATAAAAGATTGATGGACGCAACATAAATGATTTAAGCATCGGTAACCACTGCCAAAACGTAGGGTGTTTAAGCATGAGAAGTGCCATTTTGCAGCTGGGTAGCTTTTAGCCTCGTGTGAAATGTCCACTTCAAAAGTTACAGGTAAGCAAGAGCATCTAGGTGATCGAAGTCCCCAGAGTTTACGTTTTCTTTCTATTGTTTCGTAGTAGTAACTGAACTCAGAAAATGTGGCTTTCACGACATACTTTACATGCAGTCAGTCAAAGTAACTGTCCAACTCAAAATTGAGCGTGTGTTATGAAATGAAATACACATGCAGGCATCCAATACAGCTGTGTGACACGCGTTCAAAGTCATTCAAAGCGTCTCTCGTGTGAAGGCTGCCAAACCGAGTCCTATCTCGACATTTAAATGGGGAGCATGTGCATTTTGGATGAGGATATGGCATATGTGGGAAGATCCGTGTTAGGTTTTTGTGATGAAACCAGCGAATCCGCCCAGAGAGCCGAGCGGCTCCCAGAAGTGCACCGAACGGTGACCAAACGCATTCCACGCGAGCAAAGGTGGCCACCTCGCTAGTATCGAAGCAAACATTGTAGCAAATGAAGACTCCTGCTTTGCTTTACTCATCCTGGCACGTCCTAACAAGTGTTCAGCTTTTGATTTTTGATGTTGGGTGTATGTCAGCCGAGCTTCTATGCGGAGCGTTAGATGAGTAGACGTTTTGTGATCTCTGCTTCCTTCGCTTACTGCTTTTCGTGTTTTTGATGTTGAGGGGGCGCGGCAGGTCAGGCAGGGTCGGTTTCCATTGCAAGCCTAGCGCGTGCTAACGAAACAGACGATCGCTCGTTCAAGATCTGTGGCTGGAAACCCCCAAACCACCAAATCATCGAGTATTATGTGGTGAGCGCCCTAATTGCCGAATCGTTGTTGGAATGGGAGAGACCGGAATAATCGCCAGTTTACAAAGTGCAGCTCACTCAATCAAAGAAATCTCGACATACGACACACTCCGCCCTCTAGGGAGCACTAATGGATAGATGTGGTACAACGATAAGATGTTAATGATGCCGTCATTCCTGCATTAGATACTATTACACTCCTTCTATGGTGTCCTGTCCTTACAAGAGTAATCGGATTCCAGATCAGTGGGTACATTTACAGCCCACGATGGGGTCTGCATGTGAAGTTGGTTCGAATGTAGACTTCAGCACACTCGGGTCATTTAGGTGTGGCGGTACGCCGATGAATAAAGGATCTGAACTTTTCCAGCATACCTGGGAAAAAACGAGTTAGACTGTCAGTTTGTCGTCAGCCAGGTTGTAGTGAAGAACGCGGCTTGACTCCGAGCTAATATTTCTATGTAAACGAGTGGATGAAAGTTTGTCTGTCCTGCTGTTCTCTGTATGTAGCCTTTGCACGTTGGGTCAGTCAACAAGCCATAAGGGCTATCTGGTTTCACTGTTAACAGGCATCCAGACTCTAATGTTGCAACGACTTTTGACAAAGCCGGGTTTTGTGTTTCATGCTGAGGGTCATAACCCAGACCTGAAGTCAGATGTGTACAAGGGTGTCCAAATACGAAAGAAGGTCGAGATAGACTCGATGACCTTTTCTTTGACAAGAGACGCAGGAGAGCAGCGAGGGGTTACGGCACAGACCTTAATCTGATATTGTGGGTCAGAGGTGTAAACTGTACACTAACTATCACACTACAAACTCCACTGATCTGTTTGTACTGATGAAGGAGTTTGTTACTTTTACGCACTCAATACCCACACTAAAATATCGACTGACAAAATGAATCTAATGGATCAATGAATGTTGTGTTTTGACTCTGCATTAGTCCTTGCTTCATGCATGAGGCGAGACGGCAGAACAGGAAGACAGACAATCGTGCGCAACAGAACGTGTTGAGAGAGCTTTGACGTTGATTCCGGGCTGCTCTGCATCTCTTGCCTCTGAAACGTGGCTTTCTTATCACTCTACACCAGTAGCACTATAACCAAAATGGCCACCCACCCCCATTTCTTCATATAGACATACCACACCTGCTGCCTCCCAACCATTTCCCCTCAGGCACTCAGACAATCCCTGCAGGTTCCCAACACCCCCTTTCGACCATCCGTCTCTTACTTCTCCTACTCCTCCTTGACAGGCTGGATGTGCAATAAATAGCTAAATGAAAGACATTTAACCCAATGGAGAGACTGTATTCGTTACTTACACAAATGATCTTCAGCAATAGTTTCTTACGTACCATCAATGTTCTGAGAATTTTGTTTGGATAAATACACGTTACCTTGCATTTTAACGGACAATGAATGAATGAACAATAATCAGTGAGTGGAAAAATGGTAGTACAGTACAAATATTATGAATAGTAATGACGTTTGCTAGAACAGCTGCACAACAGTGACTCGTATGGATCATAGTGTATGCACGGCATCGCGTAAAACATTTCCGGGGGAAAGGTTAGATTGCGTATTCCGTATGTGTCGAGCCGCCAGGATGCCATTTGACACAAAAATAACCTCATCTGTTAAAAGTGTGACAACGTGGGGTTGTGTCATGGGTATATTCGCAATAGTTTGATGCTGGTTTTACTTTAATGTTGAAGGGATAGCTCCTCCCACCATCACTGCGGCGTGGTTCTACAGTATGTTCACCATCAACTCTGTTTTGCGTTGACGCCGTGTTGTCACTGTGAAATTAACACGCTACCCCATCCCAAACGCGGAAGTGCTCCGTGCATAGAGTCCACACAGTTCTGATTCTTTGACCTCCACCTGTGATCATTGTATGCATTGTAGTTCTTCACATCACCCCAAAGGAATGTTGAAGCTGTTGCTAAGAATAATGGCCCAGCAGGGGTATTGCAGCTTAGGGAGTCTTGATAACACTGTTCAAGCAGTGATTACCATTCACTGTGACTGCTTAGTTGGATCAAAAGCAAACAAGAAGAAGACCCACAGTGGCCATTGTGCAAATAGACACTACATGAGAAGAAAAGGAATACAGAGCAGAAGCCACTGATAAAAGATAACAAGACGAGACATGGTCAGTTCCCAAAGCTATTAGAAGAAGAGGTGTGATGGACAATGGAGAGAGAGAGGGCAAAGGGCAAAGGGCAGAGGTTGTTAGTCAATCAAACAGTCTGAAGGGGAACATTTCATAGCACACTTGTCTACTGGTGTTTATTTTTATACTCCTTTGTGACCAAAGCTACTTTCTTCAACTGCTGTCAGGTTTAGATCCTTTTTGTCTGTCACATCTATTTGTATACTTTGAGTTCTTTTTTAGTTGCTCTTGATTCTATTGTCCGTATCGTCGCCAGTCTGGAACAGTAGCACGCGTGAATCTGTGGTAACCAGGCGGATGGTAAATATGTGACCAAGAGTGCCTGTATGGGAGGGAACAGAAACTGTAATAGACGAGTCACAGTTCAGGGAAAGAGCTGCCAGACACACACGTCATGAGTTTGAAGGCGGTTTGTGAGTTTGTACGAAATGTGTCTGAATCATGAGAAGCGAGCTGGTCCTCCTCGAGCACGCTGGCTGATACAGAAACCGAAAACATGATCAAACTGGTTTGTGAGCCTTAGTGAGTTTGTGAGTGTTAGAGTTAATTGCGTCAGACTTGAAAATGTCATTGTTCATCCGTTTTGCTTCGCAGGCCCTTCCTGTTGCTGCCGCCTTTGATGGAGTGGATCAGAGTGGCCATAGTTCACGCTGAACATCGGAAGAGTCTGCTGGTGGACACTGATGATGTCAGACAGACCGCCAGGCTGCTCCTTCCCGGACTGGACTGTGAACCCAGACAGCTCAAGTGCGTGTGAACACATACGTAGCCACGCTGTGGAATGTCTACGCCGCACCCGGTCACATGACGTTACACTGCAATATTACTAGCCATGCATATGAATAAACCCAAAACAGTATTTTGGGATTGAGCTTGTTCTGGTAAGATTGTGAAACAAAATTTGGTCTCAAGATAAACAAAAGTGAAATTGCATCTCTGAATTTGGAACAGTTCATTTCGGGGTGTGACTGGGAGGCTACGTCGCGCATTCAGCTGACAATCGGTGTCTTTGTTTGCGTCCTCGTCAGGCCCGAGTGCTGCTTCAGCTCCTTCAAGCGTTTGGACTCCAAGGCAGCCACAGACAAGTTCCACCTCGACTTGGGCTTCCGGATGCTCAACTGCGGCCGCACAGATCTCATCGGGCAAGCCATCCATCTGCTGGGGCCCGATGGCGTCAATAGCATGGACGACCAGGTGCTGACCAGCCTTCTTTTTTTTGGTGTTGTTTTACGACTGCAGTACAGGACCTGTGCTGAGAGGACAGCAACATAGAGAAATTACACACTAAGAGCTCTTTGTCATATTCGGTTCTTTGGTTGCCCCCTCTCCCCGTGTCTCAGGGGATGACCCCTCTGATGTACGCCTGCGCCGCTGGAGACGAGGCCCTCGTTCAGATGCTGATTGATGCTGGCGCCAATCTCGACGTGGCGGTAATTATTCCTGAACAATTCCTACTTACATTTGAATCTCACGTAGTCTTTACATCCAAACAGAAGACACACAGAAAAGCACTTTCAAATCATTTCCCTCCACACAAGACAAAGACGGTCCACGGGTGAGCTGGAGCGAGGTACGCGCCTCGACTGGTCGCCGGTTAATCGCAGGCCGCATTCGAGCACATATAGACAATTTCAAGTCTTGAATTAACGCACTGTGCGTGCTTCTGGGTTGGCGGAGGAAGCCGGTATACTCGGCCAATTCTAAAAAAGAAAGGCCCGAGCTGAGATCGACTGTGGGGCAGACGTGCTGACCAAATGCTGCGCCGTGCCATATAAACGCAGATATGAAATGACAGCAGCAACAGCGCTTCAGTTGTATTTTTGTTGACTTGGCGTCGATTTGACAGGTTCCACCGTGCTCCCCGAAGCACCCGTCTGTGCATCCTGACAGTCGACACTGGGCGGCGCTCACCTTTGCCGTGCTGCACGGACACATCTCCGTAGTGCAGGTGGGAAACAAGCGCACACGTTCTCGCGATGGCTGTGGCTTTCATGTCCACACCCTACCGTTAGAAAGTATAAAGTATCGTGTCGTGTCCAGAGTGAACTGTACACACCGTGATGCTAAGCCATTCAAAAGCGCGAGTTCGGCGGTCGGGCCGCAAACGAGAAGGCGGATGTCAGACATCGTTTCATGGAACAGACGTGGTGTGTCCCTGCAGCTACTGTTGGATGCCGGGGCCGGCGTGGAGGGAGCGGCAGTCCGTAATGGACAGGAGAACACGGCGGACACCCCGTTGCAGCTGGCTTCAGCAGCAGGTGGCCACGCACGCGCACGCACACGCACGCGCGTAAATACACTACACGAGCCAAAACTGTCATTCAACGTCTGTCGGTTCTTATCCCCTTTTGTGGGAATCGAATTGCCATGTTTAACTAAAGGTGACCAAACGAGAGCCAATGGTATTCCCACAAACGCCTGACTGTTTCATCGTCATCGTCATCGTCATCATCATCATCAGTCACTCATATAGTAGTCGCGGGCAGTGTAGTCGAAAATGAGAGACTACTAAATGCAGGCTTAGCGAGGAAGAGGAGCGCTGCGCTGCCTGCGGCTGTTCACGAGCATCGGGGCAACATTCCTCTGCCAGATCATTTGAGAGGCGCACGGGGCTGCAGGCCGGACGACCGCGCTGACAGCGTGCGAAAAGTTCAATATGACCGCGTTTGCTGCTTTCAAACCACAACATCGTGACTACTGTGACCATAATGAGAGTCAATACAAGAGTTCCAAAATGGTGCGTTTACAAATAATGTTTGGTTTTGTATCAAGCGCTCGTAATGTTTGGGCCGGTTAGTGTAGCGCGGTTCCTTTAGATCCGTGATACTCAAAGCGTGGTACGCAAAAGAATGAAGAAAGGAAATGTTTTCAATTCAATACAGTACATTTGTTAAGTAGAGTTCAGTTGTCGTCAACTTTGACATACATTCCTACATTTGCTTTTACTTAGGCACATTTGACCTGAACCAATTGTCAGGTTTTCTGTTTGTTTCCCTATATTAAAGTCCAGTGTTTAAGATGAGTGAACTTTTTAGAACTAAAAGCTCCACCACAGCGGCCTACTCTGCTGCTGTTGGTTTTGCCTGATGTCGCTGCTACTTACACAACTTAAGTAAGTTTGTAAGTTTGACAAGCACCGCTCGAGATGCTTGACATTCTTCCAAATGTAATGTGGCCTTGTAAGTTGTTTGGAATTGTAATTATTCAATGACTGAAATGGTTGGAAACATAAAATACACCAAATAAATAATGTGTACATGAGACTGCCTTTTGTGTAACATCATTTTCCAAATATCATCATTCAAGACACAGAAGCCCCAACTTTGCTCCCGGTGGGCCTGGCAGCAGCTGCCAATTGGTGTGCGATTATGTGTCAAGCGCCATTTACTAATAAAAAGGAGGATGATGATGATGATGATGATGATGATGCTATACAGTCCAGTTACAAGATTGTGTTGTTAGGTGCAAGAAAATGTTGCTTTGACTTATTGCTGATGGCAACTGCACTGCGTCCAGGCAACTATGAGATGGTGACCCTGCTGCTGGCAAGAGGCGCTGACCCCTTATCGAAGGCCCAGGACGGAAGCGCCCTGGCGTCGTCCCTCTACGAAGACATGAACTGCTTCAGTCACGCCGCGGCACACGGCCACAGGTACTTGGCGAAACGCAAATAGAGAAAAATAACATCAGTAATTGCACACTTGCCAACTTCGAAATAATAAGGATCATTTCATAATTGTATTTATAGGTGCGACTTGATTTACCAACAATGAATGAATCGGATTCCTTAAAGTGAATCACACATTAATGCTCTCGAAATATTTCACACAATAAATGTTCGACACGTGTGCACTAAAACAACAAAACCGAATCTCGCTGCTACATACGCAATCTTCACCAGGCTCCGTTTTGTAAACTCAAAAATGTAGGCCATAACGGGATTTTTTTTATGTGACAAACGTTTTCGTGTCTTTTAATTACCCCCCCCCCCCAAAAAAAAAAAAAAAAAACCACCCATTGGCCTATAAGTCTATTATGACTTCTCCTCTTTCAGACAGACAGACAGACAGACTAGCCTTGCACAGTACAACAGTTGACGCTGTCCGTGCTTACTGCAACATGGATTGCATTAAGGTTAGAAAACTGATTCAATGTGTGTTTTTTAAGTATGGAAATAATTACAGTGAACAAATGAAAGTTCTGGCCCTACGAGAAATAGGACCCGCGCGTAACTTGTTTCCTTGGGTGGAAAATGTGGCGACTTTTGGTTTGCAGTTGAAAGGGCCTTTTGCTTTTCCTATCCATTTTTCCGGAAGCACCGGCTGGTAGCGTAAATCTCTGCACCTGCTCCCTCGGAGTACGTGTGAGCGCAATATAGACTCAACACGTCACATTCCACAATAAGCGGGACAAGCAGGAGGCCGCAGGGTCCCAGCCGCGGACGGATGCGCTGCGACACGAGCGCCCGTAAATCTCTCGCCGCCGCCTCCCTCCTCCGTGTCCTCTTCCTTTACACCCGCTTCCTTTCTACGTCAGGAACGTGCTGAGAAAGCTCCTGACTCAGCCTCAGAAGGTCCAAGAGGACGTCCTGTCTCTGGAGGAGATACTCGCCGAGGGGGTGGAGGGGGAGGAAGCGGTGATCTGCACTTTCCTCCCTCTCTCCGCCTCCTCCTCTGGCCAGGGGGCTCCACCAGAGGGCGGCGTAGCCAGACTGTGCAAGGCCAGGATGAAGGCCTTGCAGGAGGCCAGCTACTACAGCGCCGAACACGGATACCTGGACGTCACCGTGGAGCTGCGAGCGCTGGGTAGCTAACGCACGGCTGGATATAATTGAGGCTATTTCGATGGAAATCCTATTTGTTTTGTCAGATGCATTCCAAAAGCTTGACATTTCAACGTTGTATTTATTTGTAAGTCGAAATGTATCAAAACTCAAAGATGTGTTCAAGCAGAAATGCAGCCCCCCCATCTAAAAGGCCAATTGCTAACCCATTCATCCATCCATCCATCTTCTGCAGCGCTTATCCTCACTTCAAAATGTTTCTTCAAAAAAAGTACCTTTGCTCGAGCCGAGCCTGTGCATTTCCGCTCGACTTATGTAACGGGTTCTTCATGTTCAACTGTCTTTGAAAGAAATCCATTTGTTTAATGTCCCCAGCCATATTAAAATTCCCTATGAACAGCCCACCTTCAGTTTAGTTGAGTCCCACCAATTCCAGCGTCCGAGCCTTTCGCCCGCGTAATGCCGCGCTCTCCCCTCGCTGTCGCTAGGCATCCAGTGGAAGCTGCACGTGTGGCTCGAGTCCCTGCGCTGCGCCCAGCTGCAGTCCAGGGCGGGCGTTACCTTGTCCCTCCTCAGAGAGTTCACCTCCATCCGAGAAGAAGATTACTGTGAGGAGCTGCTCACCGTGGGCCTTCCCCTCATGTTCGGCATCCTGCGCACCACCAAGG
Source organism: Phyllopteryx taeniolatus (assembly GCF_024500385.1). Classification (NCBI taxonomy): domain Eukaryota; kingdom Metazoa; phylum Chordata; class Actinopteri; order Syngnathiformes; family Syngnathidae; genus Phyllopteryx; species Phyllopteryx taeniolatus. The sequence continues at coordinate 9,721,463 of NC_084506.1, forward strand.
TACGCCGCGACCTTTTACGGAACAAAGCTGATATTTGCCTGATCCCCCCTCACGTATCTGTTATTTTCCTCTTTACAGAGTGATGCCATCATACAACAGTTGTGTCAGATCTTTAGTCACTGTTTTGGCCCCGCTCCTCTTCCCGCCGTCCCCGAGATGAAGGCGACTCTCTCAGCGCAGTTGGGTACGAGCTCTACTCTTCTGGTTTTACCACATTAAGTGGACCTGCAAAGTCCAATGACATCCGGCACAAAGATAAGCGAGGCTCAGGCTTGCTTAACACTGTCAAAAAGAGGTGGGACTTTATTCTTATGGTGATCAAGCCTGGACAATTGTATTTGTAGAGTGCCGATTTACAGCAAAGGTCGGCCCGATGCATTAGCCGAAAGGATCGTCAAAAGTGAAGAAATGTACCATTGGGACTGGCCTACACGGACGGGCTCATTATTATGTCACAATCGTATTTTTTTCCCAATTCTATCTACCAGAAGTATGCAACTATTTTTGCTTGCTTTGCTTTGCTTGCAATTACTACTGCAAATGAGCTAAAGGTACATCGTCTATACTCAACAAAGAAATAATCCAGGCCTTGAGTTGGGAAAGAATCATTTGAGACTTTTTAGGTTCCGTGGACACGCTGTACGACTAAACCCCAAAATAACATGTTGCCATGGTTGCGGCTCGGTCGAGAGAGAGAAACCCCGAAAGTAAAGCACCCAATAAAGTTTTGTTTCCCCGTAGACCCTCACTTCTTGAATAACCAGGAGATGTCCGATGTGACTTTCTCGGTGGAAGGCAAACCCTTCTACGGCCACAGAGTCCTGCTGGTCACCGCCTCGGACAGGTCGGTTTGCGCACGCTCCTGAGCTAGCGACGCATTTGTGACTTTCTCGCTCTTCCAGATTCAAATCGTTGCTGGCATCCCCCGGTTCTGCTACAACTGCCAAAAAAGAGATTGAGATCAGCGATGTGACGTACAATGTTTTCCAGGTGACCGATCGACTTGTTCAAGTCAGTCATTTGATGAATCTGACTTAATGATGGACTTACTTTGACATGTATGCAGATGATGATGTCGTACCTGTACTGTGGAGGGACAGAGTCACTTCAAAGCAGAGTGCCTGATTTGTTAGAGGTGAGCGTTCTTTTCATGTCACGGCATGATCCTGCTTCAACAATTTCCATTTCCACAAAATGGCATCGTCCGATGTGTCAGTGCACCACTTCAAAGATTGCCCTTGAAATGCATTGAAGCAATTCGCTCTTTGACCTTCTTTGTGTGCATTGGATTCTAAAAAGTCCGTTCGTTTGTTTAATGGTCTTGTCGTTTCTTTCAGCTGTTGTCGGCCGCTTGTGTGTTCCAGCTGGGAGCGCTGCAAAGACATTGCGAGCTCATTTGCTCTCGGCACATCAACCTGGATAATGCCGTCAGCATCTACAAGACCGCCAAGGTAACACGCGCACAGAGATCCTTGCTGTATCGCATGCTTTTTTTGTAAAGAAAGAGGACATACGATGGTGTGACGCCGTCTTGTCTCAGGCTCACGGGTCGGCGGAGCTGAGTTCTTTCTGCGAAGGCTACTTCCTGCAGCAGATGCCCGCGCTGATGGAGAGGGAGACCTTCAGGTGTCTGCTGCTGGGATGCCGGCAAGGCAACGGCTCCACCTCCACGCTGACCCTCAACCAGGGAGAATCACCCCTGGAGGAGCTGGAGGTCACTCTGGCCCGTCGGCTACGCTCGCTCTACGTCACCTCCAGAGTGTGAGGACGTGCAGAAAACAACACGCGGTTTCCTCATGGCGACACGCGTGTGATGTAGAACCAGCACAGTGACTGACGTTGTAAGCTGAGCACATCGCTTGGACTTATTTGCGGTGTGAGGAAAGGGCTCGGGAAGCTTCTTGTGGAAAACAAACTGATGGCTGAAGCGCAAGTGAAACTGTGACACACTGCTGCCCCCTCGTGGGCAAAACTGTAAATACCCGCCTTGCCGCTCAGCAGCTCTCCTCCTCACTGAAGCGCCGGAGGCCATGCTGGACTTGTGGCCTTGTCCCATTGCGACAGAATGCAAGGAGCCCAGCGACATGCGTTTTGCTTCCTTTCCTCCAAAGTGACCACACAATCCACACTTTTGAGTTTTGTATTTAATGAGGGGGGGGGGAAGACGAGTAGTTAACAGGGTCTTTTCATTTTTTTTTTTTTGAAATCCAAATTATGTTTTTCTATTGTGTTCACTCTTGGAAGTACACTCTTAGCCGTCACTTAAGCTTAGCTCTAGAGAGGCTGAACACGTAGCATGTAGCGACAGAGTCATAATATGGGATTTAAAAAATACATAAATAAAAAAAGTGGTCTTGAATATTTGAATAAATATACACTTGGCGTACGCTCATTGTCTTTATGGAATTGAATACGTACTTTTTAAGTAACTAAATACACGGCAACACACTCGCCTCAAACGTGTTCACGGGAGAAAAAGAAAGACACCATAACGGAACGATTTTATTTGTTTTCAATACTGATGATGCTCACAGTTGTTATGTTATATGGGGATTACATCAGTCGCTTTCGTTCCTGCTCTGGCTCGCTGAATCACCGACTGTCCTCTGAGCCGTTTTGCCATCCATTTGTAGAAAACAAAGGAGAGTTGACATGAGGGTATTGCTTTGTAGTTCTAAGTATTGATATCCTCTCCTTGTGCCTTCCGTACTCGCACGTTGGACAGCTCAGACTTCCGACCGAGTCCTCCGCGGAGCGAGGCAGGTCGAAGGAGGGCTTGCTCAAAAACGTTGTGCGCACGATAAAGAGGAGAAGGAAAAGATCAGCGGCTGGGTGGAGAGATTACAAAAAATGAGCAAAAAGGCTAGAAATAAAAGCCAGGGTCAAAAGTCAGCAAAGGTCAGACAATGTAAAAGGTAGTTTTGTGGCGACTGATCAGGGTGGAACATTTACACCAAAGCCATGCAAAGAAAAGCTCATGTTTGACATGCACACAGCAACACAAGCTAAACGTAGAGAGCAGGAATCCCCAGCATGGTAAAGAAGACAATCAACCCCATTTTCAACTGTCTATTTACAAAGAGATCATCTGTGGATCAATGTTATCTTTCTCAGGCCCAGCCTATGCAAACAATAAGAGAGAAACTGACAAATAGCAATAAAAGAGCATTCCCTCTCTCCAAAAAGAGGCTAAGTCTACATTCTTCAATCACTGGTATGTTTTTTTTTTTTCATCAAAAGAATTATCTTTCCCCTCATAATTGAGGAAAAGATTCATCATCATTCGGCTAAAATTAGATCTTGTTTTTCTTCAAATGGTGCCCCATTTACAAACACACAAGAGGCTAATAATAAATAACATTCAACTGACCTAACAGCTTTGTTCATATAAATAGTCAAGTTATCATAAATTAGGATATGACAATGTGAGATGAATAAATAAGGGCCAAAAATATAAAAATAAGCACATGTATCACATTATAATGTTTGTTTGTTCTTCTATTCCTACTGCTGGTAAGTAAGTGTGAGAGGTCAGGATGGAGAAGTTGAAGACAAAGTGCTGCAGAGAACATTGAAAGACAAAAAGGATCATGTGACCAAAAGTACGCATTGGCTACCTAGACATTAGGTCACAACGAGACGACTCTTTGACTTTGTACATCAGAAATGATAGCGGTCTGTCCAACGGAATAAATCATTCATTTTCAGACACTCACTCACCCACCCGTCCACAATTGTTACGACCGCCCCCGCCCCCGCCCCCGCCCCCGCCCCCCCCATACACGTCTCTCTGAAATCACAGTTCCAGTTCATTTGCAGCAGTAATGGTATATGGGATAAAGTCAGAATTTTAAGAGAAGAGTTCTTCTCAAAGAATGCACATAAAAGGAACAAAAAATAAAGAAATACAATCCGGCGAGCGTCTGTGTCGGCTCTTCTCTGGCTCCTGCTTGCATCTTCTTCTTCTCACGAATATATCCCAGAGTTTAGTGTGCAGACTGGACATGTGCTGGTATGCATGTTGAGTCTCAGCAAAATGTTATTTTCTGAGGCAAGGGTGCCCGGTGTGTATGAGAGGGGGGGGGGGGGGGGGTGAACACCAAAGGTATTTGTATCTACTTCTACTGTCCGGGCACACAGGGTGGGGAGAGATGAAGGTAGAAGTCTGCGTGAAGGCTCTGTTGCCATGGTAACCCAAACCTCTCCAAAGCAGTCCTCCGTGTGCATGTCCGTCTCTCGGGGTGGGATCAGTGGGGAGGGATGGGACGGGACTTAATAGGTTTTCTGAAGAAGTCCTGGGATGAGAGACAAGTCAGGTTAGCACACACTTTAGCAGCACAGAGAAAGGAGGAGGGGAGATGTATGAAGTTGACGAGGGGACGCCGTTTGGTTGTCTGTCTAGTTCTGATCGAGCGACTCCTCTTGTAACGTCAACTTGACGAGCGGACATTTGCCGGTATTGTTTTCCTGCTCGTGTCTGCGGGCGTGCGCGGGCGAGGGGCAGCGCTTGGATGGCACCTGGCCGTTCTTCTCGTCTGAAAAGAGGTGTTGGATTACGGCAAAGAAGTCACTCGAAGGGCCGCCGAGGCGCACGGGGGCGAGGGAAGGAAAGGAGCCATGGGGGAGGAAAGAGACTGCTGGGGGCACAAATGCCGTGCCGGTGTCGATTAGCTCGGTCATCTGCTAACGCGCAGCACACGCGCACACACAACGTACAACAGGAGGGAAGAAAAGTCTTCACCTCCTGTATGCGAAATGTCCATGTAACGGGACATCTTGTCCATTGTTAATAAGAAAAAGAAAGCTTGTCATTTTGCTACAGGGGGAGGGGCATCCATTTTTGGATTTCGAATTTGCCTCACATGGTCTGAAACTTCCCAAACTTCACATGTATAAATGCGAGTCACGTCTTGAAGACATATGTATGACAACATATTGTTATGGATATAGCGCCAACCCGTGGTGACAAGAAATCTCATCTATATTTGAATGTAGAACGTGTAAAATACGTTCATTATTATTCTTATTTTTACTCCATGCAGCAAAACAAAACCTCTCTCAGGTGTGACCCCTTCACATGCGTAACCTCTGCGTTTTAAAAACAGCCTGCAAAGACATAAACCAACATGAATGCCTCTCCTCTGTGAACTGTAGTTTGATTCCACAGACCGCCCCGCCTGGCCTTTGTCTTCCTCCGCTGGCCTCCATCATGTCCTTCATCGGACAAAACCTCTTCTTTGCGCTTCTCCTTCTAACAGCCGTTACCTGGTTTGAAAGGGCCCACGGTGGAGAAGCTCTCAATGTGTGCGAGGAGACCAAAGGGACACGTTTAATGTGGGTCTGAGTTATTGCTCTGTGCATATTGACCACAGTGAGATCACAGTGTTAAATCATTGTGATCAATTTTGGACTAACACGTCAAAGGGGCAGTCACGCCCTTTCCTTTTTGCAACGTCCACACCATCACACTGCTCCTGATTGCCGGACGTTTTCTCCGGGCACTCCGCTTTCCTCCCACATGCCCCCCAAAAAATGCACGGTCGCTGGACTGAAGACTCTAAATCGCCCGTAGGTGTGAATGGTTGGTTGGTTGTTTGTTTGTATGTATGTATGTGCCCTGCAATTGGCTGGTGACCAGTTCAGGGAGTTCTCCGCCTCTCCCCCAAAGTTGGCTGGGATGAGCGGTCCGGAAAATGGATGGATGGAAGTGATTCTCGTTTGTACCCAGGCCGTAGTCTATGAATTAGAGGCACGTTTGAAAATATCATTGCTAATCCTTACAGCTGCCCATGACTGCTGAGCCAATTCAACGCCATATTGCAGGCGTGCGCTTGTCGATTACAGTATGTATTGCAAATATGGCAAAAACCTTAGCCATTATTGGGTTTAACAGAGAGGATTAGACAACACATGGAATGGGACACATTTCAAGAAATTGGCACAACAGTGAAATCGTGTCCCTTGCCATTGGCTGGCAACCGGTCCAGGGTGTACACCGACTCTGGGAGTGGCTCCGATTGACCTTTCACCCTAATGAGGACAATTTGTACAGATTCCCAACCACAAAGCCGTCAGAAATCATGAGCTGTGCTGAGGGAAATGCTCTTCTAATTTTAACGGCGAGAGCCAGAATTTCCATAGCGCTTCTCCTCACTAGGGTTGCCGGCATGGTGGAGTCTGACGCCGGGCAAGAGGCGGGCCACGCCCCGAAGTGGTCGCCAGCCAATCGCAGGGCGCATAGGAAGGAACAACCATTCGCACTCACGTTCACACCTACGGGCAATTTAGAGCAGGGGTGTCAAACTCACTATTGTCACAGGCCGCAACGTAGTTATGGTGTCTCTTGGAGGCCCGTCACGGCTGCGAACCCGTACGAAGGTATGATCGCCTCATATTATTACAGACGCACAAATTGATGGATAATCAGAAGCCAGTAAAAAGTGTTTGTTCGACTATCAGTTTGAATCGGATTTCTTTTCAAAAGAGGATCGGCAACAAACAAAAACGCTTGCAATATCGCAAGATTTTTAAACGTGAAAACCATTTGCAATTTTGGTATTTCAGCAGGAAACACAAAGTGGATGCACGTGATTTCGTTTCCCGGGCGACGCGAATGCTAAAATGACGCGAATCATCTGACCGAACCGGGCCCCCGGGCCACCGGTTTGACACCCGTGAGGTAGCGTCTTCAATTAATGAATTCATGTGCTATGTGGGAGGAAACCGGAGTACTCGGAGAAAACCCGGAGAACATGCAAACTCCACATGGATATTTGGTCTCTCCCTGTTAAAATAAGCCTACCGTTAAAATGACAGACGGTTCGTGTCTTTGTCAGTGGGTGAACTTGCAACATCAAATCAGAATTTCCTCCACTGTATAAATGAGTAAATATAAGCATTTGGTTTTTGATCTTTGATCTTTTTTTTTTTTACCTCGTTGCTTTATGGTCTGTATAGTTCATCGTGGCCATTGCTCGTGTGTTGTTGTTGTTGTTGTCCACGAATGTGAGCATAAATGATATGAATGGGCTATATTCCTTTGAAACCGTGCCGTTCTCGAGGTTGACGAGTGTCCTGCGTTCCGGATTGGAGTCTCACAGGGTCACATACCCACATGTCCTTGTTTGAGCTTGCATGAACTGCCCACATAGCGTTGACGTCACACCAATGTCTGTGTAAAATTGTGTGCTGGGAAACTGGAAATGGGTGACCACGCTGGCAAGTGTGTGGCTGGAACTGCGCACACTGCTGCGCTTTGCTCCTTGAATGAAGACAAATTACTGAGCTCAATACGTTATTTCTGGATACCAGAAAATCCACAGCGATTTTGTCATGTAACTAAATATGTGCCTTGGCTCGATCAAGGTTGGGAGACTGGTGGAAAATGGACGGATGTGTTGAATGTGTTCCCTATCCCACCAGCAGGGGGAGCCACTGCCACAAGGATGCCAAGTGAGACAAAGCAAGGCTTCAAGAGAAGCTGAGAGCAGAAGAGGACGACTCAGGCGCTTATTTGATCCTTGTTTCTCGGTTCAGCTACTCAGAATCAAACATTTCACTACTGAGACACGGTGCAACAAATCCCACGTGAAGCAGAACACGCTCACCAATCATCGACTTGGAAGTCGAGCACACGGCGCGTTTGCCCAGGTCTGGTGCTGGTGTGCTGTTGCCATGGTGACAAAGCCTCAATAAGAACGCGAACGGCCGTTTCGTACCTTCCCTGAAATTTTCAGCGTTCGGCCAAATTCTGCCCCTCAGAGTTTCTGAATGCCGCGAGGGCAAACGTGCCAAGCAGAGACGAGGAGAAGAAGGAAGTCTTTCTGTGAAGGTGGTGGTGAGGTTTTGCTGGGCTCTGGTCAAATGAGGGGGTCCTACTTACCGGACAGCTGCTGGACTCCAGGCTGGTCATGTGTGCTTAGCAACTGGCTCTGAATGGTCTCCACTACCCGCTTGAAGCGCCGACTGGGTCCTAAAACACAGACACACAACCCAGAGTAAGAACAGAACGCTGGCTTGAGGGTACACGAGTGGTGGGAGGCAGAAAGTGTTGAGCTTGAGCCCAGCTGACTTTGGGCGAGAGAGCGGGTACCCCCTATACAGATGTGCAGAGACGGGAACCAAATCGTGTGCGCGGTGTGTTATTGCGGGGCAGAGATGGTGCAAGCGGGCAAGCAGGTCCCGAGAGACGGCTGCCGTTTGCCCATACCGATGACACAACAATGACGACTGCGGCAACGTGTCGGGAAACCCCCGCGTGGGGCCCCTCGCTAGCTGCTGTGACTTGTAGGGGGCCCTGAGAGATGGCGGACATCGGTCCACATCAACGACGCGACTGGAAACGAGGCTTTACACGATCAGAGAGTTTTTAAAAAAAACCAGGTAGCAATGCGTCTCTTTAAATGACTTGTTCATTTACTGTTTATACTTGTGTGTACTGTACACTCAGTATCTTCAAAAAAATTTCTTTTCGACGGGCTGCAGCGGACCGAACTGAATCGAACCGCAGTCTGTGACGGAAAAACTTCTTGCCAGGTGCCAATTTTGCAACGTTGCTTCCAGAGACCAAAAAAAAACAAAACAGAAAATCATGGGGATAAATTGCAAACTCCCCACGAGGCAGGAAGGCCTGAGTAGAGATTCAAACTCACAACACCATGACTCAAAGGCAGAAATGCTAGTCAACATGCTCCCTACTAGATTTCACTGAGAATATTTGTACTTTGATGAATTTCATATTATCATCATGATATGTAATAATACACAGAGCTATTATAGGGTGAATAAATGTCAACATATTCACATTTATCATTGTTGATAGGCTGGCAGATGTTTTTTTCCATGAAGAAATGTGTTTGTTGTTGTTGTTGTAGAATGTGTGCATACCTCCCAAACTGTCAATTGCATTAGGAGAATAGACTTTTTTCATTACAGTATGTCATTTCCTTGTCTGGATTCAACACATAGCAAATAGCGTCGGTAGTGGTTTGTATGTTTGTTTGTTTGTTTGTTTGTATGTGTGTGTGTGTGCAGCGCTGCGAAAGAATGCTATTTGCAGATACAATACACGGATCGGATGGATGATGACCGAGCAGCACGCTAACCTGAGAGCAGGGTGAAGGTGACGGAGTAGATGCCATTCTCCTTGGTGGCAGCTGTGCTCTCCGTGTAGGTGATGTCCACCTGGAATTTGACCGGCTTCTGGAAGACCGTGGGGCCGGCCGTGGACTTGTATTCTGCCCGGAAACTGGTCTGTGAGATGACGCTGTGGCTCAGGCTTGGGATCTGGAAACGAAGAGGAAAAATTGGTTTGGGTTTTTTGGAAAAGGCGAGTGATGGAATGAAACACGGAGAGCATCGATGTTTAATCTTTCACCCACATGCTAAAAATGAGAGCAAGTGAGACAGCCCTCAATGAAATATGTGCCGCAGTCAATTAATACCTCGGGGAGCTGCTACGCATGTGAGGATCTTAAGCTAATGTAGTGTTCAGTCATCCAACAACATTGCACTCCACCTCCTAAAATGAATTTGTTTGCCCAATGAACAGGTGAGTGGTAAAATTGTCGCGTTCCGCGGACGGGTTGACATTCCATTAATGTGAGTGCGCTTCAAGGTATAATTCCACTGATTCTGGTGCCAATCTCCTGTCGGGAATACCAGCGAGTGCGGCCCCCGAGGGATAATAGCTACCTCTTGGGATGGGGGAACATATTTGACATTGACCTCAGAAGGAAGGCCCAGCTTGCTTGCATTCACTTCAAGACTTTGTACAAATCGAACTGGGGTGAGCATAGGTTCCGTTCAGTCACACGCGCTGCGCGCTTGACTAAATGCTGCGGTGAGACGCTAATGCTGCCTGCATTTCTACATACAGTTGCATATTTATTCTATTTACACACACACACCACAGCATCACAAACATACGTTCAATATATAAAACTGAGGGCAAAGCATCTACTGGAGAGGCAAATCATGAATGCCTTCAGTTTTCGTATCAACCTCCATTGAGTCTGCGGTCAGGGGGAAAATAGAAGCGATGAACACAAGCAGTTGGTTGAATTGCTACATAAATCTGAAAGATGTTAGCAGAGCTTGGGCCCGCCACATACTCATGAGACGCATATCCAGCCTGCTGTTAGAAAGGCAGCAAATAGAGTTACCACTGCCACACTCGGTAGGGCACAGGAGGCTGATGTGAGGAGAGTTAGGGAGGACGAACGCAAAGAAAAAAAAAAGAGGGATGAGAACGAGTACCTGCTGTATTGACGTCGAGACAAGTGGTTGTTGGCCAAAGTATGCCGACACATCGTATCAGAGAGGAGACTAAGGACAGCAAGAAAAAGGACCACTGCAATGAAGTAGAGGCTGTGGCGTATAAAACGGCAGTGTACAAAACTAAGGCGCAGCTACAGGGAATTAGTGTTTACTTTAGTCCTTACTAAGCCCTGGAATGAAAAATGAAAAGTGGTTTATACGAGTTGTCCTCAACTGGTAGGTCACGCAGCCATTTTAGGTAGGAGGATACAAATGAACACGTTTGTCCAGCGACGCAAGAAGAAGCTCTTACGCAGCACAAGAAGGCACACTCAGTTATTACCATACTTATTTATGGACTAGATGTGTTTTCCATCCCAAAAATATTCACTTTAATTGTGACATCACTACAGAGATAGCGTAGGTTAGTGAAAGACTACAGGGCGTTCCGACTTATGCACTAATTGATAAGTACATACATTACTCCATTGCGAACAAAGGAATTCCCCTACAGTAAAATATTTCTTATGCATCCCGGGTTAAATTTGTCTTAAACACGTTATTTTGACAGGTATACGTCGGAAACGTTATTACTACAGGTGTAACGTTCTATTCATGTTCAGTACGCCTCTGTTTCCCCTTGGAACGTACAGTACAGGACCGGAAGCGTCTGGAACGGCCTTGCGCTCGAGGCACACGTCTCCGTCGTAAACAAATACAGTGCAGCTCAACCATGGGCTAGCAAGCGGCGTCACACGAACACGAATATCGCTGCAGCATGACGCAGACGCAACTTCCAGCAGCATTTAACACATTCACTGCCATTGACGGCTTTAGAAGTCAAATATCCAGGCTGGCAGTGAAGGAGTTAAACAGCTTCTCCCAGGCTCTTCAGATGGACCCCGAAACAACAACAAATTTGACTTGATTCATTTTTCCCTCAAGTTCTCTTTCTCGCTTTCCTAATAAGGTGCTCTGAAATGCTATTTGAACGTGTACATTAGCATTGTGGAGTTAACAGTAAATCTATGATCTACAGTACATATGTTTTCAAAGGCTATTTTTGAACAATACCCTTTCTTCATTGTTCTTAACTTCTATAAAAGTCTTTCTTGACTTTGCAACATTGGTCCCACGGTGACAACAATTGAGAAACACTTCGCGAAGGTATGTGGTATTGGCTCAGGATCCTCTGATCCTGAGCTAAGCAGCTACGAGTGTTGCCAATGGAAAAGTGTCATTGCGCAAGTAAATAAGCTTCCGAACTGTGCGGACAACGAACATGAATAATAAATGAAGTTGACAATACCGAGAGAAATGCTTGAACGATGTCGGCCTTGATGGAGCTGAGAGGCTTGTCCCTGATGACAATGAAGATCTGCTCCTCTTTTTCCAGATTGATGAAGTTACCAAACCAGGATTTTTTGGCAAGTCTAGGTGGAGAGAACACAAGAGACAATCCCAAATGAACAGTATTTGATGCATGTAAAGTGAATGGTCAGAAAACAAGGAGCTGTGTGTTTTCTGTGAGTCACAATTGTAAGGGTACGAAGGGGATGGATTCAGTGTGTAGACCGCTGGACCATAGTATCATGACACACACACAGGGTAATACTATAAGGGTAATGAATACCAAGATACAGTGACTGTACAATGTTAATGTATTTGTTATGGGACAATACCTACGTAATGAAAGAAAGATACAATTCCATTTCTAGACAAGTCAAAGACTTGATATAAAATGGAACTTCTAAAGCCGATAGTGTGCGTCTGTTTTGCTTTGGGATTTCCTCACTTGAGTCAAGAGCCCTTTCACACCCCCCCGTCAAAAAGGGGCCTCCTCGGGGGACAGAAGAGTCGGCCTTCATTAGCTCGAGCCTTTCAAAGTGATCTCACAGCGGCGTGTCCGATGCGCACGTTCACGGAGCCGTCGTGGCTCCGCACATTCAGATAACTAGATGCGCAGCGACGTCGGCGGCGGCGGCGCCTGGCACAGCGACGACTGCTTTCGACAAAAAGGAGCACGTGCGGTGAGTCTCACATGCGCACGCTGGTCGTGGCCTCTCAGCAGCAGGCAATGTCGCGGCATGTTCTGCCTCTCGTATCGTGCATAACACGAAGCAAACTGGGAAGAAGCTGTGAAAATGTCAGCATAGATGGCCAGTGTGAAAGGTGCTTAGGTCCTCTGTCATCAAGAAAGTGCTGGCGGAAGGAGCACATATCGTATCATTCACTGCTAGTCCTCCATGTTAACATGGATATTTGAATTCAATTATCAAATCAAAGCGTTAAGTGTGATCGATTATTGACACTTACATTTCGATACTAGCGATAATATGATACATTGCAGTATCGGTATTTTTCGCGTCACTATTGATCCCGGCCACTGATAAACCCTATGTGCATTTGCAGTAAGAAGAAGCTGATTGCCGCCGGTGTTCGTCTGCCATCTACTGCAGCAGGAAGCTTTCCAATCAACCCTGATGTTTCCCTCCCAGGTGGGAAATGACCAGCCAAGCGGGCACACACACACACACACACACACACGTTGGCCAAAAACCTGAGTAATCACCCTTCAGGAGGCTGAGGAACATCACGCAGGCAGCACGCCATTCCTCATAATCCAGCACCTCTTGCTAAAGGCTGAGGGCAGCGCAGGAAGCTCAGCAGGAACATTTCTTCATAATAATAACAGATTGGCACATGCCGGCCTGACCGAGAGAGTGGCTGCGCAAGCCGGTGGGTTATGCATGATTATGACATTTACTCACTCTGGGGAAGACTCTGGAGTGAGGCTGGACATCTCTTCTTGTGTGGGAACTGTGGATACATCGGAGTTTTTAGGGTGGAACCAAAAGAAGAATACAAAAAAATAGGCCAAATCGAGTACACACACCTTGGAGTTTCCGGCGGTGGAATCGCGGCGAGCCCAGGAAACTGTTCTTGATGGAATTGAGCCGCGTCCTCCACGGCATACCGCCAATGGAGGGGCTCGGAGGCGGCGTCGGGGTGGGAGTCCCGGCCGGGCTGTCTTTGGGCGTGTGCACCGGTGTGCCCTTTGGGGTAGGGAGGGGACTGCCTCGAGGGGAAGGGTGGGGGGTAACCTGTATGAGGGGGATAGATTTAGGTGGGTGGTCTGCGTATGAAGAAGGGTGAAAGTGATGCAGCCTGATGGGGGACGGCGGCACCACTGGGCTGAAGGGCACAGAGAGTCGGGCGTTGGCAGCAAAATGGGAGCGACGTACTTGGGGGCTGTTTAGCACTGAAGCAACGGGGCGTGCGGCGGGGGGCACGCAGGCAGATGGGGGGTGTGACGGGATACGGCAGGAAGCCGAGGACTCGGACAAGGATGCCGCGTCTAATGAAGCTTCAGGGAGCGGGTTGGATCGTGTAGCGTGAAGCGGCTTCGGAGCGACTTTTGGTTTGGTCGGCAGCGTCTGGGTCTTGTTCGGAGTTGTCGGTAGGGCCTCGGCGCTCGGGGCCAGCGAGTTAGGTGTAGACATACGAGGACCGCTACGATTTGGAATCGGCTCAGGGGATGAACTGGGGCTGGTGGTGGGGGACTGCGGCAAATCAGGGGATTGAGGTGGAACACCGAACTTTCTAACAGGCTTTTTGACGCAACGCAAAGGAACGAATGAAGTAAATACAACCACCAAACAGCGAGATGCAGAGGACGTAAACCAAAAGTGCGTGCACAAGTTTGGGGCGGGGGGAGGAGGGAGAGGGGGGGGGACAAAAGAGAAAAGACCATGCAGTTAGAAAACAAAGCAATGTGATGTACGAAAGAAACAATGAAATGAGCAAGCAAAGACATACAAGGACCAAAGAAAGACACTTGACAAATCAAAACAAGACAATAACATGCAAGTGGAAACACGCAAGCGAGGAAGGCTGATCTTAATAAGGAACAAGACTACACTTGATCGAGTGGCGATTTTGAACTTTGAAGCTGCGGGCCGCATTGAGATGGATGATGACTTTTTATGGACAGAATCGTTCCGAGCGATCTGGCCTGAGAAATCAATTTCCCTTTCAGATGAGATGTGGCGTGAGGAGCTTGTTCGAGGCTCCCGGAAAACCCCGAGTCTTCTCAAGCTTAGTCGGCTGGATACGTCGATCTGATCCGAGCTTGAAAAGTAGGATTTGGGGAATAATTCCATGAGTTGGATTTCCACCGTGCTAAGGCTGCCGAAAACAGTAAGACCGAATAAGCCGAGAGGACGGCGCGAGGCCATGCTACGGGCTTTGAGGGGAAAACACTGCTCAAACTACCTCCTTGTGAGTTCTCGCTTGCATTCACTAATGATGCAAAATGGAGTCGCTATACTATTGTGTTTTAGAAACTAACATCATATCGTGACAAATTCAAGGCATATGGCATGTGCAGTAATATCGTTAAAGGTCAGGAGGTGCTGCAATGGCGGCCCTAATGACCATCACACAGAAACCTGACAACCGGCTCAAGAGGTACAGTGCCATAAACGTGCGTGTATTTGTGAGCGTAGAGAAGGTCTTGACTTACCCGTGGGCTGCTGAGCGGGCTGGTGGCGAGGCCTGAGGAGGCTCCACTAATAGACCGCGACCTGTGGACCAAACACGCAAGGGAAGGGCTCATTGGTGCGCCGAACATGTCGAGCTGTTCCACAAAGGCAAAGGTCACAGGCTTCGGAGGTCAAATGTCGCGCCGGGCAGCGCTAGAACGTACGGCGCCATCACGTGGAGCACGAGGTTGCGTTCAGCGTGCACAGAAGAGTTGGAAACACGACGGCATCCTCGCCTGGAAATGTATCAGTGCTTTTCTACACATTAGCATTCCAATTAGCTTTCTTTGTTGTTCTACGCTTTGCTAATAAAGAAAACATGGCGACTTTTTGCACCAGATCAGCAACAGATTATCTTGGGGGGGGGGTGAAGTGGGGCATCTTTTTGCACAATTGTTGTTTGTTGTTGTTTTTTGTCAATGTCTTCATGTCTCCAAAGTGTTCTGTAAATGAAATTGACTGTCTGTTGTACTAGAGCAGCTCCAACTACCGGAGACAAATTCCTTGTGTGTTTTGGACATACTTGGCAAATCAAGAGGATTCTGATTCGGATTCTGATTTGGGGGTACGCCATTCATTTGCCATTTCCACACAGATGCCATCAATGCCATTGTGAGATGGAGCGAGACCCAAAATGAACAATCACGGGCCAATCTGTCCCCATCGTGCACAAATGCACACAGCACGACACGCGCAAAGTGCCTGTCAACACCAGCTGCTTCCTGTCACAACACTGCTCGTGTTTGTCATTCACTCTACAACCGCGCCCTCTTCCCGCTTCCGTATCGCTGAGCACGCTGGACCTGGCCCGCACATTTGTGCGCAGTCATGGAGACTGACGCCGTGCCCGGGTGCTGGATCGGTCTGATTTTTGGGCTTCCAGATATGGACACACAACTGCTTACGCACATGCTTAGACATAAAAACAAAAAGAGAACATGTGCTATAGGCAGACACGGCCATACAAAAGTGTGAGCTAGAAGACTGGAATTCATAAGTGCACGAATCCCGAGATGCTAAAAATGCCACAGTGAAAAGATACGTAGATAAAAGATACTCCCCCTCACAAGTTATTTTTATAAACATCTCAGCGGCGATTGCACGCTGCAATGCGCGCACACGCACGCTGGGAACAAACGGGCTCAGACTCGTTTTGAGAGAGCAGCTGAGCAGACAGTTCAATCGAAGGGCCGCAGGTGCCCACATTGCTTACGCGCACCTCACGTCGACACAGACGCACTCAGCCTCCTCGGCCCATTAGGAGCACATTGTCGGACGTACTCCGCATCTGTTAGCGTTGGAGCGGCGGGTCTATAGAGCTCAGAATACACATGGCAATGCCGCGCAGTAATGCGCCATCGCAGAGGTCCCCTTGCTGCAAGATGACAACGGAGAACTGCTGGTGGAAACACCCGCACACAAAACTACATTCTCCTGCGAGTCGGAGTTGGACTTTTCCAAGAAATATTCTTAAAAACAGACATTAGAATCATCACCGTTCAAGTTTAAATCCCAGATTGGATGTACGTTTCCTGAAGTAAGCCTAAATTTAAAGACCTTTGAGACCTTTTTCAAGGCCGCATTGACAACATTCAGACTTTTCATTGATTGAATATGACCAATAGGAATGGGCAATCTTATGTTTGAATCATCTTTGATTATTGCACTCTATAAAATACAGCGCACACACGCTTCTAGTAATTGCAGACTGTTTGGCAAAATCTGACTAAAAATACTTGTAGAGTAATTGCCCTTTATTGCGGCCACACAATTCACAGGACAGTAATGTCCTGCCGAAGAATGAACGGCTCATTTGTAATTCTTCAGGGTTGAGAAGGTTCGAGTTCAAGAGGCCCAGGTCAATTTAAGTAAGCTCACCGTTTAATCAAATGCACCTATGCGCTGCTTTCTATTTTTGACTTCTACTTTGCAACAAGTCCTACGTCCTGGTGTGCGTGTGCGTGCGCGTGGGTGACCAGAGGCTTTGCTCAGAGATCTGACCAAAGCACCCAGGGGGGTCTGGTGACACGTTCCGCGGGATGAAAAGAATCCTGACGGATCTGCGAGAAGGCAATGGACTGAAATAAAACAAAACGGATATAAAAAAATCTAGCGAGCGGCGCCAGGAGCGAGCACGCCGAAGCCCAAACACAAGCATACCGCTCGGCTCTATTTCAGCACGGTCTCCTATCTGTCAAGTAGATAGCCATATCAATCGGCGCACTATTTAAAGTCATTTCCTTCCCCGAGGCTGGAGAAAGTCCCTGAAGATCAACCAAATTCATATCCACAGCTCAGCTCCTCGAGTCTGCTGAAGAGATCCGCGCTAAACATGCTTTCCTTCAGTAGCTTAAACACTTAAGAGTCGAGAATTAGCATCAACCTTAGGACTTCTGAAAATTGCTCGACTAACACAACACCATCGAGCGAAGGGAGCAAAAAGAAAAAAGTAAATAATTCAGTAAGCTAAGACTCGCACGGTCGCACCTTTTCATATTTCATTTCCATATCATTAACCTGCCTTCATTTCTCTTTGCGGCCCGAAAGCCATGGCATTTCTTGCTTGTGGCTCAACACGCTTGCGACATTGACGCATTATTGATTATGAGACAGAGGATGTGGCCTCGGTGGATCGCAACTGCTAACACGAGAAATGCAAGGAAAAATGATGACTACGGAGCATTGGAATTTTTCTTATGTCATTGCAGATACACAGTAGTAAGCTTACGCTCTGAGTTCAGGCTGAAAAAGTTCCGAAGTTTGGGTCACAGATGCCTGGTTGACTTTTGCCACAGCTATCTGCTGCTTAGCTAGAAAACAAGAGACCGGAGGGAGTGAAATACACCGAGAGATATTTGATTTGGAGGCAAGGAAGCTGCGGCGTATTCAGAAAAACTGCAGCAACCAAATCGGCGCCGTCGACGGAGGCAATCTAGCAGCATTTGTACATTGGGGAAGTGATGCCACGCTAACAGAGGGGCGCAAGCGGGCCTGAGGATGAGCGGCAAAGCCAGTGAGCGAGGCAGACAAGGTATCACAAAAAAGTCAATAAATAAAGCCTACAAAGGCACACTTGAATACATTTGGTGGCGAGAACACAGACACACTTCAACGACCTTGGAGAACGTCTTCCCAGAGCAGCTCCATATTTTCTTCTCTTTGTCTTGCATCCCGATACGTTTGCCAATAGCATAGCGGTACGTGACATGACCACTCGCTTCGATCTAGATGGCAAGTCAAACATGATTCCGACGTCTCGCTTTATGAAGACTGTTTTGAAAAAAAAGTAAAAACGGCAGAGCAAGACAGCGCCCAAACTAACACAACCTTTAAATAAAGACTGGGATTGGCCGCAAGGGATGACGGAGTGGATGGAGTCAGAGGGGAGGAGACAAGCACAGCAATCTTAACATAGAATTCAAAGGTGGGCAGCTAATATCTTGTGAATGGAAGTTTCAAGCGGTAGGAGATGAATTCTTGATGTGCACTTGTTGCCAAACTGCTCAAGTGAGGAGTTATTAATCATAACTGAGTTCGCAAATCTCTCTAGTGCAGCTATGTTAGATGACTCGCTGGCTCTGCATCCATGTCCGTTCCCTCGCAGAGCGGCACTCTTGTCATTAGGCTGATCGCGCTAACTCGCAGTCCATCTTCGCCGCTGTCACAAATGTGCGCTGTGATGATATTATTGGCGGCTGGAGTAAGACGTGCGAATAGATTTGAAATCAGCCGCCTATGCCTTGCGGGCTTACGGCTCAGGCTGCACTTTCCGAAGCGGAAGGAACCTCCCGCATCCCGAGAGAAAGTGGGGCACGGCGTGGCGGGAACGGATTATCAGTGCGTGGAGGTTCGAAGCTCTGCCGTGCATTGCATCCACAAGTGGGCAACTCCTACTTTCTTGTTTAAAATAAGACCCGAAAACAAATCCTCTGTTTAAAGAGCGCACTTCTGCATCTTTCTCCGGCCGTGGACATCTCCTCGGGTCAGGCAGCAAAAAGGAAGGTTGAGAGTGAGAAGGGAATCGCTTTCTTCTTCGCTGCATTGTCTCCTGGCGTGGGGAATCTCCAAGCTTTTACTGTATACCGACGGGAGACAGAGAGCGAGCAGACGGTCGCGCTAATGCTCGGGTGTTTGCGAAAGCTGCCGTCACACCTGCCCAGAGACCTCTGGCCTCACACTCGCGTCAAGATGCTTCCACTTCACACAGAGGCAAAAAAGAGTGCGATCCCTGTGACGCGCTCTCACTGAGCGTCTCATTTGCTCCGTGCAATCGGCAGAGTTGCTGACAAGAAACGCGGCTGAATATCCTTCGATAAATAAAGAAAGAAAGAAAGAACAGCGCTCGCTCGCTCGCTCATTAAATCTAAACAATGAGGACCTCTGCAACCTCACACATTTTGTATCGTCGTCATTGAAATCCGTAGAGCTGGATGTATACCGCATGGTTCCTGTGATACAATTGCCATTTGTTTGCTCTTAAGTGGCACAAATCAGATACGAGTCATGGCAGTGTCAATGAAAGGAAAGGCATCACATCGGATATCGTCAGATCAATCATCAGTCGTCCGGATCAAACGCGATACGCGAATGGACTGACGAGATATACCCCATCGATGCGAGCTCAACGTCACTGAAATATACTGTACGTGCGCCGAGTCTACCGGACCATCACAAATTAAAAAAAAACAAATGCCAATCTGACCTACAGGAAAACCTTGGACAATTATGTTGCAAATATGGTGTCGATTGTTAAGTCAGCAAAATAATTGCCGACAGCAACCAGTGGACTAATGGGGAGGTTATCTTCATTGAAATCAACGGGGCAGCCCAAGCCAGGCCAACTAACTTTTGGAGAGACGCTATAGGAAATGGATGGACGGGTTCGACTTCAGCGCCTGGTGTTGACAATGTTGCAATTCGGGCATCTGCGCACAAGCGCTTGTTTGAACACAGCCATAGCGGATATGTGCCACTTGAAATGGACACGCGACTGGACTTTAAATACATATGATATCGGCATTGAATGGAAAATGGCCACTTGGGCTTTTGTTTCGACATGACCCGGCCTAAAAATCGCTTTATTCACTGAGACCCGTTAGCTCAGTTGACTCTCAGATCAGAGGAGCCTAAGTGAACGCGTACCGTTGGCCATGCTGCGTCATGTCGATGGCCCTCCTGGCCGGCACCGGTGAGCCTCCATCTGTGACGCTGAGGACCTCCATGGACTTCCTCTCTGGTCTCCGTTTGCCGTGTCGGTTCAACATGGGCGAGTCCACCCGTTTCTTTGGAGGATCTGCGTGACAAGCAGCAGGGCCCGTTTGGTCAGAATCTTCCCTCACGTAACGTAATATTTGAGTGCTATATATTGCTCATCGCATTAATCGCGTTAAGTATTGCTTTCCACCGCAGACCTGAAACTAATGCCTGCACTACTGGCTGTGTCACGTTCAATGAGGAGGGGTCCATTAATCCAAATGTCACATTTGAACAACTCATAGCTTCATGACGGTAGTCAGGAAAGTTGCACCTGACCTTTTATTTTATTCTTATTATTATTATGTGCAACTCTGCATACAAAGGAACTTGTTTGCGTTTTGTCAAAAATATTTACATTGTGTGTGTGTGTGTATGTGAATGAACACGTGTTTATGTTATTATGTGTGGATGTAAATTGAGAGACATTTAAATCGTGTGTATGGGAATATATATATATATATATATATATATATATATGAATGGGCAGCTGATCACATGTTGTGTCAATAGACGGAGAGTCACATTAAAGACTATGAGCCAAAAGTGTATGTGACTGAACAAGCAATTGTTTAAATTGTCAGCTAGATTGACGACAGCCCCCGAATATAACAGTGGTATGTGTCGCGGTAGGAAAATGTGATGGGATGAGATCTTCACCGGTCAGTTTTCCAAAGGCGGAAAAAAAAGCCTGCCCTATTTACAAGTTTTTCTCCTGCAACAATTATGTTTCCCGAGTGTGCCTGTTGGCAAGAAATAAACAAAACAATGTCGACAGTTGAGCCAATCCACCGCTGTTGGAAGCTGATCCAATTTCTTCGGAGGAAGGATGACAAGTGTCCCAGATTGCACGCAAGGAGAATTCAAAAGTTAGAGTGAAGCCAGAGTTATGATGTGCTAATGACAATGTGGAAAGTATCCTACAGTGCTCGGCACACACTGGAATGGCTGAAACATTATTGAGTGAATTCCCTCTGGTTATGCTATTATTTATAGACTGCTGAGCGGCATTATTTATCACCACTTTTGTCTTTCTCACCTATCTCATTACGAGGGGGAAGGTTCTGGTCCTCTTGACTGGGGTACCTCTCTTTACGGTCCAGTAACAGGAAGTAGATCATCTTTTCTTGGTTGTCACTGCAGAAAGGGTACATAAAAAAAAAAAAAAAAGACTGCTGAAGAAATCATCTTGGGCTGGATTTACACTGCATGGACGCAACTCAATGTTTTTGCTCTTAAGTGGCACAATAGCAGCATTAATAGAAAAAAACAAAAACATGGAATCGGATATCCTCAGATGGGAATCAGGCCGCTTCCAAATATAGATACATAATGTCTGATACATATCGGATATCCGCAACAAGTGAGTGCAGCTTAAATGTGTCGCCGACATACACCTGCGTCTGTCCAAACAACTTACAAATAAAACAAATTTCAAAAAAAACAGAGCAATGCGCATTAGAGCAATTTCTTCTTGTATGTTACCATACCCATTATTAAACTCAAAATAGGATTGAAACCCCGTAATATTTTCGACTTTATTTTGCTCCCGAAAATAAAAGTTGAGTTGTAAAAAAAAAAATCCTCCTAGGATATTGTGCATACTGTATATACTACAGGGCAGAGTTGGCTCGTGGATCTCTGAAAGTCTGGAAACATTCTAAAAGTGGATCGGAACATCAGATATATCTTTTTGCCCTGTGGGCCACTTTATTTTATTTATATATATATATATATATATATCTTTTTTTTTTTTTGCAATGTAGAGCAGCAAGACTTTGGCCTTGTATAATAAAAGCAGACTGCAGAGCAGCAGGAGGCAAAGAGAGGAGGACCTGCAGTTTCAGCTCAAATGAATCACGGCGAAGGAACGCAGACAGCACATTTCCCCCCCGTCCTGCACGATTACTGCGTGCGGACAGAGGAAAAGGTTGTGAATGAATAGCTGCGTTTTTTAGAGGGACGGTATTTTTAACACGGAAATTTAGATTCATTAGTCGCAGAAGAGACGGCACATCTGCCTCACAGTTCGGAGGACCCAGGTTCAAATCCGGCCTGTGTGGAGTTTGCATGTTCTCCCCGTGGATGGAATCGGAGAAGAAACAAGCCGCATCGCATTCCAGGCGGGCAACGCTGAACTTTTCTTAGTGGCCCAATTCCACTGTACGTGTGTGAGGGAGCGAGGGAGGTGCACGGCCAATGATGCGACGGAACGAGCGAGGCCACATTGCTTGGCCCGCCGGATGAAAAAGAGCAACGCGACAAAGACTTCAAGCCGATGCGGCGACGAACGCAGGCACCAGAGCCAACGTTAGCCTCAAACGCTGACATATGAGTCATGCATGTATGTCTGTCTGGCTGAAAGACAAAAAGAAATAGAGGGAGGGATTCTGAGGCCGATGGCCTTAAAGTTAGTAAATCGCACTCTTATGGCCTCTTTTGCAGCAGGATAAAGTGCTTGAATTTACAAAAAGTCCTATAAAAGCTCGAATATAGTAAAGCTGGTTTGCAGACTTCGATGAATTAGGTAATATTGTCATCTCAAACCACAGCTTGAAAAATATTCCTACAACTGCACTGTCAAATTCAAATGAGTTCAACATCTGCTTGCGTGCTGAGTGTGTTGTGGCCTGCTATTCAAGTTTAGAAAAGCTCTTTTTTTTTTTTTTATCATCCTTCAACCACTGGCGATTCTAATCATTGTAAACATTCTGCTGTTCACTGGGAAATGCATAAAAAAGCTTTGCAAACTAATTTATGTTGCACACCGTATGTCCATTTGTGGACTAAAATGTATCCGATTTGCTTATTGTTTTTTTTTTAGATGAAAAAGGGATTAATTTGCAGTCACTATTTACTTCTTTTTTCTTAATTTATCTTCTAACACCGCAGGCCTTCGCATTCCAAGCGAACCTAGAGAATGTGAGCCTTGATCTTGTTTAGGCTGCTGTCTGGATCCCACACTGCCTGCTGTAAGCACCGTGCCGTAAGAGGAAAGTGATCCTTGGATTTCGACAGCCACGCAAGATTTCAAAAGCGCCAACAACTACCGACTGCTGTCGGTGTAGATCATTTTGAAATCCAATTTCATCATCCCCTTTTCCATTTGTCTTTTCCTAACCCTCTGTTAAGGTTGCAAAGTGCACTCACTCATCCGAAAGGAGGTCCTTCAGCAGTTTGTTCTTGTCTCTGAAGCAGCCCAGAGAGTGCATGCTGTCTAGGACGTCCGGGTCGACGTCGTCTGCAGATGGGAGGCTGCGTATGGTCACCTTCCGCGGCACAGGCTGCTCGGGCTCTGGCTCGTTCTTGCCCCCTCTGAGAAGGCACAATGGCACGGGTGTTGGAGCATCTCTGCAACTTGTCACAATAATAGACAGTAGAATGTAATTTCGCACGGTTAAAGTGCAATTTTCTTCTATAGTATAGTAAGTATAAGTATAAGTAAAGTCAAAGTTAGAAAATTCCTTGACAGTCAAATGACGTATACGAGTACATATGTGTTGAAGAAAAGCTCAATCTTGGGATCATATTTAGGTGCACATTTAAAATGCACTCACGCTGGGAAACCTTCTGATAGCGAGCTGCCATGTTTTAATGATGACGTCACTGTGGCGGCTCGCTGTCAGAGGATGTCCCGGCATGCCTCGCACCGTCGTGTAGTTGTTCAAATGCTGTTTAAAGTCAGTTAGTCCCCTAATCCCCAAAACAGTTGGAATAATGTGAATGTTAATCGATCTTATGCGTGTTTATTCCTCCTGTGCAGCTTAACTATATTTGTATTAACTTGCACCAGGAGTGAACGTGTTATATGGGCACATGACCGCTCTAGATTTCACTATGCTGTGTAAACTGGCTGACAATGGTCATGGGGGAGGTGGAAAGTACCTCCGCAAAGCTGCAGTGCTAAAACTAAACACTAGGGTCCGCCACAGTAATATATACATTACTTAAAAAAAAAAAAAATAAAAAAAAAACAAGAGAACCTTGGTATTAATAGTAATACTGATCTAACTTAATGAGAAAAACTAATTAGGAGAGCATCACCACTAACATTTCTTGCATATCAATATATTAACTGATAGCAAGTCATGGTTGTGCATTATACATAGGAATACAGGTTTTCCTGATTTTTGGAGTCCATTTTGGGGGTGTGCATTATACTTGAGAGCGTATTACACGAGAAATGATGGTACCTCACTAACACTGTCCAAACAGAGCATTATCTTCTTCTAAAAGTAAGCATTTTAGCTACAGATCTTGTATTGACCCAATGAGATTATACAGACTTTAGCAAAGTTAACCACTTTCCTTTAAATTATGTTGGCCTTCTTATGGCCCCATTGTAAGCTTGCATTTTCCCCATGTTGCATCATCTTGTGTATATTTTTCACCTCAGTAGATCAATATAGTTAATGTGGAGCGCTGAGCTACGAGTTTGCAACCTCCATCTTTCTTCCTGGATTGATTCTGTGCAGGGGTGGTCCTGGACCGAATGGCGCCCTGTGCGACGCCCCTAGATTACGCCCCCCCCCCTCCCCCCAGACAATTGTCAACCCTCCCAGCCGAGAATAAACATTCTAATAAACCGCTCTGGAGAACGAGAACAGCTAGCAACAAATGACTCACTGCTACCTGTCTCACAGGAAGTTGCGCCCATAACGGTTTCTACAAGAGCACCCCCAGGAACAAGGTGAATACAGTAAGACCGTAACATTCTAAACATGCAAGTTTAAACATAAGTTAACCTGGTAGCATTAAGCCAAGACATACATAATTTCTGTAAATAAGGCATAAGTGAAAAAAAGAAAACAAGACTCTCGAGATTCCCGTCCAAGATGCAGTCAGAGCGTGGAGATGTGCACCCCCTCGGTGTCCAAACAAAGTGAATTCCATTTGCGCAAAGCCACAACTGGATGAGTCGACCGCCGCCATGTTGCTATGTAGAGCGTGTTGCATGTAAACAATGGAGAAGATGGATTCACAGAGGGAACCACAACCAGTCTGTGACAACGTCTTCCTGCAGTGGAGGAAGAGTGCACGTATCCTTGACTTTAAACCTTTTGAGCGTCAAGCGGGAACGGCCACCGCCTTGATTAAAAACATTCTTTAAAAGCGTGAATATAGCCAGCATGAATTTATGAATTACAACCTTGCGAATACTGTGCATAGTAAAATCATATTCCAATAATTGCACTTTGTTAAAAAAGTTGAAATGGATAGATCGCATCACTAGCCACAATCGTGTAAATGAGCTCGTAAGACTTAAGTCAGCCAATGGCAGCCCTAAGCGCTCACCACTATTGATTTGCATCCGCTTCTAATCACCTCCTGTTTTTTCACTTACGAGTTGAACTTTCTCTGACGAGAGACAATAACTCACAACCAATCCGTTCATCCGTCTTCTTTACAGCTTATCCCGATTAGCATAATTGATCTTTACTTGCTCAACAACGGCATGGCATTCTGTTGAAAAACTCTACGAGTGTTCCTTTCAGCAAACACAATATATGGCGGCTCACTCTGCGACAAACACCGCAAATTTGTTTCAATAAGTCCAACCTAGGTGTTGTAAAACTTAAAGTGAGTGAGTGAACACCTGTCCCCCATTGTTTTGCATCCTTCTTCAAGCACCACCAATTTACCCCCACAGTCCCCGAGAGTGGAATCATGGCCTGATCCAATGCAATTTGTTGTACGTGCCCTGAGTCGCATTTATCACATAATGGCTGCTCTCAGGACAGCAATCTCAGCGGTGGAGAAGGAGGGAGTAAACATGGAGGCATACTTACATGTACCACGTGTGCATCTGGATCTGTTCGAGCTGGAAAACAGAAAAGGAGATGGAAAGCAGGTGAAAATCCAAGGCGTTTATTTGAAAATAACCTCGAAATGATATTTGTTTTCTTAGCATCTAAACAAAATCAAGTGGGTGACTGCCGGGTAAATCGTGACAGAAAATCGAATTGAGGTGAGTGCCGTATGGCCCCGATACGTTCGGCGTGCTAATAGCAATGCGATTGGGCTACATAACGGATGATTGAAATGCGTAAGGATAAAACGAGCCTCTCAAATATTAATGGTGCCGATGGAAGAATGAAAACTAAAAGGGGAATGAGGGAGAGGATATGCTGGCGTGGAGAAGAGAGGCAGACGATAACGCCCAGCTATAAACAGAATATTATCTCCTTCGTACACACTGCTGACCCTGACAAGCCCTCTGGCTCTGAAGGGAATCTCCCGTTCTCACACACATTTGAATATGCTTCTGTCAGCACAGCCTTTTTGCTCCAGGCCAACGTCCAGAACCGGAGAGAAAGTGCCCGTTCAAAAAGCAACGAGAGGAGACGACTGGCCGCAGAGGCAAACAGGATCACTGTATCTGCCGGGCCTTCCGTTTGCTCCCGCTGCTCTTGAGGAACCGCGGGGGCCACGCATAGCAGCTCTAATTATTCGCTGGCGCTCTCGCGGCGTATCCCGGACGAGCAACCTCGGCGAAATATTGGCCCAACGGTAGCGCTTACAGGCAGTCGGCGCAAGTCCGCTTCCACGGAGGTCACGGCATCGCTCAGAGTATTGACGCACACTGCGGCAGTCGGATACGAGCGCGAGTGTCCCACTTTTATTGAAAGGCTGCAGGCTAAGAAGCAATATCACACTCGGGCTGAAAGAGACGAGGTGTGAAGCGCGATCGTTCATCCTTCAGTCAGTCGATGCGACAGCACCGATTGCGCAAACTTGCAATGGAGGAATGTTACTGTGCTACGACCACACACACGGGTACAGTAGCCAAATATTTGACTTAAGTCAGAGTCATGTTACTTTAGGATAATACCACTCAAGTCAAAATAAAACGCGGCCCTCAAATAATTATTCATAAGAATCACTTGAGTAAGCGTAAGAAAGTACCCACTGAAAAAAAAATACTCAAGTACCGAGTAACTCTGTGCCACTTCAGATATTGTGGAACAATATCACTTAATGTAAAACAAAACAAATCATATCTTTATAAAATAGCACATGAACAAAATCTTTGTACAATAACAGATTAAGGTACATGTAGCTCCAAGAAATAGTCGGATACTATTTTGTTTTCCACACGATCGAATCACCGGGCATAGATTGCAAAAAAGTCGACATGTTCAAATGCCAGTTTTTTTATGGGAAGAATTTACACCAAAACAAATCATTTGATAACTTTTTGCACCACAAATGTGACCTAGAATTTGCACAACTCGATTCATGCAGTCATCCATTCATCCAATGTAAACAAGTCGTGCTGCTGACCCCCCCCCCCCCCTCCCCCAAATACGAGTCCCTTTGATTGGCCCGCGAAGGCTTTGTGTGGGGTCTGCGCCTTGTGCCGTTTGATTTGTGAACGAGAGTCAAATGAAACCAGCGCTAATATTGGATTAGTGCAAACAGCGCGGAAGTGGAAGTCAAAGTCTAAAAATAGATCGTGCACGCGTTCTATTTTATTGATTAATAAAAGTAGCGAGCGGCATGTAGATCATTGTAACGGAGTAAAAGTCCGGCTTCTTCTTAACATAAATACTCGAGTAAAAAGTATGATGCATTCAAAGTGCTCTGACAAGAACAATTTATCCAAAATGTTACTTGAGTAAATGTAGCGCGTTACGACACACCTCTGGCTACGACTAACCCTGCAAAGCGTGCATCCTTGTATGTCTTTATTTGGCTGAGTCTTTTGTAAGCCTTGCACACCTAGCTACCACCCACGCCACTCTTCAACCATTATATTTTCAAAGTTACCAGATTGTCCATTGAGAGAAAACGATTTCCCACTGTGAAACTGTCAATGTGAATGCAGCTCTTGTTCCCAGGAAAGAAAACATCCATCCGTTATCGGTAGCACTTCTCTCGTTCGGAGTCAAAAGTGAGCTGGAAGCTATCCCGGCTGACTTATGCTGGACTGCTCAGCAACCGACCGCAGAGCAATCGTAGAACACTCGTCTACTTAACCTGGGCAACCTATGTGAACCGCTACATCAACAATAACAATAGAAAGCAGACTACCGTGAAAAAAAAAAAGCAAGAAAAAAGTTCACAATTTTGGGGAAAACCTTCATGCACGTTTCGAATGATTTGTTATTATACTAAATGTCATTCTCATAGACAAACGTCAACTCTGCTGTATATTGTTTGTGTCGCGCGCATCACACCACACACACATTCCATGAAAAGACAATCAGGCATGCGGAGAGGGCGAGAGGTCAGGCGAGGCAGACATGAATCTCTCCAACAAAGAGTTCCAATTTCCAGAGGCCCGCTGACCCTCTTCATCCAAAGTCAAGCCCTTAAGGAGTGAGCCGCGCCATACAATGTGTTTGATGTGTCAGCTTTATAGTAAACTTCAACTGGGAGTGACCAACGACATTTTGGAGCAAGCTTTGCCAATTGTTCTGGGGACTGTGTAAGCAAGAGAGTGACGACAGGTGTTTTTTAATGACTGTAAATGTGTGGGAGATCTAAAATGATCTGGAAAAAATGTTTTTGTTTTTTTGAATATGGTCTCTGTATTGCGGGTGGTCTGGAATGCATCCATGACGATATCCAGGCCTGCACTGCCGATGATCTTCCACTACTGTCGAAAGGTTACTTTGTATTCATACAGAAGAACATTTGTTATGTGACGAGGCCTGGCTCACAATCAGTCTTAAAGTTCAAGGCCATCAAATTCTTCCACCCCAAACTCATCCAAGCATGCCTTTACGGACTTTGCTTTGCTCACTCGGGCAAACAAAAACGACCTTCCCCAAAGTGATCCCACGAAGCTGGAACCTTACAATTAGACAGAGCAATAGAAAAATGTCGTTTGTGCGAAACGATTACAAAACAGGGAGGGCATGGGGATCTGGCCCAACCTCTGATTGATTCTTTAATAAAAAGGGTGATTAGGCATTCGTGTGCTGTGAGCGGAGCATGAAGCCCGGCAGTAGTTTTGCTCTCAACGCCCTGTCAGCTTGATTCTACGTGAACGTCAACATCTTCCTTTGGGTTCTTGGATTTGGACGCTTCATCCAGTGGGGCTATTTGACTTTGGACTTTCTGCTAGGTCACAACACATCCCCGCAGCCGTTTAGACCTCTCCTGCACGAGAGCGACGGGGCGGGACAGGTAGCATATTGTCCCCAGTGGCTCGGCCCGTGTGCAGCACTTTGTAGAGGACTGGCTGACATAACTAAAAGGGTACTCAGGGTGACCCGTCCTTGTCCAGCACAGGCACACACACAAAATAAATAAATCCAAAAATTCAAAAAGATCTTTTTACGTAGCATACAAAAGAAGTGGAGCCTTTGAGGTTTCGGATTTTGACCATCGCATCTTCCACACCACAGCGCTCAATGATCTGCGCGGCTCTCGTGAAAATGAGCGGTTTGGCATGCAAACCAAGATGCCAAAGTGTTTGTTTTCCCCTTGTAGTGGTCCAACTTTGACAAAATCATCTTCATCAACATGTATCAGCAAAGTGGGCAATAGTCTTGTATCCTGACCAATTATATCCCTCTACAATGGATTGCAAGACAAGACTATCATCAATAGACAGTTTTAATTGCCGTCTTATTCGAGCAAATGCACGAGCAAAGACAGACTCATCAAGTTGGATTGCTTATTCCAGACAATTCAGTAAAAAAAAAAAAAATATCTAAATATCAAAATATCTAGAAATGCCCCACAAGCACAGACAATTGGGCAGTACACATGATCAAGTCACACGGAGACAGTTGTGTCAATCTGAAAGGCCGCCAGAGAACATCTGTCTGTCTGTCCCCGGGCGCTTCAGCTGCCCCCTGCTCCAGTGTGTTCCACTAACATGTGTATGTGTTCACTGTGATGGGTTAAATGCAGAGAACAAATTTCGTGTGCATGCATGCATGTTCATGACAATAAAAGATGATTCTTCTTCTTCTTCTTCTTCTTCTTCTTCTGTCTGCTGCCTTCATCAAAAGCTCAGCTGTAGTGAGGACGTCGCACCTGGTCAGAGGCGATATCATACTTGTAATAACATGCGTAGCCACTTCTAATCACACACAACCACTTAGGCAGATCATGATAATGAAATGTATCCTTGATTGTGTCAATGTATTTGTTTGACAGATGCAACTTGAAATGCTTTTTCTTGAACTGGACAGTTTCGAAATTTGGCATGCTTTCCAATGCACGAGTGGCTCGTGGCAGTAAGATTAAAATGGCATCGGTTTGATAAGAGCAGGAGCCTCACGACCTCACTCATTATTTCTCATGTATTCATTCATTCATACAGAAAATGGATGGGTGGATAATCCAATATAATATGTTGAAATGATGACTAATAATGTGTGTGCGCACGCAAGCCTATCAGAGGTTTCTGAGCATTTCCAGTTGCCTTGGTCCACGCTCCCCGGCTGACTCTTTTGTCACCTTTCGAAAAGTGATCAGTTGCTGTGTCGAAAGGGTCAAGCTTTGTAAAGGGAGCGGCAGCACTGTGGCGCGAGTAAACAGAAACAGCGGTCAGCGGTCCTCTCCCGCATTCACATGTTGTACTTGATCAAGAACTCCAACAGAATGCGGGACGAGGAGAGAAGAAACAAAAAGACAAGTTGACTGAAAGACATCAGCACATTCAGTTGTTCTTGCTTATGTCCACATCATGTAATTCCACTGCCTTCCCAGGACTGGCTTTAGCATAAGAATGTTGTTGGAGATAATGTCTGACTTACAACACTGCTCCACATGAACAATGTTTACAAGTTGGTTGCAGACTTTAATGTCAAATACAGTATTATACCTGGGAGGAAAGGTCACCATCGAGATTTCGCTAACTGAAGACTCTAAATTGTCCCTAGGTGTGAATGTGAGCATGAATGATTGTTTATCTATGTACAAGCCCAATTCCAATGAAGTTGGGACATTGTGTTAAACTTAAAATAAAAACAGAGTACAATGATTTGCAAATCATGTTCAACCAATATTTCATTGAATACACAACAAAGACGAGATATTTAATGTTCAAACTGATCAACTTGATTGTTTTGAGCAAATAATCATTCATTTAGAATTTGATGGCTGCAACACATTCCCAAAAAGCTGGCACAGGTGGCATAAAAGACTGAGCAAGTTGAGGAATGGAAAAGTGTTCTGTGGTCCGACGAGTCCACGTTTCAAATTGTGGACGTCGTGTCAAGAGTATTGCCCACTTTGCTGACACACTCACCACCAACAGGGCAAAAAGAATGACCCCGCAAAGAGGAAAAGAACCATGCGGACTGTTATGGACGCCAAGTTCAAAAGCCAGCATCTGTGATGGTATGGGGCTGTGTTAGTGCCAATGGCATGGGTAACTTACACATCTGTGAAGGCACCATTCATCCTGAAAGGTACATACAGGTTTTGGAGAAACATGTGCTGCCATCCAAGCAACGTCTTTTTCACGGACGTCCCTGCTTATTTCGGGAAGACGATGCCAAACCACATTCTGCACGTGTTACAACAGCGTGGCCTCGTAGTAAAAGAGTGCGGGTACTAGACTGGCCTGCCTGCAGTCCAGACCTGTCTCCCATTGAAAATGTGTGGCGCGTTATGAAGCGTAAACTACGACAACGGAGACCCCGGACTGTTGAACAGCTGAAGCTGTACATCGAGCAAGAATGGGAAAGAATTCCACCGACGAAGCTTCAACAATGAGTGTCCTCAGTTCCCAAACGTTTATTGAATGTTGTTCAAAGAAAAGGTGATGTAACACAGCGGTAAACTTGACCCTGTCCCAGCTTTTTGGGAAGGTCTTCCAGCCATCTTATATCAAGTTAATGATTATCAGTTTGAACAGTTTGAACTATCTTGTCTTTGTAGTGTATTCAATGAAATATAGGTCGAACATGATTTGCAAATCATTGTATTCTGTTTTTATTTCTGTTTAAAACAACGTCCCAACTTCATTGGAATTGGGGTTGTATTGACTGGTGACCAAACAAGGGTGCGCCCTACCCCTCTTGCACAACGTCAGCTGTGTGCTATGGAAAATATTTTCAGTCAAAAGACAGAGCGGTTGTGGAAAGCATCAAGCATAGAAAACTACCTATATATAACGATTTGACATTTTCTCCCCAAAGGTCGACGGAAGAGGCACGTTCAGCAACAAGCTCAGGACTCGTTCTAATTGTGAACGAGAGGTTCATTGAAACACCGTCACTTGACCTTATTGAGGATCACTAATGCAGACTTTACACAGTTCCACCACATACAATGTGTCTCCATGTCTGGCACAAGCGAAAGTGTAAAAGTGTCACATTTGCGGTTCACATGGTGAAAAGTACTTGCACTATATTCTCGATGAGAACTCAATTTAGACACATTATACAAATCCGCAGCAAATAAAGCTTCAGGATTTAGATTTGCTGCGTTGTCGTTCAAATTTGATAGTTTCTAGAGAGCAGAGACTCAATTGAAAAATAATGTGGTCGATAAATCTTCTCGCAATCATTGTAGGATTGTTTTTGGAGTAATAGCCTCACTTTTGTTAATTGTCCTATTGTGCAGAGCCCTGCAGAAAGAAACGGATAATTCCGCTGACCCACAGACTGAATGTAAGTTTGTGCAATTTCGAACATTGGCTTTGGTTGAAAGTATGGAATTTCAAAAGTCCATCCGATAGTAAAGAGAACTTCCTGAAGTTGTCACGCTATGCGGCCTACTATTTTGTATGTGGAAACATGCCACCGGCTGACAGATCAACAGCGGCCCAAAGCAAAGGTGCTCAAGCAGCGTACACTCTTCACTTCACTGACCGTTAGTCTTTTGGAGGCATCCACTTCTATCATGCCCCGCAGGAGGTTCTGACAGTCTGGGGGGATAAAGTGAGGCATGTGAAACACTCCTAACTTCACTTTCTCCAGCAGATTCCTCAGGTTGTCGTCATCGAACGGCAGCGCTCCCTGAAAACGGAAAGAAATTAGAAGTGACGATGAAGCAAATGAATAGTGAAGAAGAATCGATTTTCACTTGCTTTAATGGAAAAAGGGCGTAAGAATTTTGCAATAGGAATAACTAATAATAATAATCTTACTTTTAATCCTGTGCAATTTAACAGACAGCGGGGCATTTCTAATAATTACCCCACTTTGGCATTATCGGTCATTTATCAGAGTGAGCTGATAACAGATCTCACAGATGCGGTTGTGCGATGAACGGCAACCCCCGCAGGGTGACGAGATAGGGGGATGCGTGAAGAAGTGAGGAAAATCAAAAGAAACACAGAAAAATGGCGAAGAAACAAAATAAGGGCCTGCTTGTGTAAGCGTGATCTGGGCTGCGTCTAACGACTGGAGAGTACAAGTGTCACACGCATCTGCGCAAATCTCGCCATGTCCAGCCGCAAAGGATAAAAGGGAGCGAGCAATCGGTGGCAAAAACTTGTTCGACAACATACGTTTTATGCAATGCAGGGGTGTGACACATACGCACAGATTGAGGAGAAGAAAGCCAGAAAAAAAAAAAAAAAAAAAAAACAGGCACAAGGCCATTAGCCAGAGTCACTCTTATGTCGGCGATGGTATTCATTTGGAGCATTAATTATTCATGTAGAAGGAGTGTGTAGGAACTAAAGCACAGCTGCCGATGAAACCAATCTGCGGGGCTGCATGTCTGGGAAACGGCATACATAATGAAGCTGGGCCAAAAGGCGCTAATTATAGATCCCGCAATGCATCTGTGGATGCAAAATTAGCTCCAGGCTGTCTCAGGAATGTGACGTTAACGCTGGCCCGTGCGACTGGCTCCGAGGCTCAGACCCATCTTGTCCAACTTTAGTCAACCTCGAGTAAAGAGCGGCAGAACTGTTACACTCGATTGTCCAAAACTTTGCATCTGCCGGCAAAGAACAAGCTGACACACTCACCACCAGCAGGGCAAAAAGAATGACCCCGCAGCTCCACACGTCCGCTTTCCTCCCATCGTACTTCTCCCCCTGAGGATGACAGTGTCGATGTTGCCATGAGTAAAACGAGACAGCGGAGAGGAAGCCTTATAATCAAAGGGGAGAGATTGTTCACCTACATAGCTCGGGCACTCTCTTTGTCACCATAGCTCTGCATAAGCCACAGCCCCTAAAAGCCGGCTTTATTTTGAATGGCCAAGCTCGACAACATGCGTGTGCACTGCTTAAATTTACGTGAGCATCATGAGCTGGCATAAATGAAATGATCTTTTAGTGTCGCCGTTCATAAGGGTCTGAAGCAGGGTTCAAAACGCAAATCAAGACTGTGGGCACCAATACGGGACTTACAAAAGTACGATGTGATACGATGTAACACCACAACACTGACACACACATTCGTGAAGCTCAATCAGGCTCAATTTGCATTGCATGCTTCAAGTTTTCAAGCGGCACAATTTGGATATGCGTCACAGCAAGTCACGTCATCGCGCCGCTGTTCAAATTCAAATTCAACGTTTTTGTGGTATATAAAAAAGGGGACCAAGATAATCAATTCCAAAATGTTGTTCCAGCATTAATGAGACATATAACCTGGCAACTCAATTGGAAGGAAAATGAAATATTTTGGAGCGGGGACTCCTAGATCAACAACTGCGATAATGTCGTGTGCAATTGGCTACAGAGGCACCGCAAGCTTTGCTTTTTCTTCCACAGGTACATAAGAACGTGTACCTGTGGATGAAAAGCTCCCAAACACAACACATCTCATCGCCAAAACATGGCGGCGGCGGTAGCGTCGTGCTTTGGGGCTGTTAGTCTTGTTATTTGGAACGGTTCCAAAGAGTCAGCGCGAGCAAAAACCTTTCTGCCTTCTGCTAGGAAGCAAAAGAATGACAGGAAAATCCTGCTGGAATTTCTAAATGTATTTGGGGTTCATCAGAGGCACTTGAATTGGTGTGTGCTTGAAGATGAGTTTGAATGGTTCTTTGTGTACACAGCCTCATTCCAGTTATAAGACGGTGTGCACACTTGTGCAACCACAGAATAGCTCCCCATTGAGAAGTTTGTTGACTCACCCTGATGACCTCTGGACATGCGTAGTGCGGAGAGCTGTTGGGACGGCAGAAACACAAAGAGCGAGTGTGAGGAAAAGAAAACTGAGAAATGTCACGCTTCTCCCGACTTCTGACTTCGTGACTCGGCTTCATGAAGTCATGACGCGTTAAAATGGCTTACGCGGGAAACTGGGGTAATTACGAACAATAAACGTCTGACGTGAACACGGCTCAAGATCCACTCGAGGAACTTTGGACCATCCCAAGTCGTCCGACTCGCTCCGGCAAGGGCATCGGCACCTCGTGGCGGAGTCACTCGTCTTTACAGTTCCTGGATGTGCTGACAGGAAAGCCAATTGCCAGATTGACACATCGATATTGGGTTTAGATTTACAGTTGTTCGAGCACATTGTGTACTGGAGGAAGGTGTACAGTGTCGTGCTAATGCCAATACGGTGAGAGCTGTTTTACAAATATTGTTTTGTCTTGTAAGTTGTGTCACACTGGGAGATCTTTTGGATATTTTGTCACTCTCATGCACTTAAATATGGAGAGGTGACAGTGTTTGGTAAAAACATTTGTAAGGGCAACATTTATTTAAAAGCTCCTGTATTCGATCATTCGATTGTACATGGTGAATAACGAGGACATCACCTTTTCATCTTCACTTGACATCTTACAAAAAGTCAAAGGAAGCAAATACTTTTCACTTCCTCCAGTCTCATTTAATAGCAATAATGAGAGTAACATGTCTAATCACGGTTTCCATCAGCTGGCTCGTTTGTTTGCGTTTACTCGTGTGTAGCGGAGCTGACGTCCCCGCTCCCTCTGGCCGGCGAAATATCGGCCCGCCGTCGCGTCAACGGGCAAGTGTACACGCGAGCTCATACAAATGCAGCCGTCCTGATTTCAAGCGTCTTCGTGCATAACGTCCACGGCAACATAAGCCATAGTAAAAACAACAACAGCAAGCGCTGATGAACTCCCAGCTGACAGACAGAATGCACGCATACAGTGTATGCACGCACTCGGCAACGCTTCTGCTCATCTAGCGTCTGTGCGTATGAACGTATGCGCTTGGGGACTCCCCCAAAGCGACGCGGAACCGGTGTCATCGGCAGTCGTCTCCGTGAGCGGCGGTAAATGGAATGCATTTGTGCCGGCCTGCTGAATGGCACCAGGAGGCCGGATAAATGTATTTCATGCCAACATTTCGACATGAGAAAGTCAGGGGAGCATGGCCAATCAATCAACTCAACGCATGGACCGATGGTGCTCGCAAACGTGGTCTCGCCGCATCAGACACTTTGCAAATGTGTGGATTCCGCATTAGACGTCAGATGCTATTTTGTGGGGAATTCAGTTGTCTCCATGTGATTTATAGAAGTTCTAAAAGTTTGGTGGCCTCTCTAGAAAAAAGGACACGCCTCTGACGCACATCTCTGTGTGACGCACCATCTAGGAGTCATGAGAGATTATACCGAAAAGAAACGGATACAGTAGATACAGTATGTGCGCTGTCAGGAGGAAAGTGGTCCGACTTTACACGTTGTATGCAAGGATAGTTAAGGGATGAATTAACAAAACTTGCGCTGGGTGTTTTGGGTGTCGCGTGTATTTGAATGTGTCGAGTTTCAGTCGGCGGCGGAATTAAGGCCGAGTTTGGGACAGATGCCGCAGGGCTTGCACGCTTGCCGTCACGTGCTGTAGCCACTGAGGGAATGTTCTTCCAAAGATCATCACACAAACACTGAAGTCATTCCATTTGGATCGGATCACAAAAATGTGAGGAAAAAACAAACGCAGTTGCCGTTCAACACCTAATTTGATCACATACTGGGTCTTATGACTTCGGTTTTATGTGGCTTTCCAGAAATGTGTATTCCAACAAAAAGAATGTGCAAGTCTTCACAGCCCTGTTCAAATGCCGGGTTTTTGTGATCATTCCAAAAATGTGATTTATATCCTGAACAATTCAGTTGAAAAATGAATCCAATATTTTCAAGAGGATAAGTTCGGCATATAGAGGCGTCTCCATGAGAGACTATTGCGCCACTTCGAAAGGGAAGGAAGAACCCTCTTCCAGGTTTGAAGTCGGCTGCGAACACTCCCAGACCGGCGCAGACGTCCCACTTTTATGAAATGAGCAAAGCCCACTTGAGCCCCCCTCCTCGCAGAGTTACATCAAGCGCAGCGCTGGATTTGCGCTCGTCCTGAAAATAGAGCCCCCCATCCATCCATCCATCCATCCATCCATCCATCCATCCATCCATCCATCCATCCTTCCAGTCTCTGAACCACTTCTCGCCACTCGGCCAGCCAGCCAGCCATAGCAGCTGACTTTGGGCTAGAATAAAATACATTTTAAGAAAATCGGGATGATCCTGGAAATGATTTGTTGGACCTTGAAAGTTCCACTGTACATGTACCCGTACTGTAGATCACAACTTGCAGTTTGTCATTGCTGTTTTGTTTCAGTTCCAGTGTATAGAACATAAATGAAATGAATTGTTTATGTTAACGACGTCGCAACGCTACCTTTTTTTGTACCAAAAATGTGAAAGTAAGCCACTGTCAATATTTCTTTTTGATTTTCGGAGCGCCCTGAGCGTGCACACTCCTCAAAACACTTTGGGGTTCAATAAAACGTGTGTGTAGTCCTCCCACTTTGAAAGTGACTTTTCCACTTCACTGCAGCCATTGCGGGATTGATGGTCGTGACTAGCGCGTCATAAAACCTGCGAGTGATGTGAGGAGACAGTAATGCGTGGCCACGGCCCTGGCCCTGCCAGCAGCCATGGCGCAATCTGTGAGAGAGACCGTCTGTCCATGCTCAAGAGCTCAACCCGCCATGACAGATGCGCTGAGAACACGGCAGTAAGCGGAGGGCGCAATATACGTGCACGGCCGCCCATCTCAGATTAGTTTGTGCCCTCGCAACCCTCTCATTTTCATTTGGAAGCGTGCATGAGAATATTTTCGACAGTACTCACCCGCAGCTGGTTTCCAAAAGACTATCTCCGACCTGAAGAGAGGCCATGCCGAAATCCGCTATCCTGATGTTATTCTTTTCATCTAGCAACAGATTCTCTGGCTTCAGATCCCTGTGGCTTAAAGAGGACAGAAAGCAAGACGTATGTACAAGTTAATGAGCCGTGTTCACACCTGTTCAACAAACTAAATGAAGGTGAAGGGACCCATTTGGTCGATCAAACATCCTTTCTCGCAACTCGGCACGTAGACCCCAGCTGACTGCATCACCTCCACCTTTCAGAAACCAGAGGCCCCCACCTTTACGCTGAAACGCTCCAAGGCATGACAGCCCCCTGCTGCGCTCTTTTCTTCTTCCATTTCCCTTCCCCTAATTCCCAATGCTCTCATCTCGCAGACAGCCACCAGCAAACTGGCTGAGTAAAGCACACCGAAGGGAGGCGGAGTTCATTAACTGTCATTCGTGATCACTAAACACAGCATGGGGGATAACCTGTTACCTTCCTTGAAAGAGACGACAGGAAAAATACATATTTGGCTGCCAAAGTATTCCGTGTTGGAGTTGACAGCAGTTTAAAGAGTAAAGGTCCTCAAAACAATATGGCATTGCAAGGCTTAACACTGTAAACTGCCCACTAGCCTGTCCTTACTAGCAGAGGTACCTCCTCCTCCTCCTCCTCCTACCGCTTCCCCTTTCATACAATTGATGGGCAATAGATTTGTAAAAATAAATAATTAAATAAATGCGGACAATTGAGAGAGCCTCTGAACTGCAAAGTTGCCCTCCTACAGTTGGTACAAATAGGTGTCAATCGCCATTAAGTCGTCCGTGTCATACTGAAAGCTTAAAAGCAAGCGGTGCAAACAGTGGGAGTGCACACCACCATCCTTTAAGGATAACAAATCCTGGATCGACACCAGCCAATATAAAGATTTACAAAAAATCGTTGAATTTGTTTTTGCTGTTATTTTTTTAGTTGAAGTCTGGAATAATAAGAATAAAAAAAAAAAAAAAAAAAACACTACTCTCGAGTTTCCATTGGCGACATTGTAATCTCATTTTTGTCTTGGGGAAGATGAAAAAAAAGGGAAGAAGGAAGTGCTTTTTCATTCCTGTGGCAGAAGTTCTTGCTCATTCAATTGATGGAGCGTATAAACGTAAATGTTGCTGGAATGTAATAAATGTTAATTAGGAAAAGCTACGACACAGTTGCATTCATCTACATAGTACAGTTGTGGTCGGTGGCACGGGAAAGAATCCATGCAGTTTGATGAGTACATAAGTTTCATTTAGCCTCCTTCAAAAACTAACCAACTCAAAGTACCGTAAGGAGCCTGGAAAGCAGACCTACCCGGAACCAAGGAAGCTCCCTCCAAATCTCCCAATGTCACCAACCAGGTTTTATACTTTTTGCAAGGAGAGGAACATTTACTGGAAGCTATCAGAATGTCACAAGTTCAAACTAACGAAATAAGAAGCAGAACATGTGTACACAGTTGCCTTTGGACATTGGAACGTCACAATAAACATGGAACCTAACATGGCATCAGCTGCTGTACAGCTTGTTTCTTATCCTGAGGGATTAGCTGTCAGGTGGTTTTGCATCACACTGGCACTCTACAGCCGCTTACTGCGTTGCCTGTAAATTGGCTCATCAGAGGGAGGTTCTTCTGGAATTACTCTGGAATATTCCGGTGCGTCATCGTGGTTTCCCATCCATCCATTTTCTGAGCCGCTTCTCCTCAGGCGGGTCGCGGGCGTGCCGGAGCCTATCCCAGCTATCATGGGGCAGGAGGCGGGGTACGCCCTGAACCGGTCGCCAGCCAATCGCAGGGCACATACAAACAAACAACCATTCGCACTCACATTCACACCTACGGGCAATTTAGAGTTGTCATTTAACCTAGCGTGCATGTTTTTGGGATGTGGGAGGAAAGCGGAGTGCCCGGAGAAAAGCCACGCAGGCACGGGGAGAACGTGCAAACTCCACACAGGCGGGGCCGGGGATTGAACCCGGGTCCTCAGAACTGTGAGGCTGACGCTCTAACCGGTCGGCCACCGTGCCGCCTCGTGGTTTCCCAAATTAGGATAATTATATGCGCGATAACGTCAAAGCCGTACTGCGTTGCAAGGTGCTCGTGTTGTCACGGTATAGGAAATAAAATGAGACAACTAATGTAAAACAGGGCTAAAGCAACTACGGCCCATGGGTCACTTACAGCCTGCTACATTCTTTAATTCAGCCCACTATGCATTTACATTATCAAGAGTCCTGTGGCATTTGGCAGGTTTTTTCTCTTAAAGACTGTCTCAAAGTAAACATCCATAATGTTTCACCGCTTTAGCATGTCATCGCTTTGATGGTTTTATTACCCAAAGAGGGTGGCCAAAGTTCTTCAATCTTCAGTGTTTAACACATTATATCAAATCACTCGTGAATTTCTTCATACACTCTGACCATGAGTCCAAGATGCAAACGAGCACGCTAAATTATGATGTGGAAGACTGATAAACACCGCTTCTTTCAGTGTGTGATCACAGGCCAAACTTATGCAAAACAAAAACCTCAAGAGGCACCAACAAAATCTTTTGCTGACAGCTTCAGTGAAGAAACTCAACTAAATCATGAGGGAAGCTGAACTATTGCTTGGCGGTTTTCTATAATGTGATTTAGGGTCTCCATAATGGGACATTACCGTGTCACAAAGACAGAGTTGGCTGCACGTTTGTCCTATAATCTCACCAAGACAGCAGGCCTGTTATGCCTAAATATTCTGCTATGCCCGATGTAAAACGACTTTGTTGCTTGGCAGAAATATGCAAACCTCCTAGAAAAAAAAATAGTAATGCCAAAACAATACATTTTACACACACCTGCACAAAATCAAATATGAAAGTAACAAAAATGAACACAAGAAGAAACAGAAGGGAATAGCACTATTCCAGTTAGATGAAGAGCAGCTTCAATAACATGAATTGCACCACGCAGTAAGTAGCATGCGCATGCTACATGCTGTTTGAGCAAGGTCAACGTCCCAGTGGGTCAGTTCGCCAGAATTCTTGCAATATAACACCAAGCACTTAATTGCCTGTGACCATGATGCATGCGCACATGCACCGTGCCGATTTTTCCCGCGCTACTGTAACCTGCCGTGGCTTCGACCTCTTGGCGCTCACAGTTACTAAACATTGCTGCCATACTTTTGATGATGAGCTGCCGACCCACAGAAATTCACTTCCAGAACAATTTGTCCACATTTTTCTTCATTTCCGTATTTGCAAAATTTGGTCAGGAACATTACCGCGGGACAGTTATTGCAGTATATTACGTAATAGAATCTAAATAATTCGGCATACTGTTCAGTTGCACAATGGAATCATTACTCTATCATCGTAATCGTTAATAAACGATGGCTTCGATATTTGTTATTTTAAATGTTCTTATTGCATCATCGTTGCGGACGAAGTTTTAGCCTGAATCAAAGTCCATGAGATTTTCACATGCCATCATCAAAAATATCTGTGGCTATGGATTAATTGGCCTTTACCGATTCTGTTTAAAAAAATGTAATCAGATTATTCAGATCTCAAAAGTCAATTAAAACTCAGCACTATTTTGCAAACAAACAAACAACATTGCTGATAGATTTTGATTTGATAAGTTATGCATGGAAAATAGTTTAGATTTCTATTTCTTGAATGTACTTGTATAGATGTCTTCTCTTGCATGCTATTTATATCAAAAATGTATCATTCCTACATCCACTATTGCTACTGAAATGATGGAAATTTCCACATTGTGGGACTAATAAAGGTGATCTTATTTTCTATTACAATTCTTTATTATTGATAATAATATACTTTTAACCTGACCCTGTTTTCAGACGACGTCTCCAGTGACTTATGAATTCATTTCTGGTTGCGAGGGCATTATTGATCTGACATTTATATCTCCAGACCCCCATTAATTGGCTTGTTATTTCGTTGTTCAAAGTCGGTTACGCTCTGCTATAACGGGGTTGCCGCCAGACCTACGGAAATGTAACAAGTGTATTGTACCACCCGATCACGTATTTCGTATTTAGGTGTTTTGCAACTTCATGACACGATAGCTTGGCAATTAGCATCATGCTCATCCGTCCTTTGTTAGGTTTTTTTCAAAAAATTATTCTGAAGTTAAGCACTTTATTTGAACACGTCATCCTTTTTTTTTTATTATTATTATTATTGACTTGCTCTTATTTTGAAATTCACAGACCTACTTTTTTATTGCGGTCTCATTTTTTTAAATCATAAAAGCCTGGCATTTGAGTAGCCGTTTTATATCCACTGTATGTGCTCTGCGATCGACCGGTGCTCGGTCCGGAGCGTTCCCCGCCTCTGGCCCAAAGTCAGCCGGGATTGGCTCCCGCTCACCTTCGACCCTAATCTGAGGAAGTGATATAGAACATGGATGGGTGGAGTCAGTCAGTCACTCAATCAGTTAGTTGGCAGTAGACCTTGGAGACTTCGAAAAAGCAAGCATCAAGGGATTAACTGCGCGTATGTTTTTCTCTGTGCTTATTTTATTTTATACTTGTACACATGTAAGAATGTACAAATCAATTTCAAAAAGCTTGCAGAGGTAATAAAGGCTTAAATAACGGCAACCGTTTACCCAGCATTTAATTATTCATGCATTTCCTTTTACTGTTGTTTCCAAATGCAAAGAAGCATCGCAGAAGTGACCGTGTTCGAGTCTTTAAGGGTTTTATGCATGCAGTTGAAGCATATCATATGGCGCTCGCCGCCGCTTTGATCCGAACAGTGCTTAGCTTTTCAAACAGTATGTACATGATGAAAAACAACATTGTAATGATTTAATAAAGAATTTGTCCCAAAAGCTGTGTAAACACAGAGTAACAGCATACCACCGTTAAAAAACACGTTATACATAAATGTACTATCGGTGCATTCTGGCAAAAATGAAAGATTCTGCCAAGGGACCCACCCCAAGGTAAAAGTGTAAATTAGTTTTAGGAGTGAAAATCCTGTTATTGTGACCTTGCGCGGCAAACAGAGTGAAGCAGCTGCCCTTGACCTTGGAGCTTGGTCTCCCCATGTTCAGTTCCCAAGGGGAATACCCAATCACTTTACTGCAGTGGGATATTACAATATTTCAACATTTCCATGTTCATCAACTAACTAGTGTTGCTGCTTTTGTTAGTTTCAATTATTTTTTTACACATTTCACTTCATAGGCCATCATTTTCACTCCAGACATGCTTTTGAGGGCGGTCCTCTGGAAATGTTATGCAAATTTGCATTTGCTATGGTTTACAAGACCGCAGATTACAAGGCTGAAATGTATTGTTGTTTCTAAAGGATGACTTCCTGTAAACAGAAGGAGCGGAATCCCCTGAGGATTGTAACACTCAATTTTCTACGCTCAAAACGGCATGGGAAGAGGTCACTTACAACCTTCGGGATGCTAATTGGAAACGTGACTAACACGAAGAACTGTAGAGGTGCAGGTTTGTGCTCTGTTTGCATGGCGCTATATGGATCAAGAGACCACCCATAGAAGGCGTGGGAATAAGGGATTGTGGTAACATCATCGTTGTTTCTGACACGAGTGAACACCTTGGGTCTGCGTTATCATTCTATCGACAGGGTCCTGGGGGCACGGCTGAGAATGTATGGTGGGGTGAGGTTTGAGGATGTGACGGGAAGTGAGGTGGGCCCACTTGGCGGAAAGAGGCCTCCTGCAGGTGGGAGGCGTCTACGGAATTTCCATAGGGAGCCCTCTTGGCGACTTGTACACACTCAATGGTCGGAACTCTATTGACAAGTGTGTTATCAATCCAGCAACAGGTGTTTGGCTAGGTGACCGGATGTGAGGGACCATTGAGGGGTGTCTTGGGGACCTGTCTATTCCCTAAGGTCGGAAATCATTTCCCTGGGATTTCCTCTGGGGATTTTTAGGCTTTCCGCTGACATCATCACTTCCTGGCGGGGGCCCTCTTGGGGTTTTGTTCACTCCCAAAGGTCGTGAATCTATTGAAAAGTGTGTTATCAATCTATCAACTGGTGTTTGGAGATCTGACCGGATGTGAGGGACCACTGAGGGGATGCCTTGGGGACCCGTCTATTCCATATGGTCGTCCATCAGGGGATTTCCGGTACGACTTCCAGCTGGGGAATTTCCGGCCACGCCGTTTGCGGCTTCTGATGATACCGTTTCCGGTATGGCTTTCAGCCAGATGTCCGGTGGTGGATTTCCGGTATGACTCCGGGCCAGGTTT
This sequence comes from Phyllopteryx taeniolatus, assembly GCF_024500385.1. Classification (NCBI taxonomy): domain Eukaryota; kingdom Metazoa; phylum Chordata; class Actinopteri; order Syngnathiformes; family Syngnathidae; genus Phyllopteryx; species Phyllopteryx taeniolatus. The sequence continues at coordinate 9,765,778 of NC_084506.1, forward strand.
CCCGCCCTGCCATTTCCAGTATGACTTCCGTCCCGCTTTCCGGTGGGAATCCCGGTGGGGGATTTCTGGTTTCCGGTTTGACTTCCGGCCGGATTTCCAGTCCCAGTACCGGAGACATCACTTCCGGCATAAGGTCTTAAATCATCACCCATCAAATTTGTCATTTACTGAATTCTATATCTGTCTATGGTGAGTCACACAGGAACAACAGGAGTTCTAATGGTCTGCGTACATCTCCTGTGCAGTCAAGAAAAAATTGAAGAAATGATTGCAGAAACGCTTTTTTTATTGAGGGGTTGCTGGGATGGCGAGCGAGGTGAGGAGGGCTGCCTGCGTATGCCTGTGTGTTTGCCTCTAATTGAGGATAGGAGCAGAATGAGGGAGAATCCACCTCATGACGACTTCCGAGGCATCCTTTTCGAAGAGCGTTAGTGAGCCGATTTAAGCAGGCAGGGGGAAAAAAAGGCGATGGCAAATAAATCTGCTGATGAATCTCACCGCAAAAGCTCCGTGATAATCTGTATGTGTGCATGCATTAGATGTCAGGAGCTTTACCCTAATTGGATTAATCCGTACTACCCCCACTAATTATTCACTTCAAACTTTCTTTGCCCAGGCAAGACAGATCAGTGGTATAAAAATCTTAATTCAACTCTTAATAATTTATTATTTGAGACGAACTCCACCCTACCTGCACATTAACTCGAGTAACATGTATCATCTAAGGTAAACAAACCCTTTTGCAGAGGCTTTTGCTGTATATAACTCCCCCCCCCCCCCCCCCCCAATAGTGTTAATTATTAAATAGCGCCAGCCAGAACATAATTGCTTTCGCAATAAATGACGTGTACAAAGCATATCAAATAAGTCACTGGCATGTAATCAAATATAAATCCAACTCTACATACTCATTGCTTGAAAAACAATGCAATTGGTGCGCTTTCTTTTAATTGCCTCAGGAACAAATACAAATCTACAAATCTACAGTGCAGTAAAAAAGCATTGTCCCCCTTCTCAAATTCTGTCCAGCTGCCTTGTGTCAATCGTCGAGAACCTTCAAGTTCCTGGGAATTACAATCTCTCAGGACCTGAAGTGGGCGATCAACATCAACTCCGTCCTCAAAAAGGCCCAGCGGAGGATGTACTTCCTGCGGCTTCTGAGGAAGCACGGCCTGCCACGGGAGCTGCTGAGGCGGTTCTACACAGCGGACATCGAATCGGTCCCGTGTTCTTCCATCGCAGTCTGGTTTGGCGCTGCTACAAAAAAGGACAAACTCCGACTGCGACGGACAATCAAAACTGCTGAAAGGATTGTCGGTACCCCCCCTACCCACCCTTGAGGACTTGCACGCTGCCAGAACTAAGACAAGAGCGTGCAAAACCCTCTCGGACCATCCGCATCCCGGTCACCGGCTCTTCCGGCTCCTTCCCTCAGGTAGGCGCTACCGATCCATGCAAACTAGAACTAGCAGACATTCCAACATCTTCTTCCCTCTTGCGATCAACTTTATTGCTCAGTGATTGTTTTTTTTCCCTCAATGTCTTTCTGTCTCCAAAGTGTTCTCTGTCAATCGACCGTCTGTTGTCGTACTCGAGCGGCTCCGACGACCGGAGACAAATTCCTTGTGTGTTTTTTGGACATACTTGGCAAAATAAAGATGATTCTGATTCTTATATTTTTGCATACTTTCCCCACGTTGTTTAAGACAACCCAAAAAAATCTGTCTCTAGCTGTGTTAGTGAGCATTTCTCCTTTGTCGAAATACACCTCACAGGTGGCGGTTAGGTCTTCGAGTTCAGCTCATGAAAAATGGGAGCTAAAACAGAATTGCTGCATTTATATTATATTATATTCCACTACATTTTGAATTTGTTTTCAACTTGGAGCACCTGTCATTACGATGTAGTGCAGTTCTACACCATTTCTAACTCCTGCCACAATAGTGCAGACACATTTCCAACTTGCTTTTCTTGCAAATTGCTGCTACCCATTTAGTTTTCCAATTTGTATTCTTGCCAAATTCCCGACTATCAGAAACACAGACAAACAGCAGATGGACAGTTAAACCTCACAACAGCCAACATAGTCAATGGGGCCTACTGGCCACTCAGATTGCTTTCAGCAAACAAACTCCCAAAATCTGTCACCCAAGTGTAACAAACAAGTTCAACTCATTTGCTCCTGGCCCAAAACAAACAGAAATGACACACACACACACACACACACTCATTAGTAGACACTTACCATATGGAATGACTGTGGCAAAAATCCAGCGCAGACATGATCTGTCTGAAGAATTTCCGGGCCTCTTTCGGCGTTAATCGGCCTTTCTTCACCAAATAGTCAAAGAGTTCTCCACCGGACACATGTTCGAGTACAAGGTACCTAAAAAGAATGACAGACGGAGGGAGTCAGGGAAAGTTGCCCCTAACCCAAAAATCAATCAATCAATCAATCAATCAATCAATAAAACAAAATAGATACGCTGATGGCAAAGATGATTGCTTATTTATTTCGGAGTCCCCCAAGAAACGATCCTAAAGAGAAAGTGTAGAGCTCAGCCATCCAGAGGCTTGTATGAGATGGACTCATAGAATGAAAATGTCCAAATCAGTAACGTTGTAACCCAAAGGTCACACACATTAAACGCTTTGTTTTCATGTTTAACTTTTTCATCTCCAAACGGTCCCCAGTGCACTCAAATGTGAAGGGTCCCGACAAACCCGCCTCCTGTGGGAGGCATCAGAAGGATGACAGAGGAGGAGCTTCAAGGAGCTTATAATGGGTTCCAGTCCATCGCGTCAAATGGACTTAAGGTAAATCTTTTGTGCGTTCTTTTTCAACCGCAAAGTATTTCCTACTTTCCTACTCATTTTTTGGGCAGCCACTACTCAGGAGGAGCAAGTGGGGTTGGGAGCAGTCTGTCATCAGGACTGCACGGTCGTGCTCCCGTGCTCCAAGGGGACACGAGGAGATGAATCTCTGCTGAGGCCCACATGAAACGGAGCCAGTTGTGCCCTGTCCTGCTCTGAACTGGCCTTCCCTCATTTCTTATCAACCTCCCTTTATCTTCCCTACAGCGCAACCGCAATGTCAGACAGCAGGTGAAATACACACCTTCTGCTCACTCCATATAAACTCTATGGGGGAAAAAAAAAAAGTAATGGGACGTCTGCAGTAGGGGGGAAAAAAAAAAAAAAACATGGAGTTGGTCTCAACACGAGAGGGGAATGAATGGACTGTACGCCAAAAGTTAAGGGAAGCAGACGCAGTACGAGCTTGAAGATTCAAGCAGTGTTACTTACAATCATTGAGGGTTTTGTTGCTGTTTCCGTGACTTCACCATTAACATTTGTACTTCTTTTCATATGTGTATGACTGTTCAGAATGTTTTTAACTGCACTATTAACAAAGCTTTTTATGACGAGGACAGTTGGACCCCAGAAAGGATGATTTCTATTTTCATTAGAATAATGGCCATTTAAAAGTGTCATATTTGACCTTAGCGCTTCCACAGTACAGCTTCAAAGAAATTGGCATAATTGCTTAAAAAGGTCATTTATCGACATTTGTATGACACGACTACATATAAATAGTTGTGTAAATATTATTAGCTCCCAACTGTTAGCAATTTCCATGCAATTAATGTGATCAAGAAGAAAATATGGCTTCCTTCTGTGTCACTGAGACCTTTGTAAACATAAAAAGGCAGTAAATGTGAAGTCATATGTCTTTCCGACAGCGACAGCCAAGATTAAAATGGAGACATTTCATCGATTCTATTGTAAATCACATTGGCACATCTGCTGAGCACAGTTATGGCTACGATTGGTCCTTCTTAGTGGCGTCATGTATTTTAACATCATGATGCGATCATTCGCTTGTCCCAATCAAGTACTCCTCAACGGAATATTGATGCAACAGCGTATCAACGCAACTTCCACTCGGTAAACCACTTGCTGCGGATTTATGCCCATGGCCTCATAAATGTGGAGTTGTTGGATAGCTGGCACCCTTCGCACTGTTTATCTTTCACTAAAGACAACTTGAGAGCAAACTGGCAGTATTAGCATGAGCGCTTTAGCCTTTGGGTCATGCTACTCGTGACCAACTGTCAAAGATAAATGGTTTGAAACGTGATTCCAATAATCCACTCCTATTGCAAATCACAATATTCTGCTTATGCGGCTCCTTTTCCAATCTTAAAGCATGTAGCAAGCCAAGCGTGCCTCATCCCATTCGGCCTGTAAAACTCAAGATGAGAGCTAATTGAATTTAGTTGACAAATGGTCCTCTGTGGCTCAAGAGGCTGCCGTGAAAATGACCGATGGCGATGTTAGCAAACAGCTTTATGAATGAATGTGTCTGCATGTGTCTTGAGTGTGTAATACAGCTGCCGCTCTCCACGGCTAATGGATCCTACTGCAAATGGTGCTGTGGCAGATGAGTGGATCATGTTGTGTACATTATGGATATTTTCTCTCCCTGTTAGCATTCCCCAAGCATGAGCAACTAAATTAAATGCCTCGTGCCAATACTAATGGAGCGTTGGCGGCCCCTCCAAGGCCTCAAATCAAGCGCAGCCAATTAAAAGTGCTCCTTCAGGCCAACAATATCATCTTTGAGAGTTGTGGGGGGAAAACACCCCACAATAACTCAACAAACAAACCTTTGTATACAACATAACAAAAAATAGATCGGTGTAAAGGACAATTTGTAAGAACTCCAAAGCTGATACTTACAAGTATTTTTTATTTTCATAGACGTCATGTAGCTTTAAAACATGTGGGTGTTCTATGAGCTTCAGAATGGCTATTTCTCGCTCCACCTGGATGAAAGAAAAGGGGAAAAGGAGTGAACAGGCAGGTAAGGGGAAAGGGAGGTCGAGAAAAGGGTATTTGATTAGTGATATGTCAAAATACTGTATAGAATGTAATAGCGGCACTCGACAAGTGTCATCACGCTAATTTGCACAATCTGATCAGTCGGGAAAATTGAGGAAACCTTTTTTTTCCCCAATCTTTTTTTTTTAAACCTTTGAAGGCCACTGCACAAGTGTGACAGGCAGCAATCTACACAAGGGCTCAAGGAGACGACGCAAACGTCTGCATGGAACTAGCGGAGACAAGCTTCAACCTCACTCACTGCGTCACAAACTGGATGGGAAGACACAAAGTGTCTGCCGAGGTAGAACCTTCCAAATACATGAAACCATTTGGTGGGCAAGAAAACTACAGTACACTGACAGTGTGCTTTTATTCCTTCCAATATACTTTTCAAAGACACACGTTTACAATAAAAGTTGACAACTAAGATCAAATGTTAACAATCTAGCACAAGCAGTTCAACAGAATGGCTAGCATAACGTATCCCTTGTCACGTTTGCACAGCCACATGTTGCTAGGCAGAACGAACGGAACAAAATCATTTGCACTCCATAGCCAATGAAATAATTGGCATTCAAGTCCAATAGGCCGTTAGAAAGATCACCGAGGGCTGACGGAGGACAGAAATGACTCTCAAACAATACTGTGTTTGTTTCCCAATTCAGTCACGACTTTGGAAATTGCAGCCTTTGCCCAAACACGCATACACGGAATTTGTTGCTGGATTAATGGTTTTTCTTCATGAATTTATGAGCATTACGTTCCTAAACATGAATTCATAAGAACATTCTGATGTTACGACAATGCAGTTCATGGAACTTTTCGAAAAGTATAACGAATAAATAACTTTTGGAACACTGCGTTACAGAGATTTTGGAAAGGAGAGGAAAAACAGGACCATCGGATTCTGCCACAGTCACACACATTGCATCAATCTTTTTTTGGTGGTTGTTTTTCTTGCTTGCGGTATTTGTATGGACAGTCCTGGACGGTCCTGGACCAAATGGCGCCCTGTCCGAGTAACATCAATTGCGCACGTCTGTCCGACGTAATAGAAACCACCACTGTGTATGGAAATGAAACCGAAAGTACATGAGCGTGGCAAGAGTCTCTCTCTACTAGGCATACCGCTAGCAGGTGAACAGGGGTCAAAACGGCCATTTGCATGAACTTCTCTCTGAGGATGGTCGCGTTCTTTGGGATGGTAACTGTACAGAAACGGTAGCAGGTCCACAACGAGCTGACAGCTGACTCCACGCAGGTTTCTGAGTTTCTCGTTTCACTTGAAGAAATACATGTTTGCGGGAGGGCAGTGAGCGCTGGCTTTCACTCAAATCAAGCCGCTCCGTTTGGATTTGTATCTCTGGAAGCTGGAGTCAGCATGAACAGCTGCCGCTTAATGTCAGCACGGAGCCTCCTTGGTCGAATTTTATCGAAAGCCCCTGCGCCGCCCTCGCCGGGCTCACAGCCGTGCGCTCCCCCTTCTCCTCCTCCTTCCTCCATCACGTGTGTACATTTGACAAACGGAGATGGGAAGACTCCTCTGCCATATCTCAATTGCCTCAATGTCAATGACACAACCTCACTTGCCTTTGACAGCTTTCACTTTGCTTTAGTGTCTTGGAATGTGAGTTGCTTCTAAGAGCACGCATGCAGAGTTTGGATTTGCCCACTTGTTGAACATGGGACAACTTCTAACATCTTCAAAGTGCTCGTACAGCTGTGAATTGGGCTTCAGTGGGTGTAACTACTTGGTTTATCCGGGCTAATCTCGACTAATGAGCGTTAATGAGCGGCAGTGCATCGTGACACTCTCACCTGGCACTGCGCTCTGTGGGTAAGAACGGGCTGACGGCGCCTCTGTATCTGGCAGCCGGGATCCCTGCAGAGAGACTAATGCTACACGGGAGTCATGAGCTGTCGAGATGCTACAACGCCAGCAGCGGGCTTGTTAAGCTACCTCTAGCCTCCCACTCTTCATTAATTGAAAGACAAAGCACGAGGCTTAGGTTAATGTGAAGACTTAACTGTAAAACCGCATGATTATTGCGAGATTAAGCAATTCATTAACTCATGAAGGTGAGGTGTTTGCGGCACCAGATCTTCTTTGTAGCTTATGGTAGAAATGGTCTGCAAAACACCCCCAGGCTCACCTGCAAATCGAGTTAAGTATTATTTCAGTGCAAAGGCAAAGCATGCATTCTGCTAGTTGGATACCAGCACTTTCTTAATCGCGTCCTTCCTGCGACTCTACGGCACTTTCTGCAGCTCAATGATTACCTTAACTAATCACCAAGCAGCTTCTCATGAGAAAGAATAGGTAGCACATCCATACGCTCAGGTCTGATCGCATGAATGTAAAAGCCCAAGTGTTTATTTGACAGCAAGATCCTTTTTCTCTTCAGTGTGTGGTTATTTTTCTTGGCTGGACATCATTATATGAACATGTCAGAAAAGGAACCCGTCAGGATTGGCTGACTGGCAACACTTCGACCCACAGGGAATCCATCAGCTTCGTATCCGGACACATTAAAAGGATCAATAGGCACCTGCGCAGATGAGGATTGCTGCCTTAATTACAACCATGGCAACACGATGGATGCTGCTGTTGCCAGCAGGAAAGTAATCACAGAACGTCCGAATAAAGGAAGGAAAAAAATGCAGTGCCATTGATGTTCAAATTAGGGGGACCACACATCATTTTCCTGGGCATGTCCACTTGTTGCAGCCTAAAAGCTCACCAGATAAGATTTTCAAATCATCCCGGGTTATAAAAAGTCAGCATGTATTCTTCAATTATGCCGACTCGTCTTCGTCTTGGGTTAGTTGCCTTCTTTTACAGGGGCCTCTCTGCTGTCACTGGCAGACATCTCAATCACTGTTTATACAACCCCAATTCCAATGAAGTCGGGGCGTTGTGCTAAACAGAAATAAAAACAGGATACAATGATTTGCAAATCATGTTCAACCTATGTTTAATTGAATACACTACAGAGACAAGATATTCAATGTTCAAACTGATCAACTTTATTGTTTTTAGCCAATAATCATTAACTTAGAATTTGATGGCTGAAACACGTTCCAAAAAAGCTGGGACAGGCTCATGTTTACCACTGTGTTACACCACCTTTTCTTTGAACAACATTCAATAAACGTTTGGGAACTGAGGACACTCATTGTTGAAGTTGGTTTGGCATTGTCTTGCTGAAATAAGCAGGGGCCTCCATGAAAAAGACGTTGCTTGGATGGCAGCATATGTTTCTCCAAAACCTGTATGTACTTTTCAGCATTAATGGTGCCTTCACAGATGTGTAAGTTACCCATGCCATTGGCACTAGCACAGCCCCATACCATCACTGATGCTGGCTTTTGAACTTTGCGTCCATAACGGTCCGGATGGTTCTTTTCCTCTTTGGCCCGGAGGACACGACGTCCACAATTTCCAAAAACAATTTGAAATGTGGACTCGGCGGACCACAGAACACTTTTCCACTTTGCGTCGGTCCATCTTAGATGAGCTCGGGCCCAGAGAAGCCGGCGGCGTTTGTGGGTGTTGTTGATAAATGGCTTTTGCTTTGCATAGTAGACTTTCAAGTTGCACTTACAGATGTAGCGCCGAACTGTGAGGCAGACGCTCTAACCAGTCGTCCACCGTGCCACGTCTTTGTAGTGTGTTCAATGAAATATAGGTTGAACATGATTTGCAAATCATTGTATTCTGTTTTTATTTATGTTTAACACAACGTCCCGACTTCATTGGAATTGGGGTTGTGCAATCATTGGGTAGTCTATGAGTCTCTGTGCAGCTTCGGTCCTAAAGGTTGTGTCAACTACCTTGAGCATTGTACTGAATGAGGTGACAGTAGAGAAGCATTATTCATTATCATTATTAGCATTATAAAAATTATAACAGGCAGCACTTCTGATTGGGTGGTTCCTTCACAATCTTCATGCAGGCATTTGTCAGTCAAAATTATATACTACGTGATTCATCATGTGAAAAATTACAGCTAATCTTACTTACTTACTTATGGGGCGACCAGGAAGATGGTGCCTTCGCGGACAAATGGGACAAATAAGATGCTGCATGCACTGGTGGCCATAAATGTCAGTCATTTCTAAAAAGATAAAAGCCTGCTTAGCATTGCCCCATTAGCCTGATATTGATTCTGTAAATCATGGGCCATCCTCAGCATGCATGATCAAACAAATGATGGAGAACATCAATATCATGGTCTGAGGTCAGTGAGAAGAGAAGATCACAGACAGGCAGGCGGCAACAAAGATGCAAGGACGTTGTCACAGCCTTCCAAAAACCTCTGGGGGGAAAATACTGGATCACAAGTTCTGTCATCTCACACTCTCCGCTTATTGCATCTTGTAGCCTTTGGTGCACGAGTCGCTCTCGTGCACATAGAGGGAAAACACAGACATTTCTGTCACCCCCCCCCCCCCCCCCCCCCAGGCCGACAACTGAAAGGTCTCTCGATGCTGAAATCTGGAGATCAAAGTCAACCAGGCGCTCATGTGTGTCACTTATTAAAAACACTGGAGTGGCTGCACTTGCATGGGGGTCCCAGCAATGTAAAACAAAAGATAATGGAATGTGAGAGGCCTAAAGCATATGCAATGTAACGGAGAAGGCTAAAAGGGAAACGCTCAAGTGACAGATAGACACAGAGCACGGTGGCACTGCCAGTTTGCTACCCGCACCACGACATCCGCACACCCACCCAATCCTTTGTCTTGCAGCCTTTTGGTAGCTACTTAGCACAAGACCTAAAGGATAAGCCTGTTAGCTGTGCCACGCATGAAACGCCCAGTGAAATATTAGTAGTTAAGGCCACGAGGCATCATCATAAAACTCCTACCAGGAAAAGCATCCCATGAAGGCTTTAAAGGGGGACATATGGAAATGGACTTTTGAATTTTTTGTACACAAATAGTTGAGTCTCCGGAGTTCAAGTGAGAAATTAAACAACCAAGTGAGAGAAGACCCAGTCTGCATCTCAGACCCATGTATTGTTCCTTTCACATATATAGAGTGAACAAAAATATCAACTTAGCATGTTCACCTCCGAGATTGTCTGAGACCAGCCACCCGGACGGACAGCTGCTGCAACAATCGGTTTGCGTGACCGAAGAATTCCTGCACAAACTGTCAGAAACCGTCTCAGGGAAGCTCATCTGCATGCTCGTCGTCCTCATCGGTCGGTGTCTCGACCTGACTGCGGTTCGTCGTCGTAACCGACTCGAGTGGGCGAATGCTCACATTCGATGGCGTCTGGCACGTCGGAGAGGTGTTCTCTTCACGGGTGAATCCCGGTTTTCACTGTTCAGCGCGGATGGAAGGGGCAGCGCGTGTGGCGTCGTGTGGGCAAGCGGTTTGCTCATATCAACGTGGATCGAGTGGGCCACGGTGGCGGTATGGGCACACTTTTGTTATGTGCAACGAACACAGGTGCATTTTATTGATGGCATTTTGAATGCACAGCGATACCGTAACGAGATCCTGAGGCCCGTTGTTGTGCATTCAACCTCATGTTGCAGCATGATAATGCACGGCCCCATGTCGCAAGGATCTTCACACAATTCCTGGAAGCTGAAAGCATCCCAGTTCTTGCATGGCCAGCATACTCCCCGGACATGTCACTCATTGATCATGTTTGGGATGCTCTGGATCGGCCTATACGACAGCGTGTTCCAGTTCCTGCCAATATCCAGCAACCTTGCACAGCCATTGAAGAGGAGTACACCAACATTCCACAGGCCGCAATCATTAACCAACCCTATGCAAAGGAGACGTGTCGCACTGCGTGAGGCAAATGGTGGTCACACTAGATACTGACTGGTTTTCGGACCCCAAAATGCACATTTCACAACGGCCTTTTGTTGTGGCCAGCCTAAGGCACACCTGTGCAATAATCATGCTGTCGAATCAGCATCTTGATATGCCACACCTGTGAGGTGGGATGGATTATCTCGACAAAGGAGAAATGCTCACTAACACGGATTTAGACAGATTTGGGAACAATGTTTGAGGGAAATGGCCTTTTGTGGATGTCGAAAAAAGTTTGAGATCTTTGAGTCTAGCTCCAGAAAAAACAAAGGTGAAAACAAATGTGTTACGTTTATATTTTATATCAACATATGATAACCTACATAGGCTCCGGCGCTCCCGCGACCCTTGTGAGGGTAAGCGGTCAGAGAATGGACGGCTGGATGGATGAGAACATACATACATCGAAAAAAACCTACAACAAGGGAAATTTAGAGAATCGACCAGAAAACGAAGGGATGAAGAAAAAAGAAAAAGAAGAGCTTTGGCACATGAGTGTTCAACTATCAGCGAGCAGAATGAGAGGCGACAGTACAGCTTGGTCTCCTCGACAAAAACAGTCAGCTCGTCATCCATCCATGCTTTTGGCATGCGGACACATTTACACAGTGCGCACACCCGACTGCATACCCCAGCAATCACTGCCACTCGGCTATGAGCCACCTCCAACCGCCCGTTCATCCGGCCATTGATATGTCAGTCAGCGAGCCGGTGGGGCAAAATCCCACAAACACACCAGAAGACAAAAGGTAGCCACGCTGATGTGTAGCTACTAATGTGTGCGTGATTACACACTGCAATGTTAAAGTGTATTCCGTGGCTGACATCAGTTCCAATCACAAATGAAACTATCCTGTTCTCTTTTACACGCTGCTACAATTGTGTTGACACGAAATGAAGGTGCTCCAGTAACAACATTCCCACTTTTTGTTTAAGGGTCATGTTTGTCCCTACTAATTTCAGCTTTATTTTCCATTGAATGAATGAATCTCCCCGACTTCCCTCTTGACTATTGGCCACTATTGCCTCGTGTCTGTCGGGTTGTCAACGAGACAAGCAGCAGGCTTTTCTCATTCTGATTATATCAGCGATCCTTTGTGACGAGGAGGTACATTTACCCGCACGGGGTAGTTTGATCAATGCCAGAGACGTGTAAATCCATATTGACAGTGTCTCTGCTCGTCATCTCCTATATCCATCTAACACCCATTCAAATCTGGCTCATTATCTCTCTCAATTCTTGACTGACCTCCTTCACCTCCATACAATATTCCTGTCAAACTTTGTTTGGTTTTGAGCAGATCTGGGACGCTGATAGACAAATCAGACGGTCACTTACATTGCTGGCAGACTACGTTATTTACCACGAACAGACACGTCCCTGGACATCTTTGGTCATCATAGAGTATAATGGGAGAGGCCCGCCAGACCCCCGAGGTCAAAGGGTGTGATCGTGAATCCTTTCGATCCCCAGTACAGGTTGTTAGGATGCAGTGCAACAGGCCGAGGTTTGTGTGAACTGAGTATGTGCACAGGAGGTATTTGTCAGGCAGCGCAAGGCTTTGTTATGTTGGCTTTGTTCAGTCGCTCATCTGAAATGTCGTTTTGTCAGCTTTTCAGTCTCTTTCTCCTCTCGTGAGAGATCTTGTACTCAACGGGACTGATAAGGTGACCTTGAATTGTTCAGAGATGGCAAGTAGAAAAAGAAAGTCAAACAGATCGTACACAAATGATTCATTTCGAGTTTTAGGGTTTGAAACAAGTTTTGTAATGTATTATGCCATACAATAATGTCTAAAAATCCCTAACAAATTTGTCGACTGCTTCCAGTGACAACAGTTTGCAGTTCACAAGAGGCAGTCACTAATTATAATGAGGAAAACTGGTGAAAAAAGAAAAGCCTTTCTGACTTTTGCGGGCGTGGGGGTAATCACAAATCATTTGAACTCGGATACAGTATAGGTTCTTGCAAATTTCAGTGCACTACACAAACTAGTCCTACTGTAACACATTCTGAACACGGCGCAGACTGCATTCACATTTTTTCACAAAAACACATTTTGTCCTTCAAAGTGATAAGGGGATTAGGATTAGGCCATATTATTTTCATACAGTTTTTATAAACTTCCTAAATAATAAGAGCTACCTTTCAAGCTTGTTTTTGGGAAAGGGGATTTTGGGGGATTGCATATTTTCCCTCACACTTCATGTTCCAACACAACACACACGAAGCATGGTGATGACAGTATCATGATTTTAGCTAGCTTTTTCTAAACTTTAACTGGGGCTTTAGTCAATGTGGAGGAACTCATGAACAATTGCCAGAACAGTCGGTCAGTAATGGCTAAACTATTCACAAGTCTGCCAGAAAGTTGAATTTTTGGTTTTTTCTTTTGCTTTGTTTTGGCATCGCAACCGCCCAAAATATACAGCGCATCTGACCGATTGGGAACGAGGCACGGTGCGGCCTGGGCTTGATGCCGGCCATTCGCAGGGCACACGTAGACTGAAACAACCATTCACACTCTCATTCTAATGACAGTTTAGAGTTTTCAAATAACCTTCGAAGGATGATTTGGGAATGTAGGATCAAGTAGAGTGAAACCTGCTCTGTTGTTGTGTCGCAAAAAAAGTATGTATTTTAACAGGAATGTGTTACTTAAGGTGGCACGGTGGCCAACGAGTTAGCACATCTGCCTCACAGTTCTGAGGTTGCGGGTTCAAATCCGGCCTCGCCTCTGTGGAGTTTGTTTTTGTTTGTTTTCACCGTGCCTGCGTGGCATTTTCTCCGGGTACTCCGGTTTTCCTCCCACATCCCAAAAACATGCGTGGTAGGTTGATTGAAGACTCTAAACTGCCCGTAGGTGTGAATGTGAGTGCGAATGCTCGTTTGTTTGTATGTGCAAATTGGCTGGCAAACAGTTCAGGGTGTACCCCGCCTCTCGCCCGAAGACAACCGCGACCCTAGTGAGGATAAGCGGTGCAGAAAATGGCTGGATGGATGTCTAATTTAATGTAGGACACCACTGGCAACTTGGGTGTGAATGCATGTCACAGCGCTAACAACAGAAAACAACCCAAACAAAGAAAGTGAGCAATGATTGAACAATGATTCTTATTTGGTGTAGGAATTCAAGCAGGCAAGGGTGATGACCTGACAGTGGCTCAGTCAGCTCACTAATTATCTCTGAACATTACCCGGATACAAAGCCTGGTCACTGACAGCCGAGTCTGCTCAATACTGGTCATCCACTCAATAACGCCGGCTACGCGGTGTAAGACTGGTCAACGGAGATGACCCGTATGAAATCGGAAACGTAGCACAGCGAAAGAAGCATTGCAAGGTCTTTTGTAAAAGTATTTGATCTTTTGTTATTTTGTTTTCTGAAATGTAAAAGTGTCTCACAATTTGTTATATTGTTTTTCGCTTCCAGACCACCGTACCATCTGCCCTTCAGAAAAGTAAAAGAGAAGGGGGACTTGACGCACCAACTTCCAACGCGATTACTTAGCTAGCCAAATACGGTGCCTCATTAATGGTTACATCCAAATGTTGAACAATAATCTTGGCCGAAACTAGAACACATAGACTGCAATACCACCAAACTTATAGACCTCCCATTTATCCGTTTGTGGTTTGTGGTCAAACGCCACAATTGTTTTAAGAATCCGATTATTGCAGGCACATCGTCTTGGCGGAAAAGTCTAGAAACCACCCAATCTCAGTCAGCACCATATCGTTCCTTCCCAATCCGGCACGCTCCCGATTTGGAGATGAACAAAATAAACCTTTACTGCAGCACATGGGAACAAAGTAGAATTGACCCCCTATATCACTTCATCAAAAACAATGCACTCATTTCATGTGAAAGTTTACTCCAAGAATTTCAAATTAGAGGTGGTAACGTCATTCCATACTATAAAGTAAGAATAGCAATCCTAAAAAAAACGCTTTAGAACTACCCGTTTTTGTTCAGAAAATAGGACAACTACTCCCACAAAACCAAAAACTCATTTCAGTATACATTCAAGGATACATACAAATGAATCTCAAGTACTAATGCAACACACTTACCAATCGCAAAATGGGAAAAGACCTCTCAGTCTCTACTGCATACTGGGTGCAAATCTACAGCTACACACTCTCAATGACAAATAAAAGAGGAATTTAGAGCTAGCTGTAGGATGGGGAGGGGCTTCCTCATGTGTGGGCTCAGCCACTCTGTACACCGCTTGACTAAGTCTCATTGCCGCTTATCCTCACATGGGTCGCAGGCTGCTGGAGCCTAGCCCGGCTGTCATCGGGCGGGAGGCGGGGTGCACCCTGAACCGGTCGCCAGCCAATCGCAGGGCACATACAAACAAACAACCATTCGCACTCGCATTCCCACCTACGGGCAATTTAGAGTCTTCAATCAACCTCGCGCGCATGTTTTTGGGATGTGGGACGAAATCGGCGTGCCCGGAGAAAAGAACGGGAAGAACATGCAAACTCCACACCGGCGGGGCCGGGATTTGAACCCCGCTCCTCAGAACTGTGAGGCAGATGTGCTAAACAGTCGACCGCCGTGCCGGCCAGTTGACTGACGTGCATGTGATATTGTGTTCGTTCAAATAATAACACAGGTTGTATTGAGATATCAACTCACAGGTTCTTACAGGTGTTTAGACACTATGAAAGCATCCCACCGCACCACTCATCAGCAGCACTGCCTTGCTCATTTCCTACTTCCTGTCCTGCCCTTTTCTGTCCTCTCTCCTCTTGTCCTACTGGTTAGTTGTTGCATGACTTGAAGCTGTTTCTGCAACACCACAATTGAACACTCAATCTGCGCTTCCATTCTATGAGGTATAAATGGTGCGCAAAACCCCGGCTTCTGGCTTTGTAGTGAAGCAAACTGCAACTTGAAAGGCTGCAACATACGAAAGACATTTATTTTACTCCCTGTCGGCATTAAAGCTGCCGTATACACACGCGCTCAACATATAGTTCGAGAGAGTGTGATACTTAATGTATGTGTTGGAAGCATTCCTATATCCTCTCGTCACCTGCGGCACAGCTCAGATGGGAGGGAATGGTCAATCCATAATCGTTAGGAGGGCAGGTAGAGATGGCAGAAAACAAAGCTGCAGTGGTGTCACAGAAATGTCGGGATAACAAGATTAAAGCAAGTGCGATTCATCTTCGCCTCCGACGTTTTGCTCCTCGGCCGCCCGCTGCAATATATGTAGCTACTTTATCACTTGCTTTGCTGTGTGTCTTGAGTCCATTAGTTGTTTGAGATGAGGTGTATTCAAGCGCAGCCATTGATCCAACTATCACGCGTAAACAAACTGTGTTAGACAGATGTACAAAATTAACAAATGTAGTCTCACAAAAGAAGCGAAATACTCTCTCGTGGAAAAGAGGTGTAGAATTAAAAGCACAATTGATCGTGTTCATTCTGACCTCACGGGAAAAAGAGCGTTGATCCGTTCTTGAGGGTCAAGTTCCAGGTATTTCAACCGGCTTTCCTGGCGCTTTTGTGGACTATTCTACAGGTGGGAATCCTTCTTTGTCTTCTACTCTGTTCAATTTTAAAACCATGGGACATGTCAAACATCAGGGGTCTGCAAACAAGGACTCTCACTTTGCTTAAGTGCAAAGTCACCGCATCCATCCACTTCACACATCCTCAACTCAGTTCTTCTACCTCCCCCTCTTTTTCTATCTCGATTCGGGTACCGCAGAGGAACTTTGAAGTTGTGCTGCTTGAGGACCAGAGCGAGTCACTCTGGCAAATGAGTTGCTCCTATCCCAGCAGCGGTGGCAGCATCATATCAACGGCAAACACACACACACACACACACTGCTGCGCTCTAAAGATACTCTGGTCTCCCAGCGAGATGATGGAAGTCGCCGCTTGCAACAATTTAACCTGCCCTGAAACCAAACAGCGGATTAAAAGTCACAGAGCTACTACAGAGAAACCTCTGATCTCAATGGTAAAGCTCGTCAGAGTGCAGTTAACGGCAACAAGATTCTCGTCTCACAATCGCAATCATTATTTCAAGGTATTCTCGTTGGTCTTTTCTGTTGCTCTGGTTGGATGGCTCCAATTGTAATATGGAAAACAGCTTGGCTCCGATTGGCCCACATCACGGCGTCTGCTCGAGTCTTGACAGCAGCTTGGGGCGGCCAGCGCCCCTCGCTGTGCTTAAGTGCGCAGTAACTGCCTCCCTCCCTCCATTCATTTGCGGCACATTGATGTGCTCCTCCCACCTCGGTTCTCTTCATCGGTGAAGGCGGGCTGTAATCGGCCACGGCCGGCGCGACGCGTCACCCCGGCCGCATGCCACTCTGCCTGTTATAGGAGTTGTTGGAATGTGTGCGTCTTTTTTTCCTCTCCACGCCACGCCCCTTGCGGCTGGCGACTGTCCCCGTTACTATCGACGTGAAGCAGAATGCGCCAAGCGTTGAATTGTTGGCCCGCCAAAAGGGAATTGAAGCATTGTTGTAAAACACAACCTATGTATATTTCATAGACTGTACTTATATGGGGCGGCACGGTGGGTGACTGGTAGAGCACAGGTGCCTCACAGTTCTGGGACCGGGGTTCAAATCCCAGCCCCGCCTGTGTGGAGTTTGCATGTTCTCCCCGTTCCTGCGTGGGTTTTCTCCGGGTGCTTCGCTCTCCTCCCACATCCCAAAAACATGTGGTAGGCTGATTAGACTCTAAATTGCACGTAATTGTGCGAATGGTTGTTTGTTTATATGTGCCCTGCGATTGGCCGGCGACCGGTTCAGGGTGAACCCCGCCTCTCGCCTGAGGATAGCTGGGATAGGCGCCGGCACGCCTCACGACGCGTGTGAGGATAAGCGGTACAGAAAATGGATGGATGGATATTTCTATGGCTCGGCAGTGGCTGAGACTCGTTCGCTTAAAACCTGGGAATGCCGCGTTGCCATGCGGCTGAGTGGGCATGTATCGGAGTAACGGAGTCAATTCCACCTGTTTTGCAAGCCTTCGCCTATGCCCATTTATTGACTTTTGTATTCAATTGAGAAACCGCATAGATGTCAAACTTAAACCACCACGTCAGACTCATTTTGACCTTCGTTAGGCTTAAAACTGTGGAATAAAATTGGATGGCAGGGGGGCATTTAAAGCAGCGAGAGAGGCTAAAATAAAGTAACAAACACTCACAGGAACAGCCATTCAATAATGGGTTTAGCACGAAGACCTCACCAATGTTGAATTCTTCCCAGGAACATTTTTATTCATTTGGCAGTCAACCTCTACGTCACCAGGAGGATGACTTTGAACATGAATCCATCAGTATTGAAAAACTCAAAATGGTTTATTCTGGAGGAAAGACTACAATTCGTCAAACCTTCACTGGTGCCCGTTCTTCAAAGCTAAAACTCAATATCTGTTGCAAAGTTCATCTAGCAATGCAATCATGCGGCGTTACAGTCTGCGGGGCTGTGGACTTAAAGAGGTCAACATTAGTTGGACAATTAATTCAACGTCTCTCGTCCTGTGCACGGACTTCCAATTCCCAAGGCCAGTCGGGCGAAGGGCACGGGGCACGGGGCAGGAGGGCGATTCAAAATGCGTATAGTACTGTAAATGTGGGTAACTCGAGTGGCGTTAAACACACACGCACGCACGCACGCACACGCACATAAATGAGGAGTCATTCGCTCCTCTAATGGTACGGTGGGGACCCAAGATATTAGCATAAGAAAAAAAAGTGACCCGATCGCTCTCACATCCTGGCAGGAGCACACGCCTCGATGCAAATGTGCAGCAGTGAGACAATTTAGAAAAAGTGCTTTCTGGATTCAAGAAAAACGTTTGCCGTCATGAGTTGGAACATGACGAGGCAATACTGTGCTAGACCATCAACAAACTATGTTTGAAAATAACCACTGCTGCTACAAGTGATAAAACGAGCACACGCTATATGGACAAAAGAACTGAGACACCTGGGACAGTGGGACACACACTGACAAGAAGCCAAACTAAATATGGACATTTGATGCTACAGTGTTTCCCCTCTACAGAGCAGAAACCGCTGCCGGCCACAGATCGGCAAAGGCGGATGCGTGTGTGTAGCTTTAATTCTTCTGAAAATGCTTTCCACAAGGTTTAGGTGTGTGTGTGTGTGTGTGTGTAGGGAATGTTGCCAGTCAAGTTTATCCACACCAAAGTCTCATCCATCTCTTTATGGATCTTGCTTTGTGCATTGGTGCACATTTGTGTTCAATTCAACAACTTTGATAGTTTTTATGATATTTGTGTTTGGTGGTTTACTGTGAGGTTTTTTAAATTCTTTATTTATTTTTATTTTTTTTATGTAAAACTCATTGGCCCACAGAACACTTTTCCACTTCGCGTCAGTCCATCTTAGATGTGCTCGGGCCCAGAGAAGCCGGCAGCGTTTGTGGGTGTTGTTGATAAATGGCTTTTGCTTTGCATAGTAGAGTTTTAAGTTGCACTTCCGGATGTAGCGCCGAACTGTATTTACTGACATTGGTTTCCTGAAGTGTTCCTGAGCCCATGTAGTGAAATCCTTTACACATTGATGTCGGTTTTTGATGCAGTGCCGCCCGAGGGATCGAAGGTCACGGGCCTTCAATGTCGGTTTTCGGCCTTGCCGCTTCCATGCAGTGATTTCTCCAGATTCTCTGAACCTTTTGATGATATTATGGACCGTAGATGATGAAATCCCGAAATTCCTTGCAATTGCAATTGTACGTTGAGGAACATTGTCCTTAAACAGTTGGACTATTTTCTCCCGCACTTGTTGACAAAGAGGTGAACCTCGCCCCATCTTTGCTTGTGACTGACTGAGCAATTGAGGGAAGCTCCTTTTCTACCCAATCACGGCACGGCACCCCCCTGTTCCCAATGAGCCTGTTCACCTGTGGGATGTTCCAAACACGTGTTTGTTGCCCCCGTCCCAGCTTTTTTGGAACGTGTTGCAGCCATCAAATTCTAAGGTAATGATTATTTGATCAGCTTGAACATGAAATATCTTGCCTTTGTAGTGTATTCAATTAAATACAGGATGAACATGATTTGTAAATCATTGTATTCTGTTTCTATTTATGTTTAACACAACATCGCAACTTCATTGGAATTGGGGTTGTAAGTTCAGTGTAAAACTAAACTTAGATAACAAAATAATTTCATCAATCAGAGGCCTTGCACAACAGGAACAGCGACTGCCAAGAAAACTGAGCCCCAGTTGCATCAAGAAGTTGAAAACGTGGAGAAAGCAAATGATGTTCCCATCATATACTGACAATTTTCAAAAAGAACTGAAATGAACTTTCATAGTTATTTTGCACTTTAAAAGTATAGTTTGAATTTATTATTTGAGATGAATTTTCATGGGTTTCGAATTTATTTTTTATTAAATTGATTTAAATGTAGAATATGCTCATGTTTAAGTTTAGAAGTGGTTATGTTGCAATTTAAATAGCGGTATAGATTTTTGTTATTTGTTTGATTGAAGTTATTTTTTCAGGATTTCTTAATATTTGTATTGATTTCATTCAATTGTAGTACATTCTTATTTTAAAGTTACTTTATGTAACCCATTGGTTACTAGTAAATGGGTCTGTTTTTCTCAGATCTACTGTTGCTGATTATTGTTCTCTGTTTGAGTAATATCACTTCTTCAAGCCTTTTTTAACATTCCATACTGAAAAATAAGTAATGTATGAATGATTATTGCTGCTATCGGATCAGACCGATATTGGTATCGGCCAAAATTGAAGGCTGCAACGTCGGTCTTGGATTGGGAGTGAAAAAGGTGGATCGGGACTTCCCTAGTGCCACTTCTCGATGAGATATACAATTCAAGGAAAAACTGGAAGTATGGTAATAACTGAGCTTGGGAACCTATAAATATATGTTGGGACCACCGTAAACCAAGGAAAGCAACAATTAAAAGATGTCGCCTGCAGCGTGAGAGTCGTGAGTAAACTGGGGAGACATTGTCAAACCGAGGGAATTATTAATATTGACTGCTTATCAGAGCAGCAATGACATTTCATTGAGAGAGAGTGAAAGATTCTGCCGCAGAAGAAATGCAAATGAAGGAATTCCTTTTCCATTTGTAGAATCTGTAGTGTAAGCAAGTCTTCGCCCCGCTTTCCATCTCCGAAGCAAACAATTACGTCGCGGCCTCAGCGCGAGTCCTGTTAAGCGCAATTTTTCTGACGGCAGTATCTTGTTGTCCTCTATCCCTGTGGCTCAGTATTCCGTCAAAACAAGGAGCAATTTTTGCGAGGGAAGTGAAAAGGACTGCTCGGCAGGAGCGCTGACAAGCACAAACGGTTTGTCGGTAAAAACCTGTATTATATGTAAAACCTCTAACATTTGCTATCAGTGCAACACATAATAATAGAATCACTGAAAACAGTCACAAAGGGGGTATGATGGGCAGTTTAGCGGTTTTAAGGCACACCGCAGTTGGAAAAAGTCACGCTTTCACTAAAATCTTCCATCATACCGTCGTCAAAGACAGAAAGTGAAGGTCATCGCTAGGGTGCAGCCAAGAGTAGGGGTCAGCAACCCGTGGCTCCAGAGCCGCATGGGGCTCTTTCATCCTTGAGCTGTGGTTCTCAGTGACTTTGGGGAATAAAGATTTCATTTAAAAGTCATTTTATTTTCGTTTGTTTCTGAATTTGAATATTTTGTTTGTGTTTGTGTCACATGAAAATACAACTTTTTTTGGTTTTTTAGGATGGCTCAAAATATGCGTCACAAGTGCCAATTTGCGACACCTGGCACTTGAGCTGTTCGACCTCCGCTAGGTAAATCATGGATAAATCCAAGAAAAGAAAAGTTTAGCAGATGCTATGTGCTCCATGAACTACAGGGGCTACGGACAGTATTCAGACCCCCTTAAATCTTTCACCCTTTCCCCCGACTGCTCAGTTTGGCCGGACGGCCAGCTCTAGGAAGGGTTCTGGTCGTCCCAAACGTCTTCCATTTCAGGATTATGGAGGCCACTTTGCTCTTAGGAACCTAAAGTGCAGCAGACATTTTTTTTGTAAGCTTGGCCAGATCTGGTTTTGTTAATTACGCATGTTGTTATTATTGTTGTTGTGTAGATCGGGTGGAACCCGCCTCCTGGACGGTCATACTGTTAAGGCTGAAGTTAAGCTCGTGGCCTGCCACCGCGGGGGACCTAGGTTCAAGACCCTGACCGGACCATCCGCCAACATCTCCCGGACTCACGGCTGTGGTGTCCTTGAGCAAGACACCGATACCCCGAAATGCTGCCCCCTGCTCCAGTGTGTTCCACTAACGTGTGTGTGTGTGTGTGTGTGCGTGTGTGTTCACTTTGATGGGTTAAATGCAGAGAACACATTTCGAGTGCATGCATGCATGTTCATGACAATAAAAGGGGATTCTAGTCTAGATTCACATTCATTTTTTACAGACTGCATATATCTTAAGTTTGAAGTTTTTTTTTTTGTTTCTTTCTTTTTACTGAAGTAACTTAAGGACACTATTTGCTGTTTTCGTTAAGCAGTAGGTTTCTGCTCACTTATTTTGATTTTATTTTGAAAAAACATACATTTTTTTTCAAAATAAAATGCATTGGGTTCAATAAAAAAACAAAACAAAATCAGTTTCAGCCCATTAATATACTATAACTTCTTAGTATATGTCGTATCTTTGAGTGATTAGTCATTCAACCAGTTTAATGTCCAAAGTTGAGCAAGATAAATACTTACTCTACATTAATGTGTTTTTGGTTTTTTTTTTGGACTCCTGTGCACAGTTTCCCATGGGGGGGGGGGGGAAGCACAAACCAGTGTTCATTCCCATTACAGTATATTATCATCTGCCTAATGACAAATAAACAACATGAACATCATTTTCTCATCAAAAGCCTTCTGATGAGTGGAACCCCAAAGCTCTTTACACACTACAGTAAAATAAAATAAAAAAAAGGAAAAAACAATACACGTCGTCACATTATTCTCCACGAAGCACAATAAACTCACTCATGACTTCTATTAACAAACCATAAAGTTCATGTAGGACTATCAAGTGTGATGAGATCACAGTAAACACATCATCGAAAACCACAAACCCGCTATGAGATTTGGACATCTGTTTGCAGATATTCTTCTCGCTGAATCTTGATCAAATCATGCAGCTTCAAAGACAAGGACAGGAGGCCTTTTTGGGAGGTTCGGTCTGGGGAGAGTGTGTTTGCCACACTGGAGCTCAGAATTGAGAAGGCCACGATTGCATAACCATCGGGGAAGCATGACGGAGGCGTCTGATCGTCCCAAATTTATTCTGCCGAGCGGCAAGCAACACGCAGCCGGTCATAAAGAACTATCCTCAATTGAGGACACAGCCTTCTGATTTCCACAGCGTCCCCTCGGTCTGCCAGTTGACACAAAGAGATATAGACGCAACTGGGAGCCTTAACTACTCGATGTGCTAGAAGCGCTGACAAGTTTTCCAGGACGTGCAAAGTAGCAAGAAAAAGAAAGCTAGAGGATGGGATAGTGGGCGGCGTTCATTTGATGCTTTCTTCCTCACAAATTGAGACCAGAGGTGCTGCTTCTCTCCCTTCCATGTTGCGCCACAATCCTTCCAACAAACCCAACGTGTTTACGGAGAAAGAGGGTGACTTACCTTCATGAGTACCGACTCGCTGAGTTTCTCACGGTTGACGATCTTTATGGCGACCTTCTGGCCCGTTACACAGTGAACTCCGAGCTTGACCAATCCTACAAAACAAACAAAACGGTTCATCGAGTCAAACTCGTATTTCTGCAAATGCTGAAGAACAGGGCAGAGTTCAAATTCATTCTTGCAAGGATGTCAGCATTTTTCCATCTTCCGAACGCTTGGTCATAAGCAAAACTCTGAATCAGCGCACATTGATCATTGATACTGTACATTTAATAATCAGCACCCGATTTTGAGTACAGTGTTGTTCTATTTTGATTTCGTTATGATTTGTACTGCTCCATATGATGGATGTAGCATAGTTAAGTGCTGGTGTATTGCGTTTTGTATAATATTGACGGTTTCTATATTTATTTATTATGACAGGGGCGGTATTAGGCGGATAAGGCCGAACTGAAGGCCCAGGTACCAAACGCATGGGCTGCCACGGGACAAGAAACAGCGGGTGTCTCGGCGCTAAGACTCAAAGTAAAGTACCTCTACTATAGCTTTTAATGGGCTGGTGTATGCTGCAATAAATGTGATATATCGTGATGTGTGAAGCTGTTTATTGACCACACTGATGTAAAATGCCTTGTGACTTCAAGTCCATAATGTTGATGTTGAAGTGACACTTCCCCGGGTTTATTTGAATCGTAAAAACCGCACGAGAGCGGGCCATTGGTGTTATTGATTCCTATAACGTGCTAAATAGCCGCAATCCAACGCACACGCATACGCAGCCTGCGAAAGACCGGCATACACGACGTACGTGAATGAAATAACATGGCAAAAATGTTATTACCAATTAGACATGCTGACATTTCAGAAAAACAAAGGCTTCACTTGAGAAGACTTCAATGATTCTCAGCAAGCGTTCCGACGCTGGCGCCGCTATTAACATGGCATTGCAAACTCAACTAAATCCGGTTATTCGCTGCACAAAGAAAATTCAAGTCAGCCCGCTCTGCCTTAATAAAGATCCCCTGACAACATCAGTCACAGGCAAAGTGGAAAACAACTATATGGGTGTGCACTTACAGTGGAACCATGCTATTCTTTTGCGCAGAACACGTACCGATTCAATGCTTTGATTTTCACTTAAGTTCGACTGAAGTCTCGTATGAAGTCACCCAAGTTGGCAGTTGTGTGGGACTTCGGAGTGGTACTTTCTCCGGAAAATCGCTCAGATTCGGTATTTGTGTGCACCCAGACCCCGTTGTATTTTAGAGGTGTCTGAATTTGGGGATTTGGAAAAAAAGCGAATCGTGATTTCCGAATAATTGTTTGGATTTCCTCGATTCATACATCTTCGATAGTGCAGGTGACTTTGGGTAGGAGGCGGGAGCCGCTCTGTACCGTTCGCCAGCCAATTATACTGTCACTGCTTAATCTTGCCATCACTCTTACAGTTTGCAAAACTGAAAAACCTGATAGCCAAAGAGTTTTGTTAAGGTGGTGGTTCAATTCGCGGGCTGTTTCAAAAATAAATAAATAAATAAATAAATAAATAAATAAGGGAGGACCTATATCAGGAGGCAAAAGAGAAAGATGAAGATGACGTTTTGCAGATATGGATGGTCATTAACGGAGGAATAATGGAGAGAAGTCTGGTCGCCAGGCCCCGAGGTTTCACAGGGCCATAGATGAACCAGAGAAGAGACGAGGATGAGGAGGACATCATGTTGAACAAACGGGTGAGAGCGTAACGCAGTTGATCAAGATGTGGAACAGCTGTCCTGTGATGATTATCACGTGCTGACGGACGCCAAACGAGCTCGTGAGTCTTGATAAATGCCTTCAAAATACAATATCCTTCGGAAAACATGATTATTGCCTCATATCTAACGTTTGTTTGTTTGTTTGTTTGTGTGACAAAAGTCTATCCATTATGGTTTTTTGATTTAAATAAGCTCCTCTGTATAAAGATGCATCATTTCCAAAAAAATATCGATAGAATGAATGGCTATTCCTACAGATCGACATGAAGTGCATGGCTTTCGAGGACGCGACACATTCACGCAGTCTGATCCTTCCGATCCTTAAGTGCAAAAGTGGTGCTCGAGAGATGGAAAAGGAGCCTGGGCTGCTCTACTTGTGAGTCCACGAGCTGAAACGGTGACTCGCTCAGGGGAAAAGTTTCGGTGTTTTGAGAGTATTTTGTTCATTAGCGAGAGCCGAACGGAGCAAAGAGCGACAGACGTATTGCCGCGTCCGTCTATCGTGGAGGAGGAGGAGGACCTGCGCCAAAAGGGAAAGCTCTGGAATATACCGGTCGCTCTATGGTCACAAACTGTGGGTAGTGAGCGTATGAACGAGATCATAGATACAAGCAGCTGCAATGAGGTCCCTCCACGACTCCCCTGAAGAAAGAGTGGGAAGCTCTGTTATCCGTCATCAAGAGAAATCCGAAGCAGCTGCTTAGGATGCCCCAACACTCCCGGGAATGTCTTGGGATTGACAAAGTGGCCGGGGAGAAGGCGGCCCGGGCCTTCTCTGCTTGGGCTGTTGCCCCCCGTAACCCGACCCCGGATAAGTAGATGGAATGGATGGATGGATGGAAGACACACACTGCACTCTTTCGGGTGTTTTCCTACTGTGTTGTGTTGAAGCTCTTATGGTGGCAAGTCAAGTGTAGACACATTATAGCTCCTTTCAAATACAAGAATTAAGAATCTTTTTTGCCTTTGAAACACATATTTACCAATTATGGAAGAAAGCTGATGAAGGCCAGGTGAACCACGTGCTCATATTTCTTCTATCCTGACCACAGAATGAAATAAGAACTTTGACAGTGTCGTGTTATTATTATTATATTTCACTTCATTTGATTTGTTGATGTCATTGACGCTATTATTACTATTATTGTTACGTACAGTAAAACCTGTTTGTTGTTTTCTGGCACCTTTCTGCCAGAGGATACGTAGTTATTTTCACTTCAATTTGGTCTTTTGTTGTTGCCTTTTTCTTCTTTTTTTTTTTATTTAAATAACAAAAGCAATAACCATACTCAAATATTTGCACAAGCATATGACTGCACCCTGTGATTTAAGTGGTTCCTTTGTATTGTTAAATTGTTGGTATAGTGGTGTCTGCGTTGTCTCTCGGGGGAGTTGCGCTCGAAGGTTTCGCTTTGGCATAAACACGGCCGGCCGGGGGCAAATAAGCGCACACGCAGACAGACACCGCCACGCAGTAGCTTTATTTACAACCACAGGAACAATATACAGAGAGGCTGACCTGGGTTTGCAACTCTCCACTGAATCAGCGGAGTGCATCAATTTCTCCTTTCGTTCGCCCTCCTTCCAAATCAATAGCATCAAAAGCCCTTCCTTGGCTTTAATACACAAAGTCAGAATAATGGCACCAGCCCGGGACTTGTGGGCCGCAGGGGCCACCATCGACTGACCTCCAGCCTCATCCCGGCATTCTACTCCTTTTCCTTGTGCCTCAATGATGAATGGTGTGCGTGTGCGTGTGGAGGAGCTGTTGGAGGAACGGAGAAGGAGAACTCGGATCCGCAGCTCACTGAGCAACACAACTGCGCAGCATATGAATGAATGCTACATTCCGCCATTGCGCGGCTGGAATTTTAGTCGGAGAAGAAAGGGCTTTGCAAAGCTATTTCCATTGTAATGACGTACTTGTGAACGGACACACATTTGGTGAGGTGTTTCTGGAAAAAAATAGCCCGCTCTATTTTGCGCTGTCAAATTAGTGTGGGAGTTGTGTTTGCTCAGATTTTTTCTTTTCTTTTTCCTCATACAATTGAGTGTAGGAAGGAAAGGGGGAGCGCTTTCCCGGTCGGTCATGGAGTGAACTTGTGAGAGCTCTTTCCTTGTCAAATGTAGTGGTCGATTGTTCTTGAACATCCAGGTGGCAGGAGGACCGACTGCCAACATAATTTGCCTCGCCATTGATCCCACATAGAGGTTATACACAGCAGGACAATGACAAAAATGCACTTTTTTTATTTATTGATCTATTTTTTTTTTTTTTTTTATAAACATGACATGAATGCATACACGGGTACGCAGTCGGTCACCACAAAAAGATGAATGTGCTTCTTAGGCTCTTTGTTGGACGGCTTCATTTCATCCGAAAGTAACTCCTACGGAGAGGCGCAGGACAAATGGAAAAGATCCACTTCCGCACCTCTCCCGCTTGGAATCCTGATCTTTGAGAAGCCCTAAGCCAATGCTGGCAGATGGTATTAGCTTATACTGGCTTAGCTTTCTCTCCCCAAGAGGCGCGGGCTCAGAGAAGCTCAATGCCCTTAGACGCAGATCTGTGAGCTACTTTTCACCGCGGCGCTCTAACCCCGAATACTTGACGTGCGGGTTACAGCTCTGCATTGGGATCAGAGTTTGAAAGGAAATCAAATGTGCAAACTGGGCTTATTACTTCAGCTTTTTCTGACCAGATGGAAAGCCCTCAGAGTAGAGCGTGGGAATCCCATGCTTTCAGTCAAAGGACAGGAGTTAAGACCAATCATTAACCACAACATCCCAGTGCGCCTGTCAGTTGGAATGAACATATTGTACATGACACGAAATAACGGTCACGCAGTGGGTTATCCTACCGCGCAGTGTTTCTAATTACACCAGCAAAGCAATGTATCCCACATCAGTCCATTCCATTAAATTCTGTGGCTTTATGATAACATTCCATTTCTGCGGCCGCGATGTAACCGAGCATGTACGCGAAGACGTGAAGATGCCATTTGCCGCTCGACATTAGTGCATTGGCACTGTGGCCTAATGTCGAGAGGTTTCTCTCATTTGCCTCATAGTTCGATTCTCTCATATCAGCTGGAACTGTACTACGTAGAGCTCATGCAAGCGCCGCGTATTTCTGTTTAGATGCACTTGGGTGCCTATGCCAGCAAACTTGTGTACCTGAACTGACGCCCACCGGTCTGCTCGAGGTTTCTTCCGAAGCCTAGTGCTTGCTCGTGTGGGGTTCAGTTGGTCTGCTAATAAGTTTGTTTGCTAAACCCGAGGTTTGTTTAGCGGTTAATATGATTAGATAGTCTGCCATGTTTGGGTAAAATTCATTTGAATAAGGTTCCCATCTCTGTTTAAGACAGTTTGATGATTGACTTTGTGGTCGTGTCATCTGGCTTACGTTCGCATGTCGGAGACACTCGGGTGAAGAGAGGGGCGGAGCTGTCAACTCGAGCATCACCTGGTGGTGTGTTGGCTCCTACGGTGGGGGAAAATGCCAATCCAAGCTGGCAGACCCAAACATATTGTCAGGGTCTACTAGGAACGTCTAGCAGAGTCCCCTGTCAGAAGGAGCTTCAACTCCCACCTCCAGAAGAGCTTTGACAACGTCCCGGGGGACACGGAGTCCGAGTTTATTAAAAAAAAATGTTCATTAATAAATGAAATCACCATTTTAAAACAGCATTTTAAGTTCACTTGGTTATGTTTGTTTGCTATTTACATTTGTTTGAAGATCTTAAACATTAAAGGGGGGAAACTATGCAAAAATCTAAGATTGAGAGAAGGGGGCCAAACTTTTTCACGGCACTGTAAGTCACTAGTCCTGTCGCAGGTCATCAAGCAGAAGATTCGACCAGATTTCACCTCTTTCAAAGACAACTGGCCAATATCACAAATAATTATAGGGATACAAAGAAAGGGACTCCAACTTTACCCAATTTGAAAGGTTGCTAATGCTGCATTTCAGAAAACTGTGCAAAAGTGCAACGTAATACCAGCTCAAAGTCAGAGACCCCATTTCACCAATGTGAAATTTGACACCGCATGTGAATGTAAAAGTCCATTGCAAATCTCCTAGCCTACAGCCACGCATTTGGTACACTTCTTATCATGTTCATGCTTGCGGGAAGCTGAAGCCCATCCCGGCCGACTTCAGGCATAAAGCAGAATACACATTACAAATAATATCAACTATTATGTTATAAACTATAGCTATCTGTATTTATTGGTTAAGGCATCATTTATCACAGCCAACATTTTAAGGATGGACTTTGGTGTGACGGTATGTGCATCTGAATACATTTGAATTAGTTAATGTCATGTATTTCTACAGTTCAAGAAAACCCGTATACGATATAGATTCACTACCAAGAGTAATTTTTCTATGATGCATTTGTTTGTATTTTGATGATTCCAGCTTCCAGCTAATGAAACCCCACATTTTACCATCTGCGAGCAATTAGAATGTTGCATAAGAAAGTCTAAAGGATTCGAATATGCAAATGAGGTTGGAATTGGCCTTCTGAAAAGCATGTGTGTTGAATGAATCTGTAAAATTAATGAGTTGCACTGTTGGAATTCCCATGCATGCCGACAGTATTCTAATTTATTGAGATGCGCCTGTATATATATCCTTGCTCGTGAGAATATAATTGTGAAATGCAAATAAAAGGAGCCAAGACCTTATGATCTCCAAGTGGCTATTTCCCGCAACACCGACTACTACAGCTTTAAATACAAAATGTATATATCCATCCACTGGTCACCGCTCAGTGGTAGATCACCATCAACATAGATTCAGTGGAATATATTAAGTTCAATTCCGAATTTTAGGTCAAGTGTTTGGAAATAGTGCCTGCCTCTTTTGAGAATGCAATGTCACCCATTAAGTTGATCACAGTCAGCGATATCGCTTCTCTTTGAAATCGCGCTGCCTAGATGTCGGTGCAAATTCTAAATATTCCTCTCTGACTCCTGGCCTGAAGTGATAGGGGGCTCCGGCCAGAATTGAGCAGCAGTGACACTGTCAGAGGGATGTACTGTGAAAATACCAAAACGGGAAGATCAGAGCAAACTGGGTGGCAGATAACGGCGAGATAAGAGGGCGGAGAGGTATCGCGCGGCCACGTGGCCGCTGCAAGGAGAGGGCGACGCGCTGGTAACCGTAGATAAACAACGGAGACTGAGTCAAAACACAGAGAGAAAGCCAGGCAGAGGAGAATGAGGCACTCAGATCTATTTTTAATGCCACTGATGGGGGATCAGCAAAAGGAATGTATAATTACAGCCTCATGAATAATACAAGCTGATGTATTTTAATTAGCCACACCAGGCACACTGCAGAGGCCGCAGTTGGTGGGACAAAAACATGCATACATACGCATGTGGACAGACACACACGTTCCTCTACAGCACAGGTGTCAAACTGGTGGCCAAGGGGCCGGATCTGGCCCACCACATCATTCGATGTGCAAATGATGCTTCGTTGCTCGCAAAATATCAAAATTGCTCATTATTTTATAACATTGAGATATTGCAAGCATTTCTTGTTGCCAATCCCCTTTGAGAAGAAATGTAATAGTTAAAAACATGTTTTGATAGGCTTCCGATTTCAAAACTAGCATACGTGTATAGTGTATGTAATTATAGAAGGCGATAATGCATTTGTACGGGTTCCCAGTCATAACGGCCCTCTCAGGGAAGTTAGAACTACGATGTGGCCCCTAACAAAAATGAGTTTGACACCCCTGCTATATCCAGAGAAAGGAAGGACGGCCGTAGATACAAGGCTGCGGAGTGTGCGAAGCATGTGTTGGTGTGCAAGCTAAACGTGTACTCACATGCGAGTGTCCACTCAAAGGATCGGTGCCTTGCCTTTGACTTTCTGCCTGACTGAGTGAGAGCAACACCGAGAAACAAAGGACGTCTGCCTCTCGTGTATTGGCTAACCTCCACTCAGCTATTAGACATAATGAGTAGCAAATATGGATATGCTGATAGTGACTGAAAAATCTTGCATAGTAATATGTAATACATAGCAACACTATCTAGTTAAAAAGAAAAACTAATGGTCTTTCCTGCACATGAGAAAGGAGATGATCAAACACGCTAGAATTCACCTCAAGTTACTTCATTGTTGATACACATTCATTATCACAGATGGTTCAATCAGGAAGGCCCCATGAGACAAATTCAGAACGGTACTGGAAATGATGATTGACAACCGACAACAAAATTGGACTCACTGCACATCAAGAGCAAGCGGGAAGCTTGATCAAAGTTGGAATGACACATCAAGAAGGAGGCAGGATGTTATTTGATTTTTACCTGGCAGCTAATCTCCTCATATGTTCACAGACTTCATTTGTAAGCTAATTTGTGGCTGGCAAACAAGTTTGAGGATGGGCGAGCATATTGGATGGTACCCAATGTCTCACTCCAACTCCGTTTGTTGATTAACTTTTATTTGCCAATGAGGGGGCTACACACTTTAGCAAAGATCGAAAAAGTAAACTGGAACATTCCTTTGTCTTAGTGAAACTTGAACGAGATAAACGCAATGAATGTCATTTGATACAATGCATGTATTTAACCGTGCGATATTCAATTGTTATATAGCGCAATCAGGTTTTACATCATAAATATTGACACATTTTTCCAAATGGGCTTTCACTTGTATAGCACTTTTCTACCTTCACGGTACTCAAAAGCACTTGAACACAGTCGTCGTTCACCGACTGATGATACGGCATCAGGAGCACCTGGGGGTTCAGTATCTATATGTATGGCAAGTAAGTATTTGGTCAATAACAAAAGTTGCTCTCAATACTTTGTTATATACCCTGTGTTGGCAATGACAGAGGTCAAATGCTTTCTGTAAGTCATCCCAAGGTTTTGACCCACTGTCGCGGGTATTCTGATGTAACTCAGCATTCTTTCTCCTCCAAACACGACAAGTTGAGTTTTTACCAAAAACTAAAACGTTTTATTTTTGGTTTCATCTGACCATATGACATTCTCCCAATCCTCCTCTGGATCATCCAAATGCTCTCTAGCAAACTTCAGACGGGCCTGGACATGTACTGGCTTAAGCAGGGGGACACGTCTGGCACTGCAGGATTTGATCCCCTGGCGGCGTAGTGTGTTTACTGATGGTAGCCTTTGTTACTTTGGTTCCAGCTCTCTGCGGGTCATTCTCTATCTATTCCTGTCAAGCAATGGTAAATGCAAATTACGGTTTTGTTTACGTGCATACACATAGACCAAAATACACGCGTACAATTAGATCATATGCATGCAGTAAGAGAGCAGTCACTAACATTTGGGGTTTCAGTGCCTTGTTGAAGGGCACCTTGCCAGGAGTCAGAAACTGAGTAAGCATCTTTAAAGTAACCCCCATTCTCCTTGGTCTGTCAGTGTTAGGTCATCAGCGGGTCTCAAAACTCTGACCCTCCCACCCCCAAGCCAAGTCTTAAAAGCAACTAATTGTCCATTAGTAGTCAGGTAAGTAACCACATGGGGTAACGACGTATGACAGAAACTGCTCTCAGAAGGATATACGGTCGTATAGTTCGACATCAACCTGCAAACTATAACAACAGTACATAATGTTAAATCAATGCTTCTCAATCCTGTCAGTCAAAACGGTGGTGCTATTATCTTCATTAAATTATAATGCACAACTCCTTTGTAAGACCTCGACATATTGCTATGTACAGGTGTTTCTTCATTAAAAATGAATTGATAAATATATTCGTTCAAATAAAATGTGCTTTCCTCCAAAGACTTCAAGGTGCGGAAATCCATGTTCACTCGGAGATGCCCGAGCGTAATTATATTTCGAGCCAATATTTATCATCATACCATATTTGTGAAACGAAAGCACGAAATGCATTATTCATACAAGGAATTTCATTGCGGCAACATACTGGTTAGCACGTTTGCCTCACAAAAAGGACCTGGGATCGAACCTCGGCTCAGGCCTTTCTGAGGCCATGCTAAGACAGGCTGCCAGTCAAACGCAGGGCACACATACATCAATTAGATTAGTTTGCATGTATGCATGTTTTTCGAATGTGTGGGAGGAAGGCCTATTTCCAGTTTTCCACACGGAAAGGCCCGAGCCGAGGTTTGAGCATGGCTTTTGTATTGTGGGCCAACAGATTAGATTTACTGTTTTTTTTTTTTTTTTTTTAAACTCACTCGGCTGGGTACAAATGACGGTTGTCAAACTGTTTTGGGGTTGTTGTTTTTTTGCACAATCTTTTAAGCCAAGCATCTGGTTAAAAGGGTAACCATTGTGGAGCTTTCCTTCCTTAATGGTAGCGTACAAACAATTTTTTTCTACATGTAAATTATGGGCTCCAGAATTTGCCTGGAGAATATTAGAGCCCTAAAGGAAAAAAACATTTAACTTCAGACTCAATCATTTGCATTGTTTAAAAGAGATTCTTCTCTATATCAGTATTTGATTCCTCATAGGAACCCACTGAGTCATGGGACATCCATAGGGAGAAAGTAATAAATCCAAAAGAAGATAAAGAGATGAGTGCGGCTGGAGGTATTTAGGATGGGAGGATGTGTTGCTAATCATCCCAGCAGCCATTGGTGGGGCTGTTGACACCTCTCTCAGGGAGTAGGTTCATTTTAAACAGAAGTCTTCTGTTTAAATCAATGCATCCGAGGCAGCTTTCTCACTAGGCAAGCCACTACTGCATTCTGAATGAGACAACAAAATAATTTGTATTTGTCACTAAAAGCCATATACCGTTGTTGTTGTTTTTTTTCCACTTCTCTCACTTTCTGGGGACCACAACCTTCATTCCGCCTGTCTAGTATTGTCTTTTGTTTGTCATGTTCGTTCGTCTTTGGCAAAACCATGCTACATACTTACACGAGGGAATACTTGCTAAGCACTTGGGAGTACCCTCTGCCAACTTTCACAAATCAACAAAGTTTTTTCTAGGAGTTATTTACCAGCGAAATTACCAAGAGAAATTATGCAGAGAAGCTGGAAAACCAGTTTGCTGCTAAAGACTCTGCATCAGTTTGACGAGGATTACAATCACTGACCAACTATAAGCGATCATCCCCCCAAGCGGAGAACAATAAAGGACTGGCTGACGACTTGAGTACCTTCTACTGCAGATTTGAAAAGGACACCTTCACACCCGCACCCACACCACCGCCGACCACCATCACACCTCTGAGTCCCCCTTCTCCATTGACCATTCACGAACAGGATGTGAAATGTGTTTTTAAACAACAAAAGAGCAGCACGCGTGGACTATATACTATATTCTGTATATATAAACACACGTGGCAGCTCTGCTTATTCACAGTCCCTGCAGACGTGCCTCTTAGTGTTAATCGTGTGAATTGAAATGTACTTTCAATCATGTAAAGCCCATTGAGTTACCTTCCGAATTAAATGCACTGTATAAATAAAGCTGCCAGTGCCTTGCCTTGAGCTAACCACCGCTAGTAGACAATGGAGGAAGAGGTTAGCTCGCAGGCTAACACCTAGCTAGCTGCGAATTTGCCACATCAACCATATTAGTGGTTCCAGGGAGGGATTTAACCACTTGAAACATGGTTGCTCATAATATTGATAGGAAAATAGTCAGTGATCAAAGAGGTGTTTATGTCTGAGTGTGTGTGTGTGTGTGTGTGTGTGTGAGAGAGAGAGAGAGAGAGAGTTAGAGTTAGAGAAAGAGAGAGAGAC
Organism: Phyllopteryx taeniolatus; assembly: GCF_024500385.1. Lineage (NCBI taxonomy): Eukaryota > Metazoa > Chordata > Actinopteri > Syngnathiformes > Syngnathidae > Phyllopteryx > Phyllopteryx taeniolatus. The sequence goes on from NC_084506.1 coordinate 9,800,653, forward strand.
AAATTGAGTTTCATTGCAGGGTAGGACGCACGTTGAGGGGATGGCTAGAGAATTGTGTGTTTGTGTGTGTAACTGCAAACCATTCATGTCTAAAACTGTCGGGAAATAAGGGCTGATTAACTATTTCTGCTGCTACAGGAGGAGCAGGCAGCTGCAAATGAACACATGGGAACGATGGAAACACCCACAATAGTCAACGGAGAGGACGTGAACCTTCCGCAGCCGTGTTGATGAGACTTCTCTCCAGCTCTCTGCCGGAACATCATACAGGTGAGCTGCTGGCCAGTAGCTGCGTTGAGGATGAGCTACAAATGTACCTGACACGACAGGTGGAAATGGGACCCACTCCAGTTTTATTTACTGTATAAAACTTTAGGGAACTATTGATTTCAATTTGCAGTTAACTTTATAAGAGAGGCTCCCTGCCCTTTTTCTTTTTGAAATGTAAGCAAAAATATTATTATTATTATTATTATGTAAAACATTTAAATTGCATTGAAATGTTGGAAAACTTCAGGGAGCTATTTATTTGTTCAAGTTTTCATTTAACTGTGTTAAGACATACTGCTGAGCGTGGGAGCTCCCTGCACTTTTTGTTAGAATTTTAAAATTATTATTTGTTTAAGATTATTTTCTAAGATTAAAAAAAAGTGGTTTAATAAACGTGCTTAAAGGCATTTAAATGAAGTCAAGTTTTATTATTTCAAATTTGAATATTTGCCTTTTTACCCCAAAACAAACACAGGCTCCAATTATCGGTTATTGGCCTCCTTGACTACTAATAAATCGGTATTGGCCCTGAAAACAACATATCACGAGAGTTAACACGTAAATTAGTGCCTGCTATTTGGGATCTTAGTAAATCAGGGCTTATGTTGCTTGCTATGTACCGGGCATACATTTGTGTGTGTGTGTGTGTGTGTGTGTGTGTGTCTGTGAGTGCGGGCGTGCGTACGTGCGTTCGTACGTACGTACGTGCTTTCGTGCCTGTCTCATGCACGCCATGTATTTCATGGAGTCACATCCCACCACTAAATGGAAATGAAGTAGATCTCGAGGGAAGCCACGACCTAGATTGTCTTCTTTTTCAGAAAATGGGCTCACGCCACATTTTTGGGAAAACATGGAAGAAACACTCACGTCATATAAAGACACAGAGAAAAAAAACTCAATACACAAAAAAATAAACAAGTCTGTAAAACAGAGCTACAGTATAAGGAAGGGCACTTCACCGAGAGTCTATTTCACAAGGCCTTTTAACTGACCAAGGATTGATCTGTGAGTGAAAACTACCTGAATGGCGAAAAGCAAAAAAAAAAAAAAAGCGATGCCATGAATGAAAGGGATGTGGAGAGATTCCTCAACACAAGGAAAGAGGCCAATAATAAGAGAGACCGACAGAGTGGAGAGTGACACGAGATAACAGCATAAGTGTCCAAGTGTTCCACCACTGGGAGAACCAAAAGGGTGCACAGATATCTGCTCAACAGGAGTTCGAGGTGTCTCCCTGGCACCACGTACGACACTACTGGAGAGGGCACTCTCACACACTGAGAATGCACTCCACACACACACAAACACAAGCGCGCTAGAGCAGTGGTTCTCAAATTTTTCATACCAAGTATACCACCTTAAAAATTACTTAACCTTCCATCATTATCAACATTAAAATACAGAAGAGTAGTGTCCAGGTTTTTAATACGATACAGGCAACAGAACGTTATGTAGCCTAGCAAGATAGTGCTAGCACTAACGGTTGTACCGGCGTTCTGTCGAATCATGCTCTAAAGTTCCGGTGTGTGTGAAGTAATGTAATTACAATAAAGTCATTTAATTCCAGGAAGTTAGCACCCATTATTTCAGTGATGTTGTAATGTTGGTTTGACCAGACTGATTAGAATACATGACGCGACTAGAGCAGTGATTTCCAACCTGTGTGGAGCCAAGGAACATATTTTTACTGTATGTACTTCCTGCCATCTAATAGAACACCATTTATCATTTGTTCTGTCTATCTCTATGCCTCACTGGCATAAATCGATGAACAAAGATATATTTATTGTAAATATAATTTTTGGAGCAATTAAGTAAATGAAGGAGTCATTTAAATAGACACATTGCTCCATCTTGTGATCGGATCAGTAATCGGTTATCGTGTTTTTAAACTCGCTGATCGGCCCCAAAAATCCTGTTCGTGTAAAGCCTGATATTCATTCAACAAGTATATTTACAATCACCGACTCCTCCTTAGCCTCCTTAGAAGCTTTTCCATGGCAGCAGCCTTTTTTCTGCTTTCAACTGCCTGATCCGCCTACATTTTATGATATCAGTAAATCCAAAACATCTACATGTCAGCTTGATCCCCCTACCCACAACCCTCGTCAAGTCACGGCTTTCCTCTCGTAACTGCCATTAGCCATTCTTTCCCATCTATCCATTCTATCATTCATTCCCGCCGACCGTCCTCCTCTCTTCACCTTGGTGTATATATAATATGTTCACCCGAGTACCATGGGAAGCAGAGCTTGCAGTTGCTCTGCTCCCCAATTCTTGAACTCCCAGCCAGCCGTAATATTGACTCTTTTCCTCTTTTTAAAACCAGACTCGAAACTCATCAATTCAAGACTGCTTTCTCCCTATCCTGAAGTTGCAATTTTACCGCCCTGTATTTGTTTATGTATATTGTATCGTTATTCTTTTGCGCGAATGTATGTATGTATGCATGTATGTACCTGTATGTATGTTATTCTGTTTTATTGTTCAGTGTCCTTGGGGTCTTTGAAAGGTGCTTGAAATACTTAGTTTTTTATTAGCTAGGTAGTATTACTATTATTATCATCACCATCGTCACTATCATTATTATTATTATGAAATGCAGTATTGAACTTGGACCCCTCTAATGCTGTGAACAATGGCACTCATTTCATTGCTGTTGAAAACGATGTCTACAGAAAAGGTTCGACCCAAAAGAGACTCCGCATCAATTTTAGCCTTGTTTTCTGATGACGTTTTTGATTTTCTACCAGATTTTGGCCCACCCATATTGAGATCCTACAATACGACATCAGTGAAACCCTCGACCACCGTTTCATTTGTTGGGTCATGGCAAGAGCCACATTTCCATGAGTTTCGCTTCAGGAAAATCATCTCCTATAGTATATCCTCAATGTCGGAACAATCAACATGGCAGGGTGGAGGATCGACAGTCCTCTCATTTCATGATGACTGTCATCGGGGGAAAGGGGACAGTTTGAGCTCATGTCAAGGGCTCTGCTCGTCGCTGAAGGGGTCGACAGAGGGTTGCTATAGCATTGCTATGGTAACAAGGCACAGGGGGAATTGGTTTATTGTGGCATAGTTACACTGTGGGCAACATGCATCTTTTCTTCAGCAGACTCTACCTAGCTATCCACACTATATGGCCAAAACTATTCGCTCACCTGCCTTTACTCACATATGAATTTAAGTGACATCCCATTCCTAATCCATAGGGTTCAATATGACGTCGGTCCACCCTTTGCAGCTTTAACAACATTAACTCTTGTGAAAAGCCTTTCCAAAAGGGTTTGCAGTGTTTATGGGAATTTTTCACCATTCTTCCAGAAGTGAATTTGTGAGGTCACACAGTGATGTTGGATGAGAAGGCTTAGCTCTCAGTCTCCAATTCCTCCCAAAGGTGTTCTATTGGCTTGAGATTAGGACTCTGTGCATTCCAGTCAAGTTCATCCACACCAAACTCTCTAATCCATGTCTTTATGGACCTTGCTTTGTGCACTGGTGCGCACCCATGTTAAAAATTTAAGAACTGTTCCCATAAGTCGTGAGCATGGAATTGTCCAAAATATTGGCTCCTTAGTTCCAGTGAAAGGAATTTTGAAGGGTTCAGCATACCATTCATTTCTCCCAACTTTGTGGGTACAGTTTGGGGATGGCCCCTTCGTGTTCCAACATGTCTATGCACCAATGCACAAAGCAAGGTCCATAAAGACATGGATGAGAGAGTTTGGTGTGGATGAATTTGACTGGCCTGCACCGAGTCCACTGTGATTGACTGGCGACCAGTTCAGGGTGTACCCCGCCTCTCGCCAGAAGATAGTTGGGATAGGCTCCAGCACGCCCGCGACCCTAGTGAGGATAAGCGGTACGGAAGATGAATGAATGAATGCACAGAGTCCATACTTCAACCTGGGATGAGTTAGAGTGCAGACTGAGAGCCAGGCCTTCTCGTCCAACAAGACTGTGTGACCTCACAAATGCACTTCTGGAAGAATGGTCAAAAATACCTTCTGAATCTTCCGGAAAGCCTTTTCAGAAAAGTTAAAGCTGTTATAGCAGTAAAACGAGGACCGATGTCATATTAAATCCTACTGATTAAGAAGGGGATGTCACTTCAGATCATCTGTGAGTCAAGGCAGGTGAGCGAATACTTTTGGCAATATCGTATAGTTAGCTGGCTGGCTAGCTCTAAAGATCCAGTGTTGCCGAATCTGATCAACAAACCAAATTACATGGTATCATAGCCTTATAAGGACTCGAGAACATCTCCTATTGTAGACAATCTTACAGTTCATTTTTCCTTATGATGCCTTTACAGACACTTGTTAAAAAAAAAATCCACAATCATTCATTCCCGCCGACCCTCCTCCTCTCTTCACCTTGGTGTATAATATGTTCACCCGAGTACCATGGGAAGCAGAGCTTGCAGCTGCTCTGCTACCCAATTCTTGAACTCCCAGCCAGCCGTAATATTGACTCTTTTCCTCTTTTTAAAACCAGACTCGAAACTCATCAATTCAAGACTGCTTTCTCCCTATCCTAAAGTTGCAATTTTACCGCCCTGTATTTGTTTATGTATATTGTATCGCTATTCTTTTGCGCGAATGTATGTATGTATGCATGTATGTACCTGTATGTATGTTATTCTGTTTTATTGTTCAGTGTCCTTGGGGTCTTTGAAAGGTGCTTGAAATACTTAGTTTTTTATTAGCTAGGTAGTATTACTATTATTATCATCACCATCGTCACTATCATTATTATTATTATGAAATGCAGTATTGAACTTGGACCCCTCTAATGCTGTGAACATTGGCACTCATTTCATTGCTGTTGAAAACGATGTCTACAGAAAAGGTTCGACCCAAAAGAGACTCCGTATCAATTTTAGCCTTGTTTTCTGATGACGTTTTTGATTTTCTACCAGATTTTGGCCCACCCATATTGAGATCCTACAAAGATAAGTCCGGAAGCTAACAAAAATGAGTAAAAAACGTCTGCGGAGAGCTTCTTTTCAAAAGGATAAAGGCCACCTGAGGAGCCGGAAGAAGAGCCTACGACCTCAAAGAAAAAGAAAGCTTTTATCCGTTATGCGTTACGGTGAGTCGCATTTAATATTTGTTTTAAGCCGGTCGTCTTAGTTTATTTACACCTTGACAGACGGTCCGTGAAAAAAAATGCCTACTCTAAAAAAAGGTTGGGGACCACTGGCCTAAAATGTACACCGGGGAAAAACTTGCTGCAGAGTTCAATTCTGGAATCGTTTGTGTGGAAAGCTCGTGTCAAATGCTCATGGCCACCAATCAAGACCCAAACACACACAAGCACACTGACCCAGGAGCCGATGACGCAAATGGCCTTATAACTCTGGCTCGGTGCAGTGATTAAGTGCGGCTAGCGAGGATGTATAAAGGGATCGAGAGTACTGAGACAGAACCGGCCGGAGATGTCGAAGGAGTTGCAACTTCCTTAATGCATAATGTCTCACAAACAGTACATAAACACACAGACGTAAAGGCCTTGAGGGAAAGGGAGATTACCACTAATGTGCATGAGTATCGTCTATAACCCTTCTAAGGGGAGAGAGAAATGGAGGCATAGAGAGGCGTACCTGCACCAGCTCCGCCAGTTAGGGGCTTTTTATTCTAACTTCTTTTTGCAAGTGCGCCTGTCATCATGCTTTTATTTATAGCATAATCCTCATATATTGGGAAATCCGCCTGAGGAAACTTCTACATTTGCTTTGGAACATCGTATATGATGCTTCTCGACCTGATTTTGTCGTTTTTGCCTCCCCGTCCCTTTTCTTTTAGCTCTCAATCTTAGCCTTATTCTGTCTTCCTCTCTTTGTTTGCTTTTTTTTTTTTTTTTTGCAAGCACCACAATACTGCCCAGATTGTTAGTTTACTGCTGAGACAGAGAGGAACAAAAGCACTGACCAACCGAGCTTGACATGCAGAGAGAACAGACACAGAAAAAGGGTTTGAACAAAAAGGATTCATGGTATTGTCCAGGTATAAAACATTAACAATATGCAGACAATTACACAAACATGGAAAAATGTGCACGTCATGTTGCATTCAGAAACGGACTTGTTGCTAGGAAAGAGGTGATACGGGGGGAGGATGAAGAGAAGAGGCATGATGTTTGAAGGACAGACAGTTGGACAGAAGGAAGATGGCGACGTGCTACGCAGGGGCTGCTCTTGTCCATTAGAGGAGCACGAGATGGTGAGAAAAGCACCCGTCGCCCACCCTACCAACAACCCTCCAGTAATGTCTGTGAATTCACATGAAACACATCACGGCAGAATCTTGCTCCACCAACACACGCACACAAACGCAAGCGCGCGCGCACAGCCATTAAAGAAGAACAATGGAAGAGAGAATGGGAATGGTGTGAAATGGGAGTGAAGAAGGAACATAAACATTTCAAACGGTCCTGATGAGTCATTAACGATGGCACGGAACAACCAATGGTTCCGTTCAATTGTGCTACATGTTGTAATAGAGGATGACGACATAATGGCCGACGGGAGCTTACATGCTCGCCTTCTTTTTCCGTGTAAGATCGATGTGGTACACATCCAGGAAGGCTCTATTCTACCTCTTCCGAGTTGCCTCCTTCTCTCGAACGTTTAGGGTTTTTTTGTTTTTTTTTGTTTTCTTTTTAATTGCCCAAAATTATGAATCAGCGATACAAGAAAAGTAGCTATCCTCCGCATTGAGAGGAGCCAGATGAGGTGGCTCGGGCATCTGTTTAGGATGCCTCCGTCCCACCGGGAGGGGGCCCAGGAGATGAGCCAGGACACGCTGGAGAGACTACGTCTCTCGGCTTGCCTGGGAATGCCTCGGAAGAGCTGGATGAAATGGCTGGGGAGAGGGAAGTCTGGGCGTCCCTGCTAAAGCTACTGCCCTCGCGACCCGACCTCGGATAAGCGGGGGGAAAAAAATGGATGGATATATCACGATTATGCATCACGATTGTTGCAGGGACTCACTGTTCCCGGGTTGGGACTCATTGCTTCCATGACATATGCATCCCGGGACTCACATAGTCTTAAGTGTAAAATGATCCATGTATACACACACACACACACACACACACTCCCAAATGTTCAAAGAAAAAGCTTGTAATATATCTTCCTAATATTTCTTGAACATTTTGTTGTCTTACCTAATGGTAGGTGAACATGTAGTATGTGATCATTTCCAGCGAAGGCAGGCAGAAAGAGAAAACAGAGAAAAACAAAGCAATGTTAGTGAAATAATGGTCCAGAATATATTAATAGTTCACAAAGTAGATAACGTCAAATTAAATCGTTCAAACATGTTGAGAATTGAATGTAATGTTTTTCTAGGTAACGTATAGTGCTCTCAACCATGGAAAATGACAACTACACTGGAAAAAAAGGATTTCATTTTCATTTGCACATGATTAAAATGTAGTAAACTGACCCTATTTACCCCTTTTTTACTAAAAAATAATCAAATGTTACTTTTACACATTTCACACGTGCTACCGTTATACATTCAAAAGGACTTTTTTTTTTTTGCAATGTACGATAAGAGTCATATTGTTCAATTAAAAGCGGTCTGACACTTAATCAAAACAGAGCATTTTGAGATTTCCAACCATATTGTTGCCCCTGGCTGTAAATCCTCCTTTAACTGTGTAACTCTTCTCCTATTTGGGCTGAGATCAACACTTGATGTCGTGTCTTGAAATGGTTTGCCTGAAAGGCACCGGTCGTGCCGACGTAGCGCAGGCAAAATGAGAAGTGACAAGGAATACGCATCATATCCGCTGGTGCAAATATTTTGGAAATGCCAACAAAGGGGATCTTAACCTATCAATTTTGAGCTTCGGAACGATCTAAGGGCTGACCTCGACGCAAATGGAGGAAGGCACAGTCAGGAGTCACATCATATGACCTATGACAGAACACATTTCGAATCGACAAAACACATTAGGACAATCGGTGCTGGACTCTTTTTCCAGGCGTAGTGAAATGCAGTATGACACAGGCCGGGCGGGCACTTCCATCCAACTGCCACGCAGTCGGGGCGAGTTACCAAAATAAATAAAGAAATCATTGCAGACTTGGTGTTTCCCGTCATCAAACCCAGTACATTTTCAGAGGTTTCCTCTGAACACACACACAAAATCGGGCTGTTTACCAAGTGGGGGAATCCCTAATGAAATCATATTTTGCCTTTCAAAGGTCCGTTTGATGTTGCTGCACAGATGTTGCCGTCTTCTTTTTCTTTTTTTTTTAAGAGCCCTGATTTCATGTGAGAGATTTTTTATCTTGCACAGCCCGATGTTGCAACTTCCCCCGAAACCTGTCTCCCTCTCGCTCTTGCTCTCGTCACCGTGATCACGAGGAAACGTTTCATCTGCCACCTTCTGAAAGGTTTCTGCCTCGGTTCTTCACAAGAAAAAAAATGGAGTCCGAAAATGCACTTAAAAGGCATTTGTTGACTCAGAGTGATGATATCTATCAATATATATGCAAAGAAAGACGGGACAACAGCACGTAGAGAAAGCAGATCTGAACTTATATTTCGTTTTGACACCAGCTAAACATCTTGCTTCAGGTAGCATCTCAGTCCAGCATCAATATCCAAAAAGAAAACAGACTACTTCAAACTGATTGGTTGTAACAGATGGACTTTCTTGACATCTCTCTACATGTTACAATCAAATCATGTTGAAGTAAAAATCAACCAGACTGATTCAAAATGATTGATTGTCAAAGGAAGAGAGCTGGAAAGAAAGTCAATTTGAACTCCTATCAGACATGAATTCACACAACTTCAAAATCCGTGGGGTTCTTAAATTGCATCACGGGAATGCCGAAAACAAAAGCTATTGATTGTTCTTGATATGATCTAGGTCTTGCCCTGCAATTGCCTGGCGACCAATTCAGGGTGTAGCCCGCCTCTCGCCCAGAGTTAGCCGAGATAGGCGCCAGCATGCCCGTGACCCTAGTGAGGATAAACGGATAAACGGATGGATGGATGGATGGATTTCTTTATGGACTGCATGTTCTCATGATGCTTGTGTGCGTCGTGTCCACTTCCTCCCACAGCACAAAACCAAGTACTGTGATGCTAATTTGTCCGTGCGTGTGAATTTGTGTCATTGACGGTGATCCAGTGCCATCCAGGCACAATATGTTTCGCATATTGTGAAAACTGATTTACGGAAACAGCAGAAATAACCGCTGCTATGTTACTCGCTAATATGATGAAATATGCGTCCGAAAGGTTGTAAAAAAAAAACATAAGGTGAAAGCACTTCAAGTGGCTAATTAGGACTGTTATTAATGTTAGGCCTCTGTCAGAGTGAAACGGGGCCAGCTTTGATTGCGCCCGTCCTAAAAATGAGCTTCGCTTCGCCACGGTGAATATTTAGAGAAGCATTGCCACGGCGATGTAAGACGAACAGGGGCTGTGGCTGGGGGCTCACTTCAGGAGCTACCTGCACTATTGGAGGTTTTTGGAACACAAATTTCATTATATGTCTAGAAAAAAACGTTAGCATATTAAAAGTGCAAAAAAAAAAAAAAAAAAAAAAAAAAGGATGAAAGCGAGAAGAGGCAGAAAGGAGTGGCAATAACAGCGTGAGATTTTGGAGGGTAAATGGTAAATGGACTGCACTTAAACGACACTATCACAGCGCCCAAAGCACTTTACAAAGCCTCACATTCACCCATTCACACACCAATGGGCGGCGATGCCAGGCGCACTGGGGACAAATTAGGGTTTGCCCAAGGACACTGACATGCGGACATGCGGACAGTCGCAGCCGGGATGGGAACCGGCGGACGACACGCTCCACCTACTGCGCCCCGGCCGCCCGTACCCTGGGCCGTGTCTGGGTTTGAATTTGGTCAAGGAAACGTGGATGGTTATGCGTTCGTGTTGGAGCGTAATCCAAACGAGTCGTGTATCTCTCGAGATTAATCCGACCCCGGCCTCAGACGTCACACTCTAATCCACAAGAGGGGGAACGAGCGGCGCTGTGCAACGTCTGACCACAACCGCTCAGCAAGGATCAGCTGATAGGGTTGACGCAACCCATTCAGGAATGAGGAGGAGGGTCGGGCATGACAAATCAATGTATCGATGTGTGATAAGAAAGAATTGATCATGCGTTTGATTTGATTTGCAACAAAAGTATGAAGCTTCCCAGAGGGCCTGAATAATTTGCACAAACACAAGCAGAAAGGATTAGTTCCGCAATGCTTTGAACAACATGTTGTGATAAACCTAGTGCAAGTTTCATTTGACTGTACCCTGATTCCTGATGGCCCTCCCCATTTGATGCTACTGGAGAAATCCTAGTATTTCTTGTCCACGTTCAGGTTTAGTCCAAATTTCTCTGAACACGTGATTATCCCCCTGCCTCCGAGCCCGTTGCGTGCTTTCGTCGCTTGTCGCGAAGAGGGGTCAGCGGCTGTCACTTGTCTACCGCATACAATCTGACACGCTCGTCACACACACCCAACCGGGTCCAGTTCGCATGCACAGCGCAGTCAACGGCTGGTGGCTGATCAGAAGAACAAAAATCGGACTGCTTGAGAGTTGGGCTCAGGTGCTCCTTGTGAAGTGTACAGAATTGTGGAGGGAATCTTATGAGAACTTAACACAATGTTCAGCATATGATGCCCAACCAATTTAAAAACAAATAAAGAACTCTGAGAAGTGAATCGTGTAAACTTTCCCATGAGATAGTGAGAAGTCTGTGTGGATCTCTGATTATCGTGAGGAAAATCTAGTTGTGGTTAAAACTGGTACAGTGAATCCCCAGCATATTGTGATTCATCGTTTGGGCCACCAATACAGTATATTGCAGATTTGTAAGCAAATATTTTTTGGTATTGTTTTTTACAGCACACAGGCAAGTCCGAATTTAGAGAAGCGTGCCTTCAGTGTAGAACCAGATAGCGCCGCATACTGGGCTTTACTGGATGTAGATGTCGCGTGTAATTAAGAGCAAGACAAAAAAGGCAGAGAAGAATCCATACTAAGCAGTAGGCAAATGTGTTGTTCCTACAGAAAAAAGGATATATACGCCGTAATTTCTCGTGCATAATACGCATTTTGACACCCAAAAATTGTCAAAAGTTAATGGTGCACATTATACATAGGTCTATTTTATAAATGTATGCCGCCATCTAGAGGTTATGCAAAAGCTGTACACTTTCATTTCAAAATGCCACCGCCCCCTAGAGGTTATGAGAAAGGTGTACACGTTCATTCCCATATGCCACCGCCACCTAGTGGTTACAAAAAAGATGTAGCCTACACTTTCATTCCAATATGGCAGGGGTACGCATGACTGCATATATGTACAATTGTGCTCATAAGTTTACATACCTTGGCAGAATTTGTAAAATATTGTTGTTGTTTTTTTAATATGACTGAACAACAACCATCATTCATTTCTTTATGGTTATGTTTTGTTTAATGATAATGCTTTTCTGAAATGCTTGACCGTTTAATTTGAATCCCATTCAAATTAAATTCAATGTGTTTCACCTGTTCCTTCATGCTTTCTTTAAATAATTGTACACAACTTATAACTTCTGCTTGGGTAATCAAACATATGAGCACAACTGTGTGTTTTCTCATTTACTCAATAAAGGTAGGGCTGCGAATTTCAAAATAAGAGCAAGTAAATAAATAGAAAGTCTTACGTGTTCAAATAAAGTGCTTAACTTCAAAAGAATTCTTTGAAAAAAATACTTTGTTTTGATCAATAGGGGTAGAAGTAAAATCATGCATTGTATAAATGCGTTATACATAGGCAGAAGGGTTTTCCAGAATTTTGAGGTCAACTTTGGGGGTGCGTATTATACATGGGTGCACATTATACACGAGAAATTACGGTACCTCTTAGGATTGTCGTATCGTCTGTTTGTATCTGTTGCTGCTCCATGTGTAATTAAGTAGCAATTATGCTAATTCCCATTACCCGTCTACAGTGTTTCACATGAGTTGGAAAATGATTGTTTCATACATACCAAATATTAATTCTATTTACTTCTTACGTCTATATGTTAGCATTAAGCTAGCAGACGTTCACGACACAAAATTGTAAGGTTTGGTTGAAAATGTTCTCCTTAAATATACAAAGTTGAACTCGATTCTCTCGTTTTATGTGTCAGTTTAACGGTGAACCTACCTGTTTATTTGTCACTTCTAGTGACAAATAAACAGTTTTAGGCGAGCACCCTGTGCCCCTTTTTTTAAGGAACTGTGTGAGTCTTCTTTTTGTTTCCACAGACTGACAAAATCTTGTTTTGCATCGTCTTTCTACATCGCAGATTTTCACCGATTGTGGGTGATTTGAGAGCGTATGGCGTGATCGGCAGATGTTCATTGTAAAGCACACGTATGGATATGAAACCCAGGTCTACAAAACAGCTCACGCTTAATAGCATTAAAACTTGCTATGACAGAATAATGATAATAATAATAATTGATGGAGAACGTATTTACTTCTACTATTCTGTGTCAGCTTGTTTTCAATGGAATGTGTTATTTGAATACAGAGCAACAACCAGTGCATTGTTCAACTGCCCTCAGAAGATTTTCATTTTAATGGGCAGACTGAAGGTAATGTGCACACTTTTGCATCTGGATGAGACACAAACACACATTGTAAAAGCTTCCATCACACTTTTACTCCCTTTATAGTTTTCCAGCGTGTAACTGTCGTAATGACCTTGTCCAGCTCATCTGCTCCTCTCAAGACTTATTATACATTCTCACTGTCCTCTCACTCTCACTCTCAGTCTCATCGCTTAGTCTTACTAAATGCTTCGCTAAAATTCTGCTTCATGGCCTCGACGGAAAGTGGATTACTTTCGGTTCGCTTGTATGACTCGTCTCTCGCTGCCATTTAATTCCCTTCTAAATAGCTTTCTCGTGCTTTCTGCAAGGGGAGTTTTTCTTAGGTAATTACAGAAACTGAAATCTGAATAACTTCGTAGAGAGAACTCATCTGTAAATAAATACAAAACAACATCAGCCTGCAATAGAGCTTCAACACAGGGTCCTGCAACCACCAAATGGACTGTTTTCTGATAACAGGACAGGAAAACAAAGCTATGACCACAGAGAACATCTGTGAAGAAAGCCCAAGGTCCAAGTTGTGCTTCTTCCCAACCACACAGGTCTCTAATATCATTTACATTCACACTATGATATCACGCTGCTGTTTCTTCCCCAGTCTTACAGCTCCCAAGCTAAATTTAGGCTGCCATTTCCCCCAGTTGTACAGTACAGTAGCTCACAGTAGTGTGAGTGTGCGCGTGTGTGTGTGTCAGGGTCCATTAAGGCTGTGAGAGCTGAGCTAATTGGCAGTAATGGGATCCTGTGACGGGGTGGAGGGAGGTGTGGGGGAAGGTCCTGCGCATGGCACCTTCCCAAAGACACGTGCATGGAAGGCATTCATTAAGACGACTTTTCACTGTCATATCGTAGGACTGAGTGTGAGCGTCTCGATAGCTACTTCAGACGTGCAAACACCAAAGGCATGGAAAAAAATGGAGGGGGGTCTGGGGGGACTTGTACCATTACTGTACCGATACTTCGGGTTTACCTCATTCGCAAGATATGTCGGATGGCAAACTGACGGGAGGAAAGTCTTATTGTGAAGAATATTTTGCAATATTTCACGTTTCAGATCATCAGAACTCCAACGCTGTGGTTGCCATATCACTTGTTTTATGGAATAGGTACGCTCCCCGCTAGTTTATAATTTAATGAGTTAAGCCCATCAAAATAGCAAAAGAAAATGATAAATTCATCCAGTCGCTCAACCGAACACACACAGGTAATCCCTGTAATTGGCCAAGGGAATTCATTAGTGCGGTCAACTCCAGTAATGGCCTTCGTTGATATTCTTTTTAGCCGTTTAGAAAAATGGGTAGGGGACATTTAAAATGATGTATTATACACAAGTAGGCTCAAGAAGTACAGAACACTACTGTTGCCCTCAATGCAGTACAGAGCCAGAATGTTTTCAGAATAAGTGACTGGAACTAACCAACCCTTCCCTTTCCATCCGCCCACACGATGGATAACTCACGCCTTCCTTGCCGAACTGGATAGTTCCCATTCATTCCAAGCAAATAAGCGCCATCCATGACGGCTTTCGCTCCCAGTGAGCAGTATGTGTATTGTGTTGATTCGGGAGAGCTTTCCCCATTCACATCGACTGAGTTGCGGATCCTACAGAGTGCTTCCTAATTTGACTCAAGTGGGTGACAAACGGTCCAGCCGCAAATCAATGATTGAATTGAATGAATGAAAATGATGTGCACGCAGGGGGGGGTGGTCGACGGGGGTGTCCAGTGCAAATGAGTCCACACACACACACACACGCACACACTACTACTTGTCTATTATATAACGTAGAAATCAAGCATATCCATATACAAACAATTGACAGCACTGATTCTGTCAATAAACATTGATGTTAATTAGCATTGATGAAACAAGATGTTTTCCCCCCATCTTTCCGTTCTCACCATCTTCTCTGGCAAGTATGAATGTGAATGAGGTCATAGAAAATGCTTTGAACATCTTGAAAGGAGAAAGGAGCCTTAGAAATGCAATTTACTATTCATGCCCCCCCCCCCACTATAAGCGTGACGTGTTTGTCACACTTAATTCAGCATTTGCGAAACTAATAATACTAAAAACATGGTGATAGCCTTGTGACTACTATACCTTCCAGTCCTTTAAGATGTTTTTAATGGGCATTATACGGAAAATGATGTTGGCTCCAACAGTTTTTAATTCGCAAATGAGTCAACAAACGATTAAGATATCGTAGGACTGCTTTGCCGACTTGAGCCAAACTGCACAACAACAAAAAAAGCGCACAAGCTAAATTCTGCTCCTCCAAAGCCTTGAGGATACGGTAAAAGGAAATGTCTATTTGGCACCGAGCAGATTTGGGGATTTTTGCGTGAACACACCCTCTGGTGGAGATCAAATCGACCGCTCTGTCCCGATACGGTTCCATACGCACTCGCGCGGGACGTTAAAGCCGTCCGTCCTCTACCTGCACGACCACGTGACTTAAACAGCTCCGGAAGCAGCTCCTCTGGACTCGACGATGCCGTCGCGTTCCAACATCGGCGTCGGCGGTTGACAGGATGAAGCGAGGCGCCGCGCTTGAAAATCAAAACTGAAAAAGATGAGACTGAACAGACTCGTATTTGGTCTACCGTGTTTCCGTTCACGCTGGACATTTTCTACCTAGATCATGTGATCGACTTCGGCTTTCAAAGTCTACTCAGCTATGAGTTGGTGTATTATACAAATCCATGTACATATATATTCATACATAAAATATATCGTGTATGCAACATCAAGGCACAATATTTGAATCATTTTGTAACTGTTTTGTTGCTTGACTTGAATTTTAGTGAGTTTAGTGCACAGTCGCAGCCATGAACGCAATTGTACTAATCATTTCTTAAAGGGGCTTAAATCATACAGTATAAAGACGCTCATTCGAAATAATCACTCAAACTTAACGTTTGGGACCACGTGCGTACCAGTTCTGACAGGGCCGCCACAACTTTATCGGGAAACCTCCTAAAAAGACTCGATGTCGGATCCCGGTTTGTACGGTAGCACGATAGATGTCCGAAAAATAAAGCCACTGTACTAAAGAAAAGAAAAGAAAAACAAACAACAAAGCCGAGATCGATGCGTTGACAAGCTGACCAAAGTGAACCGAGATAAATATCGGATATTTAACATATACTAAACGGAACTTGTCTGCGTTGTAGCATCATGTCCTAAAAGACTTTTTGTCATCATTTCAACGGGTGTCAAAATATCTATTGGCACCACCACAACAACAACAGCGGCGGCGGCGGCGGCGGTATCACTCGCACCGATGCGAGCACTAAGATGAGTCTGGGTTTGTTCGCAGATATTCCAAACTGCTACATAAGATGACTCAGGGTCCCTGAAGCCATTGCTATTATTCTTGTTACGTGATAATAGAATGGGGAGGAAAATAGCATTTATTGTGTACATATTTTACTTGGACATTACATTTCTTACCCGAGGTAAGAAACAGCTCCGATGTGAACATGAGAAGAAAATACAGGTGGCCGCCCCAAGAGAAAAACGGCACAAAAGAGAAAAATCAATTGCTAACAGAGCGCTGTTGTGTTTCAAATTGCCGTTCCAAGCAGTCCCGCATGATGTTTAGCAAACAGCTCATCCATCCACCGCATTACTCCCTGTGCAGTCATATGCTTGCAATGCAAGACTTGACACTGCGGAAATAAATGGCACATTATTTGCCGTCATTGTTTCTTTTCATGTACTCCTTGTTGCGTTGCATTGCATTGCAGGTCATTCATTGCCTTTTCTTCGACCTCCACTGAGTCCTCGTGAATGGAATGGTCGCACTTTCAGACCCTTACACCCAAGAAATCGAAATCCCGTGCTCTACCTAAACCAAAGCCGGATCAAGCAGTTCAAACTTGCGGCTCTGGAAACGCTTCCTCCACACTGTTTGGCCAAAAGTCAGCCAGTAAAAGGGCCGAGGGGATGTAGAGAGTACAAATCAGGAGAATACACAAGGAGACAGGAGACGTGCGGCGTATTTATTGAGACATAACGTGAGGACGGGGGAAAGAAAGGAACTCGCTTAAAAGATGGCAATGGCAGACAAACACAATGGCTCCCCAAGCATCCTTTGTTTTTCATGATACCGCATATACAGTATGCCGTAAACGGTGCCGGGAAAAAAATAAATAAAATAATAATAATAATAATAATACGGTCGGCAACCGGTCACTCATTTGATGGGTTTCTTTTTTCCTCCACAAATAATGACCAACCGTGCATACTCCTCTTCGGCAAACACAAATGTCTTATAACCTTGTTCCTCATCCCACATTACAGTAACATCGCTGCCACTTCAAATCTAACAGTGTCAATGTGAGAACCTCAAAAGACACATATTGCGGCCCATGTTGAGCTTCGAGTACGGTTACAAACACACTCAATTTGAACACGACCCAGTTTGCTAAGATTGTGGTGACTGCGGCCAAAGGGTGCCTATTCGACGTAATAATGCCAATAAGACAAATCAAACAGCTCCACTGTTTGGGATGGGATGCTGGGAGACACAGAAGAGAAAACCGGCTCGTCGAAATAGCGTTCATCAATCGATCGTGTGAGGCAAATCTCAAACAATAAGGAGAGCGACCACTGTGGACCTCATTAATCTCATCTTGTTTTTCATGTGCTTTTGTCGTCTATAATGTTGCTGCAATCAAATTGCACAGCTGGCTTTGCAGCCCAAGGAGAAAAACAAATAGCGATGAAAATAAAATGCCCACTAATTGAAAAATATCTCCTGCAGTGCTGTGACACAACTACAACACCCCAAATGTTGTTTCCCAACTTCTTCCTCTGCGTTCCTTCTCCTGCTCTCCTCTATCAAAATGCAAAAGCAAAAATGAGACAGACATGCATCGATATTCGAACAGGCGAAAGAGTGAAATTCATCATTTGATCCTGGGCTGGTGTTAACGTTCCCCAAAGTGCCGCAACTACTCAAAAACTGTGGCTGGGAAAAGACGACGCCGTCCGCTGGGTTGCGGCGCTTGTAAGCCACGATTGCAACAACCATTGCAGATCCCTTTTCTCCATCGCTCAAAGTCGATGCAAAAGAAGGAAAGATAAGAGAGCTGGAACTATTTCCGCTCTTTCCCCCGAGGGGAGCAGCGCGTGCCAGTCAAATTGGGAAATGGGGTCAAGCACCTCCTTGCTCGCTGCCGCTCTAACATTTGGAGTCACCACACGAGCTGAGATATTCACCATCGGTCGCAACGAGGACACGGAAGATTGTGCACGCTGCAGTCGTGCCCTCTGGATGACCCGAGGGGTTGCGGGGGTTAAGCGGCGTCGGTTAGAGTGCCGCGTGGACGTCCGGGAGAAAACGTCTTCGGCGTCGTCATGCATCTCAATGTGAATTTGAACACGCCTGCACATGCGCGCACATGATGGGAAGCCCCCGCCGCACAAGTAGCAGCTCACCGCGCCAGTGAACAAATAGGATTCGGGAAGCCACTTATCTTCTCGTATGCAGTGGTGGAAATGAACTTAAGTATGTTTCCGCTATCTCTATTTCACTTGAGTATTTAGTTTTCGGACAACGTTTGACTTTTCCACTCTAACATATGACATATAAAACATATGTGTAATTTGCTTTGTGAGCTGTGAGCGAGTCCTCCATCAGACCCTCTGCTGCATTTGAGGGTTACTCAATGCAGCCGTTGGTCTCTGCACTTCCCTCTCTCCGTTCCTCTGCTCTGCTCTTCTGTTGTCATTATCGCGGCCACCAGATAGCAATGATGCACAGAAAGCAGTGAGGCGGCCCCCACCTCCCGCCGCGCCCCGCTAGCAGGAAGAGTGAGACATACAGCAGGGGAGGATGTTGAAGAGAGCAAATTATCATACGGGGCAGCGAGCGCCTGGCTGTTACTGCTGCTGGGAACGGAGGGATGGAGGGGACAAGCACCAACAGGCGGAGGACGAGGGGAAGTGAGAGAAGGCGTCATCAGCCGCTATGGGACTGATGTGTAAAAACCTGCGAGGAGGAGCCTTCAGGCGAACACACACACACACACACACACACACACACAAACCTCGCTCTCAACGCTTTGTGACTCATGACCCTATTAGAAGAAACTGCTTTGACAAAGTTAAGTTTGACAAAGTCTTATATCGTTCCGCTCGAGTTCTGCGATGACGTCCGCGTTTCCGACGGTGCACAGAGAGGCTATACGGAGCGATGCGTTACGGGTGAGGCTGGTAGAACACAAGCCTCGAGAATCTGCCGCTCTTTTGATCCCATTTTGACTATTTGACAACGTGGAACCTTTGCTCAGCGCTTCTGCGCCACAGTCAAAAGGATCCCAATCCGGATATGAATCTCGGCTTGCTTTCTGATGGCCCTTTGCATATTCTCCACGTGTGTGTTAGCTTAACTGAACCCTATACTTCCCCAAGGTGTGAATGCCAGTGCGAATGATCGGGCTATTTGTTTCCCGCAATGGACAGGC
Source organism: Phyllopteryx taeniolatus (assembly GCF_024500385.1). Lineage (NCBI taxonomy): Eukaryota > Metazoa > Chordata > Actinopteri > Syngnathiformes > Syngnathidae > Phyllopteryx > Phyllopteryx taeniolatus. Next base: position 9,820,049 of record NC_084506.1, read on the forward strand.
ACCTGCCCAGGGTGCACCACGGGACAAAATACAGCTACCGTAAGGCATAGAAATGGAATGGGCAACATTGTTTTTCCAAGTCTGTCAGCATGCGCAGCTCTCAAACCAAGCGGCAAGACGTACTAACACGGTGGTCGTGTTGCGCTGGCCATATTTTGACGCAGAGGTGTGTCGCCGCTTGGGAATAGGGCATATTATTTTCATGAAACGAATGTTTAGCATTTTGAAGGCCTTGCACAAGTGTAAAAATAAGATAACCACTTTCAACCAAAACACACAAATGGAGACGGTAACATGACAACATTTATTATCTAAAACTAGTTCAACGAGTTGGGCCTGACTAGTCATCAAGCAATCAAAAGAAACCTCGTCATCGTACCAGAGACACAAGAGTAACCTCTGCTGGTGCTGCGCTCCACCTCACCAAAACAACGACTTCCACAAAAATACAATGAGATCAGTAAGGCAAGCCATGCCGACGCTCAACCATGTGACCGAGCGCGGGGCCGCCATAAGAAAGCGAAAACGTCGATTTGTTGAAAGTCTTTCTGTTTCTTCTGTAGGATCCAAATCCATGGCAGGAGCCCGGACTAAGCCTACTGCAACGGCCCAGTTGCAGTAGGCCACTACTTTAGCAACCTACTTTATGCAACTTCCAGTTGAAACCTTTCGTTCCTCGTGTTCTTCTTTTTTTTTTTAAACACCCTTTGAAGAACATCAAAGAAAGGAAAGAAATTGCCAAAACACACAGAAGTCAACATTTTTTCTGTTCTTGCAAGATCTGAAAATCTCACTAAATACCAGGTGGATCCAAAAGTGTCAATAGGAAGTTGCGGAAAAACTCAGCACAAAGACAGCCTTAGGGCGTAAAAAGTGGACGACTACTATTCCATCCATCCAGCCATCCATCCCTTTTTTTGCTACCGCTTCTCCTCACGCGGGTCGCGGGCGTGCCGCAGCCCATCCCAGCTGTCATCGGGCAGGAGGCGGGGTACACCCTGAACCGGTCGCCAGCCAATCGCAGGGCACATAGAAACAAACAACCATTCACAATCACATTCGCACCTACGGGCAATTTCGAGTCTCCAGCTCACCTACGAACTTTTATTTCAAATCAAAACATTGAGGTTAGCTTTTGTCGAGCGAAAGCTTCCCTTTCTGCCGTTATCCCTTCACCACTTTCTCACAGTCAATTTTTGGGGGAGATTACAGTCAAACGCATCTGCCGGTGGAGACGGCAGCAACATGTTGCAGTGACCCAAATACAGCAGTGTGGTGCCATGATTGGCTGAGGGAAGAATAATAAGAAGATCCAGGTTTGGAGGGGGGGGGGGGGGTATAGCAGCACATCCGTACTCGCTGATCATCAGCAGAAGGCTTACAAACACAACACGTCAAATGAGAGCAGTCGTCTTGTTTTTCTATCCTGCCCGTTAGGCTCGGCAGCTTTCATGCGTCATCTTTTCTTGTCACGCTCTCCGTGTTTCCTCTTCTGACATCTCTGCGTCAGAATTCCGCAGCAAACAGAAAACATGAAAGAAAGACAGAGGCGTAGATGAGCAACTCCTATTCATCAATTGCTAATCAAAGTAGAACCAGAGTATAGCAAATGCCCACGCACTTGTGTCGCCATTGACTGCGGCTTGGAAACGCACTGGAAGTTGCCGCCATCGTCATTAGACAGCGAGTTGACTCTTGGCTGCACGTGGCGCTATTCAGGCTGCGGATCCTCCAGGTCAGCCGGGGACGGACGGATGCCCGTGCACGTCAGAATTCCCAAAGTGGGAGCTACTTTCTCATCCACCGCATGACTTGGTCAGACTTGCACGTAGCATGTGCGTCAATAAAGGTGGACGACGAGGAGATTCAAGGCCGAGTCCCGAAATGCAAAGAGCGAATGCGCTGCAGCGTAACATCTTGTCGACGGGTCACCAGATGCAGCCTCTTCGCTCTACACTTCATTCGAAATGACACGGATATCACAGCAAAGAGTGCGTACAGTAGATTATATGCTAATATGCTCTGCAAACGCATATGTTAATTGGATTTAGTGAATTGAATGGTCATGCTGAGGAATGCAATTGAGGTGCCCTTGAGCAAGGCAAGGTGGGCAAAATATTTAAAAAAAAAAAAAAAGGCATTGTAGTGTTAATAATATTGTTTCGTTGATCACCTTTTTTTGCCAGTGCATCGAATTCTGGTGTTAGTTTTGTTGTGGAAGTTACACCAGTGTGGTCTTAGTTTTCAGCAGGTGTTGCATTGCATACTGCAAAACACGACTAAAACCAAAATTGAAACCCTTCCCTTGAGGTGAAATCTCAATATTAGCTACACCCGCAGTGTAGCCACTGTGCGCTGAACCATAATGATCTCGTTTTCCCTTATACACTCCTGAGCAATAACAAGAAGCTGTTTGAAGAACGGGCTCGTAAGATTGAGCGCTGATGTTTACAACAGACTACAGGGAGAGTTTACCAAAGTCCAAAGCGCATCCGAGCACTCCGGTGCCTGGCAATGCAAATCGTATACCCAAAAGTTCCAAACTGAACTGTGCACCAACTGCTGATCACACAGACACGACGGTTGCACTGCTCTTGGGAAATGGCTGTCGACGAAATCCAACGTTTCTGTTCACAACACAAGTGCCTGTAAAAATGTTATACGCTTCATTATCATCAAACATGTTTGTGATCAATGCTCGTTGGTTTGGCCAAAAACAACATTTGACACGGCCCGCAACGCTATTTAGTGTGATCATTTTCGTCTTATAATGCCTCATGCATGAAGATAATTCCGTTCCAGAAGCAAAAAATGTTTTCCTCCTCTTTCTGCTGCTCTTTGTCAATATCGCAATGATCCCTTGTGATCGTCAAGTAAACAGCGCTTTCAAGCTTGTCATCTTATTAAACGTTGCTCTTGTTTTGCTTCTGAAAATGGAGAGCTGTTCAGTGGGATACGGGGCGACGGGCCCCCAATCAGGGGAGGCGGAACCCCAACCCACCCCCCAATTTCTAACTGGGACTCCACGCCATAAAGGCTTGGGCAAGCGCCCGGTCTCCAGAGTTTCTATGCCTGAGTCGCTTACAGAGGAGATGCCACCGAGGAGGGCTCATTTTCAATCAAAGTGGAAATTCAGCCAAGACGGGTTCCGGTCGGTTCCGTCTGCATTCATGGAACTTTCTGCCGTCATCGTCTTCCCGCACGCTCTGAGAGCCTTTCAACTGCTGACCGGAGAAATGATGAAAGATTCCCAAGTGCAGCAATTTGATCACAAGAACTGCTTGTTTTCCATTTCTCTGCCCTGTTCCCTAATATGCGGAACCTCTAGCACGCGTTGCCCGTCCCGCGGGAACAAAATGAGGCCATGCTTGAACTCTCTTATGCAACTTCATCAGAGCAATGATGAAAGTAGCTGCTTATAAAACAGGGGAAACTCGCAGCAAGAAAAAAAAAAAAGAAGAAGAAGAAAAAAAGAGCCTCTTCATGACTGAATCCGCCTCCGCGTTGCCACTCATTCTGGCTCGCAGTATTTTTGGTACTGTTGCGTCAGGCTGGGCCAGGAAGTGCATACGAATGGGACTCGGAAGGAGATGACATCTGCAAGCAGGGCGCATATCCGCGCGCTATTGACCGTCTGGCACGCTCACGCCACATTGTGGTCGCAACGCAGCAGCAGATTTCGCACTCACGCATCTGTCGGTCATTTGCAAAGACAATGAGCGTGTGAAGGAATAAATGTCTCTGATACACTGAAGCAACACAGCGATGAGGAGCGGATAAAACTCACTTTGAGGATGAAGGCATCAAGTATTCAGGCCCCACTCGGTGATATTGCAGCCATTTGCTAAAATCATTTCAATTCGTGTTTTTCCTCATTGATGTGCAGACAGCAGCTCATATTGACGGGGGGGGGGAATTGAATCATTTACATTTTTGCAGATTGACTCTGAAAACCTGAACTATCACACAGCCATACGTATTCAACCTTTTGAGCTCATGCAGCCATGAGTCTTTTTGGGAATGATGCAACCTGGATTTGGGAATTTCTTCCCAGCAAGCTGCTTACCTGTTGCACATTCCGTCTTCCCAGCCCGGTGCAGGTCTACAATTTGACAGCTCTTCGGTCTCGGCCACGGTGGAGTTTGGAGTGTGACTGTTTGAGGTTGCGGACAGGTTGTCATTGATACTGATGAGTTCAAACAGGTGACGGGTGGAGGACAGAGGAGCCTCTTAAAGAAGAAGTCACAGGTCTGTGAGAGCCAGAAATCTGACCAAATACTCCTTTTCCACCATAACTTGCTAATACATTCTTTCAAAATCAGACAATGTGATGTCTGGATTTCTGGATGTTTTCTTCCCCCCTCATTTTGTCTCTCAGAGGTAAGGTACACCTACGATGAAATGTACAGGCCTCTCTCATCGTTTTAAGTGGGAGAACTTGCACAACTGGTGGCTGGCTGACTCAATACTCAATACCGGTAGCACTTTGTTCGCATTAATCTGTACCCAAAAAGTACCTTTCAGCTTGAAAAAGCTGGGCGAGTACCACATCACTCCATCGTGTGATATTGCTTAATTGTTGTTTATTGGGTTTTATTTCCTCATTAAACAAAAGCAAATCAACAACAATAATCAAAAGCAATCATGAATGGATTCGTGAGTGGCGCTCAGCAATCGAGAAAGTTCCCCGTAAACGGCCGCATTCATCGGCAGTGACGGTCGCCGGGCGTGCGCATGGTCTGCCGACGGGGGGACATTGCTAATGGCAGTGTGGGCTGCCACAACCACTGTCCCCCCCTTTTGCCAGAAATGAGTACTAAATAATTTTCTTTCTATAATTACATAATATTATACACTGTGTCTACTGCTACAAGTACTGTATGGACAGGCTATGTAAGGCCACTGTCAACTGGCTCAGACTTAAGACTAATACAGTAAAATGAAATGCAAACAAAGACAATGTGGCAGCTGCTTATGAACCATAAATACCATATATGCAGATATGAATGGCAAAGTCAGGCTAGCATGCATCGTATGTAGCAAAACCAACTTAGTCGAAACTGTATCTAAGCAGTTGAGTAACAGCAATACTAAGTCGTAACACAGCATAATTCTTTTTTTTTTTCCCATCCCGTATTGAGCCTTGTTTGATGGAGTCGTAACGTTCACGTCATAAACTGCTCGCGTCAAACATTCCTTTTCCCGAACCCACCACCTCGACGCTCGCGTTTGTTCACCTTAACATTTATTTTAATCTTCCATGTGCAAACATTTAATTTAGCGCAGTCGGCCGCATTCTGCCCTCGTCGGTGAGGCTTGGCTTACTCACTTACTCAACTCAGGAGAGCCTGCGGTCGACAGCACAGTACTATTTTTGCATTGGTGTGGCACTGCAGGCATTTTGTGAGCGTGTACCAATGGCGCGTTGTCCTGCCCGAAGCACATAAAATGGGCAAAATGATTTTGGAACACCGAACGGGAGCTTCAGTAAGTGCACAGGTTCCCTTGCACATGCACCACGTGTGCATGTGCATTCATGTGGATGTGCGTGCACGTGCACGTGCATCTCCAGCATTGAGCATTAGCAGGCGTTTGTTACACGTAAGTGCAACATACGGTATATTATGGTGTGCTAAGACATATAACGATTTGGAAATCAATCGCCAATCAATGATAATCCATGAGGTTTCTTTTATTAGTATTATTTTGTATCTATCCATTCATGCATTTGTGTTATTTTTATACCGCTCGCTCATCCTGTTCATTGTCACGGGGAACGGAAGCCTATACCAGCTGACTTCAAGTGCACCCTCAAGCGGTCGCCAGCCAATCGCGGGGCACATATAAACATACAACCATTCGCACTCACATTCACACCTACGGCATATTTAGAGTTTTCAATTAACCTCGCGTGCATGTTTTCGGGAAGTGGGAGGAAACCGGAGTACCCGGAGAAAAGCCACGCAGGCACGGGGAGAACGTAAAAAAAAGTCCACACAGGCGAGGTCGGATTTCAGGCAGATGTGCTAACCGACGACAGGCCATATTTATTACTTACTATCAATTTTACAATATGTTACCCTATAATTGGCTGGCCGCCAGTCCGGGGTAAGTCCCTCCTTTCGCCCAAAGTCAAATCACCCAAACCCTTTGGATAGAGGGATGCCTATCAAATGGGTTGGCTTTTTTTTACAAGCCAAAACTAAACATTCGAAGAGCATGGTGACTTGAAAGCCCCTTAAAACTAACACTGCAACACTAATAAAACAAAATCTCAACTATCCGCAGTGAGCTTCCCCTCAACTTGATAGGCAACCACACCGAACTTGCATGCCTCGCATGCTCGGGGTTATTTGGGGTCTCGTCTGCTTTTACACTCAAACTCGTTGAGAAAGCACAAACTGAAAGTCGTGTAATTATTCCCCCTTACAGAAATAGCTGACAATTCAACATGGGCGTGTTCATGAACAACCGATAACCAAAACTACAGTACACACAATTGAAACGATTCCATTAATCAATCCAATGATTTTCATGCCAGCAGTCGTAATAGGGAATCATTATATAACAGGTACCAGTCAAAAAGTGTCCACGACGACTATTAATACTCCAATATAGAAGACGTTCTCTATTGAATGAACACAGAAGCTGTGAAGAAAAAAAAAAACCATTTTATAAGATGTAGGCAAAGGAAAAACAATGCAAAACCAAGTGGGCAAAAGAGCTGAACATGATGGAAGAAAAGCACACACAAATTGGATTTCAAAGGGCTTTCGAAAACATGGTTGGGTTTTGGGTTTGTTTTTTTTTCTCCACCCCCTGAACAAGACAAGAGCAAATCAATAGCGCTCCTAGTGCACACCTATTATTCTTCAAAGGGACCACGAGAATGTGCGCCTTGTCTGGAGCACAGAAGAAGACAACGTGGAAAAAAAGGGGAGTTAGGTGCACATTCAGGATTCTAGCGGGTCAAATCTAGTTAAAGTTGGACCTTTTCAGATAATAGTATACACCAGTCACAAATTTGTCAGCCTGCATTTACTCCACTAGGAAGTGCTTTGAAGGAGCTGTCTGCTTGATGTGACTTGCACCTCCTGCCTTAAGGCGTCTGTGCTTTTAGAGATGGTGCACACACCTGACAGTCACAGAAAGGCCAGATCTAGTGTAGTAGATCCCCAAAAAATGAACAAAAAGCGTTCCTCCCAAATGATCTTCTGGTCCTAACAGCCAGCGTGCAAGCCCGATCGAAACCTCAATACCTGAGCAACCAAAAACCTCTGACAGCCCAAGGAGGTGTGATAGCCAAAGTTCAGGTCAGCTTTAAAAAAAATAAGAAATAAATACTACAAAAGAAGAGAAATTCCATCCAAAGAAATTGTTCCGCGCTTTCCTCAACATGCTCCGAAAAGCCGTACATTGGATCAAAACTAATCATTGGCCTCACTTGAAAAGTGGACTGCTGATTTCCCTGCGAAGTTGTGCTCCCGCTAATCAAGCAGTTATGCAACGCCGGCCGAAGATGAGCTCCGCCAATGAAGAGCCTGAGAGGAGACTTCTGCTTAGCAACATGAACACACGCGCAAATTGGACCGAGGGAGACTGCGAGGCACGTTAACAGGTAGGAGGATTAAAAAAAGAACATCTTATGACATCCCATTTCAGCTATATTCAGCAATATTTCCAGGCTCTGTGACTGCTTGTCAAACAAGGGAGACATCAGCGTGTGATCTTCAGACCTTGCTCTTGAACGTCATCGACACCCACCTCTACACCCACCCGCGGCGACATGCCACTCGTCTCCAGGGGCAACGGACTGGAAATAACAGTGACGAAGTGTCAGGGAGATACCCGGCGACATCTCCCACTGGTTTCGAGTGAAAATAAAAGGTTTTTATGCAGAGCTCGAGCTGTGAATGCCTGTATTCAAATCTTGCGCCTTGCCTTCTTTAGCTCGTATTAGACGGAAAGATTTCATATACATCTCTTGCGAATGTGAATGAAAACACCATTACAAGCTGTGTTGGGAATGTTTTCATACGGCTGAACAAATAATGCACTTATTATTCGCTAAGCTAGTTAGCTCGCAAAGTCATACTAGGTTTGGGCTAAAGGTTAAGTTATTGTAGTAGGGCCGCACAATATTTGAGCATCATCATCGCAATAGTCACGTCACAATGTCCTGTGCAATCTCAGTGTATTCATATGCAGTCAATGAACTGTAATATTAATAAGTGGCCAGCAGAGGAACCTGGTCGGACATGCTAATAATAGCACCGATGTTAGGGTAAATTAGAACCCCGTCAAACAACACACACAGAGCAGCCCTTGAGTGTTATATGATTATTTTTTGTACGATAACTAGTAATGAGGACATCGGAAACAATGACGTGCCTGTATTTACTGTATCTCTCGAGAATGTGACGAACGAATGCACGTTGCAACGGATTACGCGATTGTAGGGACAAACTGAAACTCAAATATGGAAACACAAATGCATAGGCGTGGAATAACACATACGAATAGTGTTAGGAATGTGCTAATGACGACTGAGCATCGTTTTTCTAGGGAGAGAGAAAGAAATGTGTGCTATATGTTACATATGTTACATGTATTGTATGTTATCCTGAACTTGTTTTAACATTGCAATACGTACCTCGGGGTTAAAGAAAATCACAATGTCCTTTTTTTCCCCTACTTTGTAGTTTCTAACGTTCACTACTACATAGTCATCGGAACAAAATAATTGTGGTTTCTATGGACCAGTTTACTGATAAGGAAGAAGTAACCTGAAGGAAATGTTTTTCCTAACCTTTTAAAAGGTCAGAGGGGCGGATGGAGGGATGGAGGGATGGAGGGCCACCAGACTATCCCAACATCTTGACCACGGCAGAACTTCACGCAGCAAGCACGTTGCTTGAATGATTTCATACCGTGGCAGATGTTAGATGGAACAAACACACTTATTTTAACAATAACGGGTGATGGAAAATATAGTTTCAATAAGAAATGTATGGATTTTTTTCATAACTCTGTTTGGAAATGTTTAAAATAGGAATAGGATGTAGGAGTCATTTTAGATGAATGGTTATTCTTTGCGGGACCTTGCATTTATTTAAATGTCCGTGTCACCTTACATTCGCTTTGAATATCTTTAATGATGCAGCGAGGTGGGGCGGAAGTTGCACAATGCAGATGAGACCAACCGCTTCGTTCTCCATTCCATTGAGCCGTAGAACGCGGTGAGTCCTTGACATTTACGTCTCGGGCTGATCCCTGCTCCCAATGCTCCCGCAGAGTCGGCACTCAAATGTCTCCTGCTGCCCTTTGTTTACATCTCCGTGCTCATGCTCTCTGACCTGTGTGCTTGCCGCTTTCTCAGTTTGAGCTTGTCTTACATCTACGACTGGACGATCGATGGCTGCACGATATTGGGGGGAAAAAAAAATAAATAAATCACATTGCGATTTCTTTTTTGGAAACCCTGCGATGTATATTGCGACGGGTAATAACACAGGATCAGTGTTGGAAAAGTTCATTTTCTGTGTGAACTAGTACAAAGTTCAGTTCATCATTCCCAAAATGAACTTGTTCAGTTCATAATTCAACATTTGTAACTAAGTTCACTGGTGGAAAAATGAAGTCACCAGTGATTATTGTAAAACGTAAACACTTGCATAGATTTATCCGGTTCCAACCTTTATTTTTTGTCCTGTTCGGCTTTTTGGTCAAGCAGAATGGAAACTCCGTATCCCTTTTATGCCGGAACAGCTTTACTGTGTCACAGTGGAGTTTTGAAGCTTCCGCTGTGGTATTAGAATGGAGGTTTATTGATCAGTCGAACAGAACGAAGTTTCCAGAAGGGCGAGAGAAACAAAGACAAAAGACAAGGCACTAATTGTAAACAGGATGAGAGAAGTAAATCCTTACATTATCTACAACAATAAAACATTCAATCTGAATGTTGCATGGGGCTGTAGCGCTACAGCCTGTGAGGGAAGGACAGGACAGGATAGAACAGGACAAGGACAGCAGGACAAGGGTCGTGAACCCGGCTGTACAACTCCAGTGTGGTGGCATTCATTATGTCAATGATAAAAGTGTACAGCCGCAGCCGGCCGTCCGGTGGGGGCAACATTCATACATTGTTCCATTAATAAATGATTCATTCATCAAGCGAGTGAGTGTCCAATGGAAATGTCACGGACTGATTATCACTGCTTGCACGCCACAATATGACAAGGAACTACATTTTTCAAACGTATAAAAGGAGACCGCCACACACAGCATAATACTAAGCCAAATCTGAGAAGAAAAGGACAAGTTAATGCTGGTTCAATTCAAAAAAGAATCCGTCTCGGGTTGATTCAAAAGAAATGATGGCAAAAAGAAAAAGAAGAATGAAATTGCAAAAGGTCAGATCGCTGCAAACTAAATATCATAAAAATACCACTGACTTGTTGTGTAGCTGAATTTGAAAATTGGTCCAGACAGAGAAATGTCTCCTGGTGACTGTGTCCTAGATTAACGTTGAAGCATGACTGCAGTGCGCGTGTGTGTGCGCGTTTGTGTGTGCGTGGGGTCTACAGTGAAACTCCAAGGCAACAAGGCTCGTACTCACAGAGTTTAATCTCCACTAGGTCTAATAAGGATCAATGTAAATGCATCGCGATACTGTTCTTCGCGATGACGGGACCTGCCAGCAAGTGGAGAGGATCCCTGACACGCCGCCCTCCCAAAAGCAACATTCACACTCACATTCACACTGGCTGCACACAGCTTAGTGTGTCTGCCTGTCAAGTCAGCTGGTAGCAGATTACTCATGCAACAGCAAACTCGAGCTCAGATTCTCTACAACGGGGTCTCGTTTTCAAGCGGGCTCGGAAGGAAGGGCAAGGAAAGTGGCACTGCGTGCAAACTAGGCCTTGAAAACAATACCGTTCATATGCGATTAGCTCAACGCATGAACGCTATTAAAAGCGGCAAACGGATCGTATCAAGCGGTAAATATGATAGATTGTCGTTATGGCTCAACAGGGTGCTGAGTCGCATGTTAATATCTCGCTTTCTCCACATTTAAACGCACAACCCTGAAAATATGCTGGGTTTTTTTTTTTCCCTTGTGGAGTGAGCACAAAATTGCAAACTACTTTGTAGGTGTCACTGTCCGTTCAAGCAGAGAAATATGAATAATAAAAGTAAAGAGACAGAGGTTCATCGCACTACCGTCGTAGGTCCAGCAAGTGAAGATTTGTGTGAGGCTACGGCATAGGTACGCCAAACCGGGCAAGGTTCGGCCAAAGTACAGTATGCGAATGATGCGAGAGTTACGGGAAGACTCAGTCAAGCCAGAAAGTCCAGTTTCCTTGGAATTTGGAATGAATGAAGTCCATGATACTTTGGACGAAGCTGAACTGGACTGGACTTTATGACTTGGGATTGGGATTCATTTCAGCTCTCATCAAACGGGCTTCGGCTGAAAAAACGGTATGGGCTGTGGTCCCTGGCAGCCAAAGTTGTATGGCAACGCTACTTGGACAGAATTCTTGGCATGGTGACAAAAACAGGAATTCAAACGACAAAAACCTCAGTGAGCAAGCTCTGACAGTGTATTTCATTCAAGTCATTCAGTTCGTGATTTATAGACCAGTAGCAGAACTTTCAAATCTATTCTAAAGCTGACTGGAAGCCAGTGTAAAGACTTTAGAATTGGACCTCTTTGCATTCTGAATGAGCTGCAGCCGTTTAATGCTCTTTGTAGGGAGTCCAGTCCGAAGACCATTACAATAGTCAAGTCTACTTGAGATCAAAGCATGGATGAGCTTGACACATGCAAGCCTTCACTTTGGATATGTTCTTCAGATGGTAGGGGCAGTTTTAGTCATTGATTTGATGGGACTGTTGAAAGTCAGAACACCGAGGTTTCGGACTTAGTCTTTGGTTTTTAAAGAGAGTGACTCCAAGTATATACTATCAGCAATCCTCTTTTCTTTATTGCCCCAAAAAATGATCTCAGTTTTGTTGTGGTTTAATTGAAGAAAATTTTGGCTCATCCAGTTATTTCTCTGTTTTAGACCGTGACACAAAACCTTAATTGAACCGTAGTCATCCGGAGACACCGCTAGATACAACTGTGTGTCATCGGCATAGCCACGATAGTCAAAATTAAAGTTCTGAAGAATTTGAGCCAAGGGTAGCATCTACAAATGACTGACATTACGCCACAACAGTTCCACTAAATTCACTGGCGAAGTTTCATGATCTTTCTCCAATTCAACGCGAAGGATACCATGACGTTGCTGACCGGCAACCTTCGCAAATATTCGTGAAGGTTTATTTGAGGAATTGGATTCACTTTAATTGGGATGCAAATGTTCCCTGCTAATTTTATTTCCAAGCGCTTATCCTTTTCGGGGAAGCGGGAACCTATCCCAGCTAACCGAAGGCAAAAGGCAGACTACGCCCTGGACTGGTCGCCTGTTACGCAAAGCTATGTGAACCACTACTGGCACAATTGACTACTGTTTGATGAACTTCAAATTAATTTGAAGGACATTTTATTTTCGTCATTACATCGCACGCCGGGGAATGACGACTCAGTTTAAATATTTGTTCTATGTCGTGTCTTACTGCAGCATTCTATAGAGGTGAAAACTTTGAACTGGTCACTGGATAAATGTGATTCTGTGCCCATCTATGAAGACAAGTGCCACTTCAGATGAACTGCCCTCAAAAGAATGCGCCCTAAATAACGTACACAGCCACACAATGTGCCCATTACTCCCAATTAATAATACATAGTCGATGTATTATTCCTCCCTGGAAATTCCTCCCTCACTCTGCTTTCTTTCCTCAGTCGCTGCCTGTTAGCAGGGATGGGCCGCACCATCTGGTGCGGGAAAGAAGCCGCCGGCTAAAAGGGTGGCACGCTGAAGTTCACTGAAAGTTAGAGTGGACCACTAAACTACTACGCTAAACTTTAGATTTGTCAAATAAAGAATCCCGTTTGAAAGCTATTTCGAGA